>NW_024355990.1:11096271-11696271 GCF_902729225.1 Pteropus medius | reverse complement strand
ATATATTTATTAACTGGTCTCTCCTCTAATTTCTGTTCTTGACTTGGTTTTTTACCATTTGCTTCAGTTACCTTACCCTGCAGCCTGTCATCATAGTTTCCAGTGGTCTTATCTGAAACGAACTCACGTTTCAATGGTTCCACGCCTTCGACACCCTGTTCTTGAGTTATGAATTGCTCAGAAATACTGTCATTGCTATTCTGAACAATCATTTCTTCTTCACTGCTGTCTTGAATAGACATGGTATCAGAACTATTTTCCAAAGTACTATTATATTCAGAGTCACAGCCCAGTTTTCCTTCAAAGTCCATTGCTTTTGACAGAGATGGGATATCTCTATCATCACTACTTTTAGATACTGATGGAAGTAAAGGGCTCTGGGAAGGAGAAACAATGGTGTCATCCTCCTGTGTGAGTGTTTTTTTGTTCTTATAGATCAAAGTACCAATTTCATCTGCACTGGCTAGTTTAGAGTCATCAATGAGAAAATCACTTCCTTTTGTTTTAATCTTACTGGCTTCCTGGCCTTTACTGGTAGGTTCAGAGACACTCTCATCTATGTCATTTCCAGAATTTTGTTTCTGACAGTTTGCCTCTGGACTCTGAATGGAGACGTCATCTAAAATTTGATCTTTTGGATAAAGTTTATTTGTGTGATCAGAATCACTGATTTCCAGAACTGAGGAGTCACTTTGTGAACATTCCCGAATAAAGTCTTCAGATTTATCGTTACTTGCATTAGGGCTGTGTTCTTGTCTAAGCAAGTCACTTTGACACCCTTCTTTTGCTTTTATTACTGGTGACTCTGACAGACTTTTCAGAGAATTTGTAGAGGTCTTTCCTGTACCCTTAATTCCACTCTCCAACTTCATTTTCTCGAGGCGCTGTTTTTCTTCCAGTGTAAACTGTTTAATTCTCCTTTCGAGAAGTCCATCTAGCTTGGATGATTTAATTTTCTTTTTATAACTAGTCCTTAGATGGAAACCCTCACTGACATTGACCACATCTACTTGAGAACTTTCCTGACAATTTACATGTGATTCTGTTTTCACATCATCATCTATTTCCATCGGTTCTTCCTTAAAGGATTTATCATTGTCAGAATCTAAAACTTCTTTTACATCTGTGAAACAAAGACATTTATGTAAGTGAAAATTTTAGTCTGAAATGTGATTCGTGATAATACTTTTATTTTAAAAACTACCAATTTTCACTCAAAAACAATTATTTGAAGTTCTTGATACATGATTAAAACGGGTCAACGGACATGGCTAAACTTTACAAAAGATTAAAAACAATATATTCCAAATATTTAAATATTTTTAGTATCTAAAAATGATGGAATTCCACATTTAAAAATTTCTTAGTATATGATAACTACTGCATACACTGGTACCATCACGTAAGATTTTGAACAGAATATTTTATAGTTATAAAATATCTTAAGGCTCATGCATTATCTAGTTTATCTAGTTTTTAAAAAACAACTTTTCACAAAACAATGTAAGTTCCTCAAAAGGCTGAATGTAGAGTTATCTCATGACCCGCGATTCTGCCCTTGGGTATTTACCCATGAAAAGATAAAAACATATGTCCACATAAGAACTTATCCATAAATGTTCATATCGGCATTATTCGTAATAGCCAAAAAGTAGAAAAGACCCAAATGTCCATCGATTTATAAATGGATAAACAATATGTAGCATATAACGTGCAATTGAATATTATTCAGAAGTTTACAAAATGAAAGAATATTGATACATGCTAGAATACGGATGAACCTTGAAAACGTTATGCTGTGAAAGAAGCCAGTCACAAGGTACCACATGTTACATGATTCCATTTACATGGAATGTCCAAACAGGCAAATCCATAGAGACGGAAAGGAGACAGATGGGCTGGGGCGGGGAGTGGGTAGGAAAGATCAGAAACTGCTAATGGGTATGAGTTTCTTTTTGGGGTGATGAAAATGTTCTAAAATTGACTGGGGTGATGGTTCAACAACTTTGTTAAACACTACAAACCACTGAATTGTACACTTTAAATGGGTGAATTACATGACATAAAGATTATGTATCAAATGAAGCTGTTACCAAAAAGAGACAACGCAGTACCTTTGCCGCTGTGCGAACAAATCCAGTGTATTCTCATCACCCCCAGGCTGCCCTTCACACGTGCCTCTCCTTACCTTGGTCCTTCTTCTCAGTCATCTTTGAAATGTCCATCTCACTTTGGTCTGCTCCTTTTGTAGCATCTGAATCGTTCACCTCGCCTTTCTCAGAATCAGGTTCTGTTTTTATTTTTTTTGGACTTCGTGGACTTTTTCTTCTATCTGATTCATCCATATTTTCATCCATATTAGTTTTGGCTAAAAAGAACCAAGTACACAGTAATTACAGGTATTTCGAATATCAGCAATTTAATATATCTAGTTTAGTGGAAATTATCAAGTATTTTCGAACAATATGTACTTCATTACTTTTTATTAAAAGAAGTTGAAGATCCTATATACTTTCTCATATGCTCCGGTGACCTAAAGCATAAAAGGAATGACTGCACTTTAGATGTGCCTTAGAAGACTTTGTATGTGAGACTATTTCGACCTGTTCACTGACCCCAGAGAGTGTGCATCAGTGGTTTCTAACATACATTGTGTTACAGAACCACATCAGAATTGGCTAAATGCTATAATCCCCTAACCAAAAAAAGTACACACGCAAACGTTTGTAATCAATTTCAATGGATTCTGGATAGCCTTTGAGTTTATCCATGGATTCCAGGTGAAGAATACTTAAGTCTGTCACAGAATAAAAGACTTAAAAGAAATAACCAAATGCAATGTGTGGCCTTGTTTTTATCTGGTTTACTGCCAACAGTAAAAAGGCATCTCTGAGACAACTGGAGCAATTAGAATATGAATTGAGAATCAGACGGTTAATATGGTAATTACTGTTAATTTGCTGAATATGGTAATGGCATGACAGCTATGAAAAATGTCCATTTCAGTTAGAGATACATACTGAACTACTTCTGGTCAAGAAACATGATTTTGAGGATTGGCTTTAAATACAGGGGAAAAAACTCCAGGGAAAAAAAATGAGCAGTAACGACTGAAAGAAGAGTAATAAAATTTGATCACTGTTGAAGCTGAATGATGGTTACATAGGAGTTCATTATTCTCTCTTCCTTTTGTGAAGCTTCAAATTTTCCATAAGGGGGAAAAAAAACCCCCACAAAACTGAATTACTGTCTGGATAAATATTCTTGGGCCTCAGAAGCATTTTCTACCTTTTATTTCTTCATTTGAACTCAAATATCTCAAGGCCTTAGCAAGATGTACATATTTATTTATTTAAATAAATGACTCATTCCAGAAAGGTATGGATGATGGAAGGGAAAAGAATGCAAAAAACACACTCAGTACCTGTCAAGACGATAGGATACTGATGAGAAAAGCATCATACAGAAGGGTGATAGGATGTGTCTGGATCTCATAGATAACAAGAGGATAAAAAACCTAAACTGACATTTTCCTATTCGATGCTTCTTTAGTTATTGCGCGACTGGGAAATATATTTTCAATGGTTTCCAGTTGCTCAAAAAGAGCTTTAAATGACAATGGTGGTCCAATCTATAAACTATAAGAATCCTGATATTTAAAATGGACAACTATAAAATGTCTGGGGCTTCCTCCCATTAAAGGTCTTCCTGACATAAAGAATATTAAAATATAATCATTATTGAAGCTGATAAATTAATGTGCAAAACAAATGCATAGTCTGAGTTAGAGCAGAATAACGTTAGCAGCCAAACAAGCCGAATGCTCTGGTCTTCTGTTACTAAGTCAAGTGTTCCCTGAACTGCATTTTTGTTTATCAACACATCTGTTCCTCTATCACATGATCAGATTAGATTAGCCATTATTATAGAGACTAATAGTTCTGAGATTATAAACAGTAAAGTTGATACTGATTTATATAAACAGTACAAAAATATATTGCTGCCTTCACAGTAATTTCTACTCTATATTAAGTTAAGCTAACAGTATGCACTGCTCCTTTTTTTTCTGCTACCACGTGGGACGAAAAGACTCAAAAGATGCTAGCAGACCGATCTGGTACCTGACTGTTAAGGCTCAGCATTTGGATAATGCAAAAGCCTACACACTAAGCAAAAGATACATAAGGTGTATTTGTAAAAGCCTAAATATTTTACATATTGATAGTCTGGATTTTATTACACAGGTCAAACTAGATCAGACACAATTAAACAGAAGCTCTCTGTAATTCTAAGTGCTACGTGGGTAACTGGAGCAACAAAATGGTAATAAAAACTTTAACAGTTTTTTGGAATTTATGATAATGAACATTTAGCTTGAATATAATCAGATAACAGAACTGAATATCGAATATTTCTATTTAGTAAGCAGAAATATTTACTGAGCATCTGCTATGTGCAAGACACTTCTAGTCCCTATAAAATAAATTCCAGTGAGCTTTCCAAAATATACTTTTTCTGTTAAAAGGTAATCCAATGACAACTTTCCCAAATTAACGGTTTCAAAAAGCTACCAGTCCAGACTTCACTAGAACCATTCACAAGGAAGCCAAATCAGTTAGCTAGGTACGTACATGTAGTTATTTGGCACTCACAGCATAGGCATTATAGAAAAGAACACTTCACACTACAAATTAGCAAATTACATTCAGAGTGAACAGAACTGCTTTTGAAAATCACTTAGATAACAAAGCAGAGACTGCACGGTAGAATGCAAAAAGACAGATGGAGCCCGGAGACACGGATTCCAGCCCCTTCACTCTATCTGTATGAACTTCAGTATGTTCCTTAACATCTTCATTAAATAATCTGCTCACATAACATGAATTTCAAAACATGCGGTCTCTTAAAAGGACAGTTCACCTCTGGAGTTCTGTGATTCTAAATACGAAAGTCATTAGCCAGTAGCATAAATCAAGGTAATACCTCATTTACGTGACAGTGTTGTAAGAACCTCTATCATTTCCTTTCTGTTTTTTTTCATCTATTACAATGCTGGTTACCAGATACATGATTCTTCAAGAAGCAGTACTGAACTTAAGGTCTCAGGAAAATAACTAGGTGGCTGAAGCCTTTGTTGTTTTCTTTTTTTTTTTTTAAGTTTTATTCTGTCATCTTTTTTTAACTGAAATACTAGATATCAAAATCCTTTGAATAAAGGTAATTTTAAAAATTCTAGTTTATAATTAATAAGCTACATTAGTAACCTTACATATTCTATTAAAAATTTCAGAAAATGTTTTACCCAAAATATGATCAATATACTTAAATCTTTAAGAAATAATACAAATCAGAAACATTTATGCAGGAAAAATAACTCCAATTACTTACTTCCTTCTACCGACTTTCTGTAATTCACATTAGTATTGCCTGGCAATTTAGGAACAAACCTATAAACATGAGTTTTGCTAATCCAGCTCCAACCACCATATCCTGTTACTCTGTATTCTTCTCCTTTTTGTTTCCAAACCTGATGTAAATAAAAACATTCTGGTTAAACGAGAATGAGAACGCTTATAAAAGCACATGTGGTTTTATACATTTTTACCAAATGAAATGAACTGGCAGGCAAATTAATTAAATTTACTATATCTATTTTCACTGGGAATCAAAGGTTTATGAAAAAACTTAATATTCTTTTCTAATATTAAAAATGTAAAACGGAGGGGGAGGGGAAAGGTAGACGGGGGAAAATTTTAAATCATTTCTTCAATTAAAAAGGGGGTGGCTCCATAGTGTAGTGGTTAGCATGTCTGCTTCACATGCAGAAGGTCCTGGGTTCGCACCCCAGGTGGAGCCATGTACCATACCCTGGTGCACCAGGCCTCCCGAGTGTACCAGGCCTCAGGCGCACGCTGCGAGCGCGTGAGAGGAGACGCCTTGCCTCCAGAGATCCAGTTCTTAAGGGGAAAAGGCAACATCCATAAATCAGGGGTGGAAGTGGTGGTGGGGGGGGCCGGTGGATATTAAAGAGGTGGGGAAAAAAACAGAAAACAAAAAAACAAAATACTACGGCCAAGCCACCCTGAACAAGCGCGATCTCATCTGATCTCAGAAGCTAAGTAGGGTTGGGCCTGGTTAGTACTTGGATGGGAGACCACCTAGGAAGACCAAGTGCTGTAGGCGTAAAAAAAAATATATATATTAATTAATAAAATTTTAAAAAGATGTAGCACAATTTTACAGTTTTATAACAACTACAACAAATTGGTCTAGTAATACATCTATACTTTAAGATGAACCTAGGCTTATAAAATTTCCAGAAAGATTACTCTGTTCCAACTACATTAAAAGACTGTATCAAAAGAAAAACAAAGTATTCAAACTTGCAGAATAAGTCTCAGAAATAGTAACGCTATTTTAAGGATTATAATAAAAATTACCTGATGTTTAACTGGAAATGTATATTTCACCCATGTAGCTTGTTGCATTGTTTCTTCCTCTTCTTGTTTCTTCTCTTTTTTTTTGACTTTCTCTTTTTCTTCTCTTTCAATTGATGTCATCCTGTGTAACCTAATATAAGGACAGAAATATAGAATTACATTTAACTTTGAAAAATAAATGAACAATATAAAGTGCTGAAAAAATGATTAGCTATAATCCCCAACCCAGACAACCCCAACTTGGAAAAATAAGTAGATGTGCAATTCCACAATAAGAAAAATCGAATAATACAAAAAGGCAAAAACATACTATCCTTCCCATATGCCTCCCCATAATACTCACTTATGACTTATTCCTGAAATAGTTCATACATACACCAACATTATATTTACAAAAAAGTATTTTATTACAAACACAACTACCAAGTTTTTAATTAACGAATAACTGCACTAGGAGATCTCACCATACCAGAGGATAACAAATCTCTTAAAGAATTAAATAATATACTCCTGCATGGACATACTATAATTTATTAAACCAGTTCCCTATTAAAGGGAATACTTTATTTCCTTCCCTCCAAATAAGACCAACGGATTAAAAAACTTTTATTTAATCAACCAATATTTCTGATCCTTTCTATCCAGCACTGGGGATTTTAAAGCCTTCACAGGGTCCACTAGCATAGAATTCAGGCTTCCTACATCCACAGAGAAGGGAGCCACATGTCTCCTGCTTTTGGGTGAGAAGGGCTACAAAGGAAGGACCACACTGATTAGGCATCAATCATTAGTCATAGGATGCAAGCCACACTCTTTTTTCAGGCAGGCTCAGCAATAAAGGCATGGGCAGTCCTGGAGTAAGACTCTACATTAAGGTGTTAAGACTGGATTTTCATAACGGGACTATTTCCCATAATCAGGGACATTAACCAATACCTATGGAGAGAACAGTTCCTGGTCCTAAGCTCTGGTGGTAGAAGACTTGCTTTTTATCACACTCCACCTAGTTGTACCCAATTCTGCACGCACAGGTATGCAGAGAAAATAAAGAGATCTTTTGTCAACTCAGGGGAGAGGGACATGCTAGTAAGCTATAAGAGGGGATTTAATTCTCTTTATTTCCACCACTTATCTCTACTTTCAAGACAGCTTTGTGTCCCTGTGACTATAAAATCCTAGAATCTAGCCTCCCCCAGGCTGACAGAACTCATGTTTGTTACCTGCAAACAACTAGCATAGCACACATTCTTTCTTCCCTCACAATTGATGGGCGGAGAGGAAAGGGAGTGGATTCTCACCAGGGACTAACTCGCTGACTCAAAAGCCACCGATCTGCTATCACTCTTGGAACCAGGGAGTGGGGCAGGCTCTGTAGGCACAGCATAGTGGATACCCGACAGCCTCAGCCCACCAGAGTAAGGGGAGGCATGCCTGAGCCAGGACCAGGTAGCATCTCTCAGTAGCGGTTTTGTAGGCTCAGCTTTACACACAAGGTCAGGTCCAGCACAGCAACTGATTCATCTTCACAGACAGTGGCCAGGAATGGAGCACCTTGTGGGGAGAATACCAGTGTGGTGACCTTGTGCGTGCTCACGGCTGGGCTGGACACTCAGCTCGTGCTCTTGTTATTAACATGGGAAACAGGTCGTTTTCACCACCAAAGGCTTTATTTACTTTGCTGGGATACCGGGCCAGTGACATGATATTGTAGTTAATCTGTGACGTTAGCTAACTCAGAGTAACTTCTATTCCCACTGCCACTGAAACAACACTTAAGGGAAAAGGCAGCAACAAAGGAGCTCTGAAGGAGTTCAATTCCATTTGGCTGGGCTGGTCCTGCACAGCCTCCAGGTGCTGCTCCATCCTGGTGGGCGCACTGGGCGGCAGGTGGTCCTTCCAGATCTCCGCAGGTCCCTGGAGAGCCAGACCAGGAGTATGATGCACTGAGCTTCAACTCCACTCCCGGTCCCAGTGTGGTGCCCAGGGCGGTATTGTGTTTGTTTGCCATTACAAAGCTACAATAAGCAATGTTTCATGTCTTGTCTTGGTCAGCTTGGGGAGTATCGCCCTACCCAGTGCGGAGATGGCTAAGTCCAAAGGTTCTTGCACTTAAGATGCTGATAGTACTAACTGCTCTTCAGAATCGTACACTTTGATAAAGCCATCCTGCTTTTCCACACCTTCACGTAAGTTAGTACCAAACTTCTAAATCAGCCCATTGAGAGATAAGAAATACTATCCCAGGGATTTGATTTATATGTCTTTTTTTTTTTTTTTTAATGTCTACTGGCCTTGCACATTTATTTTTCTGCAAAATGCCTGTTCAAATCTTTTGTCTTGTCTGGACTATTATTAGTCCTTTTCATTTAAAAAAAGTCTTTGTAAATTAAGGAAATTTTCCATTTGTGGTGCAAATATTTTTCCTCAGTTTGTCATCTGTCTTTTGAGTTTGATTATACTACTATTTTTCCACTCAGGATTTTAAATACATGTATCCACTTTTTTCCTCTATGGCATCTGGCTTTTATATCTGTTTAAAAAGAAAGTCCCACAACAAAAACACATTAATCCATGATTTCTTATTGAGGTTTTGTTGTTATTAGAGTGTATTTTTTTAAATCTTCATTTATTTGAACGTTTTTGCTGGGCAGGGATCTAGGCGACATTTTCCTCAATGTACCCTCCTTCCTCCTCTGACATGGGATGCCATCAGAGCGAATCCCGCATGTGTCTGGGTCTACTCTTGGAGTTTCTGCTCGGTCCACCACTCTACTTCCGCTGTACCAATTATTTTGGTTACTGTAGCTTCAAAATATGTTCTAGCATGGATTCCTATTTTTTTAAATACTTAATTCCCCTTCTTGCACATTAATTTTTCTAGATGAAATTATTAGTACCATTTTGGTCAAGTCTCCCTGTCCCCCAAGAAGGAAAATCCTATTCACGATGCAAACAAGTATTAATTGATAGCTTATATATGTACCATCTTCTAAAATTTAATATACATATCTAAGCATATATCTTTTCATTTACTCAAAATAGCCTTGTATATCTTTGGTAAAGTTTTAATGATTTCTTTATATAATTCCGAATATTTCTTGTTAAATTTATTTCTGGTTGTTTGAGGGTATTTTGTTGTTTGGGGGATGTTTCCTTTCATTGTGTTTTTAAAAAATATTTAAAATATTTAAAAGGGTTGAGAAAAAAACCTTCATCAATAACCAACATATTGGAAGCTAGTGAGTCCCGCCCCCAGGGAATCAGTAGCCTAACTTCTGTGTTACCACCCTTTGCTTTTCTTTATGGGTTTAACACCCATGTATGCATCCCAAACAGTATAAAGTTTGACTTTTGAAAACTCAGCAGCAAGAATAAAACTAGGTGCATGATCAAAAGAGCAACACTGTCACTATTAAAAGGTTCCTGGGGAAAAAATAAACTTGTTTCTGGGTCACAGTTTACAAATTTACAAGAGCCCTTCCTGGTGAAACCCAAGGCCTGGAAGACACCCTGCTCACCGCACCGGGAACTCTGGCAGGATCGTGTAAACTGCACACTACAGAGACAGATCTGAAGAAGACCGTTCTGTAGTTCCTGCTTCTGTGCTTTTTGAAGAGTCTATGGTGTAAAACTTGTGAAAATTCTTAAGTTCTCCTCACTGACTTGGGATTTGGCCTTCTTGGGTAGGTTATCTAGCATCTGTCCACCTGCATTACTGCTTCTAGTTTTACTGATGCTGTAATCTCTGTTGTTCCCCTTGTCCCCTTACCCAAATCCCTTTGCCATAGTTTTGGTGGAGTTCAGCAAGGGAGCAAAGATAAATGTGTTTATTCAATTTGTTATTTTAAATCAGAACTCCCATTTTCTACATGGTCACTGTTTTATACATAAAGCCTATTGTTCAGAATGGCAGTCACCTTATTTAATTTTCATATTGTTTCTGATAATTTTTCAATTTCATGGGTTTTCTAAGTATATAATTAGATCAGCTGCATAATAATTGTGCCTCTGTTAATATATATTTCCTGACAAACTGCACTGGTTAATACTTTTAAGAAATGTTAAAAATTAGCAGTGATAACTGTCTTCTTTGTTTTGTGCCACCTAAATGTTCATGGGAATGCTTCAAGAGTCTCACCAAAAAGCATGACGGTTTGGTTTGAAATATATCTTTACAAAGAAACAACAAAGTCTATTCATCTATTCCTATTTACTAAGTTTTTTTAAAACCAAGAATAACAAACTTATAGCTCATTAATAAAACGAATAACTTCTTGGCATCTAATGAGATGATCAAGGTTTTCCTTGATGTCTTCTTACAAGAGCATGTTATTAACGATCTCCTAAGAATGAACAAACCTGCCATACTTAGGTGACGCCAAAGCAGCCACGATTTATTATTCTCTTAATTTACTTCTGAATATATTTGCCAACTTTTTGTTTAAGATTTCTTGAATGCACATCCATTTGTCACTAAACATTAATCTATGATAAATATTAATAAAGGAGACAGGACCATAATTTTCCATTTATCTATTTCTATTTATCAAGTTTTATAAGTTTCACACTAACAGAAGTAATAATCTACAAGATTTCTTTCTTTTTCTATTTTGTGAAAGAGTTTAAATAGAATTATCTGTTTTCTGAAATTCGAAGAACATCCTTACGGGGTCATCCGGTCCTGCCCATCTCCAGTGATATCCTGAACCGGAAATCCTTTTCCTGCCTGACAAGAGTGTGGCTTATGCTCTGCTCAGTCCAATGACTGAGATTTGGGGGCTCCTCCCCAACTCTTCTCCTACCCAAAAGTAGAAGCCCAGCAGGCCTTCTTCTCTGTGATGCAGTAGGCCTGAATACTATGTTAGTGGACTCTTTGAAGGTTTAAAAATCTCTAGTACCAGTGAGAATCAGAAATACTGGTTGTTAGGTCCCTTTTCTTATTCTTGAGATTATTTGTGCTTTCTCTTCCCCGCCCCCCATTACCTGATAATCTCATTAGAGGTTTGTAAATTATAATAAAATCTAAGGTATGTTTATTTTCTATTTCATCAAATATTTAATATTTCTTAAAATTTCCTTTCTTGGAGTTGATGTCTTGAGATGTATGCCTAACAAATTAATTTGCAGTTTTTCTTTTCTAATGTAAATGTTGAAGGCTATCAATTTCCCCTGGGTACTTTTTAGTTGCATCCCCCAAATTTCAATATATGTAACTGTTCTCATGAACATTCAAAATGTTTTCTAGTTTCCATTATGATGTTTCTTTAACCATTTTTTATTTATTTAGAAGTGTATTTCTTAAGTTTCAAGCATATAACTTTGCATCCCTTTAAACTTTTACCACAAATGTCTATATCCCTAAACAATTCTGTAACATTATAACAGTGCACATGCTTTTAAATTTGACATAAATGGAATCATACTCCATGTATTTTTTAGGAAAATAATTATCTCACTGTGTTGTACAGTTATGAGATTCAGTGTCATTGACCCTTGTTGTTCTAGTTTGTTTTTCACTACTGTATAGTAGTCCTTTAGCGAATGACACCACAATTTAAACATGCCTCATTATGGGCATTTAGGGGCTGTTCCCAAATTTCATCATTACAAAATATTATAAGGAATATATCTTTCTACATGTCTTTCACGTACTCATGTAAGGTTTCTCTAAGGTATCTAGTTAGGAGTAGAATTGCATTTTTGACTTTGTTTTTACCAAAAACTGATCTCCAATGTGCTTGCAGCAACCATTATACTAGTTGCTCTTTTATCAGCAATGTATCAGAATTCTCCTACTAGTATGTCACGTTATTTGCCAATACTATAAATTTCTGACAATCTGATGGATGTGAAATAATAAGCCCTAGTTTTAATGTGCATTTTCCCCACGTTATCACAAAGGTTAAGCATCTTTTCATGTCTTTTGGGGTATTTGTGTCTCCTCTCTTGTGAATTGTTCATACCCTTGGATATTTTTCATACTAAATGGTTCGATTTTTTTTCTTATTGAACTGAAGTTCTTGAATATATTGTAGATATTAACTTTTTGATTTTAGTATAATAAAGCAATAAAAATATCTTCACCCAGTCTTTGACTAAGGTCTTTTAGAATGATACATTATTATAAAACAACAGAAAATAATCCACTATTACTGATATATACATGTGTGATAAAACTACATAGTTAAAGGAAGGTTATAACAAAACATGAACTTAAAAATTATAGTTATTTCTCACGACGGGCAAGATAATGTGAATGGAAAGTAGACGCAATGATAATGTTATTTTTAAACTGAGTGATGAATTCACAGATGTTCATTTTATTACTACCCATTACAGCTTACATATGACATGTAAGCTTATGTATGTATAACCATCTTAAACATACACAGACACATATATGCACTCATTCTCATTGGACAGATAACATGCTTACAAATGAAAGAAATAATGCCCGCCTTTAGGTATGCTTTGGGAAATATTGAATGAATTAGGAAGGAAAGAAGATAATCAAGAGAAAGAGAAAAAGAAGAAAGTACGGAAGGAAGTAAGCGAGGAAGAAAAAGAGCATAAGAAGAGGCAAGAAGAAAAGGGAAAAAAGAAGGAGGTGAAGGAAGGAGGGAGAAACTGGAGGGAGAGAAGGAGAGAACTTTCTTTATTCCAGGGTCATAATCTCTTATATCTTCTTCTTAAATTTTAAAGTTTTGCTAGGATTTACTCTACCTGTATGATATAGAGAACTTTCTACTGTATAGATAAGTAATTGCCTCATCACCTTTTATTAAATAGTTCATCCTTTCTAATGCTACTTCCATTATAAATTGTATTTCCATACTCAGCTGGTCTCTTTCTGGACTGTTTATTCTGTACCACTGGTCTATTTGTTTGTCTTTGCATCTATATTACAGTATTATTAGAGCTATCCAATATAAGTTTTGTTACCTGGTAGGTCAAATCCTTCCACCTTGCCCTTCAAATTTACTTTTTCTCTTATTGCCCCTTTCCTATAAATTGTCTAATCATCTTGTCAATTTCTACAGAAAATTCAATTATAATTATCAATGATATTGAAATTAATTTATGTATTAACATGAGAAAAACTGACATTGTCAAGATGCTGAGTCTTCCTACATATGAACATAAGATATATTTCCATTTATTTAGGTATTCTAATGTTTTTCAACAAAGACTATAATTTTCTCAAAAAAGATCCTAATTTACTAATATTTTTAAATATTCTGCAACTGTTAGATATTCAGATTGCTCTTAAAGCTTTATTATTGAATATCACAATGAATAAACATTTTATGAATAAAATATTTGGTTGAATTTCTAGATATTTCCTTAGGATCAGGCCTTAGAAGTTCGCCACCTAGAAGCTTTTGACCACAGTACTGCCAGAAGTGGAAGTCCTATTATTAACTTCTAATTTTCCTGAATCATGGTCTCTAATTTTTTTTTAAATGTAAAGTGTCCTATTTTATCTCACCTCATAATATTTAAAAAGAGTTCTTTCATATGTATTACCACATGTGCCAAACTTAAACAATTCATTGTATAATTTTATAACTCTATGTAACATGTTTAGAAGACTAGTCATAATGACAAACCAGGAAGGAAAAAATTCCTCAATTTTTAAAAATAAAAATTAAATTTCATCTTCATTAGAATGTTTGATATTCAAAAACACATTTATAAAAGGTATAATTTAGTCATTTTAAGTTCTGTCTATGTATTTAGAGTTTTATTTAGCAACATTTAGCTTAGCTGTAGTTCCCGTAGTATTGATCTCTTGTCACCAGAGACATGGCTGCTTGGTCCACTAATACAAGTTCGGATGATCGCTGAATAGGAGAATGTTGGGAAAGAAAAGTTTGAGGCAAGTCTGGAGGTAAATGCAAGAAGGAACAAGAAAAACACATATCATCGCCACACAACTGCTTCTGACTGTCTCCTTGCTCCATCCACCCTGATGAGAGATAGCAATAAAAGGTAGAATAAAGGTAAATCACCGCCCACTTAGCTCTCCTTTCTAAGGGTGCAGTCTGTGGCACCTTAACTTAACCCTGTTTTCGGTATCCTGGAAGAATTAAATCCATTCCATTCGTGGAAGCCTCTACTGGTAGCAGCAATTACATTCAAAATAGGAGGAAAGAAAAAGAGAATAAAGTATCCAAAAGATTTATATGGGGAAAAGAAAACACCAAAGAAAACTAAGAGCAACATTTAGCAGATGAAAAATAATGTTTAGTAGGTATAAATTTACTTTTCTTAAAAACTTTTCATTACAAAATAAAACAAATGTTGAAAGCAATACAAAAATATGTTTATATTTTAAAAAGTGCAGAGTTATACCTTTGGAGCCCAGTAAGTAGAATGATTTTTATTTTCCACACTCAATAATGATTTACATTTTTTATCATAAAGTTTATTTTAGTTTTGTAATAACTTTCTAAAGGCTAAAGTTAAAACAAATCCATTGGGCTGAAAGTATTCAAGCCATGAAATTTAGCTATTTTGTTTAACCATCCACTGAAGTTGCACAGCTGAGTCTGCTTAGGAGCTGCATGATCTGTGCCAGACACTCAACTCTCAGTCTATCGGATCCCTAGCACAGTACCTGAAACATTCTAGAATACTCAAAAAATGAGTGTTCTTTCTGTTCAATAAAATGACTTTTACTTTTGAAAATATTTTTATTTTCATATACTTGACCTGTTTTGATCTTCGTTATCATCCTGTATCATAAGACCTAATGCTCGTTCATGTTTTTGTCTCATAGAGGAGGAAAATGAGGCCAAAAAGAGTTAAGTCTTCAATATAGCCTTTTAAATACATTAATTTTCATTCTTCACAGACTAACCTTCCAAAAAGGAGTCTAGTACACCATTCACAGGGCTCAGAATTCACTTACCTGGTATGTCCTAAAGATTCCCGCCATATTGGTAGCATCACGACCGGTTTAACTGCACACTCCAAAATAGCTAAAGCCAATGCGAATTCTCTGGGTTTGCTACACATCTGAACTGCCTTGATCCAGTTTGCCCTGAAGGGAAAAAAATTATTTCACTTCCTTGATCTTAAATTAGAAGCACAAGAGTTATCATTCGCGATCCCTCCATCTTATAGGGCATATGTGTCTAGGCTGAGCAAATATAAATATACTGCTACTGGAAGTTTCTACCTCACGGAATCATAAATTTTGATCACTGGAAGGAATCCTAGAGATTAATCAGTCTTTCAACTTCTTAAACCTTCTACAGTGTTCTGGAACTTTGTCTGGCCTTCACTTGATTCCAGGGACAAAGACTCTGCTTTCTAGAAATCTCCCAAACGTTAGTGTTAACTCAGTAACTGAGAAGTACACTCACATCCCTAATGCCCTCAGTGTTTTGCTGACTAAACTGAATTCATTCAATTCATTGGTAATGACTGTTTAAAGTACAGACCTGCAATAATCATTCAGCAAACATTTAGTGTACTCACAGCAATAAATGAACCTTAGTTTCCTTTACCTGTGTGAAGCCCAATTGGGATGAAGAAAGGATGAAGGGATATTGTTTTCCAGTTGGGTGATAGTCAGTCTCAGAGTAGATATTGTAAGAACTTTGGACCCGTGGACAGAACCATTCCATTTAAACTCTCCTGCTGGAGTCAGACAGAATTTATGTGCAAGATGCCTTCTCTTATCATGGTCTTCTCTGTGCTGGTGCTTATTCAAAGCAAATGAATTGGTGGAGTACTGATTGTGGTAGACACGATACTTCCCTTCTTGACCCAACTTAAAATAATTGTTGATATTTCCTTTCATGACCACTTCCTTTTTGGTGCTCAACCGTGAAATTTCTCCTTGAGAGTTAACTACCAGTACCTGACCAAGAAAATAAAAAGGCTTGATTACTCACATCAAATATATATATTTGAGCAACTCTTTCAATAAGTTATAATTTATTATGCCAAATAATTAAGATATATCTTGTTACTGAACTTTTGAAGTTTAAAAGCTAAAGCTGATTGTTTTATATAATTAAACAACCAATATATGGCTACAACCAATATATGGCTGCAAAAACCTTAATAATGTCTGACATTATTAAGTTAGTTTCATGTATTTCAAATATACACGCAGAACTACATGTGTAAAGCATTTACCAATCATAACTTCAAGCCTACAATAAATATATAGGTTAGGGAAAAAAGGAGGGCATTACAGGTACTATTCCCCAAGATATATTCCTAAAAATGCCTCTTCTTCTGCTCCTTTCATCAACTCCAGCTTTAGTATAACAGCCCATAGATATTCTAAAATAGTGTTTTCAAAGAGTTTATCCCAATCTCGTCAGTGGACTGTTAAATCAATAGCGGGTTTTATTCAGCTCCTTAAAAAAGTGGAATCTAATAGAATAGACTAGACTAAAAGAGGAAATACCAGAGTATTCCCAAATAGTAAGGTAAAATACTATTTCTGGAAACTTGTGTGTGTACTGGGCTGCAGCAAAAAATGTCTCACTGAGGGTCAGAGTGAAAAAGAAGCTTGAAAGCTGCTGCTTTAAAGCTATTCCTATGGTGTTAAGAAAAGAACATTGTATGTTCTTGCATATCTACCCTGCAAATAATTCTCAAATCTGGGAGAAAAAGTTGTGGCCATTATTTTGTCACGATGGCTAGTTGCGGGGCAGAAATACTGAGTCCTAGCTTTAATATTTTTCTTCATAACCAGAGCTGGGATGCAGTGCTGTTCTATGCACTGTATTCTACTATCAAGGGGTAAGTCCTACCCTTTAGCTTCAGGTTCACCTAAAATGATTATAGCGAGATCTGAGCATTAAATCATCTACAACTCTTTGATAAAGCCCACCCATAGCCTACTCATTACGATATGTGCAAAAACAAACAAACAAAAAACAAAACAAAACAACAAAAAAAAAACCCCACAATCTCTTTAGAATTATATACAATAAAACTATATGGTAAGAAAGTATACCACCCATTTACAGTGTTTCTATGCATGAAATGTGAGTGCACAACTATATTTACCATAACATAAAACTAGCAATTTAATTCTTGTTAGCCACTACACTCTTAGAAATGAAGAAAATACAATTCAAAAGTAGGTCTACAAAGTTCCTGCCCCTATTTGTAAGGTATGGTAAATAAACTTATTTTACATTCCAGAGATTTTAGTTTTAAACAGAAAGAACAAACCTCTTTGCCCTCCTTAAATAACTTATTTGCTTCATGGGCTGCGGCTGCCACCTGTTGGTTCTTCAACTGACTAAGTTTGCTGTCTGGATTCCGTAATCTGGTGATGATTCGAGTTGAACTAGATGCTCCTCTTGCACCTCCAGGAGACTCACTTATTTCCCCATTAGACTTCTCTGATTTGAAATCGCCTATTATCAAATGAAAAGCCAAAAGTAACTGCTAACAGTAAGTAAATCACACACAATAATAACACTTGGGGCACATTTAAGATCTAGAAAGTACAAAAAAAAAAAAAAAAAAAGCCTTTGAAAGCCAAAACAAATGCATTAATTCTTACAGGTTTTACTTAAAGTATGTCAGAACTTTACTATGAGTCATTTATTATTTTACAGAAAATTCAAACATGGCAGTTTATCTGTTTCAAAGTTCTTCTATTAGAAAATAGGAAGGACTGCTACAAATTTACAACTAAACATAACGATTCAAAACGCACACTAATAAAATGTTGCCTTACATATTAAATGTGGACTTCTGTACAAAAGTAAAGGCTATAATTAATTTTAGAAAGATTTTCACTGAAATTGTTTAAATGTTTAATAGTTGAAAACTTATACATATAAATGGCAAGTGAATTTTTTCCTAAAGAATCTGTATAATTATCTGCATGTGAAAATCAACTAAATTTTTTTTTTAACATAATAAAGGCCTCTCACATTTTCATAGTAAATTAATTTTTTAAAGAGACAGATTTAACTGCCAAGGAGCAATTTCTGCTTTCCCATGAATCTCACTTCGGCTGAATATTGCTATACATTCTGAAACTACTGCATCACTATTCAATTTCCATTGGCCAGGTAATTGAACAAGACCTCATTTTTCTTTTTTAATTTAAAGCTTTTTAAAATTAAGGCAGTGTGGCATTGGCAAATGAAAAAACAGAAAACTTACCATACTCTATATTACAAAGATGGAATTTTAAGTAGAGAAAAAAATTGGATTTGGAAAACTGGCTATCCATTTTTAAAAATATAAAAGTTAAAACAATTCAATAAACATTTGTTAATTTAATATATTCGACACCCCTTCTTTCCTTTGGGGAGATGCTTTTCCCTAACTTCAATCATATGATCCCATCAGGGCTGCAAATACATATCTTGCCCCATGGGGTGAGCAATGTCACCCAGCTTTGACCAACAAATCACATCACTGGCTGGCCACAGTGATTGTCCCAGACCTGATCATGTAGTCGAAGTCATTCAGCATCCTACTCCAATTCTGAAAATCTGAAGATGGAGAAAGGGTCTTGTTTTTTGTATTAGTGAGCAGAAAGGTATAAATTAAAAGTTGGCTACTTTTACTCTATTAACATGGAGAAAACGTCTAACAATATGTGAGAATAAGCCCATCATGGTGGCAGGGGCAGGCGCTGAATGTGAGAGGAAGACTACTGATAACTTCATTTGGCTCCCTGGGTCCAATAATGCACCTGACGCTGTCATTACCTCTGAACTTCCCAACTGTATGAGCCAGTAAAATTCACCATTTTAAGCAAGTGTGATGGATTTCTGTCACTTATAATCACCAAATTCTAACTAATCCAAGAGTAAGATTTTGATCCCAAAATATGGCACTGAATAAATCAAGATGAGGTAGAGGTATTGGCTATCTTGCCATGCCAGGGAAAAACATTAGTAACCTTCGATGTGTCAGAGCAAAGCAGTTGGTTAGACCATCAACAATTTTCTCTTGGTCCCAGACCATGAGTTTACCCATGCTGGAGTTTTATGCCAAGATTTTGATCTATGGTGGCTACTTCTTGGGACCATCTATATAAAGTCCTACGATAAAGACTTTATACATTGTCTGGTCTAGGCTGGACTTCCTAGAAAGCAAAAAGGGAATGGCGCAGCACTTTAAAAAAGAAACCCTTCAATTTAGAGCCAACAACCCAACAGTGCCGAGAAGCAATCTTTGCCACTAGCTAAGTTTAGTGCAAATAAGGGAAAGGAAGCAAAAAAATTCATTCCCAAGGGTAAGATCTGAAAGGAAAACAGGCAGAGAGCGGAAGTCCTTATCTAACACTCCTCACCCAAATCACCTCGTGCAGCCTGGCAGAGCTGCTGTTTAATTGTGTCAGGAGGCAGAAGCCTAGACAGACCTTATTCACCTGCGGGCTAGGGCTACTGGTCTGCTAACCAGACAAAGTACGCAAGTAGAGGGATTTAGCTCCAACCTTGAACCAAGTTTCTGGGCATAAGGTATTAACTGGGTATCACCAAGCAAATCTATAAGGGAGTCCCATTGCCAGAAAAAAGTCCAAACCTGCCAAACTAGGATGTATGATTACTGACACTTACAGCAATCCCCAGCAACCCATCTCTGACAACGACCAGCCAGAACTAGGCTGCTAAAGCAGAACAGACTCCAGAAGGGAGATCTTCCCATATGCTTCTCACTTCTCATCCATAGCCATCCTTCCAGAAAGTCAACAGCAGCCAGATTTAATAAAAAATATCCTCCACAATCAGGATAATGAATGCTACAGGTAGTTAAATTTTTAATTTGCTGATGGATTGTGAGTTCAAGATAAGCCACATCCAGATCTAATCAAAAATAATGCACAACACACAGAAATCCCAGATACAATTACAATTATCCGATGTAATTTTGAGAAAGAAGTTTTTGAAAAATTTTTCAGTTGTGGGTGAGATCTTTGCATTATGTTAGGCAAAAGCATCTCTGAATTTGAATATACAAGTTTGTGCTGAGTTACTGAAAGGTGGTATTGTAGTTATTTACAATTTTCTGTCTTTGCAGCATCTCTCTTTTTTGGAAAACCATTCCGACTCCACTCCAACCAAATATTTTTGCTGAAGCTGTCAATCATAGTACCTTGCCTGCCCTGGCCACGGGGGTGGGAACAATATGTCCAAGAAAAGTTACTCATATTCCTTCCTCTGGGGCTTTGTCTTTGGGTCACAGACCTTGAAAATATGACTATAAACCACTGATACCATCTTCCCTGTCACTTGAAAAAAGCCTGCCTGTATTAGGAGAGAATGAAGTTAACACACAAACATATGCAGATCCAAAAGGTGAGAAACAAGGAGAAGAGGAGAAAGATTTGATACCTGGGGGTCCAGTTATGCCTGATGATGGACTGGACACTCCAGTTACACGAATAATTAAATTTCCTTTTTACTTAAGCTAGTTTAAGCTGGTTTGGTCACTTGCATTTGAAAAAGTCCTAATTAAAACAGATCTCCATATCATAACCATACACAAAATTATACTCCAGAAGGATTAAAAACCAAGTTATTGAAGTATTACATAAAATTACTGTAAATATACATATATTCTTGGGATAGAGATAGTCTTCTTTAGTAAGACACAAAATCCAGAGAAACCCTAAAGAAAAAGATTGTTAAGTTTAACTACATAAAATTTAAAAATTTCTGTACAAAATAATAAAAAGAGTTAAAAACAAGCTGTGTAAGTATATATGTAAAATAAAAGCTTAATAGTCATAATACAGAAAGCATTCCTAAAACTCATTAAGGAAAAATATGAAAAGTCAATAGGAAAAAATGAGCAAATAATATGAAGCAACAATTCACAGAAAAGCTGAATAAACACATGAAATCAACCACTTAAAAGTAGGGATATGAACATTTTTAAATGAAATACTTTCACTAGTGACAAAAATATGAAAAACTAATGATTTGAATTTAGGTGAGAGTATGAAAAAATACATATATATGTAAATTACTGGCAAAAATCCCTTTTAATGTACAATGAAACAGTAGGCATCACTAGTTTTTAAATGTGCCTATCATTTGACCCAGCAATTCCACTTACTTTTCTATACTGCCAGAAATACTTGTGTAAGTACACAAAGATTTATGTTGAGGATGTTAAAAAGCACCACTACTTGTAATAATGAAAAATCAGTTAACAGCCTAAATGTCCATTCATAAAGAAATAGTAAATGAATTATGGATCATCCATACTGCGGAGTACCATGCAGCAGTTAGAAAAGAATGAATTCAATTTATAACATGAAAAGATTCACTACATGTATTACTGAGTGAATAAAAGCAAGATGCAGAACAATACATGCAAAATGATCCTGTTTAAATTAAAAAAAAAAAAAAACTTTTTGTAAACATACATACATTAATGTAACTGCACGGAGAAAGAAGTAAAGTTACACACCAAACTGTTGGTGGTGGTTACCTTTGGGGAGGGGATGTGAAAAAGATCGATTTTTCCTGTGTGCTTCTGTATTTTTTAAAACAAAAACAGTAAGTGCAAGTGTTTAAAAAAAAAAAGGAAAAAAGAAAAGAAAATCTACTCTTCCCACCCCCATCGAACTTGTATTTAAAAAATTAAAAATTAAAAAATTAAAAAGTTCGCTTTAATGTATGAAGTGTATTCTTACCTATCTCTTCGTGAACAGAGACAGGTGTATGAGACTCTCTTTCTCCATTTTCAGGATCATCAGCTGCCTTAGCAGATTCACTCTGGGAAGAGTTTAGTTCACTGCTGCTGTTACTGTTTTCCAGATTAGGCTGAATGGAGGTAGTGGTAGCACTAGTATTACTGCTGTCACATGGCTTGTTAGGTTCTTCTAGAAAAATAGAATATCTGATGTTTAAATTGAGAATCACATCAAAAATAACTAATTGTCAAAAGACATTTTATTGTTTCAGGACTGCATTATATAACTGGATTTTAAAAAGAAAAGCTGCTCATGATGTATGAATAATGCAATGTATGAAAAAATTCATAGTCAACACCCTATGAGTTATTTTTTAAGTCTCCCAGTCTGTTAACTCAGACTTTTATCATCTTAGTCTATAGTGCAAAGCAGACAATTTTTCAGATACCCCAGAGCTAAAGAACAATAAAAGAATGTAACTATCTCACAAA
This sequence comes from Pteropus medius, assembly GCF_902729225.1. Lineage (NCBI taxonomy): Eukaryota > Metazoa > Chordata > Mammalia > Chiroptera > Pteropodidae > Pteropus > Pteropus medius. The sequence continues at coordinate 11,673,694 of NW_024355990.1, read as the reverse complement.
ACTTACACTGTACCAGATACTGCAGAAGTGATTTTGAGGTAATCCCTCAAAATCTGAAATTCATACTACTTTTCAAAAAGTATTCAAGGAGTATCAGAAACAGAATTAAACAAGATTCTTTATCTCTAAAGTTTTCTGCCTGAATTCTGTGCCCCCAAATTAACTAAAAGGTAATGCCTAGGGATTACTAATTTTAAGAACAATTTAATAGTATCACTAAGAGTATGCTTTCTGAAAGTATATCAAAATGAACACTACTATGAACTAAAAAAGCCTACGTCTCCCCATGGTAGTTCAGAAATTAAAAGCCTCACTCTGTATTTCACTTGGTCACTATTAAGATACTCTTTAAATCAATCACCTAAATTAACAAGTGGTTGACAGTATATCGCAAAGGCTATCTCTACTGTATAATGAGCTTCTAAATTTTTTTGAGGAAAAAAAAATCTGATAGAAAAATGGAAAATTATATAAACAGTCACCAAAAAAAATGAAAATGGCCTTTAAACATATGGAAATATGTTCACTTAATTCAAAGTAAGAGAAATGCAAAGTAAAACTACATAGAGAAACAACTACTCAGCTATCAGACTGGCAAAAATCCAAGTCTCACCATACACTCAGGTGGAGAGGCAGTGGGTTAACTGGCATCCCCTACACATTGCTATGGGAATGCAAATTGGTGCAAAGTGGGTAAAAGGAAACTGACAACATCTAGAAAAATTACCCTCTTAACCTAGCATTCCGATATTCAGAAACCTATCTCAAAAACACTGGCAAAAATACTAAATTACTTATTTACAGTTATTCATTGCAGCATTATTTATAATGGTGGAAACAAACAATGTCCATCAATAGGACACTTGTTTAATAAAAGATGACATACACAATGAAATATCATGCACCATAAAAAGAACTGAAAAAAAAAATCACTATATCCATATGACATGATCTCAAGATTAAATATAAAAATAAAAGTTCAGAACGGTACTTATAGTATGCTAACTTTTGTGTAAGAAAGAGAAAGAAATATAAATTTATGAACATATTTTGCTTTTATTTACAAAAAAACCCCCCACCTCACTAAAAGAATAGCCAAACATTAATAAAAATGGCTACCTATAAGGAAAAGGAAGGATCTGGTTACCCAGAGAAGAATGAAAGTGAAAGTTCTCTGCACACATATAGTTACATAAACTTTGGAATCATGTAAAAAATTAAAATTAGAAATGCAACCCCTAAAAACTGAAAACAAACTGAAACAAATAAACCTAACTGTATATCAAGTTGTTAGCATAACCGCACAAAGAGAAAAATCATTTCAAGTGACTCTGGAACACAGTACTTTGACTGTTAAGTCCTTACTGGAAATATGGTATAAGAATAAAGAACTGCAAAAATCCTTTAATGCCATTCAGCAGTCTTAATATAAGCAGTAATATTGGTTATATGAAATTACTACAACCTATAAAATAATTTATTACTGTGTTAATGCACATCAGAATATTAATAATGTTATTATTAACAGACATCTGTATCAGGATAAAGAACATATATAAGGTACTGTTGTTAAGAACTAACGCTTTCAGTGTAAGGGAAAAGAAAAACAAGTGTAAAAATAAAGAAACTAAATATGCAATCCTCAATTTAAATCTGAAATGTCAATAGGAATTGTCTTTTTCTTTTTAAAAACAGGTATTCCCTAACATTACCCACCAAAGAAGCCTAGAGGCAGTGAGAGCCCAAGAGCAATAAGTATACCCAGGCCCAGATTATGATCTCTAAATATCATTCTCCCACTAAAAGAAAACAGGGTTTCTTGGAGGAATGATTGATTTCAGGTCTGGGGTAGAAAATGGGAGAAGGAAAAAAAAAAAACACACAACTTCAGCTGTGTTATTCTGCCAAAAAACCAAGGAAGCTATCTAAGACTACAGGGTCATGGTAAAAGCACTCAAAAACCAATGTGAAGGGGCTCTGCTGTCAATATAAGCAAAATAAATAACTACAACTGTCTGAAACAAATTGAATACATGCAGACACATGAGTTCAAACAGACACCTAAAATGAGAAAGCCACGCCCTTCCCTCCAAAGTCCATTACTCGTAAGTCACCACTGAAAGTAATTGGACACCAACTCCTGATTTTGAAAATTAGAATTTAGTAAAAATAATTAAGCATTTATTCTTGCTCTAACTATATTTCAATATATTCAAAGAGCCTTAGTTAATGAGGAAAACTTCTTTACAGAAAAATTCTAGTTAAAAAAATACAGAACAAATGATAGAATCAGAAATCACCATATTATAACCTCCAAAGAGATAACTGATTCTGGAAAGATCATCAACTGAGACATTAACAGGGAACTTTACAATGTTAACACCTGAACTCAATGATCAATCTTAGCATTTGTAAAGGTGGAACAAACAGACATCATGAGGTGTTTGATGCAAAATGACATGAGGTACTCAGCAGATAATTATTAAGTATTCTTGCCAAAAATCCTTGAAAATGAATTTACTCAAGGCTTCAGTAACAAATAACATCAAGAGGAAGGAAACAGATAAATCCTGGATGTGGGACATGACAGGGAAGGACATACTAGAGTTCTTCAACAAGTCAACAGCCTGTGCAAGAAACTTTAAGAAACTCCGGAGACATAAAACCAAGTATTATGTTACACGGGGAACTTATTTGGAGTTATTTCAGATACAGCAAATGTTAAAAAAAACTTTTAAGTGAGGAAATTTAAATTGACTGGATAACTAAGGAATTGTTGATTTTATTAAAATGATCATGGCACTGCAATTATGTAAGAAAATGTCCATATTCTTTAGAGATGTATACAGGGTTGACATAACATGATGTTTGAAATTTGCTTTAAAATACTGCAGTGGGAAATAACCCTAATCCACATCAAGAGGAAAGAGTATAAAGAAACTATAATACAGTTACACAGAGGAATATTATAATGCAGTTAATATGAAAGAACTCCAGCAATATACATATTAGTAATATGACAAAGTGAAGTTAAGTTCCAAAAAGTTATACTTAACACAATACACTTAATAAGATATACTTCACACAACACACTTGCTATAAAATTTAAAATAACAAAAACATATAATTTTTAGAAAATCATGTAGATCAACTCAATGAAGCAAGAGTTATGTGAGTTATACATCTTTGACCTCAGGTATCAACAATCTTATTCTACTGGGTTTCCCTGACAAGAAGGAAAGATATTAGTGAACAAAGGATTCAGTGCTGACAATCACTTCGGGTAGGAGAGAGGGAGCAGGGGCTGGGACTGGGGAGATGGTTAGATGCAGGTTAATTTCAAAGCAGTACTTAGCTTTTTGTTTTGGGTAATAGGTTCCTAGATGTTTATTTCATTATTAAAGATAATGTTAAACCTGGATGAATAAATTAAAAGAGACTACACACAATGACCAATGATAAATGCAATTAACTAAAGACTATGACTTATCTAATACTATACCTCTGGAATCAAAGGGAGATTTTTAATTTGAGGCAAAAAAAAAAAAAAGAAAGAAAGAAAAAGGAAGTTAAAAAAAATGCGTGAAGCAAGTATAACTAAATCTTGATAATTTTTAAATCTAAGTGTTAGATATATGGGGCAGGGGTCCATTATACTACTTTCTTAACTTCTGTGTATATTTGAAATTTTTCATAATAAAAAATTTTATATGAAAGTTAAAAATGGCAAATTTAACACTTATACCTACTGTCTATGGCCATGCCACCCTGAAAAAGCCAGATCCCGTCTGATGTCGGAAGCTAAGTAGGGTCGGGCCTGGTTAGTACTTGGATGGGAGACCACCTAGGAAGACCAGGTGCTATAGGCATAAAAAATAAAAAATTAAGAGATTGTCAGCTAACAAGGTCCTTGCAATCTGTGAGGTCAACCAAGGAGTGCCTGGCCTAAAAAATTTTAAAAACTTAAAAATAAATAAAATGATCTAAAAAAAATTTTTTTTAAAGAAAACTTACACCTACAAAGCTACAAACCAGTAATATAATCAACTACTTCTTGGGAAAACACATGTAACTGGAAGAAAAGAAATCTCACACAAGTAACAGATTCCTCACTAATCATTCCTTTTACAGCTGCAGATCTAGATTTGTAAAGTACAGTATACCTAATTTATGATAGTCTAAAAATCATTTATTCAATTAATGAAATAGTATATAAAGATCTTCCCTCATTTATGAGCTCAGAGTTCAGAGTACATTTTCTTAAAAAAATATTAGAAAAAGTAATTAGGTTCTAGACCAGTCCATAAAAACTTTTTCAGTACGTAACATACTCAAGTTTGGTTTTAATCAAAAAAATAATTCTGGGGTAGGAACTTAAGAGATTCAGATTCGTGTGTGTGTGTGTGTGTGTATGTGTGTGTGTATTTCAATGTATTCAAAGAGTCTTAATGAGAAAAACTTCTTTGAAGAAAAGTTCTAGTTAAAAAAATACAGAACAAATGATAGAGTCAAATCACCATATTATATACATCTTAAAATACTTTATAGAGTGTGCTCTCTGCTATTAGGAAGATAATGGTACTTCATAAGAGGCAATCAATCCCCTACCCAGGTATTCTGATCTAAAAATACCATTAACCCTCTAAAAGCAAACTGAGTTCAGATTCTATCCTTCTAAACTTTTAAGGTATTAATGAGCTGAGGACGAGCATAAACTCATAATGTATAGGTTTTCTGTTCATCTGTCCCTAGTAAATTTGCCTTAAGTGGAAACAGTGTTTTCCTCCAGTTGTAAATACTGAATTTTTTTTTTAAAATAATGGTTCTAAAACTCTTCACCTCTTTAACTGCATTAAACTACAGGATTACAGAAATCTCAAGCATTTGCTTCAAAATACCACAAAGAAGGTATATTAACTACCAATACATACATTTTAATCCTCACAGTCCAAAAGTTCTAACCCTACAACAAATAGTATCGGTTCTGATATTTACAATACTATTATCATTGCACATGACAAACACTGTAAATGACTAACAAGAGGAATATTTTTGTAGTTGTCCCTCAAACCAAAATTATATATAGATCTTGTTCTTCGACTTCTGAACATAAACACTAAAGTCTTTTTAAAAAAATTCTAAGCAAAAAACTACAAAGAGAAAAAAATAACTTCCAACTAATGGTAAAAGAGAAAATTTTTTTAAAGGAAAAAAATGAGGTAAAATAATCAGAATGCATATGACTAGAAACTAAAACAAAACACATTAAAAATAATAAGAAACAAAAGAATATTTTATAGATGTTAAAAGTTTCGATATAGTCATGGAAATATTTTCAAAGCAATTATAAGCAGCTCAGGAAATAAAGTTTTACCTACTACTGTTATTTTCCTAATCCCAAGCATTAAATCTAGAGGCAAAACAAATGTCTGCATTATACATTTGATTACAAATTCTCAACAGTGGATTTGAGCTTAAGATGCTAGAAAGACATGTGTTCCTTTTTCCCCTTAAAATTTAAAAACTGACATTCCGGTACAAAATGTTTCTAATCTAAAATCCATGATAAAAGTTTCATTGTGAAATTGAGCTTTCTGTTAACTACAAAGAAACTCTAAAGAATACAAAACAGCATACTTGCTATAGGGGTCGTTTTTGGCAACATTAAACCATTTTCATGAACTTATGTGAAATGTCTGGAACACAGACACAGGGGAAAAAATCCAAGGTATTAAGACATAAACTTTAAATGTGATATCTACCAATCTTTCCCAAATATGGCCCAAATTTCCAGTTTAATCTTCAATCTTAACCACATAAAATCTTTCTGATTACTAATCATACCCAGTATCAAATCATGAAAAATCTGCCCATTTTTCTTACGTTCTCACTTCTACAGATTTTTAGACCACAAATTTGTAATTTTTTTGCATGTTATCTATCACATGAAAATGAGTCACCTGACAAGACTTGACAAGGTACAGCTTGAAATAATATACATATATATATTCCTAAAGAAATTCTAATGTAGATGTATTTCTAAAGAGATTTTAAATCCTCAGATTATTTTTCAAAATTTTTCTATTTCAGAAAAGATATACAATAAAACATATACAATAAAAGCTACTGTAGCTTAAAAATATGATTAAAAATAGAGAACATTTCACAATGACAAAGTTAATGCAACAAGAAAATATAAAAATTATGTGCATCTAATAACACAGCCTCAAATTACATAATGTAAAAACTGAAAAAATTAAAAAAAAAGGCAACGCCACAGTAAATAGAAATAATTTATAAGTATCTTGCAGAGAAGGAAAAAAACGTAGAAAGGACAGAGATTTGAATAACACAATAAGAAACCCTGACCTAATTGTCCTAGACTGCACCCAACAACTAAAAATACATATCCTCTTCTAGTGTACATGGGACATATATCAACATTAATAAATGCTGCACCATAAAACAAGCCTAAACAAATCTTAAAGTACATAAAACATGCACAGAATGTTCTCTAACTACAATAGGTTAAACTAGACATAACAAAAAAGTAACTAGAAAATCTCCAAATGTTTGGGTATTATGCAATATACTTCCACATAAATGATGGGTTAAAAAAATATATAATGGAAATTAGAAAATATTTTAAACTGAATGATAAAGACAATATAACATAAAAAATTTGTGAGATGCAGCAGCAGCAGTACACAGAGGGGAAAACACATAGTCTTGACAGCAGACATAGAAAAAAGAAAAACTAAAAATCATCTAAGCATCCATCTTAAGAAGTTAGGAGAAAAAATAATAAAGACGATTTAAGAAACTTTTGGAGGTGATGGATATGTTTAAGCCATAGATTGCAGTAATGGTTTCATGGGTGTATATTTATCTCCAAACTCATCAAGTTGTATGTCTTAAATACATACAGCTTTTTGTATTTCAATTATAACTTGATAAAATGGCTTTAAAAAAATCGGAGGGGATCCACAAAAATGCAAAAATGAAAGAATATAATAAAAATAAGAAATAAATTAGAGAAAACATACAATAGAGAAGGAATCAACGAAGCCAAAAGTTTTTTTTTTTTTAAAGACTAATAAAAATTGTTAACAGTCCTGTGAAATGCTGATCGAGAAGAGAGAACCAATTTCTGGGTTGAAAAAAGTGAACATCACTATAGATCCTGCAGACATTAAAAAGGTAGGATGTTATTATGCCAATAAAATTTTAAATTTAAATGAATCAGGGATTCCTAGAAAAATAAAACTTATTAAAACTGATAGTAGAAAAAAGAAAATATGAATAGCCCGCTATATACCCCAAAAATGAAATCTACAATTAATAACTTTCCCACAATGAAAATTTCAGGACCAGACGGTTTCAGCAAATATTTAAAGAATAAATAATACCAACCCACAAGAACTCCTGCAAACAAGAGGAAAAATGGGAACTTGTCCCAACTCAGTTTATGAGGTCAGCATGATCTTGACACCAAAGCCTGACATGGATATTATCAGAGAAAGAAAACTGGAAGTCAATCTCACTCATGGAAGGAGTTTGAAAAATCTCAAACAAAATAGGATACAGCAATATATAAGAATGAAAATACATCGTGACTAAGTTTCCAGGAATATAAGAATGGATTAACACTTTTTAAAAAATCAGCGTAGGAATGTCTGCTTCTAGTCAAGATAGAGGGACTAAATTTACCCTCCTCCATGAAACAACCACAAACCAAAAAAGAGAGCACTTACTAGAAAACAAAGGAACTCAAAGGCACTTCACAAAAGAAGATAACTAAATGACCTATATACACATACAAATATATGCGCACGCACACACACATACACACACACACACACACACAAGAAGGTGCTTGACATTCTTAGTCGTCAGGGAACTGCAAGTTAAAACCAGAATAAGATATCCCCACATTCCTATCAGAATGACTAAAATAAAGGTGTGGGGGGCGGGGAGGAGGAGATTATGTGATATTCTTACAATACACAGAAAAAAATCTGTCATGATTTTCATCAAGGTATTAACTATAATTTTTGACTTTTAATGGTACTTCCAGGGTTTATGTTCTTGTTTGCTCAACTAAATTTTCTAATTTGATTTCCAAAAAATATAAATAGTTCTTATAATAATTTTTTTCATTTTTAAAAATGGCAAAAGAAAAGGCATAATGACATTTCGAGGTGCTATGTAACTTATTTTGAGTGAACTTTAATTTTAAAAGCATATAATATGAATTACTGATTAACTTACATTTTTATATCGAATACATCTTACAAAAATGTTTTGTGACAGTGGTTTTCTATTATGATATTATAGTTTGAAATGTTAGAAAAAAACTACATGAGCACATGCAAACATAAAATTATTCTGTTAGCACATAGAGAATTAGAATGATCAAATCATTCAACACTGAGCCATTAGTATGTAAGTACTTAAAACCAAAATATCTGCCACTACGGTCTGGTGATAAAATATACAATTAAGTCTATTAGACAAAAACAGCTAAATGAACTTCGAAAAGCATGACGATTATGATGAGTTTCAAGCACTAACTGCAAGAACATTTGTCAAACTCCAAATGTTAGGTGACAATTTAGCAATCAAGGATGGCACTTAGGTAAGCAAGCAGCATGAATGAACATATACTTTAAGTTTTAGGTGACATTCAGCTTTTACTACGAAAGGGAAGGATTCCCCCCATTACAGAGGCATTGATTGATACACTGCCCTCTGTACCTGGCACATCCGGGGGGAGCTCAGATGCCACCTTCTTCTCTGCCATGTTGCTGCTATCATGGGTTTCTGAGAAACACCCCACGGGACTCTTCCCTTCAGAGGGACTAGTCTCTTCTGAAGAAGCATGTGTTGTGTTGTCGCCAAGATTTGCTGACACAGAGTTACCTTTATCCCCAACTTCTGTTGGCTCTACAGTAAAATGCACAACAAAACTTTAAAGATATTCTTTAAAATTGCTTTAGGACATATGGCCACATTCAATCCACTACTAAAAATGAACGATCACCAAAAAACCCTACTTTTATTTGATGGCCATTTTGAAGAAATTAGATTCTGAGATATTTCTGCAGTAGGCAATCCAAAGAGTATTTAAGAATATTAAACATGTTAAGAATGTTTAAGTAATATAAAAATGAACATATTTTATCATATACAAAAGTGGACATTCTAGTATAAAAATAGTGATTTTTTGCTAACAAATCTCACAGGGAAATGGCACCTTATTACAAAGTATAAATAGAGACATGGGTATACCATCATAGAAATCCGTCAAGACATAAAACGCATTACAATGACTGTATGTTACAAGGGAAAAGCGTATCTTCACTCTTTAGAAATAAAAAATTAAATAGTTGCTTGTAATAAAAAAGATCTATTTTCATTTGCAAGTAAAACTGGAGATTTTATAAATAACATTGATGAACTATTTCTTTTTAACCAAGTAATTTTTTACCCTCAGATTTTCCTTGCTCAGGATCATCTTCTGGTGCTTTGTCGTCGCTGTCTTTTTCAAGGGACTGGTCTTCAAACTCCTCTCTGCTTTTCTCAGCATCTTTGGGGTTATTCTCAGTCTCACTGTTGTCCTTTTCTATTTCTTCTGGGCTTTTAACAACATCAATCTCTCCCTTTTTGGCTTTAATGGACTCCAAAATTTCTTCTATAATAAAAACAAATAAAAAATTTTGTTTCCATATATACCAAATACAAAAGTACTACAAGTGCCATGTAAGAGTTTCAAGTTATTAAAGTTAAATGTTAAAAAGTATTAAAATTATGAATATGGATCAAGATTACCAATAAAATTTTGATATGTAGAGAACTCAACCAATTTGGTTATCTTAACTTCTAGAAAATACACGTTAATTATAAGTTCTTTCTCTGTAAAACCATTAATCTACCTTTTGAAACTGAGACTTGATTATAGATTACTGTCACATGCTCTCCCATATGAGAAAAATCGTAAGCTGACATAGACCCACAGTCTGGGCAGCACGGTACAGTGATCAAAACCTTCAGACCCACTGACCTAGTGCAGACAGGACTTGAATTAGCTGTGTGACCCTGGGCAAGCTACCTAACCTTCAGTTCACTGTAAAATGAGAAAACAGAGGTCCATTTGGAAACATTTCTCTCTGCAGTCCCATAACTTTTCTGAAGATCACTAAATCCCTAAGGGCTCTAATCCTTGAGCAGTGAAACTACGACATGGTACAGACCACAGGTTATTCTTTGGGTTATGATCCATTACTATCGCTTTTATTTTGTTGCTCAGATTGTTCAAGCTTTAGCCATAGAGAGCTTTTTCAGGTGAATCCTGTGTCCTTTAATCACACCTCAATCATTCACTCATTCATTCATTCATCCAGCACTTCCTTACTTTCCAGCACTACAAGATACTCCAGGCTCACCTTGTATGTTTTCCCTGCCTCCACCCCAGAATCCACCATTTCTCTAAGGGGTCTTGGTCCTTTTAAATCGGAGAACAGTATTCAGAAGCCATGATCTGGGTGCTAGGTGTACCTGTTACTACTGGGGTATCGCTGCTTTTATATTCTCTCATCCAACAGAACTAGGAAATGCATGTATACTAACTCATGTACATATACACATACATTATTTCTGTAGCTATCTGTGTGTGTGTGGTTCATTTAAGCACGGCCCTGTTGCTTCTCTGTAACTTGTTTCTCTGACAGGAGAAACCTGGTTCTCATTACCTACCATGTACTTATTTGGTCCACAATAGTATACATAGTAATTACAGAATTGATAAACTGCATACACCCATGAGAAAAAAATTTACCAACTTGAGTACAATGTTTGTGATGAGGAAGAAACATTCTTAATGCCATACACTCACGGTCCCTCTTTTTGGATTTTTAAAATTGCCTTGTTTACGTTTTCCTTAAGTGTTCTCTAACTTCATTTTCATCACTATTTCTTAAATTGTAGATGTCTAGAATGTTTCCTAGGATTAGAAAAACTTTGTAAAGTCATTACTGGAAAATACTGACCTTTCTGATAAAGTGACTTACAGTTGAGCTGGCCGGAGTTAATTCCTCACACCCTCTCTCACCTCCTCTACTAATTCCTATAAAAATTTGGAGCCACTGAAGATCTAAGACAGCTACAAGACAACGACTCAAATGAAAGTAATTCCAACTGACATTATTTTCTGTCCTCATCACCCAAGTCATCCCAGGTTCCCTTTTTACATGACTTTCTTTCACCTCTTTACCTATCTACACATGCTACTTGCAGTTCTGATTTACACTAGCTGCATTTACTCTTGTTAAGCACACTAAACTTATCGATGGAAGTACCACAAATCATTCTTTTTAAAATAATTTTTTATTTAGAAAATTATCTGCTTTTCTTAGAGCCATATTTTTTTTTTCAAACATAGCTTCACCCTGCTCTTCTACTGCTAGATAGTCCTAACCAAACTGTAATAATTCTTTCCAATTTCTGTAGTGCCAGTTAATAAGAATCAAACATTAAAAACAAATCTATAACAATCACAAGTAGAATGACCACAGATCTCTGATTTTCTATAACGGTTCTAATTTCAAATATTCTATTTGTTACCACTCTATCAAGCACATCTATATTTATCAGTCTGGATGTGTTTGTTTCTGGTTTAAAAAACGATGATACGCACAGCCATTAGAAAAACAGACCAAAAAAAGTTAGAAGAGAAAAACATTAAAAGATGAAAGAAAAATCATCAGTTTAGGTTGTCAAATCTGATCTATATAACACACATATTTTAAAAACACATACATTCTATGCCTTGCAGGAATATTTCAAAACTAAGCTGAAAGAATTAACCTACCAGACGTCAGTAAGTCTCTTAGAAAAATTCATTCCAAAAATAAACTTCCTTCAAACAAGCAAAATAAAGCATTACAAAACACAATTACCATAAGGTATACAATAAGAAAAATTTAGTATACCATTTACAGTTACAAATATATAGTAAACTGTGGATTCTAAATGATGGGCCCGTATTTACTGTATAATTCTTTTGACCTTTCTGTATATTTGAAAATTTTCATAAAAGGAAAAAAGAAAAAAAAAATTCAACAACCAAAAGTATAATTAAATTCTCCAAAAGTGGACATAACGTGTATATAAAAACCTGATGGTTCTAAATTTGAAAGGATTTATGCTATTCGAGAAATTAAAAATGTCAAGTCATTAGGACAGGCTATGATTCTTCAAATTATTCCTGGCTATTTCAGAACCTCAGTAGTTTCTGTTGTTTTCATCTCATAAAATTCCAAGTTGAAGACCACCACTAGGCATTATTTTGGGTATTTACCTGGGGCTGCATGCTCCTAAAATAATTATCATAGCCAAGACTTTGTTTCCCAGAGAGAGCAAACTAAGGTAACAGTGGCAGACCAGTTTTTAATGGGGAATTCTTCTATCTGAATGTTTAACCCATTGCCAGTACACTTCTTACAACACTGCTGAGAGGACTTAAGGCTTATAAAACATCTAGTTGAACACCTGGCCTACAGGAAGTATACAAAAATGTTAGTTTCCCTTTCTCTTCCCCATCAATTTTCAACCTGTGAATTCCTCCTCCTTTAGTACCAAGTTGCTTGCACCTTAGCAAAAGAGGAGGGGGAGGAGGGGAAAAAAGAAAGAAAAGTCACTTTTCGTCTAGATCTCACCATTAAATCCAAGGTGCAGTTACCTTAATTAAATGCACTCCACGTTGTACTAGGAGGGTAACTGCAGGGCGCAAGGCAGGCAGCCCACAAGTCTGGCCATCCAACTTTCTAAGAACACACTGTGGCCTACCACTCAAAGCTCTCTCTGCTGTTCTTGATTACTACAAAAGGTTTAACTAATATTTAAAAGTACACTGCATGCCGAATTACACAGAAACATGCTCGCAGGAAATCTGAAAAATATAAAAAGGAAACCAACTATAATCCTACTATGCTAACTGGTTATTTTTTAATAATAAAGGCTGGTCTATTTACCCAATTGGTTATTTAAAAGAAGAGAATTTAAGTACCTTAAAGACTCAGTTACTGTTTTTGCATGGTACCTTATATAATTCTCCAATATACAGTGTTCTATCACATGATAATCCATAATGGAATTAACTAATTCCTCTATACTGAACATTTTTAGTTTTTTACATTCCCTTAAATCAGACCACTGAATGTTTTAATTATCCATTCCTATTTTGGTTTTGTTCTTTATTAAGATGATACTATGTATACAATTTGTACACAAAAAACTCTAGAAAATATTTCTATTTCAACGTACTTGATAAAAATACACTTCATATTGCTTTTTAGGGGACTGGACATGTTTTTTTATTATTGTACTAAAAGCTGAGAATGCAAAAAAGTAAAAACGGATTTATTTGTCCATTTTAATGCCATGATTCATGAAAGGAAATTATGAGGGGTGGTAACCAAATTGAAATTAATAAAACTTCCTCTCCAAAAATATTCATAAATTCAAGAGACTATTAATGCAGAGTGTGTGAGAATAAGCTTGTATATAGCTGAATTAAACAAGCTTATTAAATGCAAAATCTATTTTAAGAAAACGGAAAATGGGGAAAGTTAATAGGCATGTATGTTTAGTAGATAACGTATGTAGAAGAGCAGGAACCAGGCAGTTGAAGTGTACTTTCAGAGTCTTATCGATCATTTTATCTATGTTGATTAAAAGGTACTATTAGAAAACATAGGTGATACTTATTAAACATGCACAGAGTGTATCTGGTAGGATTTCTTAAAGTGATAATAATAGTTGTCTCAGAAAAGAAAGGTGAAACTGGGGATTATGACAGTAATTTCTAAAAATTATCGTGTGCATCTTATTATCTTTTAAAAAGCAAAGGATTTTTTAAAAGCAAAAAGTTAAGTAACAAAATAAAGTAGCAACTGAAATATAACCCAAAGTATAAAAGAAATATCCATGAGTATATACTGACATAAATAAATGATTGAATAAATAAATGGAGAGACAGATATCCTGTGCAGAAAAACTCCAAATAATTTATGTAAATATCTGTTCCTTCAAGGAGGTGAAACATAATACCTTAACCTGTAAGTGTGGGCTGTGCACAGTGACTGTCTTCCCAAAAGCACAGAATGAGTGGGAGGAATAATTTTATAATGTAGAAACCTGACAAACACTACCTCAACCAGCCAATCAAGGTCAACATCATCAGTGGTAAGTCAAGTTGACAGCATGTACTGATATGATGACGACAATGGCACTTCACCTCTGTGGTCTTCCTCCCCAAAATGCATTACCCCAGGCTAACTATGAGAAGAACATGTGACAAAACCATATTAAGGGCATTCTACTAAATATCTGACCAGTACTCCTCAAATCTGTCAAAGTCATCCAAAATAAGGAAAGACTGAGAAACTGCGACAGTCTAGAGGAACCTAAAGAGATATAACTAAACATAATGGGATGTCGTGGACCGAGTCATGAGACAGAGAAGCACCATTCGATAAATACTAAAGAAATCTGAATAAAGTATAGATTGTAGTTACTACAACGGATCAACACTGGTTCGTTAGTTACGACAAAAGCATCGCAGTAACATAAGATGTCAACGGGAATCCTGGTGCAGGGTATGTGGAAGTCTGTACTACCTTGGCAACTCTTCTGCAACTCTAAAAACATTCTAAAACTCAAAGTTTTATTAAAAAAATAAAGCTTTCCATCTGGCCGCAGCCATCAGGGGCCTTAAAAGGCTCAGTTAAATGATTTCCAGAAAACATGTGGCAGACTCATAAAACCTCTTGAGATCTAAATCTCTTTCCATTCAAATATTTTAAACATCTATTTTGTGTGTAGAGGTTGTTCAACTAAAGGAATGTTTATTAAACTAAAACAAATGGAAAATAAATAAAGCAAAGAGTAAATTTTAAAAAATACCACTTCTCATAATTAAAAATAGGACTCCCAAAAAGGTTTAATAAGATACTTGAATTAAAGAAACAAATAAGCACTTTGGGGGACAGTAGTAATGACCAGACGGGGCGAGATACAAAACACTAACATGTATAGCACCTCTCACTTAGGTTGAGATTAACGAGGTTCTCTTGGCAAAATGTAATACGGAGAACTCAAGTAAAATATACACACTTGAAATATATATTTTCAAATTTTGTAGTAATTTCATACCAAGAGTTTGTCTCAAATTTAACAAAAATTAAAATGAAAAATTTCCTTCTCACCATTAGCTGCCGCCAGAAAGGATTTATTACTGCCCCGAGCCTTATTGGTCAAGTCTTCAGTTATGTCCATATGCCGGTGGATTTCTTCACGCATTTCTTCCAGAATTTTGCAGAGTTCTGCTTCCCAATAATCTTTGTCTAGACAGTCAATTAATTCTGCAAGCTGGACTTTTGTACTATAGTACCAAATTTTCTTTTCATTTTCATTTTCTGTATCTTCTTCTCTGTTTAAAAAAAGTACAAAAACATTTGCTGTTAGACACAATGGCACTTATTTGGCAATGTCACCTGTCCGATGAAAGTTAAAATATGTAACAAAGTTTGTGCACTAAAGCTCAATATATTTGCTCACAAGAGATCCCCTCGAGTCTCATTCAAACTCAAATTAACTTTTATTTGAGCAACCTCTAATTATTTTGATTTTTCTATCCCACAGCAGCTTAGGATAAAATAATTATGAGTAATGGGGAGAAGAATTAGTATAGCAGCAAAAGCGGATATCTAAAAACAGGACACAAAGAAACAAGACCTCAGAAGCAAGGGCATGTGAGTACTTGGTGGACAGTGTTGGTTACATTTCAGTCAACTTTCGGATCATCACTGTAACGATGTGATGAGCGGATTTTTCACAACAAATATTTAAACTATGTTCCGAACATGGCAGGTACAGAGCAGGTCCACATTACAATGTACTTTAAAAACATTTCCATCAAAATAGTATAAAAGCTCTGTTAAATTCTAATCCTTGGAGGACCTGAATCAAGAGATAAGGTCTCATCTCTCTTCTTTTCTTATGGACAATCAAAGCTCAAATTGGAGAGAAACTTCCTTTCCAGCTTAAATCTCTCCAAAGGTCCCATGTACTTGTGATAGTGGTAGACACTTCAACAGGGATGGTCACCAAAACACAAGGCAAACTAATGTCTAGGACCAGAGTCAGAGAAGCACATGTGATAGAATTTTTCTCTCATTCAAAAGAAATTCAGGAGTGTGGCGAGGTATTTGATGAGAAAGACTCTAACTTTTCCCAAAGGCAAAAACTCATGGAGCTGAAAGAGCTGGGCTTTAAGAAAAATCTGGCTTTAAATGGCTCTGTCACTTGTGAGCTATTTGAGTGTGGATAAGACACAACCTCCCTGAGCATGAGTCTTTTGATTTACCGTAACAGTACCTGTCTTTGGGACCACTGTAACAATTAAAACTATAGTAATGAGGCATCTATCACAGTGCCTGGGCACATCATTAGTGATCAATAAAAATATTATTGTTACTATTAAGGTAGAAAATAAATAAATAAATAAATAAAAATTTAGCAGAATCTCAGGAATTAATTCTGAAGTAATTCTGAAGAAAGAAGGGATATAGTAAACCACGGATAAATAAAAGGATATAAAAAAATTAAAGAAAAAAGATTAATAAAGGGGTCCTTTACCTAGCTTTGCTCTTTCAAATCAGCAACTGCTGGCATATGAGATTGGTATATTTTTAATAGAAGCTTTCCGCAACAATTTCTGAAATCATTTCTAAATCTATTCTAGATTTCTCTCTGTAATGGGTATTTCTACTGACTTCTTATGACTGAGTGATGACAGCAGTCTTATTCCAATTTACAATGTTAAAGATGTCAGAGTCCTCTAATCAAAAAAGATTAACAAAAAGCTTTCAAAAGGCAATACCAAATCAAAAATCTACTTAAGTGACAACATCAAATCAGAAAGTACTTAGGAGTTTTGATGGAGCGTAAGAGTTACAGCACTGCCCGATTCTTTATTTTCTAAAATAGCAATCTTCAGAATTTCCCCTATATAAAGATGTTTAATTCTTTAACTGTTTGCTTTGTCCTCTTTATTCAGAAATAGCTACAAATTTCAATGGAACAAGAAAAACATTCTATGTAAAAATGTTTTTGGGGAGGGTAGAAAACAATTTACAAGCATTAAGATGTCAACATAAAAATGAGATGCTATGGGAACAAATTTAATTAAATGGACATTCTGTCCATTTTTTCTTTTCCTCTTTTCATTCCGTCCATTTTTTCAAGCAACTCAGAGACTACTGAAAGGATCCATAACAGCTGACTTAGTCCATGTTGGCCACTGCAAAAATGTCTATCTTAATAAAGAACACTTTTCATTTTCACTATAACAGAGAACTAGCTACTTTCATATGGAAGTCTGTTCTGGACTGAAACTGCTCTTTTAGAAAGCTTTTCTTTTTAATGAGATGGCACAAACCTAATACATCCACCAGCCAGTCCTGGTTGTGCCTGCTCAAGTTTGTGAAATAAACCTAACGCCTCCTCTGCACAGCCCTGCGAATCTTTCACAACAGCTATAATTTTGCTGTTGTTTTTTTTTTTTCAGGCCAAATATGCTCCAACTCTTTAATCATTCCTCATACAGCACATTTTCCAGAGTCTTCATTACCGTGATATTCTTCCCCTAAATGTAGTTTGTCAACATCCCTCTATAAATGTGGCATGCAAGAACTATTTTTTATTCTCTTCATCAAAGATAATACTTAACACTGACAATTTTTTTCTTCCTGAAGCTACATGCAGAAGGATAAATTCTTTAAAAGTATAAAGTAGCAAAAAGGGCAAGCGATAACCGCTAATGCTTTCAAACAAAAGTTGTTCTAATATTCTGCACTCGGGCACATTTACATAGTTTATATAATGAAAATTATTTTGTTCTAACAGTAAAAGTGACAACAGCAGCTTTTTCCATACAAATACACATGGGTTTGTATGTGTATTTGGTTTTGGGGTTAGAATGTGGTTTCTACAGAAGCTCTGTCCTACAATGACCACAATGTTCCTCCTGCACCCCCTAACTGGCCTGGCTTCCCTACACTAAGAATCAGCTTGAGAAGGTCATAGGATGGCAGGAAAATATAGGTTGGAATAAAAACATCTGCTGAAAAATATACTTATGAGCAAACATACATATGTCTACATTTTAAAGTTTATTTGGCTTCTACTTTGGCATGCTAAGAGGTTAATTACTAACAGTAAGTTTTGAGTTTCATTTCTAAACAAACCCACAGAAATTAAGAATAAGGAACACTACTGCGTGGGCTGAAGAGCAGGCCTCCAAAGTCACGTCCACCTGAAACCTTAGCATGTGTATTTAGAAACAAGGTCTTTGAAGATGTCATTAGCTAAGGATCTTGACCTGAAATCATTCTGGATGTAACTCAAGCCCTGAAGCCAACGCCTAGTGGCCTTCCTTATGAGAGGAGGAGAGGACAGAGAGAGACACACAGAGAGGGTGCTGTGAAGACAGAGGCAGAGATTCAAGTGGAGGCATATTCTGTAAGCCGAGAAATGTCAAAGACTTCCAGCAACCACCAGAAGCTGAGAGAGAGGCACGGAACAGTCTCGAGAGCCTCCAGAAAGAACCAATCCCACGACACTGTGCTTTCAGACTGCTGGCAGCCTGAACAGTGAGAGAATAAAATCTTGTTGTTTTACATGACTCCGTTTATGGTAGTTTGTCATGGCAGCCCTAGGAAACGAATACAGATTTTGGCACCAGGAAATAAGTGCTGCTGTAACAAAATATCTGAAAATGTGGAAGTGGCTTTGGAATTGAGGAATGGGAAATGGCTGGAAGAACGTGAGGCACTCGATGGAAAGGCCTAGACTGTTTGAAGAGAGAAATAAGAGACTGAAATTATGCTGCCAACTAGCCAAGGAACACCTGGGGCACCAGAAACTGGAAAAGGCAAGAAAGGATTCGTCCCCAGAGCCTTCCAAAGGAGCATGGCTCCACTGACACCTTGATTTTAGACTTCTAGTCTCCAGAACTATGAGAGAATAGATTCCTGCCACCGAGTTTGCGGTACTTTGTTACAGCAGCCACAGGAAACTAATGCAGCTAGGGATTCAGCATCAGAGACAGCAGCTAGGTCAGGCAACCCGAGTGAGTTAGGGGCACACATTCTGGATCCAGAATGCCTGGAACTCAATCCTGGTTCCATCGCTTAACTAGCTGTGTGATATGGAAAAAATTACTTGACCTCTCTATGCCTCAACTTCTCCCTGTCTGAAAAATGAGCGACAATACTTATATCAAAATGTTGTTGGAAGGACTGAGTTAAAACATGTAAAGTGCTTAGAACACCGCCAGCACTTCGTGGGTGCAATGTAAAGAGTGCTATTTTTTTCTTCATCTTATGAAGAATGATATCTACCTCAAGACAAATAATTACATTGGTATGTTGAAAAAAAGTAGAAGTGTTTCAGGGTGAAAGAGGGAGGGAGGCTCAGAGAAAGAAAACCCTAAGAAAGGGCAATAAACAGGCCAATTTGAAGGATAAGCTAGCCAAAAGGTTTTTGGGTGTTTTGGTTCGCTTTTTATTTAGTTTTGGGTGGTGAAAAGCAAGGGAATTAAATGCACGAAGTTAGGGACCTGTGACTTTTCCGTTAAGAGCAAATGGAAAAAATTGAGTTTTTCAACTTGGGGGGGGAAGGAAACTTGATCAGAACTGCTGTTTTAAAAATCTAAGGAGCAGAGAAAAGAATTGGGGAATGGGAGTGTTATATAGACACTAAACTAGTCTAATCAAGATGATGCTGCCTTGTATTATGCTAGGGACAGTGAGAATGGAGAGAAACTGATTCAATATTTAAGAGGTAATTAAAAGGCATAACAAACAATACAGGACAAAAGACTATTCTCAGGTTTCTAGCTTGCGCAGCTGGTAGGATGGTGATCCCATTTACTAAGATGGGAACACTGGATGAAGGGTAATGGCAGGGAAGTGATGAGTTCATTTTAGGCATGTTGTGTCTGACATGCCTGCTATATGGAAATGTCCAGGAGGATGCTGGATATACAGACGTGGACATGAGCAGAATGGTTATAGACATGTTTGGTGGCAACTAAGCCAGCAAGTAAATAGGTGGCTTATAGCCAGAGTGGGTAGAAAGCTGTATAAATTAAAAAGTGTAATTTAGTTCTCCTGAAAAATGAAAAAATTCAGAGTTTTAAAATGTTGTGCTCAAGGTAATTTTATTCAGAACGGAGAGTGACAAGAAAAGGTGCTAATCTGATTTGGCGATTCCCATTTTACTAAGAGTCTCAATTTCAGAGCAAATGAAATGACAGGATGAAAGCAATCTTTAAGAAAGATTGGCCCTCTTATATATTGGATTAAAACCGATCTCTAAATTGTTTACCCAATATCTTGGTTACTCAGGTAGACTATAAAGAATATTACATGCTTCACTAACCCATACAAAAAAATTTTAATGAGTATTAAACAAATAAAGGCAATAATGGAAAAACTTAATTTCTACAAACTACTAGCAATACAATTAAAAATTATTTATTGCCCTAGATTTTGTTTTAGGCATGTCCCCCTTGGTCATAATTTTACCATTTTAAGCTGCTGAGCTTCCAGGGAGTGTATATACCAAATCTCTGCATCCTGCAAACGGGGCAGTTTATGTGGCTTCAAAACGTTTGTTCACCACAATACACGTATAATCTACCACAAGGGGGCACTTAAACTGGAATTGTTTTCATCTAACTTTACAAACATGTAAAATCTTTCAGACTTACTCAAATTATTGACAAGGAACACTTAATTATCACTAACAATGATATTTAAAGTTTCATATTTGACTTTACAAAGAAAATAATCAAAATATCGAAGCATGAAAAAAGACATCCTTGTCTGAAATCTTCATTAAATTTTGTGCGTTTTATCATGCATTGAGAAAAGCAATTTGAGGGACTATGATTAAATCTTTTAAAGCAAATAGTTTCGTTGCCTAACATATAACTTAAAGAACTTTATTGTTCAATTTAGAAAAGATTATTTCATTTCATCAATAATGTAGCACAAATCCATCCACAGGTGCTTCAAAGGTAACTTTGATTCATGTAATTGCAAAGGTTTGAACTTTTTGAACTACATTCAGAGGATCTTCTTTCCCGCTTGCCTGAGTAACGTTTTATATGCTGATATTGATTTATCAGGAAACAAACTTGTTTTGGAACGCCACGTAACTTATTTTATATTTTCTAAAAATGCCGTTGTCCCAAATTTTTAAAGATCTCAGAAATACTCAGCCCAGGTATAGCAAAAATCATTATACTATCTTTCTCCCCCAGTTATAAGCATTGATTTTAACAGCTAAAACAAAGCAAGTTGCAGACTTCTCAAGAGATGGCTTGGAAACTACATTACAGTATATATTAAGTAAGTGCTCAGTAACCACTGCTGTTGGCTATTGTTATACTAGCCCATCACCAACTAGTTCCATCTTGGTCTAAAACCCTAAAACCAAGGCCTCCACCACTGATTACTGTGTAATAAGCCTTATATACAGATGTCAAGGCCTATCTATATGTGGACATATATGTGGACAAAGCACCTCAGGCCTCTCTCTGGCCCGAAAGGGCAGCACAGGGAAGGAAGTGAGAGGAAGTGAGAATGAACAACCAACCAAAAGGGTGAGGAGAGGCACGCTAGGGAAGGGAAGCATAGGAATGGGAGAATAGAAGCATGGAATAATTCTGAAGATTCTGAGCCCTTTTGGGAGGGCATTTGAGACTCAGGGAACATGGCCTGTTAACTGCTGACTGTCTACAGAGATTACAAGCACCAGGTTCCTTGATAGGCGGTGTCACTGACTTTTCACTTAAACGAATACAACACTAGATTTCAGAATATGGTTACAGTTACCTCATCATTTGTAATGACCTTCAAACAAAAATTTTCATGCTACCATCTCCATAGCGAGATGTCAAAAAAAAAAATTGTTTTTAAAGGACACAATAAACACCATGACCAAATATTTGGGAGGTGAAGGGCAAGGAAAAAAATTACACAAATTTTTTTCAATAACTGATCCAAACCAACTGTATATAAAACTTGATCTACTGTTTCTCATATCAGTTTCCGGATTAAGGTAACAGACTGAATCCACAAATCTCATTTTGCTCCCCCCTAAAACTCACTTAAAACTGCTAAAGAAATATTTTAAAAGATACAAACTCACAAAGATAGAGGAAATAAGAGAGACAACAAAAAAATTTTGGAAGCAGAAAAGCAGACAGATGAGTGATAACTGCCTTGAGAGAGCCAGGAAAGCCCAATCCCAAACCAAAGGGTGAAGCCGAGTGCTGACAATCACATCCCTCAAAAGGCACCCAAAATTGGGGAGTGGGGAGAAGGACATACTCACAGCACAGAACTGCTTGAAAGCTGTTTAAGGAGCAGGTCCCTAGACCATGTACTCTCTTCAAACCATTAAAGGTGACGTAAATCTGAGTTCTCTGCACCAGGATACACACAGCTCCAGTGTGAACAAAGATACCTACTGTACACAAAACCCGAGGCGCTGAGCGGCTACCAGAAAAGGCCTCTGTGGGCCATCTGACCAGCTCAAGAGGAAGGACCAAAGATAGTGACATCAGAGATTCCCAGCAGATTAAGAAAGTCACTCAATAGCTAAACTCAAAATTGTTAAGGCTCACCGGCTTGTTCACAGCTTCCAATTGTTGGTGTAATCTCACAGTATTAATGAGCAGGAAATTAAGGATTAACAGACATCTGAAGATGGAAGAGACGGACCAAAACAAAGAGCAGGAAGAAGCAATTTAGAACAGAGACTATGCACGGAAGGAAAAAACACAACAAACTATCATTAATATCCTCAGAAAAGAGAAAATTTTACATCTGATGAAGCAAAAACAGGATTTTTTTTTTTTAAAGGAGGAAGATTCTAAAAACAAAAGAGCTCTTAAAAATAAAAAGAAAAATGACAGCAGAAAACGATAATTAAATAGTAAGGCTGGAAGATCAAGATAAGGAAATCTTCTAGAAAAACAGAGCAATACACACACACACACACACACACACACACACACACACACACTCCCTAAAGAGGAAAAATGACAAAGAGGAAAACTGGAGAGAAAAGATAAGAAAATCAGAAGACCAAAATAGGAAGTCCAACATTCAATAAAATAATAGCTCAAGGGGGAAACACAACAGGGAAAAGGAGAGGAGAGGTTCTCGGAACCAAAAGACTCAACTACTAGACTGAAAGTGCCCACCCAGTACCCCATGGATTAAAACAGATCCACACGAAATCACTCTAAAACTTCAGAACACTAGAGGCAAAGAGAAGATTCTATAAGCTTCCAAACTAGTCCAAACCGGTCATGTACAAAGAATCGATGAATGGATTCAAATTTCTCAACAGCAGCACTACAGGAAGACACTGCACAAAATTCTGAAGACCTCTCTATTTACTCTGCACCCTCTTTAAAAGCCAAGGGTGAGCCCAGCTAAGATCTCTACCTGGCTTGCTCGACCACTACCGATGAAGTTCCTGCTCTCTTCACCTCTATGTCCTGCTCTGGCATTCATTTCATCCCACCACAGATTTTCTGACTTGACCTAATTCTGAAAGCTGGAAAACTCTGAGAACTTTGGAAGCTGAAAATACAAAGTAGCCCACTCCCTCTGACCAAATTTCCACAGGACGTCCAAAATCAAGTCCATGGCCCGACGACGCAGCCCAACACTTTGTGTGAGTAAAGCCAGCTTCCCAGACTGACTCCTGATTTTCCCACGGACCTGCCTGGAAGAGCCTCTTGAAAACCTGCAGAAAAGCAGAAGCCAGACTATGAGTCTGCTGGGTTTATGTTCACCTGGGAGACTGTAATGGCAGAACTGATCTTTCCTTAGACAGATGGTTTGTTCTTGCTGCTCCATTTGACATACAGATATTGCAAAACTAAAAAGAAAACCAGGAAAACCCTAACAGCGAAGTGAGGGTAGATTACTTCAGGATGAACCATAGGGATATAACCCAGGAAGGCCCACAGTGGCTTCTGCCTAGTAATGTTCTATTGCCTATCCTAGACATTAAATACAATGTTGTACATTTTGTTTTTACGTATATTGTTCTTTCTTTACAATTTTGAAAACTGTTTTAACATACATATTCCTTCAAGTTAGAAATTGTTTAACTATACAATTCATTATTAAATCACAAAGGTTTAGATCACATTGGCAGCACAGCTCTGCTACATCAATCATGAAGAAAACTGGCTTCATTTTAAATACGTACAAAAATTAAGACCACATTTACTTACATTATGAGTCTTCGGTTTAAGAACCAGTATTTCCTCCGACTTCTGTCATATCCAATAGGTTCATGTCGAATGTATGGTTTGTTTTTTTGGATCTCAGCAACACAGTCAGTCACACCAGGCACCTTGTGTGCTACGCAGACTTCGCACTGCCATTCATCCTCCGGCACCTCCTCAAGAGGCGGTTTCACACATTCCAAATGGTATACTGCGGAACACGTCTCACAGCAAAGCAAATCCCCAAGTTTGTGACAAACCCGACAATGGTCATCATACTGGATCACCCCTTCAGACATCAGCTCCTCACGTGCAATATTTGTGGTGAGAAACTGATCGACTAAGAACTGCAGAACTTTGATTTTGTTCTCTACTGGTCCATAAGGATAGTCATCTGCCTCTTGGTAAGGAAGAACATGATGGTACTCCTTGTCACTCTCACAGTACACCCGCAGCACCTCTGGCCACGTCATTCCATCTATGAAATACAGCGTGGAATTAACGCTATCTTTCAGATCGGCAGGTCCAAAGGTAGTATTGGAAGTGTCTTCTTCTCGCAAAACTGCTTTCAGAAGCACAACGTGCATCTCCGCCATAAGTGTGCACTGCTCCTGACTCACCAGCGCTGCACAAAAGTCTTCAAAGCGAAAAGGAGATAACCTTAAAACAGTGCCAAAGTTCCGCAGTACCTCATAAATGGCAATAACATTCATTATATGCTCATTGGGCACCATTAAATCCTCAGAGGACTTGGGAAATTCAAGGGGCGGGATGTCTTTTTCTTCCAATATTGGAGAACGAGGCCGATGTACTCTTGGTTTCCGCCTACCTGTAAATAAAGAAATGGTATAATTACAAATCAATATATCATTTCTACAAACGAAAGGTTTGCAAGTTTTTCCTGTTTGGACATATACCTCAAAAATTAGAAAAGCTTATTTCTATTTTTCTAATAACTGTCAAGTTAAAATTATGCCAAGTAGCAATGACTTATCTCTAATTTTTAAGTCTATAAAAAATTCTAAATTCAAAGCTTTCTCATTATACTCCTAACTAGAAGTAAAAAACTTTTGATTATAACAGCTCTCAATTACCTAGAGGCGTTAACTGGTTTACAGGTAACCATGAAAAAAAGAAAATAGCACATTTGTGAAAGATCTGACAAGAACAGAAACAAGAAAAAACATTTCCATGTAAGATAACAAGCACGATAGTTCTCACACTGTCAGCTGCAAAACAGAAATGGCTCTCAACAACCCAACAGGAAGTTCTCTGGTGTAGCACCCTTTTCCTCTACCATAAGTACTTCCTAAGAGCCAAACGGTGAGTTCCACTGCGAAACACAAGGTTAGGGGTGAGACAGGAAGGAAGGAAGAGAGAAGTACTATTCTAATACTGGGAAGAAAAAAAGGGGTGGGAACCTCACCTAGGAAGCGGACCACAGTACAGTTTTTAGCAGTCAGTTAAGCAAGTTTAACTGCTCCCCAATTTATGAGATGTGATATCCTGGAATATACATATATATGTACATAAATATCAATATATAGCATTTGAGAGCTCAGCTTATAACAAACACATGTATCTTATTTAATCCTCTGAACAAGTCTAAGAGCTATTATAATAAGCCCTGCTATATAACTAAGAAAACTTATGGAAAGAAACAAGTTTCTCCTAACGTTTTCAGTACAGGAAATATATTTTTAAATTTTAACAAGAACAATTAACGTTAAATTCACTTTTGTACAATTAAGTTTTATTAAGCCCGATTTTAGGTTGCTGGTACCATCTTCACTGTCTCCTCCCTCCCGCAATGCTGAGCCCTCTCGCCATCCCCAACTTACTCTCATTACTTTCATGGGCAAACTAAAAGGATCCATGGAGAAAAAAGTATGCTAAAACCAGGAGAAGAAAGTATGCTGAAAATACATATAAAATGTCAAGATCTTTTAATTTACACAATGCACCCCAACTATTCATTCACTGGAAGGTAGATTTTCCAAATAAGAATATACCCATTACTTTCTGTAAGAAAAAGTCCAAGGGATCACCCTGAGCCAGACATTGCTGGTGAGCCTATATAGTGAGAAAGAAGCCTCCTCTATATCAGCAAACTTCCCAAAAGAGACACCATCTACACAGGTGCTGTTTTCACAGTTTCAATTAAATCACCAAATCACCATACTTGTAAGCATCATGATGGGTAATCCAGTCCATTCCACTGTCTTCTGGAAATTACAGGACTCATCTGCATAAGTATAAATGAGAGAAAGCAGAAAAGACTGAATCTAGAGGAATACCCTCAAATCAAGAGAGTAGAAGAAACACAAGTCGGCAAATGACACAAAACTGCTTATAGAAACAGTCCCTGTGTTCCTCTTAGCTCTTTATGCAAAATGCTGCAAAAGATAATTCAACTAAAGGATTATTTTTTACAGAAGGCAAGGCTGGAGAAAAGAGCTTCTAGGATCAAAATGCAGAGGTCCTTAAATGTTAGGTTTAGGAGTTTGTAGAGTACTTTATTCTGGCAGTAATTAGGGTTGGCACAGGTTTTCTGAACAGGGCAGGGACATGAGTAGAAGAATGCCTAGAAAGACTTCTCTGGCTTTAGTGTACAAAATGACTAGTTAAGAGTAAAGAGACCAGAGGCAGGGCATCTTCTGTAATGACCCAGAAGATAAAGACCTGGATTCAGAGTATGGCTGTGAGAACACCAACAATAGATATCAGTGACCTTATGGAGAAAGAAATCACCTGGTATGGAAAATAACACCACGGCCTTGAGATTTAACGCTGGTACCACCTCCTTCGAAAATTGATCCTAACCACTCGCCTACCCCAGGTTCTTCTGAACTCTTGTAGTCTTCTTTGAACCTTATGTTACCTTATAACTTACATTTTCATGGCATCTACTTCATCTCCCCAGCTAAACACCCAACTCTTAAGCCAAAGAAAAATCTGGCCTATTTCTTTTATTGTAATAAGCATTTGCCCAGCATCATTCTCCTCTTTAGAGAATTGCCCTGCTGATGGGGCCCCCAATCACAGTATTCCATCTCCTGATCACTGGAGTGGAGACATGGTCCAGGTCAGACCAGCCAGTCTTTGCCTGAGATTTTGTATTCAGGTGCTAAGTGGGAAGCACTATGAAGCTCTTTCTTCCTGTGAAGGTGACTAACCCACCTTTACCTCTCTCATAAAGGGAATAAGGATGACAGAGCAGAAGTGAGAAATAAATAGTGATCACTCTTGAGTCCTGGGGTGAAACATGTCCTTTGAATTTCCCAGTAGCATGAACTGAAAAACCATTTCCTTTTGCTTAAGTAAACATGTTGGTTTTCTGTCACTTGCAAATAAAAGAGTACTGATTAAAACAGTATCTGACACTGCATAGAGTAGTTTTTTTGTTTTTGTTATTTTTTAATGCCTATAGCACCCGGTCTTCCTAGGTGGTCTCCCATCCAAGCACTAACCAGGCCCAATCCTGCTTAGCTTCCGAGATCAAACAGGATCGGACGTGTTCAGGGTGGCATGGCCATAGACTACAGTAGGCTCTTTATGAGAAACACAGTAAATTACCATTTAAGGACTACCATTGAGAACAGTTAATGTTAAAAAAAAACAACAACAGTAATCTATCTGTAAGGCAGTAGCACTAATATTGCCTAATTTAATATCTAATTTTAAACTATGAGCTTTCATATATTCGGAAAAATTTGGGGTAATCACTGTATTATTCTCATTTTTTAACATTTCATTAAGCTTTCTATCAAGCTAAAGTCTGTTAGTTTTCTGTTGGTTTCAGAGCTAAAGAGAAAAAAAAAGCAAAAAAGGTCTATAGATTCTATATTGTATATTATCTGGCTGGAAACTACAAAAAAGCTTCTATCTGAGCTATGACTATAGATGAATAATGTGAGCACTTTTGAAAGTTAACATTAAATACTAATTAGTTCCTTCTTGAAGCATTATTCAGGTTGATAAAATGATGCTAATGGCTACTGATGGTCCTGTATGAACACAAATATAAGGTCATTATGCCAAATTCAAAGATTGAGGTTTACAGAATTGAGTATAGATTATAGTGCATAAAGGGAAAACACTAAATTAAACCACTTAAGCCTCTCAACTGTCAATCAGTATCAGCGAGTCAACTCACTTCAAACATTCACGGAAATGTATTTATAACATGCCACTGAGGATTATGCTCATTACCATTTTCAACACTGATCTAATATCTAGTAGATAAATTATATTTATTTTTCTGTATTTAAAATCTCACTAATTATCAGAGAAAGACAAAGTAAAACCACAATGAGATACAGTTTCATACTCATGAACAAAAATTTAAAAGTCTAACCAAACAAACTTTTGGGAAGAATGTAGAATAGAAACACCAGTATACCGCCATGGGAAGTGTAAACTGGTACCACCACTTTGTAGAGCAATTCAGTAACAGGTTATTGTGTTTATAGGTTATATTAACCCTGAGAGAGC
This sequence comes from Pteropus medius, assembly GCF_902729225.1. Lineage (NCBI taxonomy): Eukaryota > Metazoa > Chordata > Mammalia > Chiroptera > Pteropodidae > Pteropus > Pteropus medius. The sequence continues at coordinate 11,644,818 of NW_024355990.1, read as the reverse complement.
AGTCTGCCAACTTTTTATCCATGACCTACAAGAAAAACATTTACATCTCAACCCAATATACACACATCCCAAAACAAAAACTCGACAAAACAATACTCTTACTATATGCCTTATATTAATCTTCTCTTCTATCCTATTCTAATACCTTCTATTCTATTCTCTTTCCACTTTTAAACATGCAGCCCACAATTTGAAAAGCATTTCTCTAGAGAAGCTTTCCTTATGTATATACAGAACATTCGATATTGTTTATAAAAGTGAAGAGTTAAGCTGGAAACAATCATAATGTGCATCAACAAGGAAATGGTTAAATTGTGAAACTTTAATTTGATAGAATTGGTCTAAAGACCAATCTTGAGTAATTTAGGGCTACCTATGTAATGGATCAATCTTACAAACAAAAACACCACGAAACAAAGAATTGCTAAACAAGGATAAAAAATTCAAAACCATGCAAAACAGTTTATCTACTGCTTAATGAACTAGTAGTTAACATCACCACTAGAATGTAATCTCTTTAAGAACAGGAAGTTCTATGTTGTTTTTTGCTGTGAATAGTGGTTGGTACATAGTAAGGTGGATTTACTGAAAGAAATAGTCATTTTGAAGTGCTAGCCATACAATTACACAAGAAAATGATGTATTTACATTATTTGGAGATGTTATGTGTTTTTACACCTCACTATGTAAGTAAATAGAAAACTCTAGTGAGAAGTCCTAGAACAGTGGTTCTCAAACTTTGTATATCAGAATCACCTTGAGGGCTGATTCCAATTAAAACCGCTTCTGATTCAATAGGTTTAGGAAAGAATCCCAGGATTTACACTTCTAACAATTCCTAGGTGATGCTAACTGTGCTGGTTTAAGGCCCACACTTTGAGAACCACTGTCCTAGAAATTAGAAAGGTTATCCCTCTGAGATCTGGATGAGTAAAAATTAATAACATCAGAAAAAATTCACTAATTTCAGAAGTTACCTTCGAACTTTACTACTCAAAATGTGGTGGGCATTACCTATGATGCCTGAGAGAAATTCAGAATCTCAGGGCCCACCCTAGGCCTACTAAATTAGAATCCCCAGTTTCTCAAAATATTTGAGTGATTCATATGCTCATTAAAGTTTAAGAAGCTGTCTTCAAAGAGTCCATCCTAAAACTGGAGGTGCAGCAAAATCTCATGGTAAGCTATTAAAGGTAGTGTCAAAATGCAATCCAAGTTTATGGAACCCCAGGTGAAGCTCAGTGCTCTGCATTCTTATCCTGCTCCCCTGATAATTCTGATGTGCAGCCAAGTTTGAAACTACTGCTTTAGAGAAACTGGATATTCCCCCCAACCAAGCAGAGAGCAGAACTTTTATGGAAACTCCTCAGGAGGAATGATTAGAACAGAACTGATGTGAAAGGAAGCTGAAGCCTAATCAAAGACATTAATAAGCCTACAAAAAGAAAATGCCAAGAACGAAAAGTGGTCTGCATGAATTGGGGCCTGCCAAACAGCAAGAATTTGTCAATGAATTTCTAGCATAGTCTAGGTTAAAGGAGAGAATTTCTTGACTGAGTAACAAAGATTCTGTCCCATCTGACAGGTTATTACGTTAGCAGAAGAATTATGTTACTATGTGTAGACACTTTATTTAAATAACCTGGCAGTTGCTGTGGCAAAACTTTCCATTCTTTCATACTCTATAACAGAAAGAAGTTACACTTAATAAAGTATACAGGTATGCTCTAATTCTCTGAACTCTTTGGAAGAACTGGTCAACAGTACTCACCAAGTGTTGCTTAGGGTCCTTTTCTACATGCCTGAGTTTTTAAAATACGCACTGTGGGCATGATCTGTATTTGTTTTAATTAACAACAACAACAAAAAAAACCTTCTCTACATTTTAAACAGATATTGCCTTAATTTGCTTAAGTTGAAAGAAATCCTAGACTTTTTCCAAGGCCCTGATCAAATGAAACTTCTCCAGTCCTCTCCTGTGCCTCCTGGCACTGTGCTTCTCTGACACTTTGTACAGCTCTCTATTAATAATGAGCACATTTATATTACAGGTGATTACTCATGTGCCTCCAGTTCGTTTGTTAACTTCTTTAGAGCACAGACCAGGTGTTAGTTATTGCAGTAACTAAAAGACATTTGCTCAACTAATGACACCTAAAAGCCAAACTATCTGCAGAAGGTGGATGTCAAGGGTTGAAGGTATGCCAAGATTAAAACCCAGATATCACTGTAGATTTCTCAGTTTGGCCGATAAATTTTTATTGTATTAATTATAGGATGAATATTTAGATTGTTTTCAGACTTCTAGACTCCAGAACTCTCTATATAATGTGTGTTTCTAGAGGGGAAAAATGTAATATTGTCCCATTTCAAACTGGTACCTGAGAGAAAATACTGAGGGAATGAGAGAAGACTGTTTCCAACAGAAGCTAATACACTAGATCTAATAAAATCTAATTCCGTAATTTGTTATACATACATAAACCATAAATGGCATAAAAATTAAATCATCTTGATGCCTTTACCAGTCACCCTTTAAAAATTATGAAACTTGTCAAAAGTAACGAGGATTCTCCCTTTGATCTGGAATAGTGTCCCATTTGGTCTTAAGGTTATTATTCATAGTTGTGTTCTTCCAGTGAGTACATTCCATTTGTCTATATTCCCTATTCTTTCATAACAGTAATAACATAAAAAACACCAGCAAGCTTTCATGGAGGGCTTCCTATGTGCCAGGAATCATGCTAATAAGCACATTTAAATGCATAATCTCATCTTATCTTCAGATGAACTCCATGAAGTAGGCACTATTATAATCTCCTTCTAAAGATGCATATAGAAAGGCTATGATTTGTCTGAGAGAACACAGCCAGTGTCAGCAAGAGTTACAACTGAGGCGCAAGTCCGCCTGTCTCTTTACTACATTAGACTTCCTCCCCAATTGTTAAAAATCACCTGTGTCAACCTCTCAGCAAAGGGGCATCTGAGCAATAACAAGTGCCCTTTGTGCAGGTAGGAGAAACAGCAGATGGAAATCAATGACCATCCAGTCATAGAAAGTGTTAGTCCTGAAAGCAAAAATGTTAACAAGAGCCAGCATTTCAAGTGCTTAATAGCTACATGTGGCTAATGGCTACCATATTGGACAGTACTGACAGGGAACATTTTCACCATCACAAAAAGGGCTGTCTACTGGGACAGCCTTGGTCTAAAAATATGTCTAGGAAGTACTGTACAACAACTGGAGTTCAAATAACCCCACTGGGCTTCCAGCACAGAGCTAAAATGTATTCAGGACTGTCTCTCTTTAAAATGGTTGCAAAATACTGAATACATTCTCTATGGATTTCTAAAATAAGAATCCCACCAAAACTGAAGTAAAGATATAAGCATCAAATCAAGAAATTCATACATATGTACACAGACACACACGTATGTAAACATATGAATTGAGAGAGCATGTGGTACGGTGCTCTAAAGAAGCAACCCCCCCAAAAACACTTTTCACCAGTAGGAAATGGTTAAATATATGGAAAACCGTACAGTATTTAAGAAGAAATGCACCAGGACTATCAATATAAATACTTTTTAAAAGGTGAAAAAAGCAAGTTAAACACCAAAAGACCATCTATGTAAAATTTTAAAACGAACAAACATATATAGTACAAGTATAAAAACATGGATGGGAATAGTAAACACCAACTTCAGAAAAATGGAAGCCTCCTGAGTGGCAAGGTGGGAAAAGGAAGAGGGGAGGTTAATTACATTTGTAACATTAGTTTTACCCTAAAAGAGAACAAGCTGGAATAAATATGGAAAGTATCAGTATTAATTAAATCTGGCTAGAGGGTAAAATTGTATATCTTACTTTTAAAATTTTTCTGAATATTTGAAACATTTTCTAACTATTTTAAGGAAAAAGTTTCTTATATCTGAGAAGTTAACTTACATCGAATTACCACCAAATTCAATGGTTCAACCATTACTAAATATGTTACTTTCCACGTATTCAAGAAAAATGTTCAGGAATTTTGGCTTCAACAGAGGTTTAAGAATTCATTTAATTTCTTTCAGCCTTTAAAAAATAAAAATCTCTTATATATACTTCTTTAGTTTCTTCTCCAAAGTATGCCTCTATTATAGTAAACATTTTAAGTAGCATTTGCAAAGAATCTTAATTCCTAAACATCTGGCACAAAACGTACTATGACATAAAAATTCTTTGTTTTTCACAATGACTAATATGACTAATAATAATAAAAAAAAGAATCCGTTAGTCCACAGTAATACTCAAAAGGGAGGAAGGGAGAAGTCTTCGAATGCTGACTAATAAACCATTTTACAACCACCAATGTACTAACTGGTTCAGGCAAGGCCCATCGATGGATGCTAAAACCACTGGATAGCCTACGGCCATGCCACTCTGAACAAGCCCAATCCCATTTGATCTTGGAAGCTAAGCAGGGTCGGGCCTGGTTAGTACTTGGATGGGAGACCACCTAGGAAGACCAGTTGCTGTAGGCATAAAAAATAAAAAATAAGAGATTTTAAGATGACAACAGCCTTGCAATCTGTGAGGTCAACCAAAGGTTGCCTCGCCTAAAAAAAAATTTTTTTTTGAAAGAAAAATAAATAAATAAATAAATAAATAAATAAATAGATAGATAGATAGATAGATAGATAAAACCACTGGGTAAAAGACTGCTGGGCAACAGGATATTCTCACAATACCCCACAAATTACATATTAGTTTCAAAGAGGAAAGGTACCTTCGAAGGGAGAAATATGGCAGACAAGTGATCAAACTTATCAAGAACGGGAAAAATTGATGGCATGCCTTTTGATAAGATGTGCTGAAGGAGACACAACATCACTAACCAAGTATTCCTGCCAAAAGTATCTAAACTAAATCTATGGAAAACAATCAGATATACCCAGATAGCGAGACATTTTAAAGACAACTGGCCAGAACAATTTAAAATAGGTCACTGTCACAAAAGACCTCTCCCTTCTCCAAAAGTAATGGAACTGCTCTAGATTAAAGGAACAAAAGAGATGTCAACTAACCACAAGACATGATCCTTGCCTAACGCTTGAATAAGGAGAAAAACATCAATAAAGGAAAGCATTTGGGGAAATATGAAATGTAATATTATATCTATGTTAAATTAAATGTTTTGAGTCCACTAAAGTATTTATAGGTAAAGTATCATGGTGTCTGCAACTTAATATCAAATAGTTCAGCAAAAAGAAAATTTTGAGAGAAAACAAATATGGCAAAAATGTTAAAAAACTGATGAATCCAAGAGAAAGCATACTGGGTGTTGCACTAAAACATTGAGGAGGGGGCAAGTAAGACAAAGTAACCTACTGGTTGTGATACTTTTACATTTTATCGAAAGGGGTAAATTGCTAATTGTAAGCAATTAAGATTAGGTATGTATTTTGCAATTCCTACAAGAACTACTAAAAAAAAAAACAAACTAAAAAACAGATATAACCAAAAACCCAATCAATTGAAAATAGGACAATAAAAACCTATTCAATTAATCCAAAAGTAAGCGAAGGAAAATAGAGGAAGGAGGGAGAGAAGGAAGGGAGGAGGAGAGGAAAGGAGGAGAGGGAAAGGGAGGGGAAGGAAGAGGAAAGGGAGGGTTTGAAAGAAGGGAAGGAGGGATGGAGGAAGGAAAGAATAAAAAAGGGGATAAACAGAAAACAAATATTAAAATAGTAAACCTAAATTCAACCATATCATTTACATTAAATGTAAACAGTCCAAACGATAATTAAAAGGCTGTCAGAAGACTGGATTAAAAAAAAAAACGAAACCACTTTAAAATATGATATAGATAGGGGAGAGGACGAGTTAGACGGGGTAAAAGGAGTCAAATATGTGGTGACAGAAATCTAACTATGGGAGGCGAACATGTAGTGTAAATACACACACACACAATACACACACGCACACACACACACACACACACACACACGTGCCTTACTGTTAAAGTGTACAGCTGAAACTTATTGGATTTCGTTAACCAATGTCATCATTTAAAAATTTAATTAATTAAAAATAAAAATTAAAAAATATGATATATATAAAAAGTAAAAGATGAAAAAAGTTATACCACACTAACAGTACTCAAAAAAGAAAAAAGCCGAATTAGTTATGTCAATATCAAACAGATTTTAAAAAGCAAAGACTGTTACCAGGGGTAAAGAAGGTCATTTCATAATGATAAAGGGGCCAAATAATCAAGAAGACAAAACCACCATACATAACAACCATAAATGTTTATGCACCTAATAAAGCCACAAAATACACAAAGCATAAACATACAGAACTACAAAGAGATAAGACAACAAATTTATAATAGTTGTAGACTTCAACACTCCTCTATTTATAATCAACAGAACAAGACAGAAAAGCAGCAAGGATATAGAAGACCTTAACACCATCACTATCAACAAATATGACCTGACATTTATGGAACACCCTACGACCATAATAAATTTAAATTAGAAATCAATAATGAGAAAATATCTTGGAAATCCCCCAAATGTTTGAAAATTAAACAATACACTTCAAAACAATCCATAAGTCAAAGAGTAAGTCATACCAGGATTTAGAAAATGGGAATTGAATGAAAATGAAAATAGGAATCAAAAATTGTGGGATATAGCTTATAAAATGTATAGAGGGACGTTTATAGCATTACATGCCTAGAATAGAAAAGGAAGGTCACAAGTGAATGATTGTTAAGATAAGTGTCGCTTTCAGAAACCAAAGTAACAGCAAATTAAACCTAAAGTAAGCAGGAGTGAAACAGTAAGGGTAGAGGCAAAAGTCAATGAGATACAAAAGAGAAACACTATACACACACACAAAACCAATGAACCCCCAAACTGCTTCTTCTAATAGATCAACTAAATGGATAAACCTCTGGACAGACTGACCAAAAAAAAAAGAAGACAAATTTCAGTATCAGGAATGAGATGACATTACTATAGACTCCACAAATATTAAAAGGACAAGAGATTACGAACAACTGTATATTGATAAACTGGACTCACATGAAAGGATCCAATGCCTTTAAAGACATGAACAATCGAAGCCCATTAAAAAAAAAATTTATATCTGAAATAGCCTTCTATGTATTAAAGAAACTGAATTCATAGTTTAAAATCTTCCAACAAAGAGAACTCCAAACCCAGGTGACTTCACTGGCATATTTCTACCAAACTTTTAAGGAAGGAATAATTAAAATTCTACACAATCTCTTGCAGAGAACAGAAAAAAAAAAAAAGAGACAACACTTTCTAACTCATTTTGAGGCATTACTCTGATACCGAAATCAGATGAGACATTACAAGGAAACTAAAGACCAATAGTCCTGTAAACACAGATATAAAAATCCTCAAAAACACCATGTATGAGAATTCATCAAGATATAAAAAGGATAATACATCACAACCAAGTAGAGCTTACCTCCTGGAATGCAGGCTGGTTCAACATTCAAAAATCACTCAATATAATTCATCATATCAAAAGACTAAAGAAGAAAAACCATATGATGAACATCTCAATAGCTGAAGAAAAGGCATTTGACAAAATTAAACATCCATTCCTGATAAAACCTCTCAGCGAACTAGAAATGTAGGGAATTTCTTCAAACTGAAAAAACCTACAGCTAACACCATTCTCAATGGTAAAAGACTGAATGTTTTAACCCTAAGATCAGGATCAAAACAAGGATGTCCAGTCTTACCCCTCTTATTCAGTATCATACAAGTCTTAGCCAGTGCAATGAGAAGAAAATCCAGCTTAATAGGACATAAAACCATCTCTACTTGACAGGCAACATAATTACCTATGTAGAAAATCCCAAGAAATCAAAAAAAAAAAAAAAAGGCTACTTGAACAACGGGTGAGAGGTACAGCAAGATCATAGATATCAATACACCAAAATTTATTGTATTTCTATTATAACACAAATTTGAAAATTTAAATTTTAAAAGTATCAATTATAATAGCACCAAAATCATGAAATACTTAGGTAACAATATATGGAGAACCAGTATGCTGAAAATGACAAAACACTGATGAAAGAGACCAAAGCCCTAAATTAATGGAGAGACAGACTGTACTCATGGACTGGAAGATTCAATATTGTTAAGATGTTAGTTTTCCCCAAATTAGAGATTCAACACAATCCCAATAGGGTATTTTGTAGACACTGATAAGCTAATTCAAAATATAAATGGAAAGGCATAGGAACTAGAATAGTTAAAAAATTTTGGGGAAAAAAAAAAGCTAGACAACTCGTACTACCTTATTTTAATTAAGAGTTAACCAAGAAGCTACTCTAAACAAGATAGTGATCAGGTAATTCTGATTACCTGCAGCAGACAGACACAGATCACTGGAACAGAACAGAGTCCAAAAATAGACTCGCACAAAGATGCAGAGGACATACGATGGAGAAAAAATTTTATTTCAACAAACAGTACTAATTTAATTGGACATCCATATGCCAGGAAAAATAAAAAAAGTCAACTCCTATCTCATAGCTTGCACAAAAATTAACTCAAAGTAAATTGTAAACCTAAATATGAAACCTGTAACTAACATTTCTAGAAGAAATCGAAGAAAATCTTTGTGACCTGGGGTCAGTTTGGTCATGACCCATGAAAGATAAATGGTTAGAAAAAATAATCAAAAGAATAACATTTGGTGATGTGAAGATTAGGTGAAATTCAAATTGCATATCTATGAAGTTTTACCAGAATATAGCCCTTCTTTTTTTATTTATATGGTCTCTCTGCTGTTTTTCTGCTAAAATGGCACAGTTCTAACAGGTTGCAATCAAAAGTAAAAACTTCTGCTCTTAGAAAGACACTGTTAAGACAATGAAACGAAAGCTACAGACTGGAGAAAACATATTCACATCACACAGACAACAAAGCACTTATATCCAAAATGTATAAAGAACTCTTACTATTCAATAATAAGCAAGCAACCCAATTAAAACACCTTCAATAAACATTTCATTATCTTTTTATCAAAGATATATAAATAGGAAATGAAAAGATGCACATGAAAATATGCTCAGTGTCATTAGAAATAAGCAAATTAAAACCACAATAAGATACCCCTTTAAACCTATTAGGATAGCTAAAATTTTAAAAATAATAATAAAATAAAGCAACTGACTATCAAGTGCTAACTAAGGAGGATGTAGAGCAACTGGAACTCTTACACATTTGCTGATGAGAATGCAAAATGGTGTTAGCCACTCTGAAAAACAGTTTGGCAAGTTCTTATCAACATATAATCCAGACACACCACACCTAGGTATTTATCCAAGAGAAATGAAAACTTGATCATACAAACACCATTATGCAAATGTTTATGGCAGCTTTATTTATAATTACCAAAAACAAGAAACTGAAATGCCCTTAAACTGTTGAATTGATAAATGAACTGCAGTAAACACATGGAATGGACTGCTACTCAGCAATAAAAAGAAATAGATTACTGATACACACACAACATAGATGGATCTCAAATACATTATGCACTGTGCAAGTATAAACTATTAAAAAACTAAAATATCTTTTTTAAAAATCAAGCAATATGTGTAAAAAAATAACATGATCAAGAGGTTCATTTCAGGAATGAAAGGATGGGGCAAAATTATAAAATCTAATATAATTCTATTAATTAACATAGGAGAAAAACTGATCATCTCAAAAGGAGCTGGGAAGACATTTGACAAAATACAATAGCCACATGTGACGAAAAAAGAAACTATGTGTGACAATGTGGAGATCCCTTATCCGAGTTAATAAAATGCTAGAACTGAGGTAAAAAAAACACAAACCACAAACAGAAATAGGTGAATATACTCAATACAATTTAAGGTCTCAAATCAAACGCCAGCATAAATATTAACAGCGAAATATTAACATTAGTTGCATTAAATTTGTAAAGCAAACTAAGATGCCTATCATTAAAACTAATACTTAATATTGTTTTGGAGGTGGCAGGTATGTGCAGATGATACAATTTTATTCCTAGAAAATCCAACTCAATCAACAAATAAGCTATCAGAAACAATTAGGAAAAAGAATAGGTGTTAAATATGAAATTAACTTTTAAAAACCAGAACTCTCCACTAGAAGCTCCATGAGAGCAGATATTTTTGTAGACAAGATATTTAAAGATATAGTAAGAGTTCACAGTATAAAAGATTTACAAAACCAATTATGCCTTACCCAATTATAAAAAAAAAGTTTCTACACATGTGAGTACTCACTTATATGCACACATCTACACTCACACAAAGATGGTCACCAAAGGAGAGTAACCAAAATATCAATGCTTTCTTCTCAGTTTTCTAAATTTTCTGTATTTCCTTCTTGACAAAAAGGAAAAACAAAAATAAAATTTAAAGTTCTTATAAGACTTTCAAAATGGCAAGAGCTCAAAAGGGGGTTGGCAAACTGTGGCCAGCCACAGCCTGTTTTTCTAAATAAAGTTTTATTGGAACACAGCCATGCTCATTTGTTTATTATTGTCTACAGCTGCTTTCATGCTGCAGTGGCAGAGTTGAGTAGTTGCAACAGAAACAACCTGGCCTCCAAAACCTAAAATATTTACAATTTTTCCCTTCAAGAGAAAGTCTGCCAATCTCCTGCCCACCTCATCCGGCCTACACTCTTAAGATGAGTAAACTGAGACCCACAGAGGAATGACTTCTCTAAGGTCAAACTCAAGCTAAGAAGCAATAAAGAATTCTATTCTCACTTAGCCAGAAAATTCTCAAAACAGACATCTGCCATTGCCGCCATTCTTCTCTTCTCCCCACCTCCAGTTTGAGAACTAAAACTCAGACTCTCATATAACAAGCAAGTACATTTACCAATAAAATGAGGAAAGGACTCTGGGCCTAATCTGTATCCCAGAACACCTACTAAAGGTCTGAGTAAACTTTGGTAGATTCTAGGAGAAGTTAAAGCCACATAAGCACAGATTAAGGAAGGTTTAAAAACAAATGATGGGAGTACAACCTGCTTCAGCCTAATATGTTTGCCAATTCATTTAACTGCCTATTAAATGTAACCCAACAATCCCACTCCTAGAATCTACCCTATAAAAAAAAAAAGCAGTAACCTAAGATAGACCTAGCACATTTAGAACAGCACACTGCCTGTAAAAGCAAAAAGAGATGAAAATCTCAACAGGGCTACTTTTTCAAGGCAAATAAATACTGACAGCAAATGCAGTTCTGTATTAATAAAAGGGGGGAGGGGCACTTCATGCCTTGACCTTACATACTTGGATCCGGTCACCATTTGAATTTGTGACTCCTGCCATAAACAACCTCCAAACAACCTCCTTATTAGTTTTCTTCCAAAACATAGGGAAGAGTCTTAACTCAAGGTCTTTAGGCAATTAAAAATAATATATCTGGATGAAGACTACCTTCCAAGTTTACAAATGATCAGAAATCTGAGGCATTTTACCCAAACAATTCAGACCAAAAAGTTCAAATGTATCTTGAATTACAATAAAACCGTAATTATTTTATTATCTGCATAACACTTTGAAAGCAGAGTGGTATTAAGTTGGAGAATAGGGTCATGTACTAAGATTTCAAGAAGTACATGAAATAATTTTGATATCTACAAGAACAGAGAAGACTGTGCTGACAGAAGGGGCTAAATTTTTATTAGCAATTTTAAATGATGGGTTATTTCCTCAGACAAGCCTGGATATAGCTATGTTAGCTTAGAAGGAAAAGGACAAGAAGAGAAATTCCACAGAGATTAATATGTGCATTTCTGAAATACTTTTTAAGTTCTATAAATAGAATATACTATAAACAGACAGACCTCAAAGGAGGCAATGTTAACATGCTGAAACCAAGCAGGAAGCCATGACAGTAAAATATAGAAATTGCATCTACTGAACACTGCCATTCAGTATGAGTCACTTGGCCGGGCGGTATCCTAAGTGTGTGAATTTTGAACATACCCATGAATGGAGAGGAGTCTAAGCATTAACTTTCTTAGCAAATCTCCAGAGGTTCCATAGTTGCAATTTAACATCACTTAAGTAACAAAAGAATTCTATTCAAAAATCTGATGTATGTTCCTTAAAAACTATTAGCTAAATAATTTGGCCAGAGGCTCCTGAGAGAAAGGTTTAAACCCAGACACACTGGGACACATCAGTATGTCACGATGCAGTTCACATACCAACTTTCAAACTTTCACAGCACAGGAATTGAGTTATCATATTAAATTTCTCAACCAAAATCTCTGAATTTTAACCCTTCCTTCCTTTCTGTCTCACATCTATGACTCCTGACTTAATTTTATCAGGACTGTGGCAGACTGTCTAACACTGAATGTTGACTATCTCTTCCCTCTACCATCAAGAACAAAAACTGAGGCAGTCAGCCATCTCAAAGATGATCTCAAGTCTTATTGCAGAAATTCATGCCATCATGTACATAAACCACCCTGGGCCGATAGTCTCAACCAGGAGGCCCACAAATTGCTGGCACTCCCCAGGCTGCATAGGATTTGGGGCTAATGAAAGGCTAGAAGAAAAGAAATGCTGGCGGAGGAGACCTACGCAACTGCACAGTCAGACCAAGAGAACTTTCTGTGATATGAAATGACCCAAATGTTCTACACCTGTGTGGTGCAATACAGGAGCCACCAGCCACATGTGGCTACTGGGCACTTGAAATGTAACTGGTGCCACTGAAGAACTAAAGTTTGAACCTTACTTATTTAAATATAAATAGCCACATGTGGCTATTGGCTGCCATAGGGGACAGTATAGAACTAAGGGTGAAGAGAATCCGGAGACTTTCTTTGACACTCAGTTCAACAATTACCTTTGCTGACTACTGCATACTAGAGATGGAGCCAGGCACAAGGAGAGAGAGATGAATGAGACTTTCCCTACCCCAAAGGAAGTTCTAATGAAGAAAACAGCCACATTATTAACAGTCCATTTTGGTACGATGTCTTAATAAATAAAGATACTATGATAAAGAAATCAAGTAATCCTCCCTAAATGTTTGTGCACTTAGTAAGAGCCTCAAAATACATGAAAGCTGATCGAACTCCAAAGAGAAACAGGTAAATCCATAACAATAGTTGAAGACTTCAATACTCTTCTCTTAGAAATCAACAGAACAAGTAGATGGAAAATCAGCAAGGATATAGACCTTAACACCGCAAACAACTTGACCTGACACTTGTGGAATGCTCTACTCAAGAGCAGAACACACCTTCTTTCCAAGTACACCTGGAACTTTCACCTATACAGACAATATTTTGGGGCATAAAATCTCTAAAAATTTTTTATAAAATTAAAAGTCATGCAACATATGTTCTCTGAACATAATGAAATAAAATTAGAAATCAGTAACAGAAAGATACCTAGAAAATGCCCAAATATTTGGAAACTAAACAACATATAAATGCACATGATCCTGAGGGGTAGGGGAGAGGTAAAGGAACTTACGATCACCCGGGGAAAAGGGAATGGTGACCAGGAAAGGCAAACTGCAGAAGGTGACGGATGGGTGACCAAAGAGTAAATCATCACAACGGTGTGTACAAGGAACTACAAATAATTCAGTATTACCTGACAATCAAATTCAAGGTGAAGAGAAATAAAGAAAAGTTAGAAGTCAATTCATCCTTGATTCCTTCTTCCCTTTGTCACGCCCTGCCTAACCAATCTATCACTAAGATGTCATTCTAAATCCTAAATTATTTTCTGAATTATTCTCTTCATTCTCACTGATACCAACCTAGTACAAGACCTGTCACGTGGTCTACTTCCAGCCTAATTCCTTTTCATCAATTCTTATCCCACTCCAATTCATTCTCTATTCTATAGCCAGAGGGACTTTTTAAAATAACACAAATCTGATCACATCACTCCCTACTTAAAATCCTTCACAGTTTTCCCTCCAGTCCATTGCATCCGATGATCCTAGGGTCTAGAATCCTTCTTTGCCTTTCACCTGGCGACTTTAATTTTGAGCTTAATTGTCCTGACCCCCAGACCAGATCATATTTTCTTCCGCCTGTCAAAACATTTATCTCACTGATACACTGGCTGCCTTCCCTGCTACATCAGGGCAGGGGCCATATCCGATTTATTTGTGGCTACATCCCAGAGAGTACCTGGAACATAGGTACTCAACAGGCATTTTTCTGAATAAATAAACCAATCAATGAAGCAACAAAGGATGAAGCTGAAGGAAACAAAAGCTAAGTCACAGATTATACACATACACTAAAGCATATAATCATTTTTCCTCTGCAGATTTTTAAGAAAGGTCATAACACAGTCAGAACTGTCTTAGAGCAAAGCAGTGTGTACGTGGAGAATGAATGTGAGATGATTGAACAAAAGGGGACAAGACAAGCAGGCTGGTTCCTTCAAGAGGCAAGTGAGGGATGAAAAGGGCCTGATCCAGGGAACTATCAGCACAGACGAGCTGATATTTCAGAGATATAAGATGTAAACTGAAAAGGACGTGGTGACAATCCTGCACTTGGAGAGTGAGACATAGTTTGTTACTTCCCCTCTTCTGACTCGGGCAGTTCAGTGGATAAGGAAATGGGAGGTTGGGAGTGGTCACTACAGCACAAATTCTATTTGCAACATGCTGAATATGATGTGCCTAATAGGACATTTAAGTGGAGAGGTTCAAGAAGTATATTTATCCACTGATGAGATAAAACACAGGAAAGAAATCTGGGTATCAGGCCATGGAAGTATTAAATTTTACTAGTAGCCAAAGAAATGCAAATTCAAACAAGGGAACTTTTAACCCACTGAATGCAGATGGTTTATAACAAACTAGTGCTGGCGAAATGGACACTTTTATTAAACTGCAGGTAGAAATATATATATCATATTTATAATATAATGATATGTCAAATGTATTATAATATATGTATTATGTTACACAATGTATGTTATATAATATTTATAACATATTAGGAATATGTAATAAAAGCCTTTAAAAAATCAGGAATGTGAACCAAGATTTATCTAAAAGGATGGTCACTAAAAGTAATAGCAAACAAACAGAATACAACTTAACTATTTGGTAAAGGCTTAGGATGGAATCTTACATAGCTATTTAAAGTCATATTATATAATTCCCTCTTATTCCAATAAATCCTACCCACCAAGACCAGATTATTTTTCAAAAAACTCAACTTTATCATGACATATTCCAGTTTAAAAACACTCAGTGACTACCCACTGCCTATGAGTACAAATTCCTGAGACTGGTATTTATTCAAATTGCACTAAAATAAAATCTCTATTTCTCTACAGTCTTATCTCCTTGACACTCAAATCACAAGTATGTCATCCCTAAACATGCATCTTTCTGTCATCTGTTATATTTTACATCCTCCTTTCTCTTCCTGTTCAACTTCCAAAGAAATCCTACCCAATTCTTAAGGCACATCTAAAATTCAACACTGTTCTTTACACAGCTTCTGATCTCCCAAAAGAATGTGACTTCTCTCCCTAATTTAATTCTGTCTTCCTTATAGCACTTACTATTGCCTGCCCTACGTTATAGTTATTTATGCACTATGTTATTATTCCCACTTCTAAAAAATAAAGACCCTTAGAGCAGGGACCATTTATCCATTTCTGCATCTTTTAACAGTACCCTGTACATTTTATAAGTATTAGATAAATTATTTTTTAAATGTTTTGGTCACATTGTAAAGAAGTACTTAATGAGACTTTTGTTTACATGGCAAATATGTAACATGAGTTAATAAATAGCCTTTTGCTCTCAACACTTGGAAAACTGATAGCAAAGAAATACAAAAGGTAAAACCACAAGAACAAAAAGAACCACAATGAGGTATTACTTAACACCTGTTAGAATGGCTATTATCAAAAAGTTAAAAAATAACAAGTATTGGCAAGAATGTGAATAAAAAGGAACACTTGTGGCCTGTTGGTGGAAATGTAAATTGGTGCAGCCAACTATGGAAAACAGTATGGAGGTGCCTCAAAAAATTAAAAATAGAACTACCATATGATCCAGCAATTTCACTTCTGGGTATGCATCCATAACCAGAAAAAAAATCACTATCTCGAAGAGAGATCTACACTCTCATGCTCATTGCAGCATTATTTACAATAACCAAGACATGGAAACAGCCTAAACGTCCATCAATGGATGAATGGATAAAGATGTGATAGGTGCAAACACACACACACACATACACGAATATTATTCAACCATAAAAAAGGAAATCTTGCCATTTGTGACAACATGGATGGACCTTGAGGGCATTACGCTAAATTAAATAAGACAGAGAAAGGCAAATACCGTATGATCTCACTTACATGTGAAATCTAAAACGAAAGAAAACCAAGCTCATAAATAAGAAAGTAAATCTTAAAAGTTCTTATCACATGAAAAAAAAAGTTTTTGTAACTATGTATGGTGACAGATGTTAACTAGGCTTATGTATGCAAATACTGAATCATGTTGTACACCTGAAATTAATGTTATATTATCAATTCCATCTCAATTTTTAAAAAATAATAAAAGGAGGCTCAGCATTCCTAACATGAAATTTTAGTGAAGTGTGCATACTGTAAAGTATGAGTCTTAGTCACCTTCCTTCATCCAGCTTCCTAGGACACTGGGCATACATATCCCATCATGTTCCCCTGCTCCCAGTCCCAGACAAGAAAGTTAAGAAATCTTCCCTTAAGAAACCAGACTCACAGGAGAAAAATAAAGAGTGAAAGAGAAAACAACCAAAAATACACAAAAAAACCAATACTGATATTTAGGGGTTCCACCAAAATAAAATAAAGGTTGTCTCACTGCCTAATTACTTTCCACGAAACCCACCAGTTGACAAACCACAGCCATCCATAAGGTTCTATCCATCCAATGCCTCACTACTAAATACGAACAGCTAAAGATCACGAGGCATTTGAAAAAAGCCTCCAATATGAAAAAGAGAAAACTAAAACAGAATGGAATCTGAGGAAACAATAGAAAATGAAGAAAACTTAAAAAAAAACAAACAAAAAAAACCGTAATAAATCCTCAAAGATGAGATGTTGTATCCAAGAAGAGGATGCTCTGAAAATGGAACAGAGAAAAGAGCTTTGGGAAATTATATATCATAAATAATTATTAGTTAGCTGAACTTTCCAAATTCAATACGAAGAAAACCACCCAATTAAAAACTGGGAAAATATTTCAACAGCCACTTCACCAAAGATTTGCCTCACAGACAGTTCAGCATCATTGATCATTAGGAAAATGCAATTACAACCATAATGAAACTATACACCTAATAGAATGGCTTGAACCCTCACCCATTACTACTGGGAATGCAAAATGGTAAAACCACTTTGGAAAACAGTTTGGCAGTTTCTCAGAAAGTTAAAATACACTTAGCAAACAACTCAGCGATTCCACTCGTAGGATTTACCCAAGAGAAAATAAAGCTTATGTTCACACAAAAACCTGTAAGTGAATGTTTACAGCAGCTTTATTTGTCATCTCTAAAACCTGGAAACAACTCAAATGTTCTGGTGAATGGATAAACCAACTGTGGTACATCCATATAATCGACTACCTACTCGGTAATAAAAAAGAATGAACTGATACAAGCAATTCTTGCATAAATCTCAAATGCATTATGCTAAATAAAAGAAGCCAGACTCAAAAGGCTACATATGGTATAATTCCATTTATACGATATTCATGGAAAAGCAAAAGTATAGGGACAGAAAGTAGATCAGTGGTGCCCTAGGGTTAAGGAGAGAGAGAGGGAAAGGGGCTGACTAAAGGAGCATAAAGAAATTTGGAGGAGCTGATGGAACTATTATTTCATAGTGGTGGTGGTTACATGGCTATACATATTTCCAAAACTGAGTCAAAACCTAAAAAGGGTGAATTTTACTGTATGTGTAAGTTGTATCAACATTTTTTTAAGTTATCATTAATAAGAAATATAAGATATTGTATCAATGACCAGGATCCTACAAAAAAAGGAAAAAAAAACAAGTTTTGGAAATTAAATATCTAATAGCTGAAATAAAAACTGATTTAATAGAAGGCGTGGGAAAGAAAGAAATCTCCCAGAAAGCAAACCAAAAAGACAAACCAATTAAAAGAATTTAAAAAATCAGAAACTTAGTAAGTCTAGACCATCCAATATTTAATTAAGAGTTTGAGAAGAGAAACGAGCAAATCTTAAGAAAAATTAGCAAATAATTGAAAGACAATTTCCCAGAACTAAAGAACATGAGCTTAAAAGGGCCCACTAAGTATCTAACGCAATGAATGAAAAAGAGCCACATCAAGGGATATGATATCACTGTAAAAGTTCAAAATACTGGAGACCAGGATTGGAGCCTAAAAGCTCTAGAAAGGAAAAAAACAGGTTAGACATGATGAAAATAATTAAAATAGTCCTAGACTTCTCAACAGCGACACTAAATGCTGGAACACGATAAAGCAAGTCTTTCAAGTGAAACTGATTTTTTATTTAGGATCCTATACCCAGCCATACTATCAAGAATTAGGGCTGACAAGGACATTTTCAGACATGTAATGGAAAAAAAGGGAAGGTATTTCTCATGCACCCATCCTAAGGAAGCAACTAGAGGTTGTACTGAAAAAGGGAAGTAAACCAAGAAAGATGTAGGACCCAAGAAACAAAATCAACATAGGAAGCAGCAAAAAAGCAGTTCCAGTGTAAGGTTCACCAGACATACAGAGCAACCAGTTCAGGTGAGAGCAGAAATGCCGAGGGCTGCAGGAGGAAGTCAACTTGGAAAAAATGGAATTGTTACACTTGAGAGTTGAGAAAATAGTGATATTTTACAGTAAGTGATAACGTACTGGCCTAAGTACATAGAACACTAAGCAAGTGAAAAAATAAGGCAATAATTCCAGGAAAATAGTTATTAAAAAAAGTAACTCTCATAGCACACAATTTGATTCGATTGTGAATATTTAGTAGTCATAATAGTGTAATCAATCCCTGATGATTTATCAATAAAATCATGCTGTAACTGTAATGAGAGCATAAAAATAAGGATAATGATAATAAGGCTAAATCCTCGATCTACTATAACAAAGTCAAAAAAGAAATGTCTAAAATTGACAAAACAAACATAAGCATATTATTTTTAAATGGTGTGGTAATTACCAGAAAAGAAAAACAGCTACAAAAATTGAGAGCACTGCCTCTGGTCTCAGGTGGGAAGAGGTATAGCAGGGAACCACTTAGTTCGCTATGAGCCTTTAATACTATTTTATCAATGTTCACGTTCCACTTTGATAAAGAAGACACAATGATGCAGGAAAAATTTGCTGTATAGCAAGTAAAATCAATCAGTATGATCTTAGTTATCTTTCTTTAATATGTAGATAAAAACAAGGTATACAAAATGGTATTTAGAAAATATATTAAAACATTTAGTCTACCCTGAACAAGCCTGATTCCGTCTGATCTTGGAAGCTAAGAAGCAGTTAAGAAATGTACCAATGTTGTTTGATCTCAGAAGCAGGCTACTGATATCAACTTGAGGCCTTCAGACCTGGTTAGTACTTGGATGGGAGACCACCTAGGAAGACCAGGTGCTACAGGCGTAAAAAATTTTTAAAACATAATAATAAGGGATTGTAAGCTAACAAGGTCCTTGCAATCTGTGAGGTCAACCAAGGGTTGCCTCGCCTAAAAAATAAATTTAAAAATATATATTAAAACATTTACAGTAGTTATCTTTAGTTGGAAGGATTACAGATGATTTTCATTTTCATCTGTGTATTTTCCCAAAAGAGTAAATCTGTACTATTTTTATGATTTTTTCATGGCAATTTTTAAAAACAACTTAAGAGCAGATGAGATTCTCAGGGGAAGGAGGAAGACAGTGAGAGGGCCAAGGGCTGGTTTGAAAACCTGGAAACCTGGTGTTAAAGGAACAGGCAAAGAAAGATGGCATGAGGGAGAACTATCGAAGAACTAGAAGATCAAGAGTGCTTCCTCGACTTTAACCATTGTAAATAATTTCAGAAAGTGTATTATTTATTAGAGCTGGAATGAGTCAGATGTTAGTAGATGAACTAGTCTTTAATGGATAAATTAAATACTTAATATTTCTCAAATAAAACTGATTTAATATACATTTTTACTTAAAATGGTCCTCAAAATATTTTTACACCTGCGAGTCACTTGACAGCTTTCAACAGAATAAAATGTTACTTCATCACACTGGAAGTGTGATGTATCTTCACAAAATCTCTATCTTCAGTTCAGAAACAAATCAACACATGATTGTAACTAATATTTATCAAATCTTTCCCATGTGCCAGGCACTGTTCTAGGCATTTCATATGCATTAATTGATTTAACGCTCACAACACCTTGAATTAAGTACTAGGGTATCTCCATTTTACGAATGAGGAAAAGTGAGGCACAAAGAGTTGAGCAAACTGCCCATCATCACAGAGCCCAGATTCAAACCCATGAAGTCTGGTATCATATTCTTCACTCTTTAAATCTCTACGCTACCTGCTACCTCTCTAAATCCTTGACATTCACAGAAGATTTATCCAGACTCCTCAGATTCTCATACATTAAGATAGCCTACACTATTGTGGCTTACATATGTGGATGCCTCCAATACCTGCCACAAGTCCTCACACTGACAGTGTCCACACTGAAGCTGGTATGACTCCACTGACACTGGTCTTTCCCTGACAAATCCTTCTCCAAGCTGACCTAAGGCAATCCAAAGATCATAGATATTTTGGAAGACTTATAACCCAGCTCTTTCATCCCAAGAACTTTTTTTAAAAAACTATCATAGCAAACAAAATAAGTCTGGTTAAGATGATTCTAAAATTGTATTTGTAATGATCCAGTGATTCCATTCCTAGGATATACCCAACAGAACACAAACATATTATACAGGCGGAGGTAGATGGGGTAAAAGGAGTCAAATATGTGGTGACAGAAAGAAATCTAACTATTGGCAGTGAACACACAATGCAATATGTGTGTGTGTGTGTGTGTGTGTGTGTGTGTGTGTGTGCATGCGTACTATATATATGCACCTTACTGTTAAACTGTTCATCTGAAACTGGAATCCGTTAACCAATATCACCATAATAAAAATAAATTTAAAAAAATAAAAAATAAAGAAAAGAAACATATTGTACAAAAACCTACACACAAATGTTCACAGCAGTATTTATAATACCCAAAAAGTGGACACAATACAAACGTCCATGAACTGGTGAAATGGATACGCAAAATGTGGCATATCCGTATAATGAAACAGTATTCAAATATAGTACTGGTACGTGCTATTATATGCATGAATCCTGAAAACATTATGCTAAGTGAAAGAAGCCACATATTATATGATTTTGTTTATATAAAATGTTCTGAAGAGACAAATCCACAGAGAATGAAAGTAGTGGTTGCCAGGGGATGGAAGGGGAGGGAGGGAACAGGGAGTGACTGCTTTGGTAAGGGTTTCTTTTGGGGACTGATAAAAATGTTCTGGAATTAGGCAGTGGTCATAGTTGCGCAACTCTGTGAATATACTAAAAACTACTTAATTATACACTTTAAAAAATGTGAATTTTATGATATGTCTATCATATCTCAACAAAGCTGTGATTTTTAAAATAAAATTTTTATTAAATATTGCTTAAAAATTATTCAACAATTTAGAAGTCCAATAAATCTTAATTACTGTTACTATTTTAAAAAATCATTCAACAATCAAAAAATATTTGAGTAATATAACTTAATATCTACAAAACATATAAAATTTGATATAGACCAGTAGACAATACAAAACATAATAATTATATTCACTTCTTTTTTTAATTCACTTCTTTCTATATGATCTTACTTCCAATCTTTTAAAATATATTTTCCAAGTATAAGTTGGTTTTTTTAAAGAAATATTCTGCCTTCAGAGGCTTATCATTTTAAAGAACCAAAAGCATTTAAAAAATCAGAATAATAAGAGTCAATGCTAAATTAGTGTTCAATTATGAAGCTGAGGCGATCACTGCTGTAAGCAGGCATGCAAAGCAAAGAGAGACCAAGGTGAGCGGCAGTACTCTGGGAAGATGTCTCCTGGGAAGTGAGGTTGGAGCCTGGCTAAGGAGCAGAGAGAGGAATCTATTCAATGCAAAGACAGCATCTGCTAGGATGTGTTCCTATCTGTGTCAGTCTGTGTCATCCAGATTATAGGTCCCCCACCAACACCTTACCCCCTGCATCCCCGCTCCAAGGATCTATAGTCACAGGGAAGACACAGGGTCTCGAGGAGTGAGGAAAAGAGGATCTACCAGAAGAGACGAGAGCTCCTGGTTTTAACATCCCCAGTCCTGCTGCACACAGTTTCAATACACAGCTCCATTTCCAAATCTACACCAGAAGAGATGAGCATGAACTGTACACAAGACTGTTTATTATTGCATACCTCAGATGTACCTCTTTACTGCTTACAGATCATGTTGCCCAACTTTTTAATAACTCCTTGGGGCCCTCATTTTCTTTTAATTCTCATGTTTAATTTCTTCGGGTACTGATATCTGAAACCAGATCTCCTTAATTTCCCTTATAATCGTGAATTCCTATTGCTACTGAAAGCACTATCATTCTTACAGAGGAATATTTGATGCATTCTCTGTCTATATTCCTGATGCTGTCCAAGCCTGCAGAATTCTGGAGTGCCTCCTAAATTGACCTATCCAGGGCTACAAAACCCATCCAGTTCCCCACCAGCTATCTCGTCCTCTTCCTATCCATCCTGCAGGAAGAAATTATGCTACACTTCCTAATGTCCCACTGAAGTCATATCCTAACTTGTTTCCAGATCTCCTGATTGATCTCCCAAACACACAAATGAAATAGATTTGAAACAGACTAGAAACCATCTCCTCCAGCAATTCTCTCAATCTGGGGGGAAAGAGCTAGCTGCACTGTGGTTTAAGCAGCTGAATGGTGCTGATGAGAAAACAACATACCCCTTGGGTGTTCCAGGAGTGAAAAATGACTGAGGACCGCTATCTAGCCCAACCCCTTCCCTAGATGAGGGAAGAAAAGTACAAATGCTACATACAGCCTGGTTATCTAGGTAATGCCCAACAATGGAGCTTTACAATTTTTTCCTATTCAAATACTCAGGCTCTTACTAAACTTGGTTACTTAAGACGGCCCACACTTTAAAATCAGTGCCTTAATTCATGCTGCTCCCTCCCAATGCCTGTCCATCCTCACTGTCCACATGCCCATCCAGGAAGCATCTGCCCACACCAACTCCCCCAAAAGAGTATGATGTCACATCGCACTCCTTTAAATATCCACTGCCCTTTGGACCTCATTTGTAGCAATCAGGAATTACAAATATACTAAAAAGATATCTGGTTCACACAGATGAGAATAAATGTGCCAAACCAGTAACAAATCCTGCTTCAGATAAATCTACAATTCATTCATGGTGTCTACACTGATCTCCACAATCATAACCTTCAGAGAACATAAATCACTAACCCTCCCAGGACAACACCAGGCCTTTTGCTTTCCGAAGACACCAGAGGTTCTAAATTTCAAAATTCCATCTAAGTATTCTCAGAAGTCCCACACGAATTAAATGCAAAAACTATTCTAGTTCAATTATGCTTTAATTTTTTAAATTAGCAAATGCTTGATTTCGAGGTGCTGTCTGAACTTTATCAAATGCCTATTCAAAATACAAATTTATACAATCCTTCTCAAAGCACTGACAAAGTATGTCATAAAACCTGAAATAACTTTAGGCTGAAATAACTTTAAATTTTAACAATAAAAATAAATAAAAGCTTTATTAAGTCAAATACGTCTTGCTTAAACAAAACTAGATGATTTCAATTTTGTTGTAAGTTGTCATCCCTACAGTAACATGTGAGTAGCTTACACACCCATTTAAATTTTTTCTCCAGAAAAGAAAAACATTTAATCTCTAGTGACTAAACCTTTTTAAATCTGATTTTAGAAAATTGAGCTAGTAACATCAACCAATGCATCGTCAAGTTATATTACCTACAAAGTACTCAACACATGAAAAGATGAATGAGTTATTTCTTGTACTAGGAATTTAATACATTAGTATGTAAGCCAACATTCTAGTCTACAAAAATTAATCTAAATTACCAATAAAATATATTCCTCTTTTAGCCTTGACAGTATAGCAGGATTCAAATCCATCAAACATATTTCTTTATGTGCTCTTGGGATAGCTTAAGCCAGCCCGAGAATGTTTTTTCTTCCAAAGTATATACACACATACACATTACCTGCTATCCTTCTTCCAGGTCTGTACTGCCTAGAAGTACAGACAAAAAAACTAATGAAACTAGTACTTAGCCTCAACAACTCACTGTGATGCACTGTTACTCATTCTAGACAAGTGGACATGTTCTATAAGTTTAGAACACAAAATGTATCATGTGTTTTACCATAACCTTAAGAAATAATGTTTCAAAAAAGTAAAACATCCAACAAGCTAACAAAACATCCAATAAAAAAATGAAAATGCCTGGCAAACAATAGCCGTTTGCTATTTTGAACTGCAAGAAACACACTAACTCTGCCACTAAAAACATTCACTGGTCAAATTGTCTATCAAAACCTAAAAAATGAAAATGCCTGGCAAACAATAGCAGTTTGCTATTTTGAACTGCAAGAAACACACTAACTCTGCCACTAAAAACATTCACTGGTCAAATTGTCTATCAAAACCTAATTAAATCAATTTTTAGTTTCCCAGATCCAAAATATTTAGGAGTTATGGCACCCACTGTTATCCAACCAATCTTTGATGAGCACCTGCTACATGCAAGACACTGTCTAGGAAACTCAGGAGATATAAGATTAATATAAGGACATATAATCTTTTATTTCACATAAAGATAGGACAAGTATACACAAGGTAGACTGTGTCATTTAGAAAAAACAAATGTCAGCTACATACATAAATATACAAGTATTGTTTTAAAAAAGAAAACCCAACCACTAATTGTAATTTAATTCAGCGTATACATAGCTATCCTAAATATTATCTGCTAGGCCTTCGCAGAGAAGTTAACATTAGCTGAACCACCTTAGATCTTGTCTAACCTGAAAAAACTTCCTGGAATAGTGTAATTCAGTCTTCACGGGTCTTTCAATTCCAGACTAGTGGTAGAGAGAACTACATGTGATTTCTTAAAGTAAAAACTATTACTATAAAAGATGTAATAAAATTAAGTTGGCAAGAAATGAAAAGTGGCAGCGTCCTTTCCACATACAAGACATAAATACTTGACACTTCATTCTCCTGCTAGCCCAACCACCCCACAAAGACAAGCAGATATTCTTACTCTCTAGCAAAAGAAATTACCTTTTCATTTGCTGTTACAACACTCTATATGGGAATACAAATGGCTTAATACTCATCCTCCTCAAGTATTTAGGCATTTATAAAAAAACAGAAACATTTAAATTTAACCACTTCTACTATCCTCGTCTCTTTAAAAAAGAAAAAAAAGTGACACACCTAAAGATCCTATTTCCTCATAAACTTTATTTTGTAAATGCTCTTAAAACGAAATTCTAATTTAGTTAATCCAGATTAACAAAATCATAAAAGGAAAAAACCTTGTAGGTTATGGCGACAAGTTATGTTTTATCACAATTCAGTAAGATGCAACTACATATTTAATACAAAGCAGCAATTGTGTGTGGTTTAAAAAAAAAAATGCATCTCAAACATCATCCTAGAGAAACTTTCTGTGAAAAAACCGAAGTCACCATGGAGAAATCATTACAGATCCAGGGACGACTTTTATACTTCGAAATTGGAATTTTTTTAAAAAGTCATTTTCTAATAAACCCCCCTACACTTTTGCTTAGTGTGACTTAGAAGTTGGTCCAAAAGTTTGTCTTCAGCAATTGTGTCTGCATGATCAGCTGTACGTCTCCTGCAACAGGTGACTCGAAACTGCATTTCTCAGGCAAACCAAAGGGATCAAATTAAGATACACGTTCCTGCAGTTTCTTAGTTTTATTTTGGATTTTACTAAAATAATTTGGAATCGAAATAACGTTTCTTCAAGTTTTGCTTGGTTTTCTGCTTTGCTTTTTAATCAGCCATTTACCAGCAACTGTTGCACGAGCCCATTAGCACTCAATAAAAACAAACACACAGGACCAGATAAGGATTCCCTACTAACCTAAACTGATCCATTTCCTCGACACAATTTTAAAACCACACGACTGGTGGTGCGAAGAGAAGCACGTTGTGTGTGTGTGTGTGTGTGTGTGTGTGTGTGTGTGCGCGTGTGCGTGCGCGCCACAACCTGCCTCAACCCTCAAATCCTTTTAAAAGAACAGACATATAATAAACCTAAAAGAAGCCACGTTAGAAATGCAAAGAGGTTCATAAAACAACAGGCTTCTTTCATTCCAACAAGGGGAAAAAAAAAGACCAACCAAAACAAGGGGAGACAAATGAATGCAATGGATACGCGTGTGCCAAGTTTCCATCCTGCCCGACAGAGACACCTGCACTGGCACAGATTTTGAAGAGGAAAACGGGGTTGGGGGGGAAAGACAGCGAGGCTGAGTCTGGGCCTGCAAATGCAACAATGCAATCTCCATTTTGAACAATGCGCCTCTATCCTCCGGCAAATCTAGCTTTTTGCCACTTGATGTGCCGTCGCGTGTCCCCTCCGTCTGGGGGGAGGGGAGGGGGGCCGCCGAGAGGGAGCGGGAGGGGGGGAGCGCGGCCGGCGGTACCTGGCGTGCTGCTGTAGGTGCTGTGGCTCCTGAAGCTGCTCTCGGTGCAGTAGCTGGCGTCGTCGTCGTCGTCGTCCATGTCCTCCGGGTACTCGGAGTCGTCGTCCTCCATCTCGTCCTCCTCCTCGTCCTCGGAGTCCTGGGTCTCGTCGGCGTCGCCGTCCTCCTCCTCCTCCTCGGAGACCATGTCCTCCTCCTCCTCGTCCTCCTCGCTCTCGTGGTCATCGTACACCACCTTGCTGACGGCCCTGCGGGCCGCGGTGGTCCGGGCCAGGTGGCCGCCGCCGCCCCCGCCCCCCGTCCTGCCGCCCCCGCCTCCTCGCCCCCCCCGGCCCGGGGCGCTGGTGCTGGCGGCGGCCGACGGCGGCGGCTTCCTCCGACTGCCGCCCCCCCTGGGCGAGCTCAGCCGCGTCTTGGGCGCCACCTCAGCCTGGGCGGCGGCCCACCTGCCCCGGCTGCTGCCGCGGTGCCGCGAGCGGAGCCCCCCGATCGGTCCGGACGTGGGCGGCGGCGGCGGCGGTGGTGGCGGGGCCGGGGCGCAGCGCTCCGCAGCGGGAGCCGCGGGCTGCTTGGGCGGCCTGCCCCGCCGGCCCCTCATGTCGGAGCCGAGGCGGGGGGAGAAGGGAAGGCGGCGGGGGGAGGGGCGGGCGGAGGGGCGGCGGCGGGGGGCGCCGGGGCCGGGTGGGGAGGCCCGCGGGGCCGGGCGGGAGGGGCCCGGCCGGCGGAAGCGGGTGGAGGGAGAAGGCTCAAGCCGAATTGCTGGGGCCCCGCTCCGGATTGCCTTCAGCCGCCATCTTGTTTCTTCCCTCTCGCTCGGTGACTGGGGGAACCGACAGCGGCCGCAGGCCCGGAGCGCGGTCACGTGAGCTGCGCCGCCGACGAGCCTGGGACGGAGCGAGGCCGCGCGGCGGCCGCTAGGGGGAGCGCGGGAGCGCCGGGTCGGGGGCGGGGAGCCCGGGTCCCCTCCGCGCCGCGCGGCTGGACCACAGAACGCCGGCGGCGCGGACCAGAGGGGCGCTCCCGCTCGCGAGCTGTCCCGCGCCAAAGGCCTCGGGAAACGACGGCCTCCGCGGAGTCCCCTCTGGAGCCCGAATTCAGCAGGGCCTCCCTCCCGCGTCTCCCCTTACCTGGAGGAGGGCAAGGAAGCCCCCAATTGTATCCCCCTCCCGGGCCCTTGGGGGAAGTGATGCTGAAAGAGCCAGAGGGTACCGCGGGGGGTGTGTTGGGGAGGAGACTCGAGCGACCCAGGGGGAATAGGGCAGCTCCAGTGGCGGAAGGACATTGACTGGGGGGCGGAGAGACGAGCCCCCAGAACTATGAAACTCCGAAGGCTTGGTTCTAGAGAGTCCTGAAATTGATCCCAATGACAACTGCTTGAGGGCTGTGCCAGGATCCACGCCCTGGACTGCCAAAGTCACTCTGAGACTTTGGACTAGAATCTCCACCCGAAAAACCTCGAATGAACTCCGGAACGCAACTCCATTCCAGTTCCCTTCCACCTTTCCCAGTATCCCAGCTAGAAACTTGACCACCTTAGCAAAAACTTTCCAATATCTCGTTTGCAGTAGAAAGGGTACTTCCCACCTAAAACCTACTTCAGGATGTATGTCTGTGTTATGGAAATAATTTTCTTTACCTGCCAAGTCATCAGGTCTCGGCTTAGGCAGGGAACAAATCAAGGTGGTATTTTATGCATCCCCAAACCAAACTAGGGGGACTCAACTCAACTCGGAGGGTGGTCAAGGACAATTCTAGAGATTAGAGAAAGGTTTTGTAAACATGTTAATATTTATTGAAATATGTGACCACCAAAGAGTGATTTAAAGAAATATAGTTAACATGATTCTGCCCACTAAGGGGCTTATTACAATCTAGTTAGAAGGATAGAACGCACGTGTGAAATGAAAATGAAAACACAAGCATTAATTGCCAAATTAATGTATTCAATATAACTTGGTTGAGCACCAAGGGTGACAAACATATGCTGCCTTCAACGACCAGGTAAGTAATGAAAGTAAATAGAGTGGGCAAGGTGAGGACTTTGTCAAATGGAAGCACCTGTGTTTTGTTTAAAGTGGGGAGTTGTGGGAATGTGGGCCTAAAATGGCCAGATCTTCAAATTTTTCAAGAGAAGATTGAAATATGCATTACATATGAAATCTCATGGGTTTTAAATGTTGGCCACTAAGTCAATTTTTTAAAAGTATTGCAGATTGATCAAAGTAAATGCAATTCAGACATAGCCCAGAGTCTACGAGTTTGCAACCTGTATCCTGCACTATGTGGACAATACTAGACTTTCTAGTATATGGACAATACTAGAAAGAAACAGTGACAGCCTTCAGAGTTCACCAGCTAATAGTGGAGGAAGCCCGTTTACCAAAATAATTACAATAGGCGGCACAGCAAGGTATTTTTGGAGTTTTTAATTGCAAGCAACAGAAACTGACTCTGGCTCATCTAAACAGAAAAGAAGCACATGAGAAGGATATGAACATCTCCAGAATTGCTGGTTCCAGTACAAATAGAATCCAAGCTCTCAAGCTGTTGTCTTCCAGTTGGCTCAGGAGCTGTGTGTTCCATAGACCATTCTACTGTAAAGCCAGATACTCTGGTTATTGGGGTCCACAATATGGCTAGCAAATCTGACAGGATAGCCAATTTTTTTACTTCTTCAACTAAAGTTAGTCCCTTGGTCAGATGGACTGAATGTTTGTGTCCCCTACCAAATTCATATGTTGAAACCCTACTCCACAATGTGATGGTAGGAGGTGGGGCCTTAGGGAAATAATTAGGATTCGATGAGGTCATGAAGGTGAAGCCTTCATGAATGGGATTAGTGCCCTTATAAGAAGATGAGAGAGCTTGTGTTCCCTCGCTGCTCTCTGCCATGTGCGGATATAGTGAGAAGTCTACAAGAAGGCAGTCTACAACCCAGAAGAGGGCTCTCACCAGACCCAACCATGCTGGTAACCTGATCTCAGATTTCCAGCCTCCAGAACAGTGACGGATTTCTGTTGTTTAAAAGACACCCAGTCTATTGTAATTTTTAATAATAAATTTCTATTGTTTATAAGCCACCGAGGCTATGGTCATTTGTTAATAGCAACTTAAACTAAGAGATGCGATTATGTATAAGATACCGTGAGGGCAAATAAG
The DNA here is from genome assembly GCF_902729225.1 of Pteropus medius. Classification (NCBI taxonomy): domain Eukaryota; kingdom Metazoa; phylum Chordata; class Mammalia; order Chiroptera; family Pteropodidae; genus Pteropus; species Pteropus medius. The sequence goes on along the minus strand of NW_024355990.1, from coordinate 11,614,761 downwards.
GTATTCAGTAAACCCACATAGGATGATGATAAAAGCATGGCTGATGGGAAAAGCAAATCCATATTCTGTATAAACCTCTTCCCGATGAGGTTGACTCATTGTACTCACCATGATAGGAAGAATCCACTATAATGATTAATTTAAAATGAGCACTCGGCAGTGGCAATAGTCAGGTCAGCCTTGCCAAGGAGAAGCCCGTGATCAGTCCATAACCCAGTGAGTAGGCACTGGCCTGAGTAGGTAAGGAGCTTGACCTACACCCACAGGGTGGGTCTTCTTGCCCACTCTTCAAGCTTCTTTAGCAGCGGGAACATTTTGTAAAGTCTTCATCCAGAACACAAATACTCCCACTTTCTAGGTCTGTTCTGAGAGGTTCCTCTATGTCCTCTCCCTAACCTCCTTTTCACCGATCTAAATCTCTGCCCATCTGACTATGAATTGGTATAGAGCCTTTATCGAGGCAGAGAACTACAAGAGTACAACTTAAAGCTATGCCCACTGGGAAGATTTCCTTTTGCTATTGTCCTTTCAAGTCCACTTCCAAGTGCAGCTATAACACCTTAGCAGTCCACTCCTAGCTGATACTATCTGTAAACCAAGCTCAAATGTCATCCTCCTTAGTCACTTTGTCATGGGAGTTTTCCATAAGGTGAATGGGGGGCGGGGGAGCAATAAAACGATGGGAATAAACATACTGAGAGTTGCACGTGGTGCCTTCTCCAGGCTGCTCTTATATATTCCATGTCCTCTTGGGGAAGGGAATGCTACCGGGCTAAGTGAGACAGATACTGAGTTCATGATGAGATGCATAGGTTACATGGTCACCCGGTATTCCATGGTCAGGCTTTCAATCTCTGCCAGGGCCCAGAAGCAATTTAAGAACAATTTCTAAAAAAGAGAGTAATTATTAGCCAAAGAGAGCAAGGCTTTGCTCTAAAACCCTAAGCTCAATCATAGTGATGCTCTCGGGGCCTCGCCGTGGGCTCTGTGCATCCCAGCATGTGGCTATACGCAGAGCAGCACTGGATCTTGGAGCCCAGTGAGCAGAGCTCCTTGCACTGCAGCCTGGACCTGCTGAAGAATCTTTTGCAATGTGGCTCAACGTTAGCAAGCTTTCAGGTCACTTGGAAAATGGGTAAAGCGGCACATACCAGTGTGGTATATGTAGTCTTTCAAATCCAAAGAGAGCTGCCAAGCATGCAGCACTGCTGGAGACACCACCACACCCCACAGGCCTAGAATTCCTCACATCCATTATGGTTCTCCGGCTACAGCCACTCACTCTTCTAAAGATGCCTTTAATTCCAAATGACACAGGTGTTTCATCAAATTGTTTTGCCACTAGTTGATATGGGGTGTTTAAATCTCAGACCTCAATACTAGAGCATTTTCTCTAGTAGCAGCCTCAAAAGACCAAACAGTCACAGATCACTGCCCCCCCACACACACACACAAACAACTTATTTCCCTGAGAGGCTATGGCCTACAGCCTCTCTGGTTCTAATTTCTTTATCAGTTTAGGTCTTGGTTGCAAGCCACAGAAACCAATACTACCTGCTTTAAGCTCGCAGAATCTCTGAGAGTGCCCAAAAACCAGACTCTGAGGTTTGCAACCAGGAAATGTCCAAAATCAGGCAACAAAACTAGCGAGGACAGCACGCTGTTGCTGCCTGGCACAAAGCCCAGCTTGTCCTGGCAACACCACCCACACTGAGCACTGGGCACTGCTCCATAGCACTGTTAGCTTCCAGTTCAAAGGCTGAGGGAGGGTGCCTGAGTGCAGGGTTTACTGCACAGGAGGCCAGGATGGTGAGTACCTGGCGTTTCAGCTCCTGTAACATAGAGGATTCCTCCAGCCTCGGAGGGGATGTAGATAGGATGGGATATGACACAGAGAAATCCACATGCGACAACTTGGACTTGGGTAACTTGAAGTGATATATCACAGACTTGCAGTTAAGACTCAGAAAGTCAGCGCAGGAGCTGGTTTAGGAAGGAAATGATTAGCTCTGCAATCTTAGGTCACCCAACTGTAACTGAACCCCAGTTTCCTCACATAAGTTAAGGGGACTGGGTTAGAGCTGTACTTTCCAACTCTTTCACATTATAGCACCCAATGAAAACTAGAGGAATAATTAGAAGGGCATATTAGAAGTGGTAAAAATAAGATACTTCTTTATAGAATGTAATTATAATAAAAAGTAAAATAAAATATATAGCATTAGTGAAGATATTAAATAGGGAATTTGTAACACTTTCAAAAATCTCCTTTTTATTAAATAAGAAACTTGAACTTGAATCCTGATACCTAACTTTATATTCTCAGGTTTATGTTCTAAATAGCTCATGTAATTCCTGATTGAGACTTAACAATAATCTCTTTAAATAACAAGAAACTGTCTGCAGCAGTAGGCGATAAAAATGTTTAAATCATCTTTTGTAACCATTCAAACATTTACAATGGTAGAAATTATCTTTGTTATATTTAAAGCTCTTCTTTTTCTTTCATTGACAAACGCGCTTATAAAATTTCTTGTGGATTTTAGATCTAATCAAACGTCTTCACAGCTAGTATTTCATAATAATGATGAAGCTCTAATTTGCAGAATACACAGGCATTGTGAGAACAGTCACCTCCCAGTTTGGACATTACTTGTGGCACATCACCTACAAACAGACAAATACTTGTATATTATCCAATATAAAAATATGTGAAAATAGGGTTTCTGAGCCACCTGCACCAGAATCCCCACTATACATATACACTCACTCGCTCATACCTCCCTACCCATTGGATTGCTCTCATACTCCTTGAACCCCTGGGTTACAAACTCCTGCAGCATCTCCAAGCATGCACACAATGCTGCGCCTTGCATCTGGCTGCCAACAGGGACCTCCTGCTCACTATCAGGCCCCACTCACATAGGGTCGCCAGAGGATGAGGCTATAATGAACAAAGGTGACTGGTCTGGAGGTTCCAGCCACTCTGAGAGCTGGGAGGATGAAAAATGGTGACCAAGTGGATAAATTAAAATATTATAGAAGACAGTGCAGAGAGAGAAAGCAAACCTCATAGAGACTTTGAGGGTCACTTACATTTCAGGAAATGGAAGAAGAGGAAGAAGTCTGTTAGATGATATAAAGAATGATCAGTTAGAATCAACACTGGCTTTGGGGTAAGACATAGCCAAAGAGAAACCAAGGGCTGATCGAGAAAACCGTGCCCCCAAACCTGCAAACCTTGAATCTTGGTTTTCCTATCTCTTTGGCTGTTCTCTCGGTTTCTTTTGTGGACATGTTTCCTTCTACCCGTTGGCTCAAGTGTCATTATCCTCAGGCTCTGTCCTACTTACACATCCCCTGAAGCCTTTAGCCCACTCTAGGTGACTTCAGTTGACACCCAATGAGCTCATGTTTCCCAAACCAGCATCTCTTGTTCAGACCTGTGCCCCGATCACTTGTTCCTAAGCAACCTTTTGATTAGTTTTCTCACTTTTCTGGTACCAGCAATTCAAATTCCCTGAATTCAAACACAAATCTTCTGCTCACCCAGTCCTCTATGCAACCCATCAGTCCTTATTTTGGGAGGAACACGGCCTGGCTCCAACTGAAAAAAAAACAAACCCCAATTGGAGACCTAAAATTTTATAGCTTTGGAAGTAACCTGCACAGTGAGATAAGCTGACCAACTTATCCCACCTTGCCAGGGACCTTTCCAGTTTCAGCACTAGAAGTCCCACATTCCAGGAGCCCTCTCAGGTCCAGGCAAACCAGGTGGTTGGTCACCCTATAGAGAGGTGTCCTTTATGAAATATTGGCAAGGGCAAAGGCCAGGGAAAAGAATGGCTGTGACTATCAAGTGCAGACATTTATGAATACTGGAGCAGCAGGTAAGGAGCAGATAGGCTCTAGCTACTCCCTAGGGCCCCTGGGGCCTTTGTACATGTCCGCAGGAGCAGGTGGGAGCAGTGAGATAGAAAAATTTGGGTACCAGATGAATGTAGTCTCACTTAAACCCACAGGCTGAAGAGGCACAGGGACTTTCGCAATGTATTTACATAGCCCAGGGGACACCACATCCACAATTTTGCCCAGTGCTGTTTTGTCTATGACTCTATGATACAATTTAATGACTACATAATATTCCATCAAGAGGATTTTTGAGTTTGTTTCCAAATTTTTCTTATTATAAATAACACTTCATGAATATCTTCGGGCTAAATGTCTTTTTTCTGTATAAAATTATTTTTCAATAGTAATTTAAAAGTATCTTTAAGTGTATACGTTATGAGGTGTTGTCTCATTTAATCCTCTCAGCATCACTCTGGAGTGCACATCATTTTCTCTAGGTGGAAACTGGAGCCCAGAGCTTATGTAATTCGCCCAAGGTCACATAGCTTGTAGTGCATGATGGAGACAGGATTTGAAACAAACACCACTATACATCTTTTTAAATATGTTGATGGTAATTTTTGATTAGTTCAAGGTTGCATCATCTCTTGCCTGGATTTGCCCAGAGAAGGTGGCATCATTGGTGGGGTGGGGACTAGGGGAGGACTTGAGCCAGGCAGACAAGCTATTCTGGACTGCAGGAATGGGGGAAGCAAATTTGGAGGGGCGGGCATGTCTATGGGATGCCTTTACTTACTCACTCGATAAATATTTATTGACCACCTACTATATGCTGATAGTACATACAATGCTACTTTGAGAAGGATACGGAGGGAAGGCTTCTGTGAAGAGGTAACATTTGAGCTTCAACCCGAACATGAAAGAAGGCATGTATATGAAGATCTAGGGAAGAACCTTCTGGGCAAAGTGGACTCAGCATGTTTGGGAAACAATAAGAAGACTAGCTGTGTTGGGCATCTCTGGGACCCTAGGCAGGTTTCCTGACCTCTATTTTATCATACGTAAAATGATTGTAGTACCCACCTCATAGGGCTGTTATGGGTATTAAATAAAGCAATGCATCTAAGAAGCCCAGTATAGTGCCTGAAACTCAGGAAACAATAAAGGTTAGTGGTGATCATTGTGATGATGATTTTATTTTATAATAAGAGACTACTGAGAAGTGTGTGGAAAGTAACATTAAATTGTCCAATGCTAATATTCAGGAATCAGATCTGAAATCAGTCCTAGGTCTACCATATAATAGCATGATATTCCTAACTGTTTACCTCTTTGCACCTTAGTTTTCTTAGCTATAAAACAAAAACTAAAATAGTGCTTATTGCATAGGGTTGTTTTAAGGATTAAATGAAAAAAAATACACATAAACCATTTAACACAGGCTTAGTAACAAGGGAAGTTCTCAAAAATTTTCTCTTTTGATTGTTGTCTTTTAAGTACAAGGAGATTAAATCTCTACCATCCATGATCATTCCAGGAAGAATACTACCGTTCGCGTCAGCCAAAAACCCGTCTCTGACTTACCCCTCAATTCCATTAGCTAAGTGAATAATCTCCTATTTGCAGCAACAGGACCTTAGATGTGTTTTGTTCTTTACATCCATGTGTGTGTTAGTAATGCAATTCTTCTGTAAAAGTAGTACAAGTGAGTATATTCTCCTGACTTAAAAAAATTAAAACATGACATTTAAATCTAACGCACAGTGAGATGCTATTTAACATCCATTAGGATGGCTGCAATGAAAAAGGGAGAGGGAGAGAAATAACAAGTGCTGGTGAGGATGTGGGGAAATTGGAACCCTTATACCCTGTGGGCAAGAATGTAAAATGGTACAGCACTGTGGAAAGCACTTTGGCAGTTCCTCAAAAGGTTAAATATGAGTTTCCATATGACCCAGCAATTCTACTCCTAAGTGTATAGCCAAGAGAATGGAAAGCATATGTCCACGCAAAAATCTGTACACAGACGTTCATTGTACTGTTATTCATAATTGCCAAAAAAGTGAAAAGCAGCCAATGTCTACCAACTGATAAGTGGATGGCTAACTGAAATTTGGTCTATCCATACAATGCACTACTATCCAGTCTTTAAAAGGAAGAAAATGCCGACACACGCTACAAATGGATGAACCTTGAAGACACTATGCCAAGCGAAGGAAGCCAAATATTGGACAAATGTTGTATCATTCCACTTGTATGAGTCCCTCGAGTAGTCTAATTCATAGCGACAGACAGTAGAATGTGGTGGCCAGGGGCAGGGAGGAAGGGGTGAGGGGAAGTTAGTGTTTAATGGGTTTGGAGTTTCGGTTTGGGATGATGAAAAAGTTCTGGAGATGGATAGTGGTGATGGTTGCACAACAATGTGAATGAACTTAATGCCACTGAACTATACACTTTAAAACAGTTAAAATAGCAAATGGATTTTATGTTATGTATATTTTTCCACAATTAAAAAAATACGCTTAGTGAAAGAAGCCAGACTCAAAGGCCACATATTGTATCATATGATTTCATTTATGTGAAATGTTCAGAACAGGCAAATTATAGAGACAGAAGGTAGAATAGTGTTTTCCAGAAGATGGAAGAAGGAAGAATGGGGAGTGATGACTGCCAATGGTTACAAGGCTCTTTTTGGGGGGCGATGAAAATGTTCTGGAATTATATGGTGGCGATGGGTGCATAACCTTGTGACTATACTAAAATCACTAAATCGTACACTTATTTTAAAAGGGTGAATTTTATTGTATGTAAATTATATCACAATAAAAATTAATAAAAATAAGTAAGTGCTATAAAGAATTGGGAAAATTATAGATATGCTTTAAGTCTCCTTTAATCATTATTAGCAATATTATTAGCAACTATTATAGTAACATTTCTAATCCCTTTTCTAACATTTACATATGTGTATATACACAAACACATATAAATTTCCAAAGCAAATATGCAAGGTAATTTGACTTCTTTTTCTTTGTGGTTTTTTATACTTTGAAATTTTTATCTTTTACTGTGTCTATGATTCTACAACTTTTTTTTTTTTCCTCTGTGGACTTCCTTTCTGCCTCATATGGACTCTGACTAAATTGACCTAGTTTTCTCTTTAATCAGACTTCCAGGAACCACTTCATTACCATGGAAAATTATTTAACAAACTTTATTTTGACTATTGTTAAAAATCTTTTTCTTTTATTTTTGGACAATGCAATCACAAAGTAAAAAAAAATGTTATCATTTACTTGACCGGTAAAAGACAACATTTATGAATAAAATTTGAAAAATATATGCTGGCAGGCTTACCTGATGATAAAAATGATTGCAGCTGAAAGCTGTGTCTGCCAGACAATAGTTTTGGATTTGCTGTGTACCCTGAAAGCGGTAAAAAATGTATCGCCCAGCATCTTGATAAGGAAATCAATTACTTACCTCACTCTGAGCGAAGAGAATGAAAGGATTTAAAAAAAAAGAAAAGAAAAGAAAAAAGAATAACCAAAACGGTAAGAATAAATCAAGCTGGGAAGAGACATACATTTCAACTAGGATTGCTTTGCCTGAAGATAAAGTCTTTATGCTTTCAAATATTCATGGCGATTTTTATTCCTTCCTTCCTGAGTCCTGAACACCCATTCTAGAAGCTACCAGCTGCCAGCCTTCAGCCACACCCGATGTCATTTTTCTCAGCTTGTCAGGACAGTTACTCAAAAGAGTCACTTTGATCCTCCCCACCACAGGCATCCCATTGGAGAGCCCCAGCCCCCGCTGGCCTGGCAGCAGAAAACAAATTTAGTTTCCAGGGGGAAGTTGCACATAATCTTTTTTCTGAACTGGGTTTCCATCCTACTCAAGTTACTTCTTTTGGCCCTCACTACTCCCTGAAAGGCCCTGGCAGATAGGAAGTGAAGCAACTATAGGTTATTCAAAGCCCCATTTAGTCTTCCTAATGGGTCATTTTCACTGAGCAATATAGGGACAGAATATTTTTATTTCCTGATCGACTAAAGCTACCCCAAGTAATTTCAGCCATTTCATTATCTTCTCACCCTCACAAATGCCGCTTTCTCAGCCAGGAAGCTATAAAGCCAATGTCTTAGGAGATTCGGAATTTTATTAAAAATGTATTTGCTTTACTCAAAAGTGAATGTAGGTTAGCTTGATCATAAAACGAATGACCTTTTTTAAGGGGAAGGGGAGGTGGTAAATGAAACATGGAGCTCATTTGCCAGCTGATGCTGAAGGCATTAAATAAATAAGAGGTGGGGGTGGGGGAAGTCCAACACGTTGGCTGAGACAGTGTACCCACACGGTCTGAGACTGGAAGGAGAGGATCTGCTTTACTCTGCCCTGGGAGCACGCGCACGCGCACACGCGCACACACGCACGCGCACGCATCCAGTGGATTGCCCTCAAAGGCCGCCATGGGCAGACTGGACCTTGTTTCAAAGGCTCTGCCCTCGGCCAGGGCTACTGTAAAGCAGTCACTTCGCAGGACTGTACCCTGCTTTGCTGATTCTCCTCCACTTTCTGTCATGATCAGGAAACCAGACCCAGATCACAGAGGCAGGGAACAGAAGGCAGTCTTGCAGACATGTCTCAGCCTGCTTGCATACATCAAATCCCTCGGCCAGAGCAGTGGCCCAGAAATGAAGGAACTGAATCCCAATCTAGCAAGGGGCCTCAGATGGCCTGCAGCTCTGCCTCCTTTCTACCCACCTCCCACTAAGGGGCCTTGCCAGGCTACAGGACAGGGAGTGAAGAAAGTATTATCGGCTCTTCAATCTAGCCCTGCTTGCAATCCTTTCTTAAAGATGTCAGATGTATCCTTGCCCTATAAACACCCAAGAGCGCATTTTGATCAGAATCTTTAAGCTGTGTCAAGGAAGAATTCATGGTAAGGCTGGAGTTGAAATGTTTTACGAACAAAGCAAGGCGTCGTATTTAAAACCCCGATCACTGTGGATCTGAGCGGACAGGAGTCAAAGACAGATTTCAAGGCGAGTCTTGAGCAGTTAGAAGGCATGGCAGCGCCCTTAGGCTTGGGCAGTGCCCCTGCTCACTTCCGGGGGCTGATGAAGGGGTCCCCAGCCAGCCTTCTGGGCATCCTCATCCCCTGGGTGACATCCTCATCCACTTGCCAGACCTGCTGGAGCCTTGGTCCATTGGTTCCAGACCAACAGCAGGGGCGCCACCTCCAGGCCATTCCCAAGAAGTGTAGTTTTGTGAACCAAACTGATAACTCGCAGATACCTTCATTCTGGGCAGTGTGTATTCAGCCTTAAGATGCAGCAGGGCAAAGAGCCTAAAGAGGCTCTTGGTTTGGGGATACCCTCCCCTAGGCAATTCTAGAATATTGGGTTTCTTGGAGCTCAAGAATGTGGGTGGTTTATCTCCTACTTTTCCACCCTGTCTGCCCCCTAGTGACCTCAGAAAAGAGATAGGATTCCTCCTGCATCAGCCTCACTGCGTGTTTAGTTTCAGGACTGCTCTTTATTTCTAACTTGTCCTTGTCCTCCCTCAGATCAGCTTGGCCATGTACCTCAAAGCCAACTCTTCAGTCTGTCTCAGGGAGTCGCTAGCCTAAGTGACTTCCTCCTCTGCAATAGCATGTGAAGAAACCTGTAATGATTAAATGACTAACATCCATGACCCTGTAGAAAAGACAGAATTGCTAGTGAGCTAGGTGGCCTTCAAGGAGGGGAGTCTCCATCTCCTGACAGCCAGTAGTGCCTGGAGTACACTAGGCTTAGCTCACACCTCATTACAGCTTCGAAGAGTTGGATTCTCCCATTTTCCAACTGAGCAACCCAAACTGTCACAATAGCTGGGGTGGCAGGGAAGCCCCACCTCCAAAGCCCCATGGCCTGAGACTTTGTGGCCATGCCAGCTTTGTTGCTGCTGGTCTAAAGGGCTCTGCCAGACCACCATGCAACTGGCTAAAATCCAAGTCCACCCAAAAGTACGGAATGCACAGGGTCCTCTTCCACCTGAACAGCCATCAGTGCCCTAGCAGCAGGACCACACACATCAGTGCTGGGATTGAACAGGACTACTCAGCATGTCACTGAGGGTCATTCAAACTCCTGAACATGGTCCGAGGGGACTTTTGGTGGCCCTAAAATCCATCAGCTCTTGAGCTGCAGGTATTCTGGCTTAGACAGCAATGGTCCTAAGGGTTAATATACCCTCTCCAGGCCCCATTGATGCCCATGGCCATCGTATCATCATGGTGGGAATTGGTACTCTGATTAAGGTGGCATCTTTCACTGGATTCCTTGTGAAATACATCAATCAAGCTCAAGAGAACTCTCCCTTTGCTACTTCCTGCCCACCAGGAAACACAGCTGTACCACTCATCTTAACTCAGCAAAATTTACATACAGTTCACTATATTCCCACGGCCAAGATACACTGACACACATCAATCATGGCTTCCATTCCTTCAACCTTCTAAATCACCAAGCACCAGCAAATTGCCAGAACCTCAAGAGTTTGCACCCTAAGAATCACCTCAGGAGCTTTTCAAAAACAGAGGTCCCGCTAGAAGTAGACACTTATACAGTCACTTGATTTCCAACAGAAGCATAAAAGCAACCTGGTGAAGAGAGGAAACTGTCTACAACAAACGTTGCTGGAAAACTGGATATCTGTGTGGAAATAAAAAACAAAACAAAACAAAAACACAAATCTTAACCCCTTACCTCACACCACACACAAGCATTAATTCAAGATGGAGTCTAGCAGAACATCTCCATCACTTGGATATAGGCGAAAGTTTCTTAAGACACAGAAAGCAATATGCATAAAAAAATTAATAAATCAGATTGATTAAAATTTAAAACTTTTGCTCACCAAATCATGCCATTAAAGAAATGACCAGGTGAGGCACAGACTGAGTGAGTGCTCTCAAAATATACATCTGACAAAGGAGAGGTATCCAAGATATAAAAAGAATTCTTGAAACTCAATAGTACGAACAATCCATTTTTAAAAATAGGTAAAGGATTTGAAAAGACACTTCACAAAGGAAGATATATGAATGACCGATATGCATATGGAAAAAAAAAAAGGGCTCTCCATCATCTAGTCATTAGGGAAATGCAAACTAGAATCCCAATGAAAGAATTCTACACTCCCACCAAAATGGCTAAAATTCAAGACTGGAAACACTAAGTATTGAAGAGGATGTAGAGTAACTAGAGTTTTCACACATTTTGGTGAGAGTTTAAAATGGCACAACAACTTTGGGAAAATGTATGACAGTTTCTCATAAAATTAAACATACACCTTACCTTATGACCTAGCAAATCTATTCCTATATTTAGCCAAGGAAAAACGAAAAAATGTGACCACACACACAGAGTTGTATGAAAACATTTATGGAAGCTTTATTTATAATAGTCAAAAATTGGAAAAACTTGTCCATCAACAGAACAGCTAAAAAAAAAAAAAAACCTGGTATTTTATACAATGAACTATTACTCACCAGTAAAAAGGGACCACTACTGATAGACACAACAACATAAACAAACCCCAAAACATTATGTAAAAAGTAAAGGAAGCCAAACACATATGAATTTCTGGAACAGGTAAATCTGAAGTGAAAAAAATCAGAGATCTTCCTGGGGAGATGAGGGAGAGATTGACTGGGAAAGAGCACAGGGTGACATTCTGTACCTCTACAGAGATTTGGGTTATATGGAAACACATTTTTCAAACTTATCAAAGAGTATACTTAATATCTGAGCATTTCGTTGTACGTGTTTGACATAAACATATGATATATATGTGAAAGATACTCATGTTAGTAATTTACTTTGAAATACATAAAAAGTAAGATGGGTTAGTCTACGGCCATGCCACCCTGAACGTGTTCAATCTTGTCTAATCTCAGAAGCTAAGCAGGGTCGGGCCTGGTTAGTACTCGGATAGGAGATCATCTAGGAAGACCAGGTGCTGTAGGCGTTTAAAAAAAAAAAGTAAGATAGGTTGATGGATTAATAGATGAGTGGAGAAATCGATAGAGCTGTGATAAAATAAATAATAAAATGTAAATTATAGAATCATTTCTATAATTGGTGGGTATATTGATAATTACAGCACGATATTTTCAATTTTGGGGGAGTCATAGGACTGCTTAACTGAATTGACCATTTTTTCAATTAGAGTCGACATTTAATATTATTTTATATTAGTTTCAGGTATACCGCATAGTGGATAGATATGTATATATATGGGAATATAGTTAATAATATCGTAAAAGGTGAAAGAGCTATACAATCTGAAGAAAAACCAGAGCATAATAATATTGTAATAAGTATGTATCGTATCAGGTAGGCACTAGACTAATCAGGGGCATTACTTATTTTTGTTTCTTTAGCGGTAAACATACGTGGATGTTTGTTATATTTTTGCCATAGTCTTGTTATTGAAATATTCCATAACAAACAAATTAATTAACAAAGAAATCAAATGAAGTTAACCAGGTGATTCTAACATCCACTCCTGGACTCTGAGAACTCAGGAGTCTCCATGCTCAGCTCGCTGAGGGCCACATAACACCTATCCTGAGTGGGCAGAGATGAATTTCCTGTGGCTGCTGTAACAAAACATCACAAACTTAATGGCTTAAAATAATGCAAATTTATTATCTTACAGTTCTGGAGATCAGAAGTCAGAAATGGAGGCTCTAGAGGCGAATCCATTTCCTTGCCTTTTCCAGTTTCTGGAGGCCGCCCACATCCCCTTCTACCATCTTCAGAGCCAGCAGCGTAGCATTTTCAAATCTCTCCCCGACTCTGACTCGTCTGCCCCATTCCCACATTTAAAGGACACTTGTGATTCCATGAACCCCACATAAATATTCCAGGATCATTTCTCTTGCTTTAAGATCATCTGATTAGCAACCCTAATTCCATCTGCCATCTTAATTTCCCCTTGCTGTGTAATATAACATACTTACAGGCTGTGGACATCTTTGGGGGACTATCACTCTGCTTACCGCCGGACTCTGCTCACCTGTAAGGAGAGTAAGGAGAAGTACTGTGGTTGATGACATGCACATGCCTCCCAGCCTGGATGAAAATGGAAATGCCGGCTCTTGCACAGCCATGGCCTTGCTCTCCATTCTTGTGGATCCAACCCACCCACAATTACACTCTACCACCCCCAGACCACAAGCAACCCAGACAAGAGAGGCAAATGTGACATGCGTGCAGGAAATAGTGAACCCCATCTGCCTCACGACTGACTCCAATGTTTGGTGCTAATGAAAGGTTATGAGCTGGCAGATGGATTATTGGTTGCTATCTCTTCATCCAGAAGTCCTCTGAACAGGTTAAGACATTCTACTGGGTGGATAAAGGGAGGCCCTGCTCTGCCCTGCCCTGCCCTGCCCTGCTGGGGACTTAGAAGAGTCAATGCTTGCCCAAGTTCTGGCCCTTTACTTGGCCAGCACAGCCACCTGCAAAAGTCAGCCCCTAAACATCATTCGACAGCCAAAAGCTTTGGCCTCTGAATAACTAGGAGAGCTGCTAGTTATTAACTGATGTGGGAAAGACTGAGGGAGGAACAGGTTAGGAAAAAGACCAGAGTTTAATTTGAGACATGTTAGATTTGAGAAACCTATAAACATTTTGTTTATTCTTTGTGATATATTCGCACAAGTTCTTACGCAACATGAGGAATAACTATTTACAATCAGTCCTATTTGTTGTAAATAAAGTATCTTGATTATTTTTTCTTTTATGATGGTTTTGTTGGTTTTTCAGTAGACAGAAAAGATCGAAAATCTTCAGGACATTGTGCGACATACTGAAGATTTCTCAGAGGGCTTTAATTTCTCTCTCTCATTCTGTGTCCTCTTCCTGGCACCCACCAGCAGGATCCTTTATCTATCCAAAGGGGGTTGGTTTGGGGGTAGAGTTTTCATTTCTAAGCACTGTTAGAAGATGCACCAGAGGATAATGGAAAAGAGCACTTTGTCACAAGTGGACAAACTTCTAGAAACTGTCGGTTTGACTCTATTATAAAACTGTGAAGGTAAGTGGAATTCATGACAGATCTGACGTTTACAGTTTAAATTTCGGGGCTTTTAAAATATGTCTTCCTTGTGTTTATTTTGTTAAGTAAATCTTTTTCCCATTTTTTAGCTCCCCCTACCCCTAGCTCCCCAGACATCCAGGAGGGTCAGTCCAGGGAGGGAAATCAGTTTAGTTCTAAAGACTGTGAGTAGGAGGTCAAATGTCAGATAACATTTATTAGCGGCTTTTAACCAGTATTTCGTGAAGATGTTTGGGGAAAGGTGGAGACTGAGTCAGAGGGGCTAAGTGGGTAGAACCCTGGGGTCCCTCTGTGTGTCACCTGTCCGTATTACATAAACACGGTCCCGTATATAATGCTTCTGAATTGGAAGGACTTCATGTGAAAAAAGTTTCTGCCATTTTTTAAAAAGTATAAAAACAATGCAGCTCCATAGTATTTCAATTAGGGTTAGAGTCACATACCTTATCTTCCCAACTAGTGTTGGTTTATAATGGCTAAATTACTTTTCCTTTGAGAAATATTCATTTTCTTTGAATGGCTCTCATGTGTCCAAAGTGAAGTTAATTCTTATATGATTACTGGTCGATTTTTTTTTTACTATTGCCAATGGGACTTTTTCCCCCTCACAAAATTTTCTAGCTGTTTTACAGTATAAATGCAACTGACTCTAATAACCTTACATCTTGCTGACCCCATTGCTGAACTCAAGTCATTTTTAGATTGATTTTCCAGAATATAAACATCTTGACTGCAAAAGTGATAGATGTACTTCTTTCTTCTCAAGTCATTTTTTTTTTTTATTCTAAGAAAGAAAATTCTTTTCCTTCTTAGAGAATTATGACAAGCATTAAATTGACTTAACTATACTATGTATGGGCATCTTGGTTTTACACTTAAAAAAATTTAATGTATATACAGGTTTGAAAATTCAAAGGCTGCAGATTAAAGCTAACTGAAAAGCAAAATTTCATAATCGTATATGTGAGAATGTGATTGATATATGTGTATATGTTCACAAGTTCTTAATTATACATCTTTTTATACCTGTTTTTAAGTATAATGATTCTGCTTCTCTATTAAGTGAAGATTCCAGGTATGGGGGACACCCCTTAACCCTATAAGTCATGAATGAAGCAGATGGGAAAGAATCATCCACTAGGAAAGAGGTGGGGTGCATGGTGAATGGGCGGGGGCTCCCAAGGGGATCCCTGCCTGAGAATTGGCCAGGAAGACACCATTCATTCATTGCTATTTTGCAAAAATTCTGCTTGTTTTTTTCAGCCCGCTATGATGGTTTTAGGTTCTCTTTAGCATTTGTCATTTTGTCACAAAATTCTTTCTAGTTTGTTGCACAGCCCCTCTGTCATCGTTATTTCTTTTCTGATTAAAAATACTCCTTGGTTAATGCTTCTTAGCAAGTCTTCTCTTTTGGGGATATTTTAATTTGAAGTCCTCCTTCACCTTCCCTTCCTCTTCGTGGTGGGTGTACTGGGTCCAAGGGGCGTCTGTACCCCCGAGGTTTGGGAATGCAGGCATGCCAGGGCAAACAGGCTAAGCAGGCCTTCCTGGAGTCTAGTCTGCAGGAATTATCTCCTGGGAAAGAATGCATCCCAAGAAGAAATAGCTCCAGGCAGACAAACCTGGCACCAGAATAAGCCTCTGGTCCTACAGAGGTGGTCTTGTCGCTCTTACCCATCGAGTGCCTGACCCAGCCATCTGGAACCCAGTGTCCCTAGTCCAAGCTGTCTTAGTCTCTAGACCACATAGGATCAAAATCTGGGAGAGCTGTTTCTGGTACAAGGTCTGTAAGACATAGGACCAGAAGAAATAATGTTCCCTTTCACTTTGATCATGTGACAAAGTATGTGGATAAAGTATGGAGAGTGGCCTTGCTCCCCACTTCTATGTGGATATACCACAGAAGACAGATGCTTCAGCCCCTTGTGTTTGTCAGAGAACACAAGGCAGCTTTGGCTTTCTGTTCACCAACATGGGTGGCACCCATGTGTGATGGTTAGTTCAATGTGTCCACTTGACTAAGCTATAGTACTCAGTCATTCAATCAAACACTAATCCAAGCGTTGCTGTGAAGGTATTTTATAGATGTGATTAAATCTACAATCAAATGAGTTTAAGTAAAGGAGATTATCCTTGATAATCTGGGTGGGCCTCAATCAGCTGGAAGGAGTTGAGAACAGAACTGAGGTTTCCCTGAGGAAGGAGAAATTTGTGGATTGTGGCATCAGCTCTCGCCCGAGTTTCCAGCCTGGCCTGCCTTACAGCTTTCAGACTTGCCAGCCCCACAATCACGTGAGCCAGTTTCTTGCGATAAATCTCTGTCTATCTAGCAATTGACTGATTGATTGATCAATCTATCTATTTACCTTACTGGTTCTGTTTCTCTGATAGAATCCTGACCAATATACTAGGGAAGTGGCAGCACCCAAGGGTGACCACGGTGAAACATTTGATGGAACTTGCAGTGCCTGTGTGACATTGTCTTGACTGTGGGTGTAAAACAGAACGGCAAGATGAGGCCCCGCGCCTTCATCACAGGCAGTGGCTATCACTGAAAGCAGCCGGAGCGGAAGAAACAGCAGATACTTCCAGAAAGAGGTCAGAGTTTGTTGGTAAACACGTGTGCACACCCTCTGGAGCCACTCGGAAATACTCGTATGAAACTTTGAAGTGGTTAAAGGTCCTTCTTCATCGGCAGGTATAAGTGGAACCCAAACAATACCGTTAATCTTCTCGTGACCCCATCTGTAGCTCCAGAATCATGTGGTGCAGAAAAACTGAGTTCCAGCGGAAAACAGATGGCATGCTCAAATTAGGATCGCGCAAGGAGCGTTTGACAAATAGACTGTTTGCTCCAGGGTAGGCATGGCATAGGGATACCACAGGTGAGAGCCCAATACTCTGTTACTTCCCCTGGGCTCAAGAGGAGGGAGAGTCTCAGAACCTGGAAGCAGAATTATATACAGAAGGTTGCCTTGTGAAGGCCCATCATCAGAGGGACAGCCAAAGCAAGGCGACCTCTTACGGAGGGAGCCGAGGGACTGAATGACTCTGACCTTACTCTTTTCTTTTCTTTAATCTCTTATCTGGGTTTCTCCCAACGAGAAGCCAGGGACCCGGGAGCCTTTTTATGTGGTCCATACAGGTCTGCCTCGAGGCAGAAAGCCAGATAGAGAATGATGAAGAATCACCTGGAAGACAGAGAAATGCTGTCTGGCCCACATAGGTTATGGTGGAATACCTGAAGTAGATCTTTCCTCCCTTTGGGGGATAATTTTGTTTGGTTTCCTTATATTTATAGTTTCTCTTTGCTTTGGAGATTCTCAAGCAGGGACACCAATGTTCCCTTAGGGGGGCAATGGAAATGTGTGTGGGGGGACAGTTTCTTTTTCCTTTGGTTGTCTCAATGACTTGGAGGCACGGTTGGCATTTTGTGGGCCTGAGATCAGGAATGCTAAATGTTTTGCAAAATTAAGGAAGAGTTCTAAAGAATGAAAAACATTTTTAAATCCCTGGAGGCAAGATGGCCTCAATCAGGTGAGGGCAGCAGGGAGAATGTGGCTAGAACTGGGGTATCTGGAAGAAAGCCGGTTATGCCTAAGGACAGGGTCCTCAGGTTGCTTATAGCTGCATGGGCAGCTAAGAGGGGTCCCAGTAAATGGAGGAGCCTGGTCAGAGATCAGGAGCTGAGACAAACACACACTGAACTAGTATGGGAAAGATCCATGGGTTCAATAAACAAGTTATTATAAATCCAAAACTAGGCTAGCAGAGGCATCAAGAACATCTGTAGGCAGGGTGGGCCCATGGGCTTGCTGGTGAGGCAGACATCGTAACTCCAAGGTCACATCCAGAGTAAGGAATGCACTCTAAGTTCATATTAATGTAGGGAGTAGGCAAGATAGCTAAACGTTAAATCAAGCTACACTCCGGGCCTGGTTAGTACTTGGATAAGAGACCACTAGGGACTATAGGCGTTTAAAAAAAAAAAAAATGAAACAATAAATCAAGCTACACTCAGAGACTGCAGTGTGCTGATCAGCCCTACAGCCAGACCACAAGGAAATGTACAGAACAAACCACAAAGAAACATACAGAACAAATGAAGATTTCTGCTGATATTGCTAGCAAACCATTTCCCTACACCATGAAGAGAAAACAGGAAAACACAAAATAAACACAATCATTCATTCCCTACAGCTAAAACCATGGGGGAACTTAGGGATCAAAGCCTAAAAATTCACACTACACGCTCTTCCCTTTCGCACTGTGCACCTATACCATCGAAAGTCTCTAAACTAATTCACAGAAACCGAGGATGATATATAAACTGAATTCCCTGAACACTCGAGGTCCCTCTGTGTCTTTCTCTCTGTCCGTCTCATAGTCTTGGTCCCTCTGAGTCTCAGGCTTTCTGACTCTCTGCCTCTGCGAGGAGACCACTCTCTATCTATGGAGTGTTACTCCTTCTCTAATTAACTTTCTTTTTAACTCTAACTGGTGTGAGCTTGAATTCTTTCCTGGGCTCAGTCAAGAACCCTTTCTCTCTTGGTGCAGGGGGCTTGAGTTACCCCCGACTTGTGAAAATTTCCTGTCCTGCATCAATATGGCACCAGCATGAACGGATGTTGTCATGGGCTCAGCTGGGAACACCAGCTGCCCATCTTCTCTGGAGTTCCTGCGAGGTTGTCACTCTCTAGTCAGGTGGGTTCAGTTGAGATGGATGTTAGAACCTGACAGGTTGGACTCTGGTGTTGGGCTTTCTTTCTCCTATTGGAGCAAGCTCTGCAGCGGAAGAGGCCGGAGTGCGCTGGTAGAGGCAGCAGGGGCCACCACTGGCCCTTCCGGAGGTGGGAAGTTGGTGAAGTCAAAGAAATGGGTTGGTTTTACTTATATGTATTAAATGTAAAATGCCAGCGACTATAAGGCCTCAACGGAATTTTAGAGATAATATATGAAAAAAATATGAATGTCTTAGAATCGATAAAAGAGTTCTTTTACATTGTTCTCTCAGTAACCCTAAGAAATGGAGGTGATATTATCTCCATTTTCAATGAGGAAATCGAGGCTGAGAGAGACTAACTTCCCAAATGAAAGGCTTTAGTCCGACAGGAATTTATTTCCCCCAGAGCTTTTCCTAGAGCCAGTGATGCACTAAAATGTCCATTTAACAGAGATTTGAGAGCAACGAGTGGGTTGGAGGAAGCTCAAAGGTAGTTTGTCTTGAAAGCCATTTGGGAAAAATCATATGCTTACTAGGGGTGGCTTTGCGGGGACTAACAAAGACTATGGTGGGGATTCAAACCCCCTCAAACCGCTCACTTGGTGCTGCCACTGCTTGGAGCCATGAACAGTGTGCTGCCGAGGCTTGTCTGCCAGACGTCACCAGTCCTGGAGACCCTTGCCTGACCCTTTCCTGATCCTCTCATGGCAGAGTATAGCTCCAGGCTCTTGTTCTGTCACCATGTGTCACAGAGGCCACCCCCTGGATACAAAGCATATCTGAAAGAAAATAAAGGCCCAAGTAGGCTGCTCCTTCTGAAAAGGTGAGCCGGAGCATCTTCTCTGTGTACAAAGAAAGCACGCTTAGCCTCTATTGGTTTATTTTCAGCTAAGAATCTCATTTCAGAGTCTAATGTAGAAAGAATCCTAGCAAATTGGCCTTTAATAGGGTCTTGTGGTTTCTTTAGGTTTGAGAAGCCAATATAACACTAAAGCAAATTCTGAAGAAAGAAAACACTTCATCCCTAACCCACCACCTTAACACTATTTCCATAGTCACACCGTCACTCCTATTATTTATTGAGCATCTACTGTGTGCCGGCCACTGTGCATACATCACTATGCACAAAGTTCTTACATATAATTATCCTCATTCTATTATATGATCTGCTTAAAAGGCTCATAACCGACTCATAAATATTAGTCATGTTTTCACATAATCTTCATGATTATAATTTTAAAAGTAAATCACATTATAAAAAATTTGGAAAACAAGTAGGGAAAAAATCCTACCTCAGCATCTAACAAATCCTATTACCTTTCCTGTAGAGTTCGCTACATACTTTTGTACAAAACAATAGCCATATAGCCTGCTATTCCTAACAATAGGACATAAATGTTTCCCTATGTTGTTACCTAGTCTTCTTGCAACATAGTCTTTGCTTACAGAAATGTCCAGTCTTGTTGGCATTTTCCAGGTTTTCTCTGCAGTTGACTTCCTGTGCATTGCTGGAAAGGTGCCAAAATGATTGTCTGAGTTGGGATTTGTTCTGAGTGGTTTTCTTGTGTCAGGAACTGTCTGGCTCCGTGGGGCCCCCACCTGCAGGATTCAGTCCCGCCCACATGTGAACGAGCCCCTTTCAGAGAGGAACGGGAGGAATGAGATCAGCTCAACTTTGCAGCTTCTTCCCTTTGCACCCATCTCTTGCCCTCTCTCCCCATCTCCGATGCCCATTTCCTTTGGTATTGGAGCCAGACAGTCCTGGGTTCAAAACCAGGCTCAGCCACTCAACAGAGTGAGCACGAGCACCACGTCACACCTCTGAAACCCTCCGTTTCCTCAGCTTTGGGGTGCAGCACTGTCTTCACAGAGCTGTTGTCCACATGAGATGATGCATGAACAGGGTACCTGCTCACAACAGTGGTTATTGTTTGGGGTGAGCCGTCTTTCTGTGTCTGGGGTTTGACCTCCACCCCTGAGGCCCTCTGCCTGGACCTAAACTGCAGACTCACAACCCTATGAGCAAACTGTGATTGAGTCTGGCTCCCATGTACCAGTTCTGCTGGGCCTGAGATCTGCAACCCTGTCACCAGACCTTCTATGTCTTCGCCTCTCTGCTCAAGCCTTGTTCCTTGTTTCAACTTGCTTACTGAAAGTGGCATTTCTTTTTTCTGACCAATGGCAATATCTCCACGCTCCAAACTTTTATGGCCTCAATCACTTTTGCTGCCTAGCTCCCTCCCTCTTTGCTTTGCATTCCCTGACACAAGCTCCCATCCATACACCAAAGCGTTGCCATGAGTTGATGCCTACTCGGTACCATACTCCTGATGTACCACGTACATCTGTCATGCGGCTACACGTAGCAAAGTATGTTGTATACACTTGCTCTGCTGTTAAGAAAGTGATCTTATTACTAAGCTAAATAAATAAAAATAAAACCTTGCATGTGTGCAGCAATGAATACTACATACAAAGCACCTGCTGGCAAGTTATTACCTTTGATTAACCCAAGAGTCCCAGCTAAATAAGAACAGTTTAGTTAGGCTTATTTTGAAGATGGGAAATTAAGACATGGAGAAATGAATTGCCCAAGTTTGTTGACTTAGTGGCGGTGCTAAAATGAGTATCCTATCTCTTCTAAACGAGTGCTTTTCCCATTATTCTATCGTGCTTCCAGAAATGACTAATAGCCCCTTCAGTGTCCCTGTGGTATATGCAGTTTGGAAGATGTTTATTAATGAGTCCAAAGTAGTTTGTCTATTCTAGCTGGCCACGAGAAAAAAGAAAGCACTTGAAACAGAATACAGTAATATTACTTGGATGAAGCATTCCAATGGCCATGCTGAAGACTGCAGAAGCGAGATGCTTTGACCACTTCAATTAAAAAAGAGGGAAATAGAAGAGAGTGACTTTGAGGGCAACAAGGGGAGACATAGGGAAGGGGAGGAAACTTCTGGTCCCAATGCCAGACCTGTTCCTGTTAGGCTCCCTCTAACCCTGGCTTGCCTTTGGGAGCTGCCGCGGGTTTAGGGAAGCTGACCCAGCAATGTGGCCGGCCCCTCCTCCAATGCCGGTTCAAGGCCATCTAAATGTGTGGAGGCAGGGGCTCCTTGGCAAGCTGTCTTAGAGAGCAGGGATGACGTTCCCAAGGCCTTGATCCCTGTAGGCTCCCTCAGATAGACCCTGCCCCTCTGCCCCTCTATCTTGTCCCTCTAGACCACAGAGTTTGTTAAACCCATCAGCCTGCCAGGACCCTGGGTCTGGCCTCCCAGAGAGTCTTTGTGAAGACTAGGCCCAAACTCTATGGTGACTTGTCACATTCTTTTACTGACAGTTTACTCCATTCTCTCAGAGTCCTCTTCCACTGGGTGAGCCCCGTGAAGGCAGCCAGGCCAGTACACCCCTCAAGTTGGGTTACTCTGAATGAGTCACTTGACTTACTCATCCTGCTAGCTTCATAGAGTTTTTAGTATCCACATTCCTCAAAGGGTTATTACGACTCTCAGGAGGGGAAAAGATGATATTAAAGCACTATTTATAGAGAAGTTTTATACACCAATAAAAATGAGATATTCAGGTGTGACTCAGTTACGAACTTAAAAAGACAAAATAAATAGTTCTCAAAACTTGACCTGTAACCAGAATTTGAGTAGCCGTGATCCTCTTTGCCGTAAGCAGGGCCAGTTGGCCACTTCAACATGTTTTTCAAATAGACTAGAATGAGCTACAAAAACTCTACATTTAGAAAGTTATTTTGTATTGATTGAATATATGTGTCTGTAGGTTAGACATAATGTTTTCTTTAAATCATTATGAAAAATTAATTTCAAACATATACAAATGTAGAGAGACTAGTACAATAAATCCCCATGAACCCATCTGTAGATTAAAAAATCATCAAACTCATGGCTAAGCATGTTTCATCTAAACCTCAACTTTCCCCTTCCCATATTAATTTGAAGCAAATACTAGAAATCATATCGTTTCTTATTAAGTTAGTAGTATATATCTCTAAAAGACAGGGACTTCCTTTTAGAAAACATAAAACATCTAAAACAAAATCAAGAATAATTCCTTTTATCATCAAATATCGAATCAGAAATCAACCTCCTCTGTTTATACATGTCATACATTTTTAGGTTTGTTTATTTAAACTGGGATCCAAATGAGGTTCCCATATTACAATTGATTAATATGCTTTTTAAGTCTCTTTAAATTTATACGTTACCCTTCCTCCTCTCTACTGCACCCTTGCCATTTATTTTGTAATAGAAAACCTAAATTATATTTTAAAGACACTAAATTAAAATTACCTTGAGATCATAGGTTGGTCCTAGAGGAAAACTGTATCAGTTAGGAGAAGGGGAGCAGCCATACTTTCCACCCACTTTTGTAGTCAAACACCGATTCATTTACAAGGGAGTAATCCGTAAAAAGCTACCATTACATTGTCATATTAAGGCGCACAGGCATATCTGTGTAAGACAGTATTTTAATTTTCTAAACCAGTTCTTAAGCAGTCCAGACTCTTATAGAGTTACTCCTTTCATTGGTGGTTTCTAAAAGGAAAAATAAAGTCACGGAGCTGATTGTATGTGAAAGAGCAGAGCATACTGTTACTGCAAAGGGGAACACCCAGGGCGGGAGGCGGATCCTCCACGGATAAGAGCATGAACGTGCATAAAGATTAGCTGCGCAAGGCTTCCAGAAACATGAAAGTTTAAAGACACCTGGTTGCTATGGCTGTACCAAGTAGAAAACAGAAGGGTTTGGGGGACTACGGTGTACAGAAGGGTTTGGGGGACTGCTTTCGTCTACATCGCCGGCACTTTAATTTCCCATTACCCATCGCGGGGTGGGGTAAGCAGAGCTTCTGCCCCCTAACAGCTTTGGCTGAAATACTGAGGTCCCAGAGGGTTAGCCTGCAGGGCGGGAGGAAGGAGGCCTTCTCTCCCTCCGCTCTCACCCCCCGCCCTCTGCGTCTTGCCAGTGTACACCCTGCCTCAAGAGGGTGGTCCTGGGAGAGCAGCGGAGCAGCTGGGCTGGGTGGTCGGGCGGGGGTCTGGACGACACCAGGGATGCCTGGTCCTGGGAGCGGGGCCAGGCTGGATTGTTTTTCTGGCCGCTGTGGGTCTCATCATACATTCCTCTCCCCCGTACAAGCTGGAAATGCCGTTGCTCTGAGCATCTGCGTGTGAGCACATATGTGGTGTGATGAGCACATAGGGAGAAGCCGAAGGACCCGTGCTCGTGGCGTTCTCAGTCCTGAGATCCTAGCCCTCCGCCCCAGTCCCTCAGCCTCTGCCCTGCCAGGAAACTTGGATGGAGACCAGAGAGAGGGGGCCTTCAGTCCCCCCGACCAGGCCCATCACAGGCCACCTTGGAAGGGCAGTGTCAGCTCGCCATGAAATGGAAATCGTAACAAGAGCCAAGCCCAGGGACTTTCTGCGCTAATTTCATTCATTCTCCTGCAATCCCCAGGGTAGGTGGGAAAGGACCAGAAGGAAGCAAGGAAAGGAAGCTTAGTGAGGCCGAGAAACTGGCTCAAAGTTTCAGAGTTAAGCCAAGTATGACTTGGAACCTCAGTTTTCTCAACTGCAATAATACCCACCTAAAGAAGTGACTTCAAAGAAAAGATGAGCTAATGCATGGAAGGTCAAGTGATGAACTAAAACACTAGCCAAAGATAAGGTAAGAAGGTTAGAAAGCTGCTTACTCAGCACAGACTCAGATGTTTTCCTAAACACAAGGCACGACAATCTCTAATGAAATTTTTCCTGTGATGAAGTAGCTTATCTCATGGTAAGAATATCTTGTCTCTTTTCATAGGCTTCAATAAGGCTCATGTTATCTTGACTCAGAAAAATAAATGAGGCCTGTAAATATTTGTATTTTGCCTGAATTAGCCTTCGTGTTAACAGAAGGCTGCTCACCGTGAAGGGGTTATTTATTTCTCAGAGACCAAGTTCCACATTCTGTGTCACCAGCAGCTTTTAGCCACCCTGGCACAAGTTAGTCTCCTGACAAACACCTGACTGACAAACACATTATTTCCCGATTCCTGACCGTATTCTTAATGTTCAGAGCTTCATCCATTCATTTATTCTACATTAAAAAAATTTTTTTTTTTCCATTCATTCTGTAAATTTCAAGGCTGTCCGCAGGACCAAGCTCTGTCTAGGTTCTGGGAATACAGGAGACTTGTTCCTGCCCCGCATGGAGCTCACGGAGTTTCCTGGGGCGACAGAAAACTCAAGCAAACGAGTAGGCAAAAAAGAATGTGATCAGTGCTGGGAAGGAAAGCAAAGAGCTGATGCAGAGAGAGAATGGTCATGCAAGGCCTCTCCGAGGTGGAAACCAGAAGGCTCGTGAGGAGCGGCCTGGGGCTGGAGACAGAACAGCAGGCAGAGGGAACAGTTTGAACAAGGGACTGGAGGTGAGGCTGGCAGGGTGAAATGAAGCTCAGCGTCTAATGAAGCTCAGGGGCCAGACCACGCAGCCTTCGTGGAGTATAGTAAGGAGTTTGACTCTAAAGATTGCAATGAGACGCCATTGAAGCTTTTTTTTTTTTTTAACTTGTGGTAAAATTCACTATTGTAATGTGTGCAATCCCATTCCTCCCTCCCTGCTCTACCCCCAGACTCTGTCAACCATTAATTTGCTTCTGGTCTCTGTGGATTTGCCTGTTCTAAACACTTCACGTAAGTGGAACCATACACTATATAACTGGCTTCTTTGGCTTAGCATAATGTTTCCTAGGTTCGTCACGTTGTAGTATTTATCGGTACATCGGTACAAGCTTTTTAAAGGGCACGTGTGAACCAATCTGAAAAACGTTTTAGGGTCGCTTTCAGTGGTATGGACAGAATGGGCAGGAGAGGAGCCAGAGTGTGAGTGAGCAGATGAGTTAGGGGCCATTACACCGGGGAGGGAGAGAGATGATGGGGACGCAGAAAGACGGCTGAGGTGGGGATGTTAAGAGCGGGCACGTTTGCATCATTTTACAGGTAGCATTGACAGGACTTGCTGATGGACGGGAGATTGGGGAAGTGTGGCGCCAAGTGCCCAGGAAGTCCAGGGCAGGGGGAGCAGGTGTGTTGGGGGGACACCAAGAATTCAATTTTGGGTATGTTAAGCTTGTGATAACTAATTGGAGATGTTAATTAGATGGTGGAAATTAGAATGTGGGAATTAGTGGGGAAGTCAGAGCTGGAGGTAAAAACTTGAGGGTCACCAGCCTGAAGATTGAGTCTAAATCCAGGGGAATATTTGTTAAATTATATGCATTATAACAAAGCCACCTGCACCCCAAAGGTGACCAAGAGTAAGAGGTTGGTTGGTAAATCTTAATACCTCTCAGTTCCTAGCTAAAATTGGAATAGTCTGCATCTGAATGAGTACTCGGCATTGACAAAGACAGAAGCCAGTCTCCTCAAGGTCTGTATTCAAAGTCACCTACCTCACTTAACAGATCTCTTTGCATTTCTATTGCCACTCCAGTCAGTCAGCCCCAGCAGCTGGTAACTCTCACTGAGGATGTTAAGTGCATTTCAATAAGAAAACCAACCAAGTGAGTGGGATCAGGGTCTTAGTTCCTGTTACAAATGAATGCTTTGTTCCTGGTGGTCACTCACATTGAAAAAAAAAAAAATCGAATTTATTTTTTAAACTTTTCGTCTAATTAAAGGGAATCATTCATAATGTGTTTCTACATTGTTATGCTTTCAAGTGCTTTCACCCTTCCTGGACAATTCACACTCCTCTGTGGGTGGTGATCCTTCCTAACTGCTAACAAAATATCTCTGGGAGGAGTCCTATGACCAAACCAAACAATTGACCAAGGTCCACTCTTGCTCAAATGGCAGTGACTTGGCCCGGTCCCCACCTTTGGGTGGGCAGCAGTAAGAAGGGAGGAAAGATACTTCTAACAATTGTCCTTTCTTTGTTGCCTACGCCTGTTCATTTCAATCACGGTGAACCATAAGTGTAGGAACTTGGACAAATAAGACCAGAGAGAGGTTCGGGAGGAGGGGAATGTACTTTAACCCTCACATCAAGAAGAACCCTTCCTCTTTCACTGAAATGATCCCTTAGCCAGCAAGGGGCATCCACTGGCAAGGCCGCTGGTGAATGAGATCACTGGCACCACAGCTGCCTGATGGTTCGCTGTCAGCAGTTCAAGGCAGAGGGCTCGGTTTCTTTACCTCATGGTCCTGGCCGGTCCCCTCACTCTTTCAACAGATGAATGCCTGTCTTGTGCCGGGCCCTGACCTAGTGTTCTATTGGCCTCAATAGAGAACAAATGTCAGGAACTCTGCCCCCATGGAGCCTAAACGGACAAAACAAAAACAAAAACAGATGAATAAGTAAAATATAGGGTATGCCAGGTAGTGAACAGTTTCTGGAGGGAAAATGAATGAGGGAGAAACATTAGGGCGTGCCATCACGGGTGCAGAGCAGCGGGCCTGCAATGTCCAGGACGGGGCTCAGGAAAGGCTTCGCAGAGGTGACACTTGAACACAAACCCCAAGGAGCTGAGGGAAGAAGGCACCCATGAAGAAAGAATAACATATATGATTGGAGGAGCAAGACCGGGTAGGAGAGCAGCAGATGAGCTTGGGGAGGTGGTGGAGGGAAGAGGACACCTGCCCGTAGGTTCGAAAGAGAAGACTGACAAGATGTCTCATTTTTAACAGGCTCATGAGGGGAAGGGACAAAGTCTCCTTTCTCTCCTCTGGCTCTTTTGGCTGGCCGAATAATCAAATCGACAGGAAGCGGACTGACAAGAGAAAATCAAATTTAATATCGTGCACTTGGGAAACGTTCATACATGAGAGGTTCAGAGACAGAGAGGGAGATTGAGGTATATAAGACATCTTGAGCTAGGGATGAGAGAAGGCGCCTCTGGGGCTTTAAAAGGCCATTGCAGGATAGAAAGAGCAGACGTTCAGTAAACAGAAGTTCACCCTGTGGTAGAGATAGGTCAAAAGAAGTTATCTCTGATTATCTCTTATGTGCAAGGCCTCTAATTCAAATTCTTCTAGGTAGTTAAGGAGAGGTGGTCAGAAGTTTCTCTTGAGCCTGAAGCTAATATTGCCTTTAGCTCAAAGTAATCTGCAAACCACTGAGGCACATCTTGGGGTGGTTCCTTCTGGATCCCCACCCCCAGATACTCCGGCTGCTCTGTTGAGAGTGGACTGTAGCGGGCAAGAATGGAAGCCAGAAGACACTTAAGACGCACTGGTGGTGATCCAACTGAGACAGACGGACGGCTTAGGCCTAAAGAGTAGTGGAGATGACACCAGGAGTGAGAATGAACCCATTTCCCGTTCGCCCCGAGAATACTCGCCAGCGGCACTTGCGGCTGCAGCATTTACCCTGAGATAACTCGCGGATCACAGTCCTACCTAACCTTACCCCCCAAGTTTGCAGTGAAATATCTCGCTTTTATTATTACTTTTGCATCGCTCTAGTACATCAATAGCCTTTGGAAATGAATGACATCATTCTATGTACAGCATTGTTTTTAGTAGTGGTACTTCCATTTACAAAATATCGTCATTCTCGATCGCTGAAAACGTCCAATCCCAGAAAACACAGCATTCCAACGCGTGATGTTAAATTAACACTGGCAGTGAGCTGCACTTTTTCTAAACGGGAAAACGGTTAAAAAAGCAATGCTTTTTAAATCAAAACTACAAATCAAAACCTCACACCTATAAGGATGGCTACTGTTAAACAAATGAACAACAACAACAACAACAACAAAAAACAGAAAATAAGTGTTGGCGACAATATAGAGAAACTGGCACCCCTGCGTACTGTTGGTCGAACTGTAAACTGATGTAGCTGCTGTGGAAAACAGTGTGGCAGCTCTTCAAAATACTGAAAATATATTATCTAGTAACTCCCCTTCTGGGTATATTTCAAAAGAACTGAAAGCAGGGTCTTGAGAGTTCTTTGTTCACCCACATTCACAGTGAAGGGGTTCAGAGTGTGCCATCCTGAAACATGCCACTCTGACCTAAGAATTATTTTGAGCCAAAGACAAAAAAAAAAAGCAGGCACAAGACATACTCTCTGCCCTCCCTACTCCACAGGACAGGACGGGCAGGACAATTCTGAATCACCAGAGACAAGTCTAGACTCCTAGCAGCCCAGAGCTAGCACCGCAGGACTCTGAGAACTAACCGTGCTAAGTGACCCTTGCTTTCCACCGGTTTCCCACACAGTTAACCTTCCCACAGTTTGCTGCCCCTAGAAGCTCATAGTCCTTTTGCTTTGTCTTGTTACTTCTCTATGAATTTACTGTTCTTCTGTTCTTTGTTAGGATGCTATGTAAGACCACATTTTAACCATCCCTTTAAGTCACTCATCACCGAGTTCCCCCGTGTTAATCAACTGTCGGTTTTTCTCTTGTTTTATCTATCTTGTCAGTCCAATTTTGCAGGGTCCCATCCAGAGAATCTTGGAGGATAAAGGAAAAAAGTTTTTCTTGCCCGACAATAGCAGCATTATTCACAATAGCAAAACCATGGACGCAACTCACATGTGACATCAATGGATGAATTGATAAACAAAATGTGGTATATACATATAGTAGAATGTTATTCAGGCTTAAAAAAGGAAATTCTAACACACGCTACAACATTGATGAACCGTGAGGACTTTATGCTAAGTGATATAAGCCAGACACAAAAAGACAAATACTGTAGGCTTCCACTTATATGAGGTATCACAGAGACAGACAGTAGAATGTTGGATGCCAGGGGCAGGGGGAGTAGGAAGAGGGAAGTGGTTGCTTAAAGGGCACAGTTTTGGTTTTGCAAGATTGGCGACTGCAAAAATTCTGGAAAGTAGTTATAAAACAATGTGAATATACTTAACACTACTGAACTGTACACTTAAAAATGGTTAAGATGGTAAATTTTACGGTATGTGCATTTTACCACATTAAAAAAAATAAGCAATCCTTTTATCTCTTACAAGATAAAGTGGTTCAGAAACCACTAACTTAAAAATAATTATTTATTTGGAGTGGAGGTGGACAGTAAAAATTTCTGAAGATAAAGTAGCACTCTCGACTCAGACCTCTTCCCAGAGGCAGTTTCCAATTTCTTGTATGTCCACCCGGCAACATTCTAAGTGTAAACATACCCCCTTATTATTTATACTAAATAATAAATTAGGGGGATTATTTGTACCTTGCTTTTTGTTTTTATCTCTTATATTGTGGAGATTGTTCCCCATCAATACATACCGAGCTAGTTCTTTTTTTAAATGCTACTATATTAAACCACTGCATGACTATAGCATATTTATTTATTTAGCCAGTATTCTCTCGGACATTTAAATTATTTCCAAATGTTTCCTACAGCAAACAGGGTAGAAATATCCTTGTAACATACTTCTGTGGGTACATGTGTCAATATCTGTAGGATAAAATCCTACAGATGAGCCAGAAGGTAGCTGAATTTAAATTTCAGTAGGTATTGACAAATTGCCTTCTGACAAGACCATACTAATTTATATTTATACCAAAAATGTAATCCATGCCTGATTGCCCACCCCATTACCACATTTTTTCACGAAAAGCCCAAATGAGCAGATACTTCATTGGTAGACTTCAGCCAGTCTACTGGCCCTCTTCCCTGCACTCTAGCTGTAGTTGGCTGTTAAGCCCTCCAGCTTGAGACCTAATGGACTTACTTCCCTCCTTTTCATATCCATAACCTAACTTCTGGATTTATCCTCTAAGCTCAAGACCTGTGAGCAGCATACCATCCGGGAGTGCCAGCAATAACCCTGGATAACTCTCTCTCTGCCCCTTCCTATGGGGAACAGTGGTGTAACGATGGAGGATTCTCCACGAAGACTGTCCCTTTGCAACAGATATTTCTGTAACATGCACTGGATCATCCTTGCTATTTTACAGACTCACTGCAAATCTAACTAACACATCATAACCCTCACGACAGTCACTTCAGAGCCTTGAGCAAGGGCTGCGGACCCTCTCAAGTGGGAGTGAATAAGGCTGTGAATGCCAGGTGGTAAGAAGT
Source organism: Pteropus medius (assembly GCF_902729225.1). Lineage (NCBI taxonomy): Eukaryota > Metazoa > Chordata > Mammalia > Chiroptera > Pteropodidae > Pteropus > Pteropus medius. Next base: position 11,584,011 of record NW_024355990.1, on the reverse strand, counting down.
GCTGTAAAATTCAACTTCATCTTGGTGATTTGAGGGGCAGTGACTCAAAGTGTCCTTCCTTTCATCCAATCTGCTCTTCACAATCCCAAATCTGTAGGCAGGAAATTATCTGCAGTTTGGGTTTATCTCTAGGTCCCGCCATACTGAGTCATCACTTGCTGCCCTGGGACACATCTTGCCCTCAGTTTTGACTACTTATGTTATTTCCTTCCTTTGGAAGTGTCCTTCCGACTTCTGTATTTCATCTTATCCATCACATAAGGCGAATCTCAAATGCCACCTTCTCCACACAGCCCTCCATGATCCCAGCTGGGAGGAAGCCTTGCCCTCCTCGCAATTCCACAGCCTTTAGAGCACTTGACGCTTTCTACCCTTTTGCTTACAATGTATGTGTGTCTCCTGTCTTCCTCACAGGACTGGAAGGTGCTCGGAGGTGGGGATTGTTTTATTCATCTTCATATCTGGCTCCACCACACATGGGTTACTTGTGTACTAGAGTCGTGCTTGGCTCCTGGATGTCCTAAATGTCTAGCCATGCCCTATTGCATGCTGACCTTATTGAAAACCACCTGCACTGCCTGCATCTGAGTTGGAGTCTTGGTAACCTTCCTGGGCCCTTCTCTTCTCAGCCACAAATCTGGAATACTTCCCTGACCCATCGAACTATTCCACAGACAGCAACAAGGCTACTGTATTTGAAGTTACAAGTAAATGCTGCAGTGCTGTACGAATCCAGGTCTGGGCACAGTATGATTCTTTCATCTTTAATTTTCATAGTAATCTCAGAAGGTAGATATTATCATACTCACTTTGAACAAAGAAAGCACAGGCAGGGCCAGTATACATAATTTGCAAGATCCAGTGCAAAAAAATGAAAATATGGGGCCCCTTGTTCAAAAAGCAGGGGAAAATGCTACTAAAAATAATACATATAAAATTTTTTCCTTTCTTCTGCAGTGTCCCTCAACTTGTCATGGTGCCTTTCATTTGCTACTTAATATTGTGGTCTCTTGGACATGGGAGTATTTATGGGGCCTGGCCGTGCAACTTGGTGCATATACAACCCACCAGCCACCAGATAGTGTTTAGACACTAAAATTTGAATTTCATATGATTTTACATATCACGAAATATTATTTTGATATTTTTTCTAACCATTAAAAAATATAAAAACCATTCTGGCTTCCAAGCCATAAATTCAAAGGAAACCTGGACCATAGCATTCAGTACCATATTCGCCTTACGAGCAGCAAATTAGTTTCGGAAAAATACAATTCGTCATGTCAAATTAATGATGCATTTCAATGTTATTGACTGTAGTTCTGAATATTTTTAGTACTTATCTCTGCTCATACAAATCTTATCCATTCAAAGCCTAGGTTAAATCTTTCTGCCTCTGACAACACTTTAGGCCTCTGGCTCCAAATAAATTCACTGGTTGATGCCCTGTGACTGCTGGCCCAGGTCTGAGGTGAACTGAGAAAAATTAGGACAACATAAAGAGTGCTTCTGAGAGGTTAATTAGCAAAACAGAACATTGGCAACCTTATGTCAGATTCTAAACTCCTTTGGAAATTTTACTGAATCACGAAATCTAAAGTTTGGGAAACACTGCAGACTTCTATAGAACCCCAGAACAGTAATTGTCACCCAGAGATAAACTTGTATTGCTATTTGATTTTGCTTTGTCATCTCCTCTCCTACATAGCAAGCACATAATACCCAGATTTCTTTCGTTTTTTATATTCCCCTTAGCAGGGTTGTAGGTTTGCAATCCAGCACATTTGCTGCTGACGCCTGTGGGGAAAGTAGATGGGCAGAGCAATTGGGCAGTTCTTAAAGTTCACTTCCCCATGGGCGGGGAGGGTCAGGTGCAGAGGAATCTCATCCGAGGTTCAGTTCCTTCTCCTTTCTCCTCCTGACTCTGCTTCTGTGTCTAACCGATTCCTTGGTTCCTTACTTAGCTTCTTGTTTGTGGGAAGCTTTCCTCCATATTGTAGTTATTGTTCCCCCAAGCTGTCTTCTCCAATCATTCAGTAATTATTTAATGAGCATGTCCTCTGTTTCATCTTATTTTAAAACCTGTTAACAGCTCCTAACAGAGGTTGATCCCTTGACTCGGAATTGAACCATAATCCAATCTGCCCCGGCACAGGGGCTCAAGCAAACAAGGCCTAAATCTTTCAGCTAAACACTTATGGTGCTAATTAACGTTTTCCTCAGGGTCTTAGTACATTTGCACAAAATTTAAAATATTAATATTTATTTTTTAAAAAGAACTTGATTTGGAGCCTAAACATTGCTATTGAGTAGCAAGCACTCTTGAGCTAATAATCTCTCGGCTTCTCCCTGTAGAAAGTGAGAGCTGAACTCCTCAATCAGCTAAAGCACTTCCAGCATCATATACAAACTGATGCTATACAAACATTTTCAACGTAGGAATGACAGATTGCTTTTATAATTACACAATTGCTCATTAAAAATATTTCTTTGATCAAAATGGGACAAAACACTGATTATCTAAAAAGATTTCTGTAGACCTGTCCTACCAAAAAAAGGAAAACTACATTTTTTTCTTTAAACAGAGCAGAAATTTGTGACTACAACAAAGCAAAAGTGACTACAACATCTATAGCAGAAACGAGGTTAGAAAACTGACCTTTCAAACATTTCCCGAGACATTCCGCCCTATGGCAAATGCAATCAGGCACTGCCAATAGAAGCATTTCAGAGAAATAAACAGCATTAAGAATACAAAGGAAAACAGGACTACCTATTAAAAGTGTAGGTACAGAAAAACTTCCTTTAAAATCCTAGGGAATGAACACGGTTTTTGAAATATAATCAATTTAAACACAACATTTAGCCGCAACATAAAGAAATTTGTTAATTTAATTTATGGTATCCTGAAAGATTTAAATGGCTTATTTTAAAATTGTGCACTGCAATCAAAAAGAACCAGAATCTCCTAATCTCTAGGTCCATACCAATTTAGAGGAAATTATGAACTTAAAGAACATGAAAAATGATACTATAGAGACATAATCAGCATAACTCAGACTGGAAATTCTACAAGACATATGACCTAATTTCCTCAACAAGTGAATGCAAGAAAAAAACAAACAAGAGATGGCAAGAAAACCTGCGGATTAAGTCATGAGACGTATCAAACATCATCACGATGTATAAATTTTACTTGTCCTGATTCAAATAACTTGTGAAAATAAATAACTGAAATATTCAGAGATGAAATTATCTGATGTCTGGGATAATATGGAAAGTGGAAGTGGAGGAATTGATGAAACAGGATTGGGAAAATATTGATAAATGTTGAAGCTGGGCGATATAATACATGGGATTCATTATACAGTTGACTTTGAACAGCATGGATTTGAATTGTGTGGGTCCATTTACACGTGGATTTTTTTCAATAGGTAACTCACTGTTTTTGATCTGTGGTTGAGGGCCCACAAGTGTGGAGGGCCAACTGTATACATTGATCTAAGGCATTTTACATAGGGAGACTTGAACATCTGCAGATTTGAGTATCCATGGAGGATCCTAGAACCAGTCCCTGAAGGATACCAAGGGACAATTTAAGTTTTTGGGGAGTCAAAAGTTACATGTGAATTTTCAAGTGTGTGTGGGGGGGTCAGCATCCCTAAGCCCTGCATTGTTCGAGGGTCAATGGTACTCTTCTGTCTACTTTTGTATGTTTGAAATTGTCCACAATACAAAGAAAAAGAGAGGAGGAGAAAAGAGAAAGAACCTATAAAGTTTGAAATACATCATCATGTAGAGTCTTTGTGAGCTTAAAGTTTTGCTGACTTTTACAGTTACCATATTTGTATCTACTTTTCTTGAGGCTAATTTCCTATTTCTACTATACTATTTTATTGTATACTTCTCTTTGTTTGAGAGACAACATATAAATAAATTAAAGTCTTTATACCAAGGTTATAGCAGCTTTAAGCTTCCTGATATTCCTATGGGAATCATGTACCAACCAAACTGTTCAAGATGGTGCAAATTTCATTTTGTGGCTTATTCTATTGCTATTGAACGCTACTGCCCAATTGAGTAACAAAATAGGGATGGTCTATATGGTCTGTGCAAATCCAAGAGCCTTTCTTCGAGTATGTACTTGACGTTCTCCAAGTTAATGTTTAAGTAAAATAAAACATCTACATACTAACTATACCACATGCGATGTACAATTTAAAATATAAGACATTTAACAATAAAATATCTAAATAAATGAGAATAGGTATTGTAAGCTCTGGGGTCTATGTCATAACAATATATAACAAACTTGGCACTGGCAATCCAAAGCATATAAATTCATCCAGAAGTGAAAAGTACAAGGATAATTATTTTCACATGAAATTGAATTTTAGACAAGAAATTTGTTAATTTACAAGGATTATATTGTAATTACCTAATCAGTTCTCATGCCAAGGTATCTGTGTTTCTGGGAAAGCAAATCAGTGTCAATTGCTTTGAATGGAATTAAAGAGAGCAAAGATACTTTTAAAAAAAAATTTTTGTCAATAATGTGTACCTCTCAGACTCCCCACCCGTTTTTTGGTTTTCCACTCAATAAGTTCTTTATGGTCTCTACATTTTGTTCTGCACAAACACTACTAATTTTTTTTCCTCTCTGTACCAAATCATTTTTCATCCTTAGACTAATTTGCTTTTATCTATTCCAAATTTAAATGATCTCAACCTTGATTCCATGCCTTAGGCCATCACCCAAGGTATTCCGTGTTTGGTAAGACAATTTGCTAAGTCTTAAAGTAATAATGCTTTCTACAAATCTGCATACTCACGTCATAGATATTTATAATTGATTAGCCGATCTTTCAAGCATTATACAGATGGCAGCCATTTATTATCTCAAAGTACTCCTGTAAACTATAGCCCAGGGAAAACTACTGTAGAGTAGGTATTTTCTTACATAAAATTAAATAATTAAGAATTATATTCCTAATATTGAACACCAAAATTGTAGCTGTGGCCTGCCACACCCCATAAGTGCAGCACTGTTTAAGAGGCAGCACTGTGTAGGGGTTAAGAGTTCTAACACTAGAGTTAGATTGCCTGGGTTCAAATCCTGATATTTACCAGCTACGTGAACTTAGAAGGTTACCTTACTGGTCTGTGCCTCAATTTCTTCAACAGTAAATCCTACCTATCTCATAGGACTATTAAGCAGGACTAAAAGTAGTAAGTCAAATAATATTTGTAAAGTATTTAGAAAAATGGCTGGCACAATAAGTACTACGTAATCTAATACATAGTATAAATATATTATAAGTTTAAATGATAAGTATACAAAGGTACATCTGTTTTACTAATTACAATTAAAATGACAAAATTCTTTTATGTTCTAAGTCTAAAATGAGCATAGACTATCATAGCAAGTAAGATCTGAAATGTGTTATAAATTAAATGTATAATACACAAAAAGCACAATTCTATCTAATTATTAACTGTGTTCATCTAGGTAAAAGTCTTAGTATGTGACCTAAAATTAATAGGGTAATCTTAACAGACATTTATCTATCTATCTTATCTATCTATCTATCATCTATTATTTCAGACATTTACTTAAAACCCTTTTAATAACAGCACACTGCTTTCTCAGAGATGAAAAGGCTCTGTGGAGGTAATTTACAAAGTTGTCCAGAATTTTGAAGTGTTTTTCTCAAGAAATTTGTCTATAGCAAACAGAAACATTCCCAATATTCCACTGATTTTGGGTATGCTTTCAAAAGTGTCCAAAATGATAACGGTGATGATTAAAGGAAGTAGAACAGGATTAACTAGTCACATTTCAGCTTTGCTAGTACAAAGCTAAGGCAATGGGGCAAGACACAACATTTATGAATAAATTATTGTTATGCCTTTTCAGCTCTAGTTTTCTAAGTATAAAACTTTTAAGAATCAAACTATGTTAACTATATGAAAACATGTTTTTATGAAAATATTAAGTGAAAAAAGTGGACCACACATTGTATGCTCATTACAACTATTCATTATAACTCTTCAAATCTGTGAAATAGCTCTATTCGTTTACCTGCTCATTCATCTAAAGATTAGAAAGCACACTGAAGAAATGAGAACAGTGCTGTATGGCGCAGCATTCCACTTTAGAGTGAAATTTATGCCAAAACAATTTTACAATTTGCAGCCACAACCACCAAAGTAATAACTGTTTCAGGCAAAAATTACCAATGGATCTAAAACCACTGCTGAGGAAGAATATTCCAGAATAAGATAGTCACAGTCTCAAAGACATACATAGGTTACTTATGAAGTACAAAGGAAAAAGTTACCTTTGCAGTGAGGCATTCTGGTAAACCCTATCTTAACTAAGTAATCCAATTTAACGTCACCAGTGATGGGACAACTCACATCAATGCCTCCTGCTGCTGTGCTTTCTCTGTAGTATTCTTGTCAAAAATGTTTAATATGAATCTAATCATGTGGAAAGGAGACAAATCCAAATTGAGGGACATTCTGCAAAATAACTGGCCTAGATTCTTCAGAAATGCAATATCTAGGGAATTGTTCTAGATTAAAGGAGATTAAAAAAAAAAACGTGGAAATTAAATGCAATGCATGATCCTTCAATGAATTTGGGTGGGGGGAGTCCAGCTACAAAACACATTACTAGGACAACTAGAAATATGAATAAGACTGTAATCATTCTATATTTAATTTCCTAAATGTGATAATTGCATTGTAGTCATGTAAAATAATATACTCATGTTTTAGAAGATTAAACTGAAGTAATTATGGGATTAACCTGAATTATGGGATTAATCAGGATGTTTGTAAATACCTCTCAAATGATTCAGGAAAAAAGAAAAGTAGGGTGGCAAAACGAACATGGTAAAATGTTACCAACAGGTAAATTTAGGTCAAGGACATATGGATGTTTATTGTTTTTTCTTGTAACTTATTTAAGATTAAAATTTTTTTAAAGCAGTTGGGAGCAAAAAGTCCATCTTAATTTTAAAGTTTTCTACATGATCCAGAATGAATTCCACTATAGTTACAGGACCATGTTATTTACAAAGAAAGCTAAAGAGGCAAAAAGTAAATGTCTAATTTTAAGTTGAAATGATAACCTGCTAGCCCATATCTCTCTCAAAAAACATTAAGTTCACAGCAGGACATCATTTCCTCAATGAAAACTTAAGTTTAAAGAATAACTCTTATTGTTATAGATGTAGTATATGTAATCATAAACAAATCTGAGATATAATTTATGGTCTAAAAAGTAAAAGTCTACGGGCATACACTGCCTATATATGAACACATTTTTACTTTCCAGAAAAAGTCACTATTGCAAACTCTCAGAATTATTACTCAATAGTTGGACAGATAAGATCCATTATTCAATAACTTACTCAATAACCATTCATTGAACACCAACTATATGCTGGTGGTTCTGTGTTTAGTGTGCAGAAAAGTAAGAAACTTGCCTTGAAAAACTCAGCCTATAAGAGTCTCTTGTCATTTATATCTCAAATAGATAAAAAAAAACAAAACGACTCTATTATGTCCTTATAAAATCCTTATTTAATTTCTAAATTTAGTGACTCAGACTATAGGCAACCTAGAAACAATTAGCGACTAGTATTTAACAGCAATTAAAATTTTCTACTTAAAGCATCAGTAATTTGCTTCCATGATATTTACAACCTAAATTATTAAACTTTACAATAAAGATTTTATAGGGACCCTATACAAAAGCTCCGTTCAAATAGGCAAAAGTTTGAGGGTACAATGACTCTCCTGGCCTCTCCCTGCTCAAAGGCCTCTTGGGTGATCTCTGACGAGGAAAACTGTTTTACTGCCAAAGCCATCTTCGATTGCAATTTAATCAGGAGTCAAGAAAAGCAAAATGTCAGTCTATGCCCTGATCGTCACTGAATTTCAGTTGCTTATCTTGCTTTCGCTGAAACAAGAATGTTTTTGATAGAATTCACGAATAAATGAGATTTCTCTTAATTATGGGTTCTTGTAAACAATCATAAGTTAGAATCAAAAAAGTGTGAAAATCTTGAATAATCTTAAGTCCCATAAAATGGATCTCTAAATCATAAAGGATCCGCTACTTTAAAGTTAAAACTTTTAAGAAAAAGCTTAGGAACCCACAAATTTATGTCTAGATGTCTGCAAGCAATTTTTAGTTTGTCCAAAAAAAGGTAAAAAGGAAATATACACTGTGGAGACCCACATTTTTCATTTCTGCAGAGAACTGTGTCACTTTTGTTTGGTATGTATGTATGTACATATGTATTTATTTTTAAAATCTACAGCACACGGTATTCCTAGGTGGTCTTCCATCCAAGTACTAACCAGGCCCAACCCTGCTTAGCTTCCAAGATCAGACGAGATCAGGTGTGTTCAGGGTGGCAAGACTATAGACCCACGTTGTCACTACAGTTTAAACGGAGCAAAAAGTCTCATTTATATAAAGTCAGCATGACAGTTAATATACGCTTTTTCTTGGTATTTCTTTTCTCTCAGGATTAAAGAGAGATTAAGAATGAGTGAGGAAAACTTGTTAATTGCCATAGTTGTAAACTAAACTTTAGAGAGCCTGACCTAAAATGAAGCCTTTCCCTAATGCAAATTACGTTAAACAATCAGGATTCTGTAAATCTGGGCTCTAGAATGCACTACAATTTATAGGAAATTAAAAAAACAACAACACTGTAACCCTTCAAGTTAAAACAGGTTTTACTCAACAGAGGCTGTCATAGCTCTGAAATGTTTCAAGTTACTTCTAGAATACTTAATTTATCATCTGAAAGAGTGATTCCACTTTTAACAAAAATAAATTTGAATTTATTTTCAAGAAACACAAGTATCCATTTCTTTCACATAAAACCTTTCATTTGTTCTAAACCCAAAGAGTTAAAATGAGAAATTCTACAGTCAATTAACCTTTTAAACTATTTTCAGAAGAGACTGTTTTACTATTTGGTAATATGTTTTTATAACCTAAATTATCCTAATCATAGAGGTAATCTGAGAGATAATATATAAAAAGAGGTATTGTTTGACCACTGGGTATGTAAAAGATGAGTGGAAATAGGTACAGAACAAGAAAAAATGGCAGAAGATAAGCACATGGCTATACAAGGACCCCTCGCTGCCCTGCTTGTGGAACTGACCAGCGGGGACAGCTTATGACTGACACATCTACATTGTTCCTAGAATCACTGTTTTGATGGTGATTTTTTATTAAAAGAACTGTTCAAAACACACAGTAAGAAATTAAGACTTTTATCAGTATCACAAATAAGTTTACTTAAAATTAGCTCAGTTACATATTTTAAAAAAGTTTTAGAACCTCTCCCCACCAATGTCCATAAATTAGCACAGGTTCACATGAAACCTGCAGTCCGACCGAGGAGCACTGGTAAGGTACTCCCTGACACACTTCTCTTGTTACTGAGACAGTCACAAACAAGACACATTTCTTGCCTGAATGAGTAGGAAGAATTCATATATAAGATCTTCATAAATTGTCTATGGAGGAGAACTGGAAATATCAGAAGAGCTCCAGCACTTCAATCGAATATAAGTCTCTATTATTCTTTTCTTGATTCAATTTCTGTAGCTCACGAAAACTTACTTCAATCTTGTTGAGCTCAGAACAAATGCATATCTAAAGAAAAAAGTTTTAGAATATTTTTTACTGTAACTTCTACATAGGAACAAGTCTGCAATGATTACTTATAACTATTTCGAGAAAAGTTTTAAGAATAATTTATAATTTAGGTGATACTTGGGTACATACCTGAGATTTCACAAACTTGTAAAGACTTAACAGTAGCCTTTTTGCTTCTGGTATCATTACCACAACCGTAAAATTAGCATCTAGAAGTAGGCATATCCAATCCATAATCTAAAGATAAACAGGAAAAGGAATGTGAAGATTTTAATTTAATTTTAGGTTAATTCCTTTTACAAAGTCCATAATTACATCAAATGGTTATAAGAAATAAGTTTACAGAAATCTAAAATTTTTAGATTACAGAGATGAATTTGTAAACAATATAAAAAGGCTCTATTTTGTTATTTTACAAGCATAACTGGATCTTTTTCATAGGATTAATCAGTAAAAAAACCAGAGTGATATTTAATCCAAGGAAAAGTCAGTACTTCTTTTTATCAAAAAAATGTTTTTGACAATTACTGTCCGTTATAAAAGGCACTCACTCATCTCCTATTCTGAAATATAAACTATGCCCCAAGACTAGGGTGTGTAGAGTATTATAGATGAGTTACCATGAACTAAAATTATTACTATACATTTATTAAAGTATCCTACATAGTTCTACTTCTTTAAATGGTGTAGTTAACGTGCAAATATCACTGTCATGAGAAAGCATTAAGGAAACCGATTATCTACTAGGGAGGAGAGGGGGACAGCTGATCTCTATGAACTCCTTACACCAAAATAATTTCATATGTATCAAAGAGTAAAACACAGAAAAGGAAACCATGAATGTACTAGGGAAAAACAGAGTGGGAAGAGCAGTAAGCATGACAGAATAAAGGAAAAGTTTAGTAATTCTCATAACAATTAAAACTTATCTCTAGCAAAAATTACATTAAAGAGATAAAAGACAAGTGATAGAAAAAGTACTCATAATGCATTTAATAAAAAAATGTTAATTTGGTTAATATACAAATAATTTTTTTTAAAAAGTATAGTTTCTTGCAAAATGTTTTATTAAAACTAGGAATAAACCTACAAATAATTCATTATAAGTTAAAATGAAAAAGACATGAAATGGATAAAGAACCCCATTGGGCAGTTCACAAAAAGGAATATAAAATAGGCAAGAAAAGATGGCCTACCTCTCTCATTATCAAAGAAATGCAAATCTGATTGGCACAGAGTAAGGCCTCATACCTTGGTGGCAGTAGTACCTAGTATCACAACCCTTTGGAAAGGTAATCTATTGTCACAACCTGTTGGAAAGGTAATCTGGCATTTTCAAAACAAAAACGGCATGCACCCTTTATCCAGTAACTTTATATATGAAAATTTACCCAACAGGTGTTCTCTCATGAAGATACAAGAATAGCTGGATGAATATACCCACTGAAGGTTCGTTTACAATAGCAAAAATAAATAAAACAAAACAAAAAAACACAACACCTTAACTGTAGATATACAGGGGACCAACAAATTAAGATTTCCCATAAAATGAAATAGTACGTAGTAGTTAAAAAGAATAAGGGAATGAGGCAGATGTATGTATCTTGATCCAGAAATTGTCCAAAACATAGTGCTGAGTGAAAAAACACAAATTGCAAAATAGTATGCACGCTACAATCTAATGTGTGTTAGAAGAACAGGAGAAGGATAATGTATAGAAAGAAAATTTCTAGACATAAAAAAAACTCTTTAATACTGGTCATCTCCAAGAGGGACTAGGGGAGTAGAGACACCTAGTTTTCTTTTTTTCTTCATAATCTGGTATTGCTGGAACTTTCAACTACAAAAATTAATTACTTAAAAGATTTCAAACTTATTTTGAAAACGAAAATAGTCAAATTAAGTGTTTGAAATAATTAGAATACATTCTTAACCCACAATAATTTTTTTTAATGTTTCCACTGTTTCTCAGATAAATATTGTATTTAAAGAGGGTCTGCCATGAGCTACTTTGAGAACATTTTTCATTAATCTTCATTCTCTTATTCTTAAGAGATTATTATCAGGACACTTATCACCTTTCACCCAACGAGGCTAACGAAACTCTTGACAAGGGTCAAAATAATCAGGAATTTAAGGTGAATTTAAGTTCTTTCATACAGAATTACGACTTTAAAAATCTACTGAATTGAGAGGTCCTCCGCACCTCCCCTCTCCAGTGGTTTGTGCACAGGGTGAGGGAGGGAGCTCATATGAACTAGCAGACAAGGAGAAATCAGCTACTGGATTCCAGGTCCTGACACAATACATAACTTTTTTTGCAGATTTTTTTCCAGCACCAAATAAAAGTAAAAAATTATTTCACCTGGTTCAGGGTTGGAGGCTGTGTTCCAGGAAGAGTCATAGTAGCATTTTCACTACACTTCAGATAAAGGAAATACAAATACTGGAGAAATAGCTGGGTGAGGGGGGTGGGAAAAAAAAAAGGACAATTTATCACTTAGATTAAAAAAAAAATGTTTTCTTTCTATAAAGCTAACGAAGAGACTGGAAAGAATTTTAAGAGGCTACTGAATTTAACTATCTGTGACACAAAAATGAATAAAATGCAGTCCCTGTCATCAATGATGAGCTCATCTGGCTTGGAAGTGGAGCTTATTCTGTTTATAATAATAAGTAGAAAAAGAGAGAATGGTTTCCCAGACAATTCTTTTTAGTTTCTACTCATTTATAACTTAAGACAGTTTAACCTGCCTTCAGGCGTGGCGCCAGGAACATGACAAGGTCTGCCATCCAAAAATCACTCGTCTCCTAGGCACGATTTTTCACTATGAAGGCTGGGGACCCTCTTATTCACATGGAAGTACTTCTTAACCTTTCAAATGCCCTAAAAGGTGGTTAGTTAAGCAGCAAAATTTAAACCAGAAATAAAATTCTCCGTCTGTGAGAACACTTACAGTGATATGTTGTGCTGGGATGTCTTTCAAGTGAGGCAGAAGAAATGCTTCACTATATGCTGAACGAAGAACTGCATTTCTACTTAGGAATAAAGGAAAATCTTATTTCAATAAATGAAGGCTTTGCTACTGAAATTATGAGTAATTCCCTTTCTCAATGATATATTTTTAATTTAAACAAGTTTTACTTTTCTATAAGAGTTCTATCACTGAACACTCTCCTAATCACTAGGTCATCCTGAATGCTTTGCTATTATAAATAATTGGTATTTATTCGGAACGCTAATTTTAGAATTGATAGAGCTTCTACCTTAGCATAACTTCTTATATAAGAAAACAGATTTAAGTTGTTTAAATATTGAACATAACCCATTTTCAAGCAGAAACTGGAAAAAAAAACAACCAACACTTTAAATTATCTATTGATACTCCTTAGTTACTGCTTGGCACTTGACTATTCCCCAGAAAGAGACAATATAGAGCAAACTGTTTTAGAGGATACAGTAGAGCTGCTTTTTTTGGTTTTATAGGGCACGAAGTGGTCTCCTCTCCTGTGTCCTGAGGCTTCTCATTAAACTCTTTATCACAGTTATCACAGTTATCGTCTTCAGGATTAAAGCCATTTTGAAGAATTTCAGTTTGCTCTTCCATCTGCTCATCCTGTACAGCATCGCTGTAGTCAGAAACGGATTCCATATTGACATCTATTTCCTGAAGACTGTCATCACCAATGCTATCATGTCGATTGAAAACAAGAAATTAATTCTTACAGCTATTTGAATTTATTGGAAAATTTTTCATTTTCTAAGCAAAGTTTTAGAAATCAAATAATAAAATAGATGAAAAATGCAGTGAAGGAAAAGGACCTTCAGCTTCTAACTTACCTCAAGAAAATTTTTAAACAAGCGCAGGTGACTGCTTCAGGAATGTCAGGGAACTGCTGTAGACAGAGCTGTAACATCTGCACATCCATCTTTTCTAAGGCAACCTCCATTAAGCCAGGGCACAAGCTAAGGAAAAACACACACGTATAATTTTTATATATTAATGAACTCTCAACTGCAAATAATTTATAAACATTTTCAGAGTATGCAAACTAGAACTGTGAAAAACAAGGTCAAGAATTGCACATGTAAAGTTCGGGGTACAAACGTTTACCTGTAAGAAAGCACGTGCGTTTGGATAAGCTGCATCAGAGAGTTCCGGGGATAAAATGATGGTTCTGTTTTACATCTTCCCAAAAGTCCTATTACAATGTCCCCAATAACAGTATGAAAGTCAGGTGTCCGCTTAATAGCCAAAAATTTACGTAGTTCTACTTCAATGTGTTTTTCTGAATCTTTCTGAAAGGGCAGAAGAGTTCAGTCTGTACATTAATAAATGTCACTCTGAACTTAAAAGTTCCTAGGCTCAGAATTTTCTTAAATCACTAGCACTATTCATGCATTCTTGTGAAACTGGAGTTGATGCTAAAATTTCTTGCACAAAGACAAACCGCAAAGAAAAAAAAAACAATTCGAGAGTTTAGAAATGAAAATCTTTAAGAGGCTAAATTACAAATATATTCAGTGCAAAGTTGAATGATATTGATGAGGGCACAAACATCACACTGTCCTCATAAACCGCTTAGTGAATCAAATAAGCCACAGTAGTGGACTGCGGTGACCACCTTAAGATACTATACAAACGTTAGCTATAACTATAAAAATGATCACAAAAATAAGATAAAATGAAAAGTAAATAGGATTTTTCTAAAACCACTTGAGCTGATTTACCTTATTTTTAGTATTTTTAAATTTACCTTTATGGTTGATAAAAGTTGTTTGGATGCTTGAACCTCTGGCTGTACACTTGCTTCAATTTTTCTTCTTCTTAACTAGAATTAAGTAAATTGATCAGGATCTCAAAACAATACAAAAGCTCCAGTACACATTTAGAAGAACATGAAACATCCCAAAGAGACAAGCACACTTATGCTCTAATTAAAGTTTTTTTAATAGTCTGATTTTATTATAGCAAAAAGTTGGTTTATTTCAACTTTTAACTTAAATTTAATACTTTTACAGTTTTTAGTTTTTAAAACAAAGAATAAAATATACTCAGGAAGGTATTATTACTAATTGTGAATTGGTCTGTTTTCATTCCTGGATCTTACCCGCGTGCGTACGCACACACACAAACACACATAAATTAACTACTACACTATGTGTGTCATTTTTGGAGCACGGCTGTTGGGTTACTGAGTTCAAGATTTAAATTGCCTTGTCATTAAGATCAAAGCTGTAAGAGTTGTACAGGTACTAATCATTAAAATAATTCGGCCTTTTCCCATTTTTTAATATTTCTATTAACATTTCCATTTTGACTACCAAACTTACAGTTCTCTTTGATGGCTCTGAGTTCTGCGATCCAAGTCCACATCCCTGAGAGATTTCCCAGTTTACAAAATGAGACACGGCATGAGTACCTAAGAAAACACACACTACACAATTTCTGGAATTTTTTGACCTACTGAAATTTATCAAACCAAGCAATCAAAGAACAACAAAAAAACAAATACTAATGCATAATTCAAGGAAGGTTTTAAAATCTATTTAATTCTACCGATAACCCTAGATCAGTGAGTTATAAAAAGCTATGTACCCAGCAACATCGAACCAACGGATGAGACCACTGGTGAACCAGGGAGGATAGAGGGATTAATGATTTTGTCTGGGGGACTCTGTCATTGCCCCTAAAGTCAGAAGAACACTGGTGTTCAAAACACAGTATAGTTCTTCAGCCTACCGCAGTACTTGCAATATGGACTATTCCTAAGGTAGATACCTGAGTCAAGGAAATCTCAATAATCAGTGGCAAATTTCAACATTAACAACAGGTTCTGTAAACTGATGGTTGTAGAAATCTACACATCAAACTGGAAGTTAATAAAATGGTTTATATTGATAAAACAAACTAGTAAGTTCCTACCTGGATCTTGACTATGCTTGAGTTTTCCAAGAGCACCTGCTAATGAGGACACTTCACACTTGTATGGAATCACAGTTAGAAATTTTCCATGTAGCATAAACAAATTTTCCCCATAATACCAGAGCTACAAAACAAATTATCAAAAATGTAAGCATTATTTTTCTCTTTTAAGATCTGATTCAACAAAGCCACACATAACTTATAATGATAAGTTATGGTGTGAGCAATCTTAACATAACAGAAAAAGACGCAACAAAGTTAAGCAACTTTCCAGAATAATCTCATATGTACAACTTATTAACTGGATAGCTTTCAGAGCTCTTACTCTTGCTAACATCTGAATGAAGCATAATTTAAAAGATACTCTCAACTCATAAAAATCTGATCAATAGGTACATTTAAAATCAGTTTAAAATTAATATTGTCGCTATTACACAACTATTAACATAACTATGAAGGCTACTGTAAAAGCAATGGGCAAACTGTTACAATCCACAAAATAAAAAATGCAGAATTTAACACTGTTCCTGTCTTATGATTAATTATAAAACTGTAAAAATAAAACAGGAATATGAACAAAAAGCTTAAGGGAACACAGAAATCAAAAATAAATTTGTTAAAGGAGTGGCACCGTGAGTAGTTAATTTTGTTAAAAGTAAATCTGTTTAAATTAGAATTAAATTGGATGCTGAGAAATCTAGTTTCCTTATCCTCTAATTATAACATTCTATTATCTTGATTTACATATCTGAACATGAATATTCATTCACTAAACAACCAATACTTACTGAGCACCTTTGACAGATACTGAAGATACAATGCAGAACAAAACAGATAAGGACTCTTGGTGCCTCAGGAAGTTTACAATCTAGTCTGTTTAAATATTAATTTTAAAATAATTCTTATATAATTCCATGATATTTATTATACAACCTGAACAACTAATTTATTAAGGAAAGTAACAGCCTTGGGGAATAGTTCAAATACAAAAGTAAAAGGATCAAACCAAAGAGCTGCTAAAGGCAAAAGCTGTTTAATTAACTAGCCACCTATTCTCTCTTGATCTAACACTAGCTATAATTTAGTCTTCTGAAAGTGACAAACATAAGGAAACTATTAAAACAACCACCAAATATAATCTTTCACATAAAAAATATTTAACTTATTTTAATCAAAAACTGCCAAAATATTTAGATCCAAAGAGATCTCCTCCCTAACAGTAAATTTATTAGGCACAAAAAAACACTTACTTGACCACTGGTCCCTTGTGGTAATTCTTTTGAAATCTGTAGTGTTTGAAATTTTGTGTTCCATATGGAGAGGCATTCTATAATAGAAGACATACATATTCAGAAGTCTCAAGTATAAATAAATAGTCATAGTTAAACACACAAGTCTTGGTTTATTAAGTATAAAAATGACTCTCAACAGTTGATTGCCACAGAAATTCAAAGGAATTAGATCTCACGACAAGAAGAAATGGACATGGTGAGGCAGGGCACATATGGGATATTTATGTACTTTCCCCTCAATTTTGCTGTGAACCTTAAACTGCTCAAAAAAAAGTCTAAATTAATAATAATAATAATAATCTGATATAGAAAGATCTGTACGATACCTCAGGTAAGGTAAAATACTAACGGTGGTTACTGGGTTTTTTGCTGGGTAGGGCAGGAACCAGAAAGAGGAAGGATGAGAGTTGAGAGAGAGCAGCATAGCATGCATGGTATAGTGGTGAAGGGCCAGGACTCAGGCAGGGTACATGGTTGAAATCTAGTACACTACTTATTTACCTAACACCTCGGTTTCCGGATTTGTAAAACAGGGATGATGATAACTGTACTTTTTCTCATAGGCTTGTTGGCGGATTACATGACACAAATGAGATAAGTAAAATGCCCAGCACACAGAACTATGCTATCACTAGCAGCCCCTGTAAGTGTGAGAAATGTTAAGAACAGAGCACATAGGTAAGGGTAGGCATATCAAGTTTGTAGTCAATAGGGAGCCTGGCCTGAATTCAGAGGATTCTTGCTCTGAAGTTGGGAAGAGAGACTGGAAAAAGAGCATGAGGTCTGGACTGTGGGAGACCTGAATGCTAAACAATAAATTCTGAGTTTTATAGTGGAGGCTACGAGACCCCAACCTTGGCCAGGAACAACTGTGGTTTTCATGATAGACAAATCTGTGTGTGCGGAGGGGTGACTGAGGTAAGGAGGTGAGGTGATGATGAGAATCCTGCTCTGAATTCACAGAGATGAAAAAGCATACTAGCAGCCCCC
Source organism: Pteropus medius (assembly GCF_902729225.1). Taxonomy (NCBI): domain Eukaryota; kingdom Metazoa; phylum Chordata; class Mammalia; order Chiroptera; family Pteropodidae; genus Pteropus; species Pteropus medius. The sequence continues at coordinate 11,566,105 of NW_024355990.1, read as the reverse complement.
GAATTTCAGCTGTCCAAGTCCAGTAGATTTCCATTCTGTGGAAATGTCACCAAGTTATGAATTTAATCCTCCAGTGCAAGGCTTACCAATTTTCAAATGCCTTTGGGGTGGCATGGATATCTGCAGTTTTTATTTAAGACATTAATGATGAGAAAGGCAGATACAAGGAAATGTTTTAGAAAGATTAACCAATGTAAGATGAAATCAAAGACCTATTCAAGAACTAGGAAGCTATTTGAGTATTGTGATAGAGAATGAATTAGAGTGGTGATAAATAACTGAAAAAAAAGAGAGAGAGAGAGAGATTAAAAGGTACACCGTGAAGGAGAAATCCAAAGGACTTAATTGATAGGATTTCGGTCACCCTTAGAAGCTGGTAGTGGTGGTCCCAGGACTGCTATGTGATCCTGATCCAGGATGGTGAGTGCAACACCATTTCGGGCATTTCCAGCCACTACGGTCTTGAGCAACAGTGATCTAACTACCCTCTGGTTTTTGTCTGGGTCACTCGGATGTATTGGTATCAAAGTTTCATATATACATCCATCGGAGCCTGTTGAAAACAAGTATTTGTTGTTCATTAATGGATAAAGAACAATTCTGTTTCTGTTATAGTTAAATGCATGTATTGTGTTGTTTATAAGATTTTACCAATTTCATACAAGATCCAACCAGAAAAATAAACAAATGTAACAATTACATCACTCAATGCTTTTCCTTAAAGAATATACTACAAACTTAAAATTAAGGTAGGAGAATTATAAATAAAAATCTCAGTAAGAAATGCTGTAATAGCCAAGAAATAAAAACTGTACCTATCTGTAATGAAATGAGAGGGGACTGTCAGAAACACAGACAATCTCGTCAGTGAAAGGATATATTTCTCATTAGAACTAATTAGCACTCTGGTCTATTCATTTGTTATTCCATTACCCTAAAAAACACATGAAATTGCTGTTTTTCGTAGGTCAACTGCATTTTGCAATTCTATGTGGTTCTAGCTACGTTACAGGAAGATTTTATAGCCCTGTGGTTCGGACTCCCTTACTTCAATGTTCAAAAAACTAAAATACAACTTCCAAACTTCTACTTGACAATAAATGTCTTAAAGGTTAAACTTTAAGAAAACCAGTCCCTCTTAAGAAAAGGCATTAAGCAGATTCCAGTGACCCTCTAGAGATGATAAATGATGGGAGCATTTTTCTTAATTGCCACTTTAAACATTTGCACATTGAAAAATTTCACGAAGATTTTTAATTGTGATAGTATGAAAATGTTTCCTAAATATTGCTCTTGTTTTTTCCTCCCTTAACTGTCTCCAAACTTCCAAAGAAGCCATCAAGGGTAGGGGAGAGAGGATACCAGAAAGGTATTTTTTTCCCCCTAAGACTGTGGTTTTACTTTAGACCATTACAGAGGTAAACTCCAAGGCATTAAAAAAATCTGTAAAATGCTGGCTGGCACAGGCCTAGAGTGCTTTGTTAGTCTCCTATTATCCACTCGTCTCGGTGACTGTTCAAAGAAGGCACGCTAAACCTTAAGGTTGGAAGAGGGACGGAGAGGCCATTCAACAGCAACCTTAAATATTTTATGGTTCACTAATTACATCAAAAAACCTGGCTTTAGCATGATAAAGTGATTTTTACTTTTTTATTGGTATTTTTTTATTGTTTATGACATAAAGGTTACCGGCTGAGAACCACTGTCTTAATGCATGACCAGACATAGCACAGTGCAAAAAATGAAGGCACAAATGCTTATAAGGAAGCATGCAAAGGGAAGTGCTCCAATAGAAAACTGCAAATACCTAAGACTCAAAAGAAAACACTATCCTGTAACACTCCTCTATTTACAAGTGCTAGAAGTTTAAAGTAAAATACTTACTTAATGACATCAAAGAGATGAATTTCCGATCCACAGATGTGGTAAAACTCTGTACTACAGATTTTTCTTCTTGTCCAAGTAAGAGTGTGTATTTGCTTAAGATATGTGAGTTAAACATTTGTACATAAGCAGAGTAATTTCCATGCTGCAAAAAAAGGTTATTATTTTAAAAATATCCTCATTTCAACCAACTATATTTAAATGCTAAAACCAGTTGTTGCCCCATTCTAATTACTTCAATGGGTGCTTAAAAACTTCTTGTCCAATTAAATTTAAAATGTTACAAAATATTTCTATATATAATTAGTAGGCTTTTTCCTATTTAAATGACACAAAATAAAAAATCTTCTGGGAGAAACACTAAAGTCCAATTTTAGTTTTAAAATTAATATGGGTGATTTTAAAATGTCACACACCATGGGCCAGGAATTAGAGATATCACTTACTTTTTCAGTAATAAAGATTAAAACAGGATGTCTAAATACCATGAAAAACTTTGTCCACCTAAAAAAAAAAGTATAAAATACCAAATTACCAGTTGAGTGAAACACCATCAATCTAAATTTAAGAGAATATCTTTTATTAAATATTTTTTAGAGCCAGAGAGTCATCGGAGAACACTTAATTCAGTGTTCCAAAATATATCCCCTGTAGGGTGTTAGTAGGCGCTTCTGTCAAATGCATCTCTGAATTAAATGCAAGTTGCTGAACTTCCTAGAGTTTTAAAGACAATAATGTGAATTGTAAAGTTTTGAAGGAGACACAGAGTGTGACAATATGCAATGTTTCCCGAACTTATCTGACAACCCCTCACTTTTTTAGAGTCATTTTTGGGACTACTGTTCGGAGGAAAACGTTAGAATCTCAACTACCTTCTTCCAGTGACAGAGGGAACTGAGGCTCAGGAGGGTAAAGGGCTTGCAACCAAGGCTGCATAGCCAGTTTTTGGCAAAACGGCTATAAGAATCCAGATCCACAACCTACATCTTTTTTTTTTTTTAGCTGAAGATTTCTTCCATAGTTGCTCGCACTTTGAGGCCTTCAACAGGGAAGTCCAAGATACAGCTGATCATTATTCATAGATATAACTGGGCAATTATTCACTTACTAAGTCAAAGTCTTTGCTTTGACTGTGAGAAATTTAATTTTGAGTCAGGTGGACCTGGAGAGGCAGCAAATACACTGAATAGGAAATGTGATAATATAATCGGGATTGGAGATGTGAAATCACAAAATTTCCTGTTATCGTTTGAGTGAGTCATTTTCCCAGTTTTATTAGATCTTGGAAAGCGGAGGGCTCAAAGCGTTATCATTTCGCTAATAAAAAGTTGCACATTTCTTCAGGGGGAAGAGTTCTGACCTTGGCAGTCAGGGCAATATGAGAGAAACAAAGATTTTTTGTTGTGGGATTACACACTTCATCTTCAAATAACTGACTATCCAGTTCTGTCACTAGGACAAGACTCATATGCATGACCCTACTGCATCCTCAATCATTTATCACCCTAGAGATTTCCAAGGGGTGTTATTTTGGCCAATGTCTTATAAATAGTTTTTAATTAGATTACTTTTATTATGTTTATAACTAAAACACTTTTTAACAAAGCAAAGACTGTTATAAAAAAAACACGCAGAGTGCATTTTCATCTTGGCAAAAATTCACTTACAAGTATTCGTACTTACTTAATTACTTCTTCAGCAGAGATAACACTTTCAATTTTCTGCTGGGGCTCTGCAAGCAAGGCCTCTAAACCACGAACGGCACCTTCCTTGAATAGCACCACGGGTTCTGTTCCTTGTATTGAATGTATCCTATATACCTCAGCTGACAACTATAAGAACGTAGAATATTTAAATTTTTATTTTAACACAATTACGGCCTAAGAGCATAAGGACATTTCTAGAAGGCTTATTTTTAAGGACTGATTTATTTTCATTTTGATTCAATTGTTTTATAACTATGAATGGTTTCAAAGTCTAATCTACAATATAAATACATACAGAAGTCTAACTTTTGCTCTTACTCTGTCTATCCAGTTCCCTGTTCTCACGCTTAAGCTATCACTTTTATCCATTTTTAATTTACTCTTTCAATGCGAATACTGGAGATTAGGCTACAACCAAAATTGGAGGTGGGGAGTGATACAAATAAAGCATTAATGCAGTTATAAAAGATTCTGGTGCTAAAGGCTGATGCCACACTTAAAATTGCAGCCTGCAAGTCCAAGAAAAGCAGCTAATCCCGCTGCATAAAATTCAGGACCGTGTTACTGCAAAGTAAGTGAAAATACTGGAGCCAGGAAACAGCACAGATAGCTGGCCAGAAGTTCTCAAGGGTCCAGGCAACAACTGCCATTACATCTGAATCGATTCTATGTGTGCCACTTCTAAAATGTGCCAATGATATTTAGAGTTAGACGTCTAGAACTGGAAGGAACTTTCTAGATTAACCTAGTTTGAGATCCTCATTTTATAAGAAAAAGTTAATTACCATACTTAAGGTCATTAGTAGAAAAGGTAGTTTCGTGGTTCTTTTCTAATACATTATGTATCACTCTTAAAATATAAAATATGAAATTTGCAGGGTCTATTTTATCTATTTTTAAGAAAGGCACAATGAAGTGGAATTATCCTCACAAGGGACACATCGCAAATATCTAATCGCGAATATGGAAAAAATTATAAATTTATCAGTCGGGAATTATGTAAATCCTTAATCTCATGGGATAATAAAGTTTATATTTTCTAACGTATTAACTCAGGAACTGAGACATGTTACCAAGATATACTGTAAGATAACTAGAATGAAAAACTAATTATAACCTTTCTGCTTACTTTCACAGGCGCATTAAGATGAACGACCTACTACAATACAAATTATTCCATCTCAACAATAAGCTAATGAATATGCTGGAAAATCCAAAGACTTACTGTAGCTTTAAATACTTTATCCAGGTTTACATCTTCATTATTCCATAATCTTAAAACCTTAAATTAAAACATACAAGTCAAAAAAGTATTCCGATTTTCATTTACACCTAATAAACAAAAAGTTAATTAACCAACATTTTATTTTTGTTGTATATATTATCATATAAATTTAAAAACTCACCTTATTATCATGTACTACAATATACTCTCCAGTTTGAAAGTTGCACACAGCTGGACATGTTATAATTTGACCTTGTTTCACCGACCAGCTCCCCAAAGGTTTCTGATCAGAAACCTAATAAAATTAAGATACATACAATATTCAAAGAGTGAATTTATGACATTAAAAGCAATTATACTTACAAGCAAAACAAATCATTAAATGATAGCGTTCAACAAACTTCCTAGATTAAAAAAGTAAGTCACAAAAGAGAAATACTGTATGATTCCACTTAAGACAGAGAGTAAAATGGTGACTCCCAGAGGTTGGGGGAATGGGGAGTTATTGTTTAATAGGCACAAAGTCTTTTCAGTCTTGCAAGACGAAAAGAGTTCTGGAGATGGGTGGTGGTGATGGCTGCTTAACAAGGTGCATGCACTTAATATTCTGAACCATAAACTTTAAAAAGATGATTAAGACAGTAAATTTTAAGTTATGCGTACTTTACCACAATCAGAAAGGTAAACTTTTAAAAGGAAGTTTAAATGAAAATATAAATATAACTAAGTTCCTAAAAAGTTTTTAAAAGATAAATTAACAACACTTTGATAATAAACAAGAGTACATTTCAAAACTTGAATCCACTGTGCCTTTGAACAGGGCGTGGAAATTAAGCAAGATTAGCTGGGATCTTGCCAATTTCATTTAGCTATGGTATTCCTCTGCAGGAATTGCAAAATTTTAAGTCCACTTGACAGGTAAAAACCAAGTGTCATCAGAAGAGTCAAAACAAGCAATAGGGAAGGAACTGCCTGCAACCTGTTCCCAAAACTTCAAAGTAGACAGCTAGCTTCTAAAAGACACGGAAAACTATGTTCAGCATCACAGAAAAAAATACTTTCTAAGCGATCACTAAAAGCAAAGTGCTTCAAGGGTGTGCCATCAAGCGTTAGGATGAAAAGGGGGTGGGGCATATAGATTTTCCGGGACTTAACTCCAGAATTTACAGCTGTAATTGACAACAAACAGATTATTCGTAAGCCAGATTATCATCGAGATAGCAAGAAAGCAAAAACAAAACAAAACAAAAATCCACGAAATTTTTCCTCGACAGAAGTGTATGGACACAAGGCTAAACCAGTTCCCACCATGTCAGTCATCCTCTCCTGCCCACCCAACCTCCGTTCAAACCCTTCAGTGAGCAGCTAGGGTGACAGAGACTCCCAGGAGGGCATATTAGCAAGGTCATCTCCGAGACTTTCGAAGCAAAAACACAGGTTTCTTCTCCTTTCCGAGGCTAGCCCACGTGCACTTAAATGGTCTGCTGCCTGTAAATCGGAAATACGCTTCTCTCTCAAGGAAACCAACTAAGTCAGATTCTAGATTTCACTCAGCGTTCCGGAGAGGCCAAGCCAACTTTCTGCTAAGCCCACTCGACGATCTTTTTCTCAGTCTGTGATAAACACAAGGCTCCGGCTCCGCACTCAGCAATGGGCGAGACGACAACGGGGACGCGCCGATCCCATCGCCCTCACCTTATAGAGGATAACGGTCCTTCCGCTGTCCGTTAGTAAAAACTGGTCTGTTTTGTTGCTCTGCTCCACGCCTAGGAGTCCGCCCGGCCCGGCACCCAAGGGTACCGCAGACAACGTGAATTCCTCCTCTAGGGCTGCCATCTTGGGCAAACCTGGAGGCCGCCGTGCGTCCCTCCCAGCAGGCTTCGCGTTTCTCTCGCGAGAACTGGGATTCAGACTGGACGGAAAGTCGCCCAAAAAGAAACCTGCTCGCAGAGTGTGCGACCTCTGGCGGGCGGAGCTGGCACGCGGGGCTTGGAGTTTGCATCTAGACTCCACCTCCCAGGCCACGCCCCAGCGAGTCCCGGATGTACTCCTGGGGGACTGGGGTGAGCCGAGGAAATCTTACCTACTTGGAACCGAGCTCGCTCCGCCTTACTCTGCTGCAGTCTTGAGAAGCTGAAGGATGGCCATGGTATAGTGGCCGAATGTAAATTAGATTTTTTTTTTTTTCAGTTTAAGCGATCTCTCTAGGAATGCCTACCACTACCTTATGGAACAATGTACCAAAGACAAAACATTTACCTCTTCAGATAAATTCTTCATAACGTGCTGTACCTAAATGAAATACGTAATCCCCTTGCATCTCAGAATCCGCCACAGACGTCTAGTGTCTGTGGCCTTTCGGGCCACCCAAGTGGTCTCTCTCTCCCCTTGTTCTCTGAGCACCAGGGGAAAGTCTCTCTAGCTTACAGGAAATTCAAATTTATCTAATGAAGAAGACGAAGTTGAAGGTCCCTGGGGCAATTTTTTGGCAAGACATCATTTTGGGGAGTGACTGATTTATTCAATAATGTTTTAAAACTCTAAATAAAAAGACAAATTGTGCATGTTCTTAGGGGGAGATCACCTAAATAGGTAATTACTAAGCAAACATGTATAACGTGCTACATCCCAGGGCAAAATGCCTCCACATCAGTTTAGATGAAGCATCCACATGGATCACTTTGTGGGCAGAGTTTCTTCATGACCACATCAGAACACTGGAGAAAGAAAAGTCAGCTGTTGTGAAGGAATCAAATACTGAAAATTCTTATGAAGGCTGACGGCTTTTATTTTTCAAAGTGACCAAGAAATTTGACTTTGAATTTGTAATCTTTTTGTTAGTTGGAAATTATTGTCGAGAATCTGCCTAGATATCTTTGGCCTCTGTGAAACCTTCCTTTTCCTCCCAGCACAGTTAATCAGCTTCTCTGCTGTACTGAAACTTGTTTGGTGTATATTGCCCGTATTTCGGATCCCAGCCTAGACTTCTCTTCCAGGGGGTCTTCTCTGACTTTCTGGATTAAATATCTCATGCGGGGCACCAGTGTTATTGTAACATCCAGTCCTAGGATGGCCTAGTTACTCATATATCTCCCATGTTATGTTTATCCTTTAAAGGAATTCAGAATTTATCACTGGTATCTGGCGTAGTGCCTGGCTCATAAAAATCTGTGGGACTAATGAATACACAGTGAAAGCTTCTTCGTCATGTTGAATTTGTGCTTTCCCTCTTCTTCAGCTTGAAGACTTTAAAACAGGGGTTCTCAAACTTTGTGATTTCAAGAATCCTTTACACTCTTAAAATTTATTGAGGGCCACAAAAAGCTTTCGTTCATTTGGGTTATATCTGAAATATTTACTGTATTACAAATTAAAACCAAAGAATTAAAATGTGTTTATTCATTTTTAAATAATAAATTTATTACATGTGAACAGAAATAACATTTTTGTGGAAGTTAATTTAAAAAATAATTTAGTGAGAAGAGTGGCATTTTGCACATTTTTGCAAATCTTTTTAATGTCTGACAATAAAAGATAACTGGATTCTCACATTTGCTTCTGCCTTCAATCCATTGTGTTATTACATGTGATACAGCTTCTGGACAGGCCCATGGTGCCCGAAAAAAGGAAATTTTATTTAAGATGACCATTGAAAGCCTTCGATGAGAGAGTGGCTTTTAAGAAATGACATGAAGGAGAAGAGGGAGCCAATCATACAGTTAACTGAGACAAGAGCATTCTCAGCAGCAAGTGCAAATGACCCGTGGCACAAGCAGGAAGCTTTATTCAAAGGCTATTGTACTGTACTGTAATTAACCAGGTGAGAGATAACAAGGATACTACCTATACAGAGGTCTTCCTATCTACCTTGTCTAAAACAAGTCTCTTCCATCATTCTCTTAACACAGTAACTTATTTATTTCCTCTTCATCGCAGTTTGTGATTATATTATTTATTTGTTTGCTCACTCACCTAGGCTCTCCCTATATTATAAGAGTGTGTGTGTGGGGGGGTCCCTATCTGTCACATTTACCTAAGCATCCCTGTTTCATAGCACTTAGTAGGCACTCAGTTAAAATGTGCTGTTTGACTAAATGAATCCCTTTACATCTTTGTATTCATGGCACCAGCAATTGTGTCTGAGCCATATGAAAAGTTTAATACATGTTTGTTGAATAAATCACACTTATATGACAATCCATTGTAATAAATGGGATATGGACTTGATCCATTAGGACAAGGTAAGACTAACTGGCTGAGGAAGCTGGAACTGCACTTGTATGTTCATCTGTAAATTTGAGTCTAAGTTTGGTAAATTATTAAAGGAGGTCACAATCCTTTTTGGAAGGACACCAGCTGTAACAAGGGAACTAGGAGTCTTCAGCAACCTGGCTTAAAATAAGAGAGAGGGAGAGCGTTCCACTTCCAAGACACATCAGTTGAGGTCAATGAGCAAGAACAGAGCCTGACTCTCCATCACTAGTTAGAGACGTTTAAGGGCTGGTCTTCAAAGGCAGCTGTGACCCTGCACATTTTACCATGAGCTGTGGGTGTTCTGCCTGGATTGTTTGTCATGTTTACGCTGCTTGGTTGCCTAGCTGTGAAGACTGGAGGAAGATATCGCCTCTCACATTCAATTCCTAGAATAGAATCAGGTGATAAATATACAATGAACAAGTCTAATTATGTACGGGTGGAAAAGGATGCCTGCTCATATTCAAACAAGAGGATATTACCCATTATGGACTGTTCATGGAAGGCTGACAGTTGGTGGTGTGCACATCGCATGAGTGTGATATAGTCAGTGCTTTGCCAAAGGAAGCATTCTGAAAAGAGAATGGATGGTAGATATACGTACTCCGCAAAAGCTCCACATGATATGGAAGCTGTGGTGGTTCTTAAACAAGGCCTAAGATGCTCTGAGATATATTTTTCAGTTTTAGAATCTCAAACCATCTTTTTTAAAAAATGTTTTTTAGCATTTATTATATTTAATTGTAAAGGTAACACTAAAACAAAGGGTGGAGCCAGGGTTGGAAAAATAGTGTGTCAACAGGCACACTTTGTTTTATTGCCCTTCACAGGTATTAGGGGGTTTAATTATTTATTTGTTTTTATGCAGATAACACTCCTTAATAACATTATGTAAGTTTCAGGCGTACAACATTATACAGCGTCTGTATTCACTATAGCATGCTCACCTCCCAAAGTCTAATTTCCATCCATCATCATACATTTGATCCCCTTTACCCATTTTGCCCTTCCCGACTCTCCTTCCACTCTAGTAATCTTCAATCTGTTGTCTGTATCTATGAGTCTGTGTTTGTTTTGTTTGCTTTTTTTGTTTTTATGAGTTTCTTTTTTTGTTTTATATTCCACACGTAAGTAAAATTCTATGGTTCCAAAACATCTTTGAGGTAACTATTGAGACCACAGCGATAAATTGAACAATTCATTGTTCAATATTATTGGAACTCAGGCAGGCACCTCTAAAGATGGTTTCCCCCCACTCCAGCAAAAATCAGAGCTGGAGAATCTAAGCTGTTTTGCTACACTTTGGTGCATCTATTTCAATCTAATGATTGCACCCTTCCAACGAGTTCCCAAACACAGTGAGTGTATTTGGGATTTGAGATCAAGCAAGCCCTTGTGATTTAATTGAAGTGGGAGAAAAGACAGATGGGTGAGGTGTTTTAGGTAGGTGGGTGGAGTATAGTGCCCGCCGAACCCAACAATCTTCGGGAAGGATTTGGGCAACTTGTCATCCACAGGTGGGGTGTCTACAGCAGTGGGAAGAAAATAGGTCCCAAGTGCCGTTGATTTTATTATCTTCTAAATTTAGAAGTGGCTCCCACTATCTCAGTAGAGGTAGGGTTTGGACAGATGAGTTTGAGGGTTGGTGTTGGAGACCCGGTGACTGCCGTTATGGTGGCTGGGATCAGGGTCAGGGAGCCATTGTGTGTACAATTCAGTAGTAACTCAGATGTTTGGGCTTGTGACCACTTTTCAGAGGAAAGTAAAATCTCAAGTGCCTCAGCATAGGAGAGAATATCATGTGAACTCTTAGGGGTCCTCTTTATAGGTTCCAGTGCTCCCTCTGGGAAGAAAGGCTCTCAAAATGTCCCCTCAGGAGACTTTGAGATAGTCTACTTTTTAATCTACTTTTCCTTGGTTTTCATCTGAAGAATCGAGGAAGATGCAGTGGGCAGAGGAAGGAGAGGAACTCACCAAAAACACTTAAAATAATTGATTCATATTTGGATCTAGATTGAAGTGGCTCATGTTTGAGATATGTACGCTTCTTCGGGTACATTTGGTTTAATTTTATTTAAAAGGAATCACTGAAGAGTCGTAGCTGAGTATTGCTTAGCAAATCCAATTAACAAAATATTGGCCGTTCTAGTTAAATTATCAGATCTGTCTCAAAAGCCATTCATCAGGTGTGGAAGGGTGTCTTATTATACTAAAATGCTTTTTCATTTAGATGTAAATTAGATTTAGCATATTAGGAAAAAGAAAAGTTTTTGACATTTTTATATTCTGGCCACAACAGTTATGTTGCTCAAAAGAATATGAATAAAACACACTATTGACCACCAAATAATCTGAATTAACTTCATTACAGTTGTTGCCGTTTTGTTTTTTTTTTTTAACCATCTGAGTATCCTCAGTTATTTCTCTTTACAAGGGTAAAACAATTATTTGACAACTTGCATGCATGAAAATGAAGCAGATTTTGCAGGTCTGACTTCATCTGTCTAGTTCTTTTCAAGCAGAACAGAAACTGCATTATCACCCTATTCTTGAAACATTATTCCTCTTGGGATGTTATTAATGTTTGTTGGAATCCTACAAGGACAAAAAGTTGTGTTTCTTATATTTATTTCCTTTAGTAGACTTGTTTCTAGAAAGGATATTTTAACCTACTTTCCAATTGCTTTCAGCTGCCTCCTATGATTGAAAAGAAGAGACTCGCTCAAATAGATTCAAAATAAAAGGAGCTTCATGCAATGATGGAGCTGTGGGGAACAGCCATGCTGACTTTCTTATGGAGCTTGTTTCAACTTGCCTGTACTTTCTGTTTCTCATAGCTCTTCAGCAGCAGCTTCCACCACCAAGCGGCGATCTGATTTTTACATACTTGCCACTGAGATATAATATATGCTACATGTTATTATTGGTGTTGTTACATTTGAAGAAATAAAGGCTCAGAAAGGGGAAGTGATTTACCCATCACACAGCATGAGAAAATGCAGCACACAGAAGAGTATCTTTGTTTATTGGCTTATCAGATTTCCCCGTTATAAAATAAGCTTTTATGATGTCTGATGCATGCTATATAACGTGAACGAATGTCGAAAACATTATGCTAAGTGACACAAATAAGCCAGACACAAAAACAAATATTGTATGATTCCATTTTATTAAAATTTCCAGAATAGGTAAATTCATAGAGACAGAAAGCAGAATAGACGCTATCAGGGCCAAAAGGCAGGGAAGGATAGAAAGTTATTCTCTAATGGGTATAGAGTTTCTGTTTGAGATGATGAAAAAGTTCTGGAAATAGATAGTGGCGATGGTTAGACAACACGGTGAGTCTACTTAATGCTACTGAATTGTACACTTAAAGTGTATTCAGATTCTACCACTTTCACACGCACGTGTGTGTAGCTTTATGGTTGTAATACTGTATGATAGTTGTAGAAGCTGCTTTCACTGGAGGAGGCTGGGTGAAGGGCATACAGGACATCCCTGTGCATGACTTTGTAACTTCTGTGGACCCATAATTATTTCAAAATTAAAAGTTAACATAAACACACAATACTGACAACAAAAATGTAGACTGCAGTTAGATTTCCGACTAACTTGAAGGCAAATTCTATACCTTGTCCTTGTTATGTGTAAGTCATATCCATTCCTTCTCCTTGGGAATTCTCTGTTCCTCAGAGATGGGTCTCACATGGCTCAAGAGAGGGTGACACACTGACTGTTAACTTTCCTTTGTTGGAGCACCTATACAATTTATTATCACATCCTTTCCAAGAAGTTAAAAGAAAAACTTAGGAAAGACTCTGCTCCGTCCTCAGCAAGGGTCTGTTAGAATCAGGGAGTCACTGATTCTAAAACAGAGAGCTGGAATTTCTTACCTTGATTCTCTCTTGGTTAAAAACAAAACAAAACAAAACAAACTTATTGGCACCGATATGGTGGTTTTTAGAAAATCCTCAAGTACAAATCATCATTCCATGTTTGTTATCACTGAAAGCGTGAAAACAAAATGACTTAGAATTGATGTTTGTTTATTCAGTTAAGTACAGTTCCTTATGCTTTTGTTTCCGGAAGTAGCCAGTCAACATTTCTGCAGTTTAGTAAGCTTGAGAAGGCACTGAACAAATAAATCAGAGACCTTCTTGGTCTGGGCTTGCCCTTCATTGCATGAACACCCAAAAAGAGGGTATTATTCCATTAAACCAACAAAGGACTGATATGGGCCTATAGTCTTAACTGTTAAAGAAGGTTTGTTGATTTCGTCCATTTTGTAAAGAATTAGAAGAGAGGGTGGGGCGATGCTTGGATGCTAGCAGTTGCATAAGGAGCTGAGAATACGGAACTTTTAAAATTGCAAATACTTATTTAAGGCAAATGCTCTCACTCATACGTTATGAGTAGGATTGTAAATTGGTACAATTTTCTTTGGAGGAGATGTTGGCAGTAAACATCCACAGTCATAAAAATACTCATATCCTTTGACCCAGCAATTCAATTTCTGGGAATTTATCCAAAACAAATAATTAAAAAGACATAAACTATGTTACAAAGATGTTCCTAACAACACTCTAGAGAACCTAAATGCCAAATAATAAAGGAATATTTAAATTATGGATTGCCAACCCAGTGGAATATTACATAGCTATGAAAAATAATAAACATGCTATATAACAAATGTAAAGGTGTTTATAAAACAATTAAAAACCTTTGAAGCATTTTGTAGAGAAGAATGTATCGATGAGTTGTCTTCCACAGAAGAAAGAGTAAAGTGTGAAGTTCGTAATGAAGGTGGAAAAGAAAATTCACATCTTTGGGTCTGTATAATAGATTTTAACAAAATGCAAAGAAAAAGTTTTTTTCTAAGATGAGAGTGGGAAAATTCAAATTTGTAGAAATACTTCTAAATTTTCAAACCATGTTCTGAGAAGAGGCACAACACACATTAACAGGAGGACTGACTTTCCAAGCAGACTGCATACAGAGAGCAGCAGGCTGTTTTTGGAATGATCTGGATAGAATAACTTCGATGCGTAAGGTCACAAAATGATTCTCGAGGGTTGCTAATAAGCGGAAAACTGCCAGCATCTTGCATGTAAGATTCCTTGAGAGCAGGAAAGTTATTTTGGAATAAGATTTTTTAAAAATCACAAAGGCCCCAATTTGGCTTCCCTCAAACATCCTCAGGTGACAGAGTGGCCAAATCTCCTTTCTGTGCTTTAAAGGAGGGGAAGGAACGATCCCGTCTCGTGTGTCTGACTTCAGTACACGTCATTAGAACTTTCAGTTAACCATAATTATCCTCTAAATTCCAGATCTTTATCTTTTTTCTTCCTTCCTTCCTTCCTTCCTTCCTTCCTTCCTTCCTTTCCTTCCTTCCTTCCTTCCTTCCTTCCTTCCTTCCTTCCTTCCTTCTTTCTTTCTTTCTTTCTTTCTTTCTTTCTTTCTTTCTTTCTTTCTTTCTTTTCTTTCTTCCTTTCATTTTTTATTATGGTGACATTGGTTAACAAAATCAAGTAAATTTCAGGTGTACAGTTCAACAGTAAGGCATATATATATGTACACACACACACATTGTATTGTATGTTCACTGTCCATAGTTAGATTTCTTTCTGTCATCACATATTTCACCCCCGTTATCCTGTCTACCTCCCCCTCCCCTCTGGTAACCACTAGTCTATTGTCCATGTCCATGAGTCTCTGTTTGTCCTGTTTGTTGCTTTTAGGTTTATATCCTATGTATAAATGATACCATGTGGTTTTCAGTTTTTTCTGTCTGGCTTATTTCACTTACATGATCATCTCGAGGGCCATCCATGTTGTTGCAAATGGCAGTATTTCATCTCTTCTTATGGCTGAATAATATTCCATTGTATATATGTACCGCAGCTTCTTATCCAATCATCTTCTGTAGGACATTTCGGTGGCTTCCATGTCCTGGCCACCATGAATAATGCTGCTATGAACATCGGTGTGCGAATATCTTTTCGGATATGTTTTCAAGACTTTGGGGTAAATCCTAGTAGAGGGATTGCTGGATCATATGGTAGATGAAAAATTCCAGGTCTTTAATTCAGCTCAGTGATGTTGCTGCACTGAACGGTCTGATTCCCGAGGACCTGAGGCCGACATCCAGTTTCTTCGGATACATGTTGACTCAAGTCCTCAATGCTGCAACCAGAGCGAGAACATTAAGGCAAAGTACCAGGCTGTTTCCAATTTTCCTGGGAGTAGAAGTAGTTAAATGTTTGGACTTGAATGGGAAATCGTACTAGATTGCATGCTATAGAAAGGGGAGAATTTATGGGAGTAGGGGATACTAGAGGGCTAATAATTAAGCAGAGAAAGTCAATATAACAGACTTGAAAATGGCTTGCCTGAATCCACCACACGAAGTTAAACACACTTTCATGCTCACACACATGAATGTACACGTATGCACAGGTGGACTGTTGTTCCAAGGCTATCAAAGCTGCAGGTCTGAGAGTAACATTTTCATATAGGACTATTTCAGGACAAGCTTGGAGAAAAGACACAGGATTTGTTCTGAACTTGGGGGGCCAAGGTGCAGTTGGAAGATGGAGGCACAAAGGCCCAAGTGGAATGTATCGAAGTTAACAGGAATTTTTTTTTTTTTTAAAGCAAATGTTCAGAAGTCTAAGAGAAACACTCAAATGAGAGAATACCATGATTAAAAGCAGTACTGAGAAACTGGGGGGTGTTACGAACATCTATATATTTAACACCAGGCATTCAACTATAGTTCGGCCCCAGGAATAAACAGCCAGACTGCTGTTCCCCAAATTTCCTGGCTCAAAGTCAGCCAGCAACTGTGTGTGGGAAGTTTGTGTGTTTTGAAGAGAGAATTAAAAGGCAGGGTGGGGGTGGCAATGGTGAAGTTGGAACTACAAAAGCAAACACGTCTTAGTTAATCGGATTAGTGTTACACGATTCTGAGAAAATTTTCAGTGTCGAAAGCCTAGTTATGGGGCACTGTTCTACAAAGCTGCAGCGTGATACAATCAGAGATAAATGCACGTGATGTGGATGTTGACATTCCTTTCAGGATGGAAGAGGAGAGCATAGTGAGAGGTGTTGCTGTTTAAACTCCAGGAAAACTATTGAACAAGGGCCAGGCAGAATTTGTCCTCACTCTACTCATCCCCAGAGAATCCTTTTGTGAACAGGAGCTACTCGAAGTGGAGAAACCATATCAGAGTGATTACGGTTCATGTTGGACTGGCCGCCCTGTAATGGAAGGGGATCTGGTGTCCCACTGGGGCGGTGTTCCTACAGATTCCCTTGGGGTGATTTTTCTTGGTTCTTACTCAGACCATAGCCTCACATTTGATGATAGGGAACTGGGCACCTGTTAGGTGGATAGATGAGTCTATGTGTATATCCCACTGGGTTACAGATTCACCTTGGGTATTTTCTGGCTGGATAGTTAGAGCCGGCACCAGGCTTTTCATCCCAGAGGTTCTGGCCCTAGAGGCACCAGGACTATTAGCAGGTCAGGCTTCCTTGCCTACAAGCCCTCTAGAACTGGGTCTAAGTACTGGCCGCTGGCTTATTTTTTTATTCTTTGATAGCTTCTTTTCCATCAACCCACAAGTTCGCTATTGCCAAGATTCCCTTGAGAAAAGAGAGAGGAGCTGAGAGAGAGAGAAAGAGAGGAAGCTACACTTGGAAAGAAGATTGCTTTGTACTTTATTTACAACAGAATGTAAGAAAAAGGAAGTTATTAACAATAATAAATAACTGGGAAAGAAACACAAAAAAGGCATAAAATGACACCGAATGATGGCATGTGTGAGGATCAACTTTTTGTTTGCTTTGCTTGTCATCTATAACACTGTGCATTCCAAAACTTGGTCCTTCAGCAGTGGCAGTGGTATATTGACTAATTTAACTAATGAAGATCCCAGCTTGAAATGTAAACACTAAAAATTACACTTGAAGCTACATAAGAGTGACAGAAGTATTACATCAACTCAGAGAATCTCTCCTTGGTGATTACATGGAAGGGAGACTCGCAATTCAACAGACATGCTTTCAATTTTAAGCAAAAACATCGAGACTTATCCTAAAGCATTTGTTAACAACGAAATTACAATTAATAACGGCATCTGAAAAGTTCTCAACATATTCACATTCTCTTATTGCACGACTCCTAAAAAGCTTAAACACCAACATTTCAAATGCAAACAGACTGTTTTGAAGGTAGGACACAGATGAACCCAGTACGTGTTGCCTCTGAATGCCAACCCTGAGCAGCACTTCAGTTTCAGCAAGAATTGTGTACTTTTTTTTTTAAAAAAAGTGTATCCATGACCAGTTACAGTCACTGGACAGATTTTTTTTAAATTTCAAGAATTACGGCTCAGATGGCAGATTGTCAACTAGCCTATTGAGTCAGATGACTGATTAGAAAGGGACTAAAAATATTTAAGACAATTCTTATCTATTGGATTATCTGAGTACACATTATATTTAGAGTAAGTTATACTCTGGCCCTTCTGAAAAGAAAAATTCTTATTGACTTAAACCAGCCAGTGACCTTGTCTCTGAGCCACGAAGAAATGCTAAAGGAGAATTTAAAAATACACACAAATATATTAGCCTTGACATTTTCGCAGAAAAATTATTTTTCAATATGTGTCAGAATCTCTTTTCTTAGGCCACTAACTGTATTACAGTGTCTTTAAAGAAAACCACATAATTACTTTTGGGGGATGGGGGTTGTGTTTTTTAAGCGTCTGTGTTATACGTTCACAACTGCGCTACTCAGAGGTTTATTTTCACAACCAAAAACATGGCTAATAAGTACTTCCAAATAAATTAAAACCATTTCTCCCCTACGTAGATGCAAAACCATGAGAAGGGTTTAAAAATCCATTTACCTGTGAATGCACATCCTGTCAGTTATAACAGAGGTAACTGAAAAATGTCATGGCCTCCTTCGCTGTTAAGCTTTTCCTTTGCTTTGTTTTATTATAGACGATGAAATGGTCTTCAGAGTTAATTTCTGACAAAGTTTATGGGGTAAAAAACACCAAGACCTTCCTGTGTTGGGAAAGCACAGTCAAAGCAGCAGTGCTGTACTGCAGCCAACGAAAAGCACGTGTGCATTTCGTGTTTGAAATCCACCCAAATAAAATTTACAGTCCTTTTGATGGTTTTCACTAACATCAGAGATGAAGATGGCGTGCACATATATGTTAGTCTGTGGACTATTTAAAGAAATCTATGGACCAGAGACTTCAAACTAGTGGTGTCTGATTCACTATACTATATTTATATATATATATATACAGGTATAATACAATTTTGGTGAACAAAGTTGAAGGTTTCCACATTGCAAACAGAGGCACTGAGTTAAAGATTCTATTTTTCCCCAAACATGCTTAATGAATTCAAGTTTCTGCTTTTTTTTTCCTTTAAGTTTCCGTCATGCAGCCATTTAATTTCCATCCTTATAGGAATTATTAATGTTCTATATACACATTCATCGCAGGCTTGTATCCCACAATAAACAAATTCATGTATGGAGAATGTAAAATGACATTTGAAAATCAAGACAGAGAAAATAGTGAAGTTATATATGCTTGTGACTGGATTAAATATTTAAAGCAGCTAAAGGAATAGAAGCACCCCCCTTTCATTAAATGCACACAAACCACACGGAAACAGAAAACTGAACGCATTTTAAGAGCACACACATTTGACGGCTGAAAATCACACTATCATCAGCAGTTTGTAATTGATGTCTGTGGTATTGTGCTGGCTATGAAAGAAAACTCCCAGAAGGAAGTTAGAAATTAGCTTTCGAAAGCATAGAATTGTTGACCTTGATAGCGGAAGCTACTTTACAAAAAGGGAAAACAGCAATGGCATGAAAGGAAAAATTGGGTGCCAGATGTGTGAACAACCTGCACAAAACGAATCGGTCTATTTGAGAATGATCCCACCCCGTCCTGATTTCAGCTTGCAAATACACGGTAGGCAAATACGTACACTATCACTGTCTTCCGAAAATGGAATTTTGCTTTCTAAAGCCAAACATTCTCGTTAAGTACTACTGTGTGGAGAGGGAGCCATTGGGAAGTCCAAGGGGTTTGATAAAAGATTACGTTTTCCCACAAGCAAAAATCATGCTACCATACCATGCAAAGATGTCCTATTACAATGCTATCATTCTTAGGGAACTGATGCAGTGTTGATCTCAGCTATTTGCAACTGGTTCCCCTTGAGTTCTGGGTTTATTTATTTTTCCAGCTAAATGTCAACCTGTAGATAAAGAAATGACCTTGACAGTCTGATGTGTAACTTCCACTTGGTGCTGGGCTCATGGGGCCAGCACCTGCACCTTGGGAGAATTTGTCAACTTGAAAGACACTATGCAGAGTGCTGAGCACTAAGAAGCAGGCGGGGTCCACTGGCTGAGAGGCTGTGACAGAGAGGATATACTCCCTGGTCTATGTTGTTTCCTTTGGAATCTGTTTTGGGAAGGTCCCTTTCCTGAGGTTGGAGGTTAAGGTCAGGAAGGCTAGCTGGGGGCTTGGAATTGCCCAATTTCCTTGTTCTCTTCCTCTCTTGGAGGACCTACGGGAATGCTAGATTCTGCTTGCCCTTCCTTCTGCGTTTAAAGGCAGTGAGATGCGAAGGTGGTAGATTTTTCTCTTTAGAGGAGAGTTCTCTTTCTGCCACTTTGGTGAATGATCTCGCCTCCTGTCAACATTGAATCTGATCTTGCATTACCACTACTTGCAGAAAAGAAATTTAGAGGGGCGTCTTCTATCATTCCTCCATTTACTGTACAAATAGGAGTCAACAATTCTGTTCATTCTCTCTTCCCACCTGACAGTATTTACTCGACTTCTGCAACATTCCCAATATTTGGATTTCAAGTAAGCAGCAAGAGAATGACAGTCTTTTCTAAGGTCCAGTGATGGGCAATCCATTCCACGAAGTCTGGATGTCACGAAAAACAAAACCAGGAGGGGGGACAGGAGACAATTCTCCTTCTTAGGGTTCCCAAACCAGACATTCTGACAGTGTTAAAGTCCAGTTGGCTTACTCTATCCTTGAACTTGGGCAGATAGTCGATGAATTCTACTTGATTAATTACAAATTCTGAGAATGTTAATGGATGATAGAAGCTGACAATTAAGGTTTGTTGGTACCTGTAGAGAAAAAAGATGTGTGCCTCACCTGGGCCTCTTGGTTTCCTAACTTAACCCTTCCAAAGTCAGTCATTTCAGGTCACATTCATCCATGAAATTCGTAAGATTTCTGAGGCCACGAGGGCAGAAAGGGGAAAGTTATTAAAAGGCAGAAACAAGTGGAATCTTTATTAAATTCTGTGAAAGGTATAAATAAGTTATCATTAATTGCACTTGGAGCCTCTATAGGTTGATAATTAAAATTTTCAAAAAATTTAAAGTGTTAATTAGGCCCCAAATCCTGAGTCAGACTAACCAAAATACGAATCTTAGTAACTATTGGTATTCAAGTATTGGTGACGAGCAGTTCAAAATTTAGCAATTAGGTATATTATGCCTGAGAGTGTTTTTGAGAATTTCAGGTTCGATGGGAGGAAAGTGACTTCACTGTTTTACCACACCTTGTAAACACAGTGGAGTAAAGATTTCATTTATTTACGCTTGAAATCCATACCAACCTCATCAAAGGCCCAATAATCAGGCTTCCTCCCTGGCATCCAGCTGTGGCTACAGGAGAAGGAGATTGATTCCTTCTGTCCTTTGCAAGTCTTATATTTTACGTCTAACGGGATGCTGTGTGGCATACTTAGGGAATCATATTATATGTGAAATTACTTAACCCCATGCACGCTCAGAGATCAAAGGAACATGTTTGAGTGACAAAGCAGTCTTTTTCTATATTAGAAGATTCTAAAAACAAAACAAAACAAAACACCAAAACACAAAACCCGAAAACAAAAATATAAAACCCCATGAAATATTCATAAGAATTTACTCTGATTTGGGCCGACATGGCTTATCTGAAGAGTGTGTGACAGGTAAATTCAGGGTGGCTTTCTTCTCAGGGTCTGGAAGCGTGAGAGTTTCTGGGGCAGACTTTTTCCGGGGCCGATCTTTGGGAAGGGACAGAAATTCCGGTGCGTCTGTGGACAGAGGTGTGGACGGAGCACTAGAAGGGGCGCTACGGACCGAGGAAGGCAGCAGGGGCATGCTCGAGATAGAAATCGCAGGTGGGAAAACGCCGATTTTCTTGTTGGTGGCTTCCTGAGTGGCTCGTTCAAATTCTCGGACTTCATCCATTGTCATGTCTTCAAAGAAGAAAAAAAAAAAGAGCAGTTATTTAGAAGAAATGCGAATGGATTAATCTCTATGTCTGTTTTTAAAGGCCCTATAGGAACCCTATGATAAAGGGTCCTCTCCAGATTATAAACCCATATTATCACTGAAATGCTAAACCCTGAATTTTTTCTTTATACGGAGGCAAACCTCTGAAAAAATATTCCTTTATGAATATCCATTCAAGATTTCTCACATATTTTAAGTATTCTGAATAAGAATGTATCGGGGGAGTACAGAACCAAACCACAGCAGTGTGTGTGTATGTGTACGTGTGTGCATGTGTGAGAGAGAGAGAAGTGGGTATGGTGTGTTATATGGAACTATTAATAGACCTGGCCATCTCTTCTATAAGGAGAAAGTAATTAAACAATCAATGACCCCAAAATGATGCATATTGTCTATTTTAGATCGCGAAAATACAAGTATACCTTTATAGGGTCAACGGCAAACAACAGAATTTCTCCACGTGCTATTTTTTTATTCAATAAGCATATATATTTTTTGCATTTCAGAGGATACTTGTTTCCTGACTGTATATGCATCCTGAGATTGTTTAGGTGCTGCGTTTTAATTAGTTCAGCTTAACAAATAAGTAAGATGATGACAACAACAAACTCTGCTAATTATCCCCAAACCAAAAAGCAAACCAAACCAAAAGAACCCAAATCATTTCTCAAGGAAACATAAAAGGATAGAGAACAAAGGGAGAGGATAATTTAATGAGTGAAATTTTTATTTAAAAGAAAAAAGCATTATTTGTCATTCAAGAAATAAATTCAGCGATGCCTCATTTAACAGGCATTGTCACATGATATAATTTTCCAAATACCTGAAATTTTCTTACTGAGAAAGTAAAAAAAAAAAAAAATCTTTTAAAATATAAATCTTTCCCTAATATATTTAAGGTATGACATACACTTACAACATTTTAGATAAAATGTATGGGAAATGCATCACTGTGCTGCTGTACTGTGATGACTTCCTTCTCAGGGCCCATTTGCCTTTTATGGTTTGATATCTCTTCTCTCATCCTCAGGAACTCTATCACTATTACTGCTATTACTACTCCTGTGATTACTATTGCTACGGTTATTAATGACTTCCAGTCTGACTATCGTGGTATCCTTTGCCACGTTTATCTGTTGTTAAAAGAGAAAACAGTTAGCTGAGCGTATTAGAAAATGTGCTGATTGAAGGCCTAAGAGTTTGTCCTTGGGTGAAAGGTGATTATCTGCTGCCCGTGGATTTTCTATGTCTGTTTCAGATTCCCATAGACTCATCTTTCATTCTTAAACTTAGTGGTTGAATCTTCACTAGATGATATTGCATAAACTAGCATGAAACAACACAGCCACTTTGGAAATATTAACTATGGAATGAATATTCATAACATGGTAGTAATCATTAGGGGATTTTATGTATATATACACACGCACACATATTAGGTCATATCGTTAACATTTGAGCAAGCCTGAAATATTTTTCAAAAAACAAAATCCTTAAGAGGATTTCTTGGAAACAATTATTAAAATATTCTGAAAGGAAACTTTTTTTTTCTTTTACCAAGGAAATAAAAAATTACGGCTGTGTTGATGTAATACAAAATTCAGAATATAACAAGAAAAATTGTACCTGTAGACTTCTCACTTTAAAAAAAATAATGAGACTATTAAACGAGCTAAGAAGTGAGATTGAGTTTTTTAAAAAGGGGTATTTCGAAATAAAATTGAGACTCTCAGAAAAATTTCAGCGAATTGGAATATGTTTCTGTTATAATAAGTGGATATCATTTTGGAAAAAAATTAGACTTTTAAACAAGCGGCTGAACATAGTGCTCTTCTCCACATATCCAGCAGGGAGCAGAAACCACCAAAGTACAGAATTTTGAATTTACACTCCGTTCCAGAGTCTCTTCGAAGTTCCCTTCCTTGAAGGCACAGAAACTGTTCCATTGAAAAAGAGACTATGCCCTTATTTCTATGTTCAGGGATGTTAATTTTGCTTCACTTCAATCTAATTCGTCCCTACACGGGTAGATGATTTAAATTTTATTGAGCATCCGTGCAGTTTTTATTTGTGATGGGCAGCAGCCTCTTGACTCCATTTTTCATTATAATATAGAGAAGACGATAGAAAAATAAATGGTCTCCAATTTGATGGAATTCCACAGAATAAGAGAAATGTTGTAAGCATTCAAAATAAGCACTTTGTGTAACTTCTGAGGAGATAGGCATCTACCTCTTTATGCTGATGTCATGGGAACCCTGTGTGGGGCAGCCAGAGAATGCTCGGGCTTTCCCAAGGGGAGAACAGTTCTAGGTATCACCGTTGACCAGGTAAACTGACCTTCTAACACTAATAATCACAGTAAAATGAAAGGAAGACCAAACAAAATGCCTTCAGTTGAAAGCCATGAGAACTCAGAATGAGACAAGCACTGTGCTTTGTATCTTTGGGACATGTGGGGTCTCCCGCTTCCTGTGGCTTCCTTTGTCTGCTCATACTTATAGAGAGCAGCTTTCAGAGAGCGGCTGCGGGGGAACTGGCGTCTAACATTCCTATAAGAAAAGGTAATTGAAAGGGATGAAAATCAAGGACCGTCTCCTTAAGGAGCATTTTTAACTTTAGAACGGGGGAGAGGTAGCGGGCAGTCCTATCGGAACTGGTCTGTACACGGAGAGGACCACCTCGGCTGTCTCGTCGGAACAGTTTTCTGTAAATCCGATCATCACTGCGAGCAAAATAGGGAGGAAGAGTTAGGGCCATTTCAACCTCAGGGCAGTCACATGATCTGACAGCGGCACGGGAGCCTTGCAGGGCGCATTCCAAAGACACGCTCTAAAAACCCGATTGAAAATTTCCAAAGTGCAGCCCAAAATGTCTTCACGATTCCAAATGACAACAGCCATTTCTTAATTTTCTATGACTATGTCACCAATTTCTTAAAAATAATCTAATATGTATTATTCTGGAGCATGAGCTAGCAGGCATGCGGGCTCAAGCTGGCACCCAAAGATCATGCATGGCTCTGGCCAATGGTGCATACAAATGACTTAGTGACTACATATTTCCTTGTCATCTGTCTCTCCTTTTCATTAGCATGAATGTCTGAGATATAACCATATTTAAAATATAACCATGCTGGTGTACACCATACAGTCAACTCTCAATTTCCAACATGCCCCTAAATAACCTGGGGCTCTCTGGGCCTTTTCTTAGGTCCCAGGCTAGCTCTGGTGTGGTCCCAGCTCACCACATCTTTGCTGTGCAGCCAGGTGTGAGCACCAACCGCAGCCCCATCTCGACACTAACTTAGTAAAAGGAACTAATTGGGTAAAAGAGCTATAAAGGGCCATAGAAGGCATTTCAAAGCAAATATGAAGAAACCTAAAATGTCGGATGGGCCAGAAGCCCTCCCTTGAATGAATGACTGAGTGTTAACTATGTTTTTAAAAGGTATTGGCACGATGTTCTAGTTTGCATGTGACATCCTTCTTTACCCCTCTGTTCTTTTGTGGTGCAGGCTGTTTACTGGTACCAGAAATTGTTTCCACTCTCCGTGTTCTTGGTTTTAAGACCGAAACAACCCCTAAGTCAAGCGGCTTTAAAGTATCAAAACGTCTAGAAGCAAGAGGTGACAACTGTCCGATTTAGACCCAGCTCAGGTTCTGCAGCAATAGCCTTTGGGCGATGAGACTTTTTTCGTGGAAGTTTGAGAACCGAGCGTTCGCAGTATTTCAAAGATCAGTTTACGTGTACGTTTGGTAAAGGGTGGGCAACATGTTTTAAAAATTCTACATACACTTGTTTGGGCATGGCTCTCTATGTCATCCACAGTGGAGGAATGCTGATTGCAAACTTTTATGTTGGTTTGTTCATGCATGTTTTTCTCGTATTCCCGAACATCATCCATTGTCATATCTGAAAGAAGGTCAAGACGTTGGCAACTTCCGTTATTAAATGCAAACTTTCAATGGGGAGACTTTAGGGAAAGATGGTAGCTTAGCGGAAGCCAAAGAGAGGTTTAAAAAGCAGGGGATTCACTAACTTTATGAGGAGTAAATCATAAAGTTAGCTAAACCAGCCAAAAGGGGAATGAGTACAAGGAAGTGAAGTCAAAATAGTCTTAGAACAGAGAAGAGTGGAAATTATTTAGGGGTGACTCTCGTGAAGTGAGCTAAAGGGGTAGAGAGTATTAGCACATGGCAGTGCCGTAGGCTGGGATCTCCTAAAGCAGAAGTTAGAAGATCCCTTCCAGGACAGGCTCAGGTTTGTTTGGTTTAATACTTACCTTCCATATACCTTCCCGAATCGATTCTTTAAATCAGTGCATTCAGCAACAGAAAGAACACTTTCATTGCTATTGTAGGAGACTTGACGTAGAGGGCTGAGAAAGGATGCTCGCTGGTACAAGTCAGACTGGGTGCAATGCTCACACACAGATATATTTTTGCACGGCATATATGGGTGTCAGAGAGTGCAGGTCTACACTGAACTTGAAGTCTAGCCTAACAGCTTGAAGATGGCTGACACTAATTCCACCCACGCTGATCTATAAATAAAATGGCACATGACATTATGGTTTTTCACCCAAGTCTGCAGTTTTTCAGTATTTCAAGATAATGATGTTAAATCCAGCGGATCCCAACAGGGGACACTTTGGAGACGTTTTCGTTTGTCACAACTGCAATGTGGTTGTTACTGGCGTCTAATGAGTAGAGGCCAGAGAGATGCTGTGGAACATGCTACAATGCACAGGTCTCTCCCACACCCTCCAACAAAGAATCATCTCATCCAAAATGTTACAGTGTTGAGGGTGGGAAATCTGTCTTTCTCCACTTAAAAAAAGCTTAAGGAACCCATTCACTGTCAGTATGTGAAATACATAAAAATAACAATTAGACTCACTTTAAATTCTTCTGTTGTTTTATTCCTTATGCCCACCCTACTTCTTGAACATTTTACTTTGTTTTACCAACAATTTTCCCAGATGGGCATTCTTCTGCTGCTCTTGTGGCAGAATTTAACTTCACACCTGTTTACAATAAAGGTGTGTTGAGCAACTAGATAACTGACCACCCTGATCACTAATTATCGTGGCGGGTATTCACAGCTGGAATTTTTCCTTAGGTATTTTCTGCATCATGTGGCTTGGTGCCTTTTTATATCAATCCATGTGTGTCATGTGAGATTCTCTTCATTTCCAAAGGGCAGACTTGCCAGAAGTTTATGATTTAATTCAGTGTGGTCTGGGGCCAAGATGGAGGGCGGCTCTAAATCCAGACCTGGGCTAAGTTATTTAGCTAATGACCTCCCCCACAACCCCCACACCCCAAAGCTGTCAATCAAGGATGCTGTCCATAGCAATGTAAGTATCAAGAACGTTAAGCAGAAGTCTGGCCAAGCAAAGAGCATGCTTTTTCTTTTAGAAAATCGAGGTAACTGGAAGCAATAAAGAGATGCTGCTTTGTAATTAAACAAATGTACTTCAGTTAACAATAATAACACATTCTTTCAATACAACCACTTTAATTTCAATGGCTGGTTATCAAAATTTTAAAAAACAAATACACCTGGAATAAATACCGAGGTCATGTTAAGCTAAAAGTTTAACATTTAAAGAAATTTCTCTATACATGTGTTCAAGAGATCTTTTCTTTCCTCCCCCTCACTGGCATGACAATAATTTGGAAAACAAAAACAAAGACATTTTGGTTTCTTTGTTCTAGTGAATCTCAACAAAAATCATTTTTTATCTTTAATTAGCTCAATGTTAAGAGAGGGCTTATGCTGTCTCATTATGTACTTTCAAGGACATATCAATTTTATGGATGTGAAGAAGGATTTAATAATAAAGATACTCAAAGATACTGCCTTATTCATAATAGTGAAAAACTGAAAACCACCCAGGGGATTGATAGTACTATGCAACCATTAAAAATGATGTAGAAAATATTTAACACTATAGAGAAATGTCCTTGGCATATTATTAAAAATAAGAGGTAGGAAAATTATACATCTTAAATCATTTTTGTTGGAAAAGCATTATATACATTTTAAAATGACTTGAAAGTATATATTTCAAAATGTTAGCAGTGATTGTTTTGAGAGGTTGGAATTATGGGTAATTTTCATTTTCTTCTTTTTGCTTATTTATTTTCTCCACATTTTTTACATGGAATATGCACTATTTGCGTAAGAAAAATAGAACATTATTTAAAAATATTATCTGGGGTCATTCGAAAATGGACACCTTCAATCTGGAATTGGTAAGGAGGAGACACACTTTTCTAGAATTTCTGCCCATTCTAGAAACATGATTCCATGTGGCTGTTTTAAATTAAGAGTTAAGAAATAAAATTTCAGAAAATTTCATCTAAAAGAAAAAAAAAATCTCCCAATTCGATCGCATAAGAATGAACATTTCTAGTAAAGTGGGTCTCTAAAAGATGATGATAATTTTGTCCCTGCCGATGTGGAAAGAAAATATGTTTGCCTAAATCCTGAACTATCCCCACATACCCTACGTGCTTACAGAAGTGATGAAAACATTTTCAATATTTGTTGGTAATTTATGGAAAGCCTAATCAAGAGAAAACATTTCTGTTCAGTTATATGGTAAAATACATGACGTCCTGCATCTCCAAAGTCTATGACCCCAGAATCTAGATATGAATCAATTTTTTTAGTTACATTCAGTCATGTGCCCAATGACAGACTGTCCTTTCGAAGAAAACTCACCTTCATTACTGATTAATTTTCAATGATCAGTGACTTCTAACAATTTAGGTTCAGTTCTCTTGTTTTCAGCAAACGAGTTTATGTGTATCAGAAACTCTTCTTAATTAATGGAATCCTATGTCAATTATTTTGCAAGTAAACGGATAATCACCCCTTAATTTATAGATTTTAATGGTTACAATCTACTTTTCTTAAATAAGGTTTCTTAAATAAAGGTGTTATAAACAGGTAACAATAGCTAACTGCCTGATTTAAGAATTTGGGAACTAATGCGGTATTTCTTCAAAGAGAGGCACAACCTAACATCTCTGCCAAAGACTGATTGGAAGCAGCACTGGGAAGTAAGGTGGGCGTACAAACGCCCTCCTCATCGCACCTCACTGGAATAGATTGCCTTTCTTCACCATCTTGCTAGGCCATTTCTTTCCTTCTCTTTCTCACCCTCCTTCAGGCGAGAGCAGAGCAAATCTCAGTCTCCTGTCCCAGCATGTGGAGGTCACACTGAACGGAGCCAGAGTAGCACCTTCTCTTCTGCCCGGTGACCGGGCTGAGACTGGACCCTCCTCCTCCACCATTAGTCCAGCATTGTTGACAGGGCAGCTCTGGACGAGCGGCTTTGTTAAGTGAGGAATCTTTTCAATCTCCTAAACCAGGAACTAAAGGTTCTCATTAAGGAGCAAAATACATCTCAACTTCATGAGCCCTGGTCCACTGCCAGCGTTTTCTATATTTAAAAAATTAAATCTGGGTTTTAATTATTAATTTATTGAACCACTCAAGTAAGGTATGGATTATATTCCATAGAAATAATTTAAGGCGTATTGGATGACATAGAGAAAAGAGTTTACCTCCTTTTAACCTCCCCTATAATCCTGTTCCTTCTGGACATAACCACTCTTAAGAGTTTGAGGCACAGCCTGCCAGAGTTTCCCCATGAAGTCACATGTATGTTACTACACACACACAGTCTCATTTACTTTTACACTACGGAATCAAACTATACTATATACATCCTGTATATATCGTTCTGGCTTGCTTTTCTCATTAATGGAAAATGTACATATTTCCATACCAACACATAAGAACTACCTTATTCTTTTTAACTGTTTCACACATATTCAGAATATGGGACTATCATAACCTAATTGGCCATATTCCTGTTAATGGACATTTACCCTGAGATTAACTTTTAGCTTTTATCAACAACACTACACGTGTATTATTCCTTAAGAATGGAATTGCCGGGTCATAGGTTATTTGTACTTATTATTTTTATAAAAACTACCAATTTGTTCTTCCACCTATCCAAAACTGAATATTGTCATTCTCTTAAATTTTTGATGTCAGATGAGCAGATATATCTTCCTGCCGTTTTCATTACGTCTCTTATGATTAGTAGTGAGGTTACTGGACATTTGCGTTTCTTCTACTGTTTACCTATTCATATACTTTACCTTTTTCTATTGAGTTGTTGGATTTTTGAGTTATAGGACCTCTTTATATATTACAGGTATTAATCCTCTGTTGGCTACAAGTATCTTCTCCTAGTCTTTCAACTTTGTTTATGGTGGCAATTTTCTTTAAATCATTTTAAAGAAGGCAAGTTGATTTCTCAGGAAGTGGAGGCAAGATCATATATTTTAAAGGCCTTTAGGATAGAACTCAGTTGAATGTACAGAGAAACTACAAATGCTAAGGGACAAAATGTTTGCAAGAATTTTCCTACATTGCATTGCATAGTTGTAGCAGCTAAAAATTCTTAAAAAGTCTTACAACTCTAATTCAATAACCTGTCCAATGGCACATTATGTTTTATTGCCTTCTATAAACATTTTTCTCCACTTCTAGGGTCCTCAGCCTAAATAGAAGTCATTTTTTTTCTCATTCTTAGTCAAAATGGAAGTCTTGAACAAGTAGCTGTGTTGGGGTCAAGGGGAGGCTCTGGCAATCATGAATTAGATTTGATACTCCTTTGGCTCCATCAAAATGGTGGCTATCCTTTGGGAAGTACCTTTTTTAATCATTTAAAATGATTATAAATTCAATCCATACTCATTACAAATAGCTTAGGGTGGTTATACTTTTCTGTAGTGAAAGGTGTCAAATCCTCAAGGCTTGGAGCATAGCATTTCCATGTAATTCAGACCACTAAGATCCAGAATCATAACCTATGCTTGTGATTTTCACCCCCTATACTTCTTAACTTGGAGAAGTGGAGTGGGGGTGGGTCACAGATTGCTTTGAAAATCTGATGGAAAGTTAGGGGTTCTCTCTCCAGAGAAATGAACATAAGCATAAGAGCCATAACCCTCACATTCAAATTTCAAGAAACCTGAGGCCATCAGAAAATGCTGCCTTCGTGAACTCAACCAGCTAATGCTCGTCCCTAAGCAGGCCTCTTTCTCCACCTTAAGCTTGCTTCACCCACTGGTAGTCCTGCTCTAGGGATTCCAGGATGATTTCTAAGTCATTTTCATGAGGTAGTTTCATCTAGACCAGGCAGAACATCCCCTTCCCATAGTTTTTTCGAAGGGTCAGGGTTTCAAAGACATTCATGAGGTTCCACCCAACCACAGCCTCCCTCTGGTAATCCTGTGCTCATCTCTCAAAATACTGTCAGATTGTGAAGCAAAACTATGCTTCTGTGAAGCTGGGCTGTCTATTTTTATCCCCATACCCTCTCCCCCCATCTTCCGAAATGTGTTGTTGCTGCTTCTCTGATTAGTGTTCCAGTCACGCAGGAGAGACCCAAGGCTCATGGATAAAGACCAATCAAGGCTTTGAAAGACAAACTCAGCTCCTCCAGCAGTGGAAATGGTTATACTTTACCATGAACACGAACAGAATGACATCTGTTTAGGGAAATAGTTATGTGACAGCAAAATGCTGAAACTTAGAAAAGATACAAATTTAAAATCTTTGGGCAAAAGATCGTCATCATCTACAATGTCTTTTTTCCCCCTGGACTCTTAATTAAGCGCTGGAAGTGGTGAGTCTAATTAGGGAGAAAGACATTTAGGGCTGCCATTGCATAAGGGAGTGTGTGCATTTTGTACCCTACTATATGCACACAGCCCAGGAGGCAAATGGGGCTAAAATTTAGTCCCAAGCCAAAAGCACTTGCTAAATCTGCCTAGAAGGGGCACCTTCTTCTAATTCTCCAAAGGTATTGGAGTTTGGCAGTTGGCCCTGAAGACATCTAGACATCTACTATTCTTTAGTCTAACCTATTTGTACTGAATCAAACTGTCCTTCCTTGCAATCTAACCTGGTTTATAGTCCATGCTCTACGCTAAATGTTCTCAAACTTCAGCGAGCATCGGAATCATCTGGAAGGCTTGTTAAAAAACATGGACTGCTGGCCTATACCCTAGGCCCAGAGTATCTGATTTGGTAGTTTTGGGGTGGGGCCTGAAGATCTGAATTTCTAACAAATAACCAGAGGATGCTAATGTTGCTTGCTGGCCCAGGAAATTCACTCTGAGAACCAGGCAATAAGCTACAGGCAAGAGTTTTGTGTGTGTGTGTGTGTCTGTTTTTTTAACTTTGGACTTTTGCTGTATTTACTAACGAGAGCCTCACTGAGCCTGTGTAGGCCAAAGAAAAAACAAGCAGCTTCAGGAACCCAAAACTGAAGGGCTATCCTGGCAGACGGCTGGCTTCGGTACCAGTGACACATCCATCTACCTGAAAGGCCCACCGTCCTCAACATTATCTCGAATGAGGGGCTGAGAAGACACTCGTGAGCAGGGCTATTTCCATTCATTTGATTTGAGTGTCTGCATCTGTGTAATGAAGGAGCCACTGTTTTCCTGGCAAGCAGCTCAGCTGGGCGACGATGCCAGCAGTAATTTACATGAAATGGATGTGGTGGTTCTCAGACCCCTTGCTGAGTGAAAAGGCTGCTTGTTTTGGTTGGGGCTAGGATTGTGTATATAGTGGGAGTGGAGACCTTCTCCGGGGAGTACAAGGCGCCCTGATGATCTACATCCACTAAACCACATGTTGTTTTTCTGCACTCAGATACAGAAAAGGCTTTTTTTGTCAATAGATTCCTTGAGTTATTTCTGTCTTCACCTAACCCATCTAAAGTAAATAGGTAGCTGTTCTCTAAAAGGACCCCAGCACTGGAGACCGACAGTTTCCTTTGATGCGTTATTCTAGCTTAGGGCCTCTGTAATAGTCTGACCTTTTTATTTTTTTTGGACTGAAAGTCTTTAAGTCTTTCCTTATCCCAGGCTTGGATGAGATAAAGAGTGGGCCTTCATCCTCTGTACCTCTGCAGTTCACTTACGAGGTGCCTTCCCTCGATTTTTTTCTCTTTCTGTATCCTGTCTCTACTCAAACCCTTTATTCTTGATTAATAGGCTTGCAGTGTTTTGTCCCCTTCATGAGGCCCTGGCTACTCTGTTTGATGCTACACATTCTAAAAAGCCCTCTCTGGCCTTCTGGCACGAGAGAGGAATCTACTAAAGTGCCCTGTGTCTTCTTGGTCTTCAAAGTGGCAGAATTTTGGCCCTTCAGGTCCCTGTTCGCTTGCCAAACTTCTCATCAGTTTGAGCCTATTATTCTTTGAATATCCTTGTGATATTCCCTTCGTGTCGGTGGTAAGGAAACCATGAGCTTGGAGGAGTCCAAGTTGGGACAGAGTAGTAGCTCTTAACCATTTTAGGGGAGAAAAGCTCCCCAGAAAAAAACAACAACCAGGAAGACTGGTTTAATGATCAGGAGAAGTAATCACTGGAGACTTTCCCTCCGCCTGCCTCATAAAAGACAACTACAAATAGACGAGTGTTAGGGGGCATCACAGCCTCGTGGTGAGAGGCGGCGCACTTGCCACGTGAGTGGCATCCTGAGAGTGTGTGATAACAGTGACGATCTTCCAGAGTCTGCCTTTGGACAAACCCAGGGAGACGCATTTGCTCTTCAACCATGCGGATCTAGGAAAATTGCAAAAAAATAAAAATAAAAAGCCCTACAGAACCATTTTTTTCTTTAACGTGGCTCAGAAATGGCCAACATTAATAACCATCACTGTCTTTGCCCATTCGGTCCAATGTATCTTTTCACTTTGAATTTGATACTTTCTGCTCAGAACAACAAGGGAATTGGTGGAACAATGACAGAAAAGCACTAAAATACAATCCCGGTTACACTGAAAACAAATTCAGCGTGACTTCGGAAAAGGCCAAGGAGAAGAGCATTTCACTGGATAAGCAGATCTAACCCAAGTCACCGCCTGGGTGTGTTTGTTTCTATTTATAGTGAAGGGCACTAGCCTCTGATGACTGATCCTGGGAATGTAGAGGATTCACGTGGATAAAACATGGATTTGGGAAGGGTGGATGAAGCGACCTTGTTTTTATTTACTGGAAATGTGAAGAACTTGTTTAACTCTTCCAAATCATGTAAAATAAAAAAAACTTAAAACGCCAGAACAATAGTCTCAGGATTAAGGGGGTATCCATGCCTCTGCCCTTGAATTCTTGCAGAATCCTTATGTTTTTGGTAAAGGAGTGTTTTAAGTGATCTCTGAATCAAAGGACAGCTTTCACTTGATATGATGCTTCAGGCAGCTTTGATCTTGAAATCTGCTATAAATTAGGATGAGTTTGAAACCCATCCAACAGAGAATTATGGATTCCTGTATATCAAGTATGCAAGCATTAAACATACTGAGGTCCTACTTAGTCAATAACTAAGCATTGTAGTTATGTTAGACCAAGCTTCTATCATTACATTTTTCTCCTTTATGTTCCGCGAACAGTGCCATTTCCAACACAGGAAGCAGTAGCCCTGCCTTTATTGTAGTCTTTCTAGGTGGCATTTGAAGCCAGATGGACTCAACATGTTAGGAAGTTGTTCTACAAGTCATTTCAGGGAAGTCGACTTACCATACCACTCATCAACCCATGCGAAAGCCTGTCTGTGTCCAATCAGCAGAATATCTCGGACCACCTAAAAAAGTGAAAGAAGGGGGTTGAATAATATCATGTTTATTAAAACTATGTGGAAAATAGACCTTTCCCAATTCTAAGAATCTTGACGATTACAAATTTCTGTACCCCTCTGTCCACATGTGATAACAATTATAGGCTGACACACACTGGTATTGTACTTGCTCACCCTCAGCCCTTTCCACGGCGTGTAAATGCTTGCTGCAAATTAATCTCCATCTCATCTGAAACTCAGGCTGGAGGTGTGTAGAAGCCAATGACGACGACTTGGCAGTCACACAGAAATGACTGGAATGAATCTCTAGGCTAATCACTTTGAGACTTTTCTCTCCATTTATCTTTACCTAAAACAGGTCCTACATTTCATTTGTAGAAAGGTGGGTTTAACTAGTGCCGGGGAGAATAATGATAAATGATAGAAATCAAGAACTTTTCTAGTCAGCAAGTCACTTTTAAGCAAAGAGCACTTAATATTCTTTCTTCTCTGATGAAACCTCCTAAATATTGGTTAAATATTTTTCATAATTGAAGGTGTGAGACATAAGGCAAGTAAGTATCTTTCTAGGCTTGACTTTCATATAATAAAAGGAAGAAAATAAAGCAAGTTTAGTTAAGTATTATTGAAAGAGATGACATAAGAGACACAAACTAGAACAGAACTTAATGGGAATGATAAGACTGACGACTGGAGGCAAAAATGAATGAAATTGTTTCTGATGGTGACACATAATGGCAATCGTAGACTAAGAAAAATCATATACATAGTTTTTGTGTGTGTAACACTGTTCACATGCTTTTATTTCATGGTATTCTTTTTTTGTCCTCCATAAATATGCCTTTTTTTTACGTTTCTTGGATACTCACACACTCCCTCCAACATTCTCGTCTTCCTGCCAAATAAATCCAGCAATTGTCAAAAACCTCTCGTGGAAGGTTCAAGCATGTTTCTATAAATGAAGGATCTTAATCTGGTGAATTTGCAGAAACAAGGGAAGCATTTATAATGAAGTGTTTATTATTCCAAGACTCTGGATATCTAGTGAGGCTTAAGGAGGAAATATGTAATGAAAATTAGAGACAACATGAAGCCATCCATACTTGAGTGCTGAGTGTGTCAAATTCGTGGAAATCAAAAGAACAGCATCGAGGCATCAGTAAATATCCTCCATTACATTAAGCACAACACAGCTGTCTTCTGGAAACAAGAATTCAATAATGTGCTAATTAATGGCTCGCTTTCGAACATTTTCCCCCCTTAACTGTGATTCTTAAAAAACCAAGGTGTTCAGAGAAAGGCATCTCTGGCACTTTAAACCCAAGCAAATGCTAGCCTCAGATACTCATTAGCGACTCGCGTGCCAGAGCAGGTGTTTTTTGGGGGTGTTGATAACACTTCGTTATATGTGGAAATGGGCAATGGGAATGCCTATCACCAGAGCCTAATCCCTACAGGTATTTTAAAGAAAAAGATTCTCAAAACTAGCCGAAGTCATCTTAGAGAAAAGAAACACAGTGAGCCCTGTGACAATCTAAATGTGCTTTGTGAGAGGGAGAGATGATAAAGTGCACTATGGTTGTGGCCTTAGTAAGAGATCATTTTGGGTTAAAAAAAAAAAAGTGGAGGGAAGATACTGTAGGAAGTCAAGAAAGGTACAGCTTAAGGTAGACACAGAGCTGAAGCTGGAAAACATTGACCTGAGGGGTCCTGCCTTCCTGCTTAATAACTGGGACACAGCCGGTCCCAGAACTTGATTTCTATGTGTCTCGCTTGGCGCCTTGCTCTGGTTGGGCAGAAGGAGTTTAAGAACTCAGCAGAAGACTGGCCCGCTTCTGTCTCACATCTGTTCCAGAGCCTACTATCATCATGAGCCCAAGTTCAGTCTATTCCTTGGGCTTAAATTCAAGATTTGCACATTTTATTATCAATTGCCCCCCGATTTTGTTATCAATTGCTCCCCGTAGACAAATCCATCTAAGTAACAAAAAGCTCAGAGCATTAAGGTTAAATTCCAGTGCTCCCAAAAGAATTTCAGAAAGCTATTTTTTATCAGTTTTTAAGCGGAAAAATAAACAGATATCCAGCCTATCTGGAATGCAGAGACAACTGGGTAGTATTTATTTTTATGGAAATAGGAGGAGTTACAAAGGGCAACGCTTGACACTGAGTTTCCCATTTTTTTCCATGAGGACAGGAATCATGTTAGAAATCCTTAAGTCATTACCCAGTGAATTCATGCTACAAAATTAACATGTTTGGTCAAAGTGGGTACACGATTGAAACCTTTGTTCTGAGGCGGTAAATAATTCTTTGGTAACAGAATGATTTTAAGAGCAGAAAGGCTGAAGTGTACCATTATCTAATGGGAATACTGGGATTTCTTGTTCTGTCTCTTCGTGCGTCCTCTACCTTAGGGGTCTACATTCGAAGGATCTTTTGAGTGAGAATTATCCTTAGGGGCTGTACACACAGTGCCTCTGCCTGGAATGCAAGTACTCAAGTACCAAGTATAAGTATCCATGCTTGGAACTAGATGCCAAATGGGGAGTATGTTTTGAAAGGCTAACTTCTTGAATATACTCACTCAATAGACATGGAGGTCACAGAATAAGAGATGAAGTGTAAAGCATCTATTAGTGCAAGAAAATTAAACCCGTATATAAAATGCATTTTAATGAAAACAGAGTTTTCTAGAGGTAGTTATCTCATGTGGGTTCAGCACTGATATGTTGTATACCATGCACTCCAGCTGACAATAAAGAAAGTTGTTTGGTCCGCAGCTCAGGAACTGCTGTCTGTTCACTAACCTTGTGTACAAATTGTTCCACTCTGGTCTGAAGCCCCCAGACCTCGAACTTCACGGTCACCAGCTTGTAGGAACACATGATGGGCTGATGACTATCTCTCCAGCCTTCCCTTAACTGTCCCCGTCCTGTCTTCTCTGACTTGAAGTGCTTGGGATCCTGGAACAAATATATCAAAGAAATGGTAACTTAAAAGTTCGACCACCCATTTATATGAAATAAATGAAGTAAGTAAGTGAAACTAAGTGAAAGAAGCAAGTCACCATCAGCCACACTGTGTAAGTCCATTTATATGAAATACCTAGAATAGGCAAATATCTACGGAGAAAGACATCAGTGGTCTAAGGCTGAGGGAGGGGGAATGACATGGGGCACGACTGCTGGGAACAGTTTCTTTCGGGGGTGATAAAAATGTTCCAAAATTAGATTTATGGCGATTGGCTCACAACTCTATAAATCTGCTAAAAACCAGACTTGTACACTTTAAATGGGTGAGCTCTATGGTATGTAAATTATATATCAACAAAGCTGAAAAATACACAAGAGTAATATTAAAAATCCCATATGCTACCTCAGTAGGATTTTTCAGGGTTGCACTGGCTCTGGGTTTACTGCTATTCCTGCATCAAGTAATATTATGATGCTCATTATCCTAAGCACGTGTTTACCGAATGCACAGTGTGGGCACGGTACAGACCCAGGTATTACATGATGCTCTCCCTTGGCCTGATTTCTTTGTCCTGAGGGGGATGGGAGGGCATCAGCTTTGTGTGTGGCAGGTGTGGTCTGTGTGTGCGTGGTTGCAGATAACTTTCTCCCACTCAGAGAACAGACTCAACTCTACTTAGATGACCTCTGTCCCCTGGCCTTCCTCCAGGATTCTTCCTCATTTGCATCAATTGCAAGAAGATAGTGAGCCTGGGAAGATGGTAGAAAGGGACCAGATTGGGACAAATACATAATTACTGAAATACAAAATTGACAGAAGAAGGAGCAGGGCAGAAGGAAAAGAAAATACATAATAAGTTTCCCAAGGGAATACAGGTCGGTAACCTTGAGAGTGGGCAGCATTTCTGAATCTTTGGTACCAGCTTTGCCATGCTGTACTTTAATCACCTAAACCAACCCAGAAACTGCTGCTGATATTATATGCATTGGTCTGGGAAGATGATGACGATTTAATAACACGACACATGGAAAAGGCATAGGCACAGGGTCTGGCCCGTAGCGAGCGCTCCCTAGTGTAAGTCATCATTGCACTTCCAAAGGCAGTCGGCGAAGACTTTGAGTAATACGTCCAATCTTACAGTTCGGGGCAGACAGCAGAGCCTTTCCAGAATTGCTGATAAATGATCTGATGTTCAGGGCCATGGGACTAGGTCCTGCCTGCCCTGTGTTTCTATGCCATATAATGCCATTTAGATTAAAAAGAGAAGACCAATAAATCGAGAGCTGCATCACCAGGG
Source organism: Pteropus medius (assembly GCF_902729225.1). Taxonomy (NCBI): domain Eukaryota; kingdom Metazoa; phylum Chordata; class Mammalia; order Chiroptera; family Pteropodidae; genus Pteropus; species Pteropus medius. Next base: position 11,527,714 of record NW_024355990.1, on the reverse strand, counting down.
AGACTATGGTAGATAATCTGCAAACGTGGCCACCATCACTTCCTTCCTCACTGTACCGGCATATGCCGTTCCTCTCGCCCAAGACGGGGAGGCTGTTTGCCCTCCCCTTCAATCTAGACTGGCCTTGACTTGCTCTGACCAGTGCAATGTGGCAGAAGAGACACTGTCAGTTCAAATCGTGAAGGGAAGCTTGAAGCTGGAATCCTGCCAATGTAAAAAGTCTACTTCGATCATCCTGAGACCACCATGCTGTGAAGCCAGGGATGGGAGTGAACCAGTCACCTTTAATATTGCAATCCAGGCATACTCTCTGAGGAACAGAAGATCTGCCCAGCTAAGCCCAGTCAAGGTTGTGGAATCGTGAGGAAATAATGCACTGTTGTTGTTGTAGGCCACTAAATTCTGAAGTGGATTGTTACTTAGAAAGAGATCAAGCAGATGTATCAAGCGAATTACAAAACACACGCAATAACTAGATCACCAGAGAGGAAGAGAATGAATGCCACTTTGTTCTTTCGCAGAACACACCAGAAGTTCACACAATTGGCCACACGTGTGAACGCTATAAACAAGGAAATTTATAGCTGCCCAGCAGTTCCTGCTGAGTTGAAATACAGGAGCCGAAGTTAAATGGGGAAAGCTGGTTTCTTTCCCGTGCGCCCTTTGACTTCCCCACAAGAGGCAAATGATGAGTATAATTATCAGCACGATGACAACTATCTTGAGGCTCAGAAGACATGGCTGTGGCTGACCAGAATATGTGTGGCAAACCTTCAGGAACCTAGGAAGGGGTTGTCCCAAATGGGTTAGCAACTGGGTGAACGAAGGATAGTTCCAGAGCCAGCGAGCAGTGGGAAGCAAGAGGGTAAAGTTCCCAGCAACCCCGACGTGCAGGAGACAAAGGACACAGCAAACGGAGAGAGGTGAGCAGGCAGCAGAGGCAGGAAAATGAAATAAAAGCCAGGACTGTGGCCTGACCTGTCTTCACGCCTCTCAGATGCTGTGCGGTGTGCAGGCGAGAGGCCCGCAGATGGAGACCTCTGGGCCACATGGCTGCACCCCACTCTTCCCTCCCAGGACATTCGTCTCTGATTCATGGACTAGCCTCAGCTTGTTTCTTTGCCCAACCACTGCTGAATCTGAAATGACACCTCTTCCAGAATCTTTGTGTACATTCCAGACTTCTCAGGAATAAAGCAAGACTGCAGTATCAAGCGTGGAACACTGGCAGATTGCATTTCCAAAGCAGTTAAGAATTGTGGGGCCTCACAGCAAACTTCGGTTCTGAATAAGACAGGAAAAGTGCTGCTTGCACAGTGCTGCTTAAATCCATGTGTGGTTCTTGACTGCACAACAAAATAGTAAAATCATATTAGGCTATTGCAACGTGAGGTTTTAGAAAAAAGGCCATGAGGCAGGGAGAAGTACACTGTATTGTCAAGGTGCAGAATAGGATTTTTAAGATGGAAGTGGTAACTCGGTTTCATGTCCTCGATTTTATGGGTAAGGACATTGAGGTCAAATGAAATATTTTGCCCCCAAACCACAGGCGCTTGGTAACTGGTCGGGGACTAGAATTCCAGCCTTCCCCAATTCTAGCTCAATGTTCTTTCCACTACATTTACTTTTAATATTAAATGGCAAAAGGGTGTTTTTGTTATAGCCAGATGCCAAAAAAGCCATTAAAAAGTGGGCTCTTTACGGCAACGGCGTGTTGATTTTTTGCAAGTCTGGTGTAATATCCACAGCTGTCGATTTCATTTAGTAAATCTCGGACATGGCCTACAATTAGGAATTCGCTTTCGAAGAGCTGGAGGGAGGTAAGGGAGAAGGATTTACCAGAGGACTTCTTTAATCGAAACTTAAGATCAGAAATGAACATCCGACCGAATGCCTTTGAATGAAGGTGAGAGGAAAAAAAATCTAACCTTATCTGAAATATTCTGGTCATAAACTTTTCTCCCTTTTCCTGCCCAGGCTCCTCACTCTCATTTCTCCTCCCCACCTACTCCCCAATACCCATTCCTCTTGCACTCATTTTCTGCAGCTCATTTTCTCACTCGAGTTGGTGAACATGAGTATCTAAATTGCCCATTTACACATCAGCTGACCTTTCTTAGAAACTTTCAGAATTTTTTTTTTTTTTTATTTTAAAAATTTCTGGTTTGTGTTTCTACAGCTATCATAATAGTTTGGTCAAACTGTTATATCACTTATATCATTCTTTATAAAATAACTGGATGCTTCACATTTTAAACTTTCATTTCCAGGGTTCCTTATTTTAAAAGGAGGGTTATAAACCTCCACCTTCATCTCTGATGCTACAAAATCTCCTGGGCCTTCCCAAACTTTGGTTTCGAGGTTTGGCCTATTTTAAAAGGACATAAAGTTTGACTTCAGTGTGACCGAGACATTACACGTCTTGAAACTCCTTCTAGGATCCCAACCCAGTGCGACCAGAAAACTCGGTGAAAGTTCTCTGTAGGGTGCTACATGGCGACTCCCAAAAGGTGTGTCCTAGTCCTCACTCCAGTACCTGTAGATGTGATCTTATTTGGGGAAAAACGGTCTCTGCAGATGTTACGAAACTGAGGCTCTCGCGATGAGCTCCGCCTAGATTATTATTAAGAGGGTGGGCCCTAAATCCAATGACAGATGTCCTTATATAAGAAACAGAAATGGAGAAGACACGAGAAGAGGCCACGTGAAGTCAGAGGCAGAGAACGGAGTTATGCAGCATAAACCAAGGAACTCCTGGGGCCCCCAGAAGAGGCAAGGAAGGATGCTTTCCTAGAGCCTCTCCTTGATTTAGGACTTGATTCCGGTCTCCAGAACCGTGAGAGAAACCTCTGGTGACGAGGAGCAAGGTTGACCCGCGACCCCCGTGCTTCTGATGTAATCAGTCCTGCTGGGGTCTGAGAGTCCAGCGTTTCAAAAGCTCCCCACGTGTCTGGATGTGCAGCCAAGGTGAAACAATTACCATCCCTCTGTTCCAGATGAGGATCCTGAAGCTCACCGGTGATCAGTGACTTTTCCACAGTCCGCCAGGATTCAGGCTCAAGGCTGCCGACTCCCAGGCTTGGCTCCCAAACCCTACACCCCGTGGACAGGACATTCCCATCTGAAATTTTCGCACGATCTGTCAGAGGAGAGTCCGTCTCCTCATCTGCAGAATGCTGTTAAGGCTAACTCCCCTTGGGGCTGTTGCAAGGATAACGTTGGCAAAGTCCCTAGTCTGACACCGACAGATGGCGTGTCATCCACAGGCAACATCCCTGAGAGATAAGAGGCACGTGACACAGAAACATCCTTTAGAGAGACTGTAATGCAATTTCCTCAGCTCTCGGCAAGCTCCTCAGACGAAGGCGGTGGGAATATCCGAAGTGCCTTACACTGATTATTACTTTGTTATCCTGTGGACTAGTGTATAGAAAAATGCTGATAAGCGTCAACAAAAATATGACTGCCAACCACCATGCAGGTGTCCTTGTGTCAGTGAAAGACTGGGTGGACACTTCCATTTTCCGGAAGCTGTCCCCTGTTGGTGTCCCTTAGGACGGGGGTGGAAGAAATCCCAAGAGAAGGATTTCTGCTTACTGGGCACTGTGACTATGTCCTGGACTAAGGCCAAGTGATAGTCTTGTCTCGGAACCAACTCCTTTCCCTCTTTGTCTTATGTTTCGGTGGCAGGTTCCAAGTTGGCAAAGCAGAGAGCAAAGCAGATTCCCCTACTGTAGGCTGCTCCCTTAAGCAAGTGACTTTACTGATTTCACTGGGGCTCAGGAACCACGTGGTGGCACACGCAGGAGCCAAGTGGGAGCTTCCCTGAACACCCTTGGCTGGTACCTCCCAACAGCAGAATGGGTCAGCCTTGAAGTTGGACAGCCTCCGTGCACCTTGGGAGTTACTTAAAAGCTATACTCTTGAAGGGCTGAGAGCTACACAGAGACAAGTGCAATCCTTTTCTTCCAGTGCCCTTCCCAGCTGGGGTGGGGCTCTCTCCTCTAATGGGGAACGGTGTTGTCTATTGTCTGGGAGTCTGAGATCAAGGTGTGGGCAGGGCTGGCTCCCTCTGAGAGCTATAAGTAATTTGTTCCATGCCCCTTTGCTGGCTTCCAGTGATTTGGCTTGCTGGCAATTTTGGTGTTCCTTGGCTTATAGATGCATACCCCGATCACACTGCGTTCTCCGTGAGTCTTCACATTGTCTTCCATTGTGCATGTCTGTCTCTGTGTCTAAATTTCTCCCTTTTATGAGGACACCAGTCATATTGGATTAGGGCCCACTGGACCTCATTTTAACTTGACCTCTGTAAAGCCCTAATTTCCAAATAATGTCACACTCTCAGGTACCGGGCGTTAGTTAGGATTTCAACCTATCCTTTTTAGAGGGACACGATTTAATTGACCTATAACCCTGGGTCAGAGGGCAAACCTCCCGGAGTCCCAGAAACTCTTCCACAGCTTGCTCACTCAGTCCCGGAGCGCTGAGCCTCAACACTGGGTAGCTGCAGCTAGATCCTCCGGGTGATGTGTAAGTTCTCTGAAAGCGATGCTCCACTCAGCAGCTGGCTGGCTGCAAAATGTTCAGGCTGGGGGGCTTCTAAATTCGCCCACAAGGAGAGCTCCGGCTCCAGATCCTGTTGGTACCGCCGGGCGTGGCAGATGGCAAACTGGACCTTTGTAGTTAAAACCCATTTGTACGGAGGGAGGTGAGCTGGTGCCAGGACTGTCTCCCTGGGGCCAGATGGACCTCACTGGCCACCCCTTCTCCAGGGGGCTTCCTCTGCACAGAGTCAGCCACACCTTTTGGCCTCATCCGTTCCGCACTTGGACAAAGCAGAGCAAAGGTGAAGCTAAGAGCTTCTTCCTTAGCGCGGCCCCTGTGAAATTGTCTCTGCGATTGTTAGAATCAGTCTCACACCTGAGAGGTGCAAGAAGAAGCCCCTGGGAGATCTCGGCCTGGTTGGTACTGGCTTATAGCTCAGAGGCAGTGTTATTAGTTGACATTCACTGAGATAGAAAGTCTCCGTGATTAATTACACTTTCAATTTGAACCACAAAGGACCATATCCAACAAGGGCTTGCCCTGTTAATTGAAATGAGAAGTTTTTGATAAATGTTAAATGAATTAGGGCTAAGTAGAAAATGGCTAGGAATTGCTACATTATGTAACCATAAAGCTCAGCCCTAAAATAGGGACAAACAACACATATGAGGATTTTTTTCCCCTGCATTCTAGAACTTTCCTTGAAGATGCTAGCTAATGTGTTACAGATATTATTCTCATTTCTCTCCAAAGAATGGTCACTTTAACCAGGTAAAGTTTGGCCCTGACTTTATACCAAGATTTCTCTAACTTAAATCCTAAAAGGGATACACATAAAAATTAAGGAGCTTTCAAAGAAGCGAGTCCAAACAAACCACATATTAAAGGATCTCACTCATGTGAAATGTCCAGAACAGGAAAATCTACAGAGACATAAAGATTAGTGGTTGTCTAGGGCTGAGGTGAGGTGGCTTGGGAAGGGGGTGAAAGAGTTAAAGCATTGAGACTTGACTTTAGGGGTGACAAACATGTTTTAAATTTGATTGTGGTGATGGTTGCACATACATGTGAATACACTAAAATCCACTGAATCCTAAATTGTATGGCATGTGAACTGTATTTCGATAATGCTGTTAAAAAAAAGTAACCAAACAGAACTAAGGAGCTTTCAGAGTGTGCTTGAGAACTGACCTAAAACTTTACTTAAAAGGTCAACTGCTATGCATAAGCTTAAAACAACAACAACAACAAAAAAAAACCCTAAATGCAAACCGTAGCCAGAAGTGGCCAATTCTTGCTTTGTTAGCAGTTAATACCATAAGTGCTATTTTTAAAGCATGTGCTCTTGGCACTAGAGTGCACCACAAACACTGAGTGATTTGTGCTATTCCTCTGCAAAGTGACTCTCTTAAAGGAGCTCGGCTCGAAGGTGTGACCGACCTGTAGAAAGGCAGACAAAAAGGAGGTCGTGGTGGGGGGATTGTTTTGCTGTGTGTTCTGAGCCCTTCTCACTTAATTCAGTGCCAGAAAAACTCAACACTCCCTCCTTAGAGAAGAGGGAGCACGAGAATGGAAAATTTGAGCACGAACCACAAAATAATTTAATAGTCAGCGGTCTTGAGCCCTGAGGGTGACCACTGTTGATAGCTTTTAGGGGCTAGGGAGAAGATGAAATCAAAAGAGAACCATAGGAGAGGTGGTCAGAAGAAAGTAAAGGATGGAAGGAAGGACAAATAACCAGGACGGAGGGACAAATAACCATACTAGTTAGTATTTATTAAATGCTTGCTGTGTACCACAGCCTCTGCTGGGAACCTGCGGCCAGTTAGAAGTACGAGTGGTCTGGGACTTGTGACTGGCATCTAAAGTGGGGACTGAGTCCTTTAACTTGGGGGATCTGACACTAGCTCCAGGTAGATGGTGTTGGAATTGAATTGCTGGACACCCTGTTGGTATCAGAGAATAGGTCGGCATCAAACACCCTAGAATTCACCTCATACAAGCCTATAAAGTATATTACTATCTTCATTTTTACAATGTGCAAGCGGATGCCCCATCCTGTTCCCAGACTCACTCTCTCACAGTTCCACCTCAGCCTCTGCCACTGGGCATCTTTCACAAGCCCCCTCTTTCAAAAATCTCCAGATAGGCAGCAGGCATCAATCCCCACGTTCCCCTACCAACTTCTGCGGCCACATGTCAGTCTCACCTGTCTCAGAGGATGGCAGTGCTGAGGGTGGCCCTGCAGATCCCCAGCTCAGCAAATAGCTTTTTCACAGACACCTTAATTTCTGTAATTGATTCTTAGCATACTCCCTTTACATGGCTTTGGGGTTAGGCAAGAAGTGTACCCCCAATACTCTGAGAGTATCCCTCACCCATCTCTAAGTATAGACTAGGAAGGGGGAAGAGGTAGATGATGGGAGCCATGGTGAAAGGGCAGCAGGGTCACCTGGCTGGCCCTGGGGAGCACCTGGCCTTAGTAGATTAGCAGCTGCCTGTGGAATGTGGGGGCCTGACTTCTTTGTCCCCAGCTTTGGGCCTGGTTCCCAATTCCAGAGCAACGAGACGTCTCCCTCACATCCTGTTACATAATGCTAACTTGTTCCTTTCAGCATTAATAGATACGACTTTATATTTTTAAGATCACCTCAAAACCAACAAGGTCATTCAAGGGCACACTGGAGAGGACTCCACCTTACTGAGTGTGTGACAGTGAGCGGCCAGGCACCAGCTCTTCTAACAGCCAGTGAGCCGAGCTCTTCTCATAAAGGCAGGCTGTTCGGACTGGCACGGTCTGCAGCCTTTGAACCGGGCCTGAGTGTTGTGGGTCGTCCTGCTCACTCTGATCTTAGCGGTGCTGTTTGGACACAGGCTATGAAACATTAATAGCCTCAATCCATACTGAGGATATATGATTTGGCCTACAGATAGCTGGAGTTTATTAGATCAAAAGCTGATAGTAGACTAACAAATATGCTTGATGAGCTGCAACATGGCAACGGTGATCAGCACGGGATTAACTGTCCCTAAATCTAGCTTGCTCCTCATGCACTATATTATTTTGGGAAACTTGGACCTTCGATTTGTTGAACAGAAACTGGGATAGAGATGTTCAATTAGCTCATCGACCTATAATTTGAAGGCAATAAAGAATTTTCATTTTTCAAGCTGGAATAGATTTCAAACTTATTTTGGCTTTATAACTCATTTTGTTTTTTCAAATATATTATGATTTGGAATCCCAATAAAGAAGGTAGAAAGCGATGAGTGGATTCCTCAGGCTATTTCAGCCTTCATTGTTTAATGCGATGTATTTCATTGTTTATTGGGCCCAGAGGTACCTCTGTGGGGTCCTGGGTTCTGGGGAGCAGAACTGAGGGGGCGCTGAAAGGCTTTGGAGTTAGGGATTTGAATTTCTGCTCCAGCAACTACTACCTGTGTGAATCTGGGCAAGTTATTCAGCTACAAGGCTGGGATGACAAAACGAGGAAAGGAATGTTTCTCAAACTGGGTCTGAGGATGCATTCTTTGGGGGGTAGAATTTTTTTCCCCTTTAATGGGTTCCCACATTATTTAGTTGTAGGATGGCCAGGTTTTTTTTTTTTTTTCCCAGTTCGTTTTGGCCAATATGCTATTTTCTGGACTGTTCATAAAGAGGACATTTTTTTTTCCCCAAAAGATGGGGAGTGGAGTTCTACAAGATCGTTAAATCTAAGGAGGGTAAACAAGAGACTGGGAAGGCCCTTCTTCTACTTACCCCCTCTTTCTGTAAGATCCTCCACTCATATGGTCAGTAAGACTTGGGGTTAACGAGATACTAAAGGAGGAAACAAATTTCCCAGAGTGCTTTTCAAAGACAAGTTGTTTGTACCTCCAGGTTTACCTGAAGGAGCCAGGTTGGTGGGGGAGAGAAGGCCAGAATTGAGGCTTCCTGAAACTTCTGGTGAGTTAGAGTCTCTGAGCCTCGGTTTCCTTATCTATAAAATGAAGACAATATCTATTCTGCCGAGTTGTTACGATTAAATGATATAACCGAATAAAACAACTTAGTGATGACTTTTATTTTTCTCAAAATTTCGTTGTCCCTCTAAAGCGGGGTTTAGCCATTCTGTGAGAAATCTGTTGAAACATCTAAGGCCCAAGTTTATCAGCTGGTAATTGTATGTCTTTCTTTGGGCCCCTTGACAATAAAAGGTGAAGACAAGCGAGTTAATAACACCTATTCTTTCCTGGATGCTTTTGGAGCAGAAGCTGAACAGTTGTCCTTGGAGTCTGAATAAATAGAAGAAATGGAAGAGTGAATCACTGGGTCAGGTCTTATTTTTTAAGGGGGAAAAAAATACCACTTCCATTATCACAGAGTCGCAGCCATGGACTCTTATTTATCAGTGTGCTAGCTGGGAAAAGGCTTAGATAACACTGAGCCAGAGGACCTGGTGGACACTGATTCCAGTCACAGATTGGAAGAAATAAACTTAGATGAGGGTTGATTCCAAGCCAGCCCCCAACTCAAAAGCAATTTAGGAAAAAAACTGTACAAATGTATCTCATAATTAATGCCATCGACTGGAAAGGAAGGCGTTGGATGTGACTCCACAGATGGTGTCAGAGTCCCAACAGATGGGATGAAATTCAAAGGCACTGACCCCTCCCTCAGGAGGGGAACACAGGCAGTCTTCCAGGCTTACGCTGCTATATCCTTTTCCCTCCACAAAATGGAATAACAATAAAACGATTTAAAAACTCGATAAAACAGAGCTCTCTGAGGCAGAGCTGCCCTTCCTTGAACGGATGATAGACCTGAAAAGACACAGCTCTTCTCGGCTCTTGGGTGAGCAGACTGGGCCTTCTGACCTCGGGGGGGTCATCTCTGACTAGGAGCTCCTCCCCGATATACCAATCAAAATCAATAATTTTCCAAATGTGTCATGGCATGAGGAAAGCTGGGTCACTCTGCTCTGGGGGTAGTTCCCCAAACCTGGTGCATATGCACACAGAGCCTTGTGTCGCATCTTACTTACTGTGTCTGGTTTGGCTGGTCTAGAGTGGAGTCCAGGTACCTGCATTTTTTCAAAGCTCTTTTCAAGGTGATTCCAATATGATTTGAGAACTAAGGAATTTAAAATTAATAGGACTAAAAATAGCAGAGGCTGACAGAGCCGGTCCAAGTCCTGAGCAAGTTGTGGATTTAATGCCTATTTTCTTGAGAGTAGAGGGAGGTTGTCCTTGAGATAGAATTGAAGAGCTCGGTTGTGTATGGCTGAAAATCTCGGGCCCTTTGGCTCCTGTTTCCTTCTTTCAAAGTCTTAACATTTTATTATTCTTCTAAAATACACCTGGTAGAAAGGCTCAAGATGGATTGTTAATAAAATGCCCAAACTGCCTTGGGTACCCTCCTGGGACTCCAATACCACAGACTGCCCGAAGCTGGCACACAAACAGTAAATGCAATTTCCTAGGTTTTTCAGAAGTGAAGTACCAGAGACACATGGCATTCTGAATTCAGTTCAAACAATAACAGAAGTAATACCAACACCTTTTTACAAAAAGTCTCAGCAGTACAAATGGCTCCGTTTTCTGAAGGATCTTGCTGTAGCTGAAGAGGATTCTGTGATCGTGAGAATTGGAGTGACTGGAACCAACCCTCCGCTTTTCTTCTACATTCAAACTAATGAGTAAAAAGCAATACGCAAACTCCCACAGCAGCTACTTTCCAAAGACACATGGTTTCCACTGAGCATACCCAGCAACACATCTGCAGATCTCAATGCCAGAGTCGGAGCAGGGAGAAGAGAGCATTTATTAAATGCTTACTATGTGCCGGGGACTATGCTAGTCATTTTAATACCTTGCCTTTCACATCATCTCATCACATCTCATCTCATCTTTCCATCCATCTATTCATTTGAGGGGAAGAAGAGATTCAAGATACAATAATTGGTGATGATGAAGTACAATGGCTGTGATCACCTAGGAGACCGACCTAAGCCAAGGCCCCTTATTACCTTGAGTCATCTACACATGGAAAACATGAGCTCTGAATCCCCATCCACAGGCTCCCGAGGTTATCTTTTGCACAGGTCCCTTTACAACAAGCCCGATTGTTTCTCCCTTCCGTGGATGTTTTGCTTGGACTCTTTCTATCAAGTCAATGGGCAATGCCACAATCAGCAACTCCATTTCTGGTAGACAGAATCTCTGGTTTTGATCTGGTTTAAGAATTCATTTGCCTCGATTTTGTTTGACCTTTTTGGGGTGGCATTTTACTACCAAATCTAACTAGTAGGATTTCCAATTGCTACTCTGGGCACTGAGCTCTAGGGGAGGACTTCATTTATACAAATTACTGCAACAGCTGAAAAGATTTTTTTCCCCTTGAAAATTAAAAAAAAAAAAAGAGACTCCCTCTTTGATCCTTGGAAAGTGAGGTGTCCGTTATTGGTTTAAAATGACGTAGCCAGGGTTGTTGAGAGCTGGTCTACTGTTTAAGGCCAATTTATTTCCAAAGGCTTCTTTTTATTAACAAAATATTACTACAGTTAAGATGGCTGGAGGTGATTTGTTCATGAAAGGGATAGCGGAAGGGGAAGAGAAGTAGGTTGATGGGGAGGAGGGTCCTAAACCTTTTGGGGTCCCGGAGCCTCCGTCACCACCCTGAGAGACTTAGTCTCTCTGGGGAGGTCACAAATGGAGTTCCCTTGCATGGTGGCTGGTGACCCTGCTTTGAAAACCCTCTGCTATTTGCAAGATAAAATCCAAATTCCTTGGCTTGTCATTCAAGGCTCTTCTCTACCGCCTCGGTCAGTTACTCACTGACCCTGAATGTGCCCAGGGACTCCTAGCTTGGTCATTGCCTTTGCCCTCACTTACTCCACTGCCTTTTCAATCTCTCTCATCTTCAAAATTCAGTTTGCTCCCATACAAGCGTGGGTCAGGGGGTAATTTAATATAGCTTGGAGTGGGGGCAATTTGGCTATATCCAGCAAGATTTAAACCCACATACCCATTGATTCAATGACTGCAGAAATATTAGAACAATATCCAAAGGATACCATATGAGGATGTTTCCTACAGTATTGTAAGAGCAAAAGAATGGACACAGCCTGAATGTCCACCTAAATGGGGAGCGGCGGAAATATGACATAACTGTAAAAATGGCACATTATATAGACATTGCAAAATCTGCTAGAGGGATGTGTGTTGCCGCAGAAAGATGACAAGCTTACATCGTCAGTGAAACAATGCATGTTGCGAAGTAGTATGCGTTCTGAGCTTATTTTTAGAAAATGTTACTTAGGCACTATGTTTAAGTATAAATACCATAAACACCAACTTTAGCAACAGCTATCTCTGTCATGAGGCATCGCAAGATATTTGTTTTTTGATGTGACTTATTTGTATTGTGTTGGGATTTTTTTTATGAGGATCACATATTAGTTCGTGAACAGATAAACAATAAAGTTTTTAAAGGCTCAGATTTAACCACTCCTATAAAGCCTGACCTGACCACTTCTGTTTATTTATAGAGCTTCCCGCTCCTCCAAGCCCTGTGGTGACAATAGTTTTAAGGGAGCAAATCTTGTGATTCCTCTCACTGCCTCGGGCTGTGCTGTCATTCAGACTTTTATGTCGTGAGACCTTACCCTCTCAACCAGATCATAAGCTTCTTAAAGGTGAGGGTGTCCTACTTTTCATTTTAACCCAAAGACTATGTCACCACCCAATGTCCTGTACTGCGTCATCACAAAGGATCTATCCTCTAAGATCAGAGGAATGGCAGTTCCCTTCCAGCCTTCCTGGGATAAAGCCTTCTTGGCCAGGCTGCCTGGATCCCTGCTCCCATACAGAAGAAGCTTCCCATTGGGCCAGAGGCCCATTTCCTCTCTAGTACCATCGACCTGGATAGAGGCACAGTACAATGTCTATCTTGTATAGGGGATGGGGGAAGCAAACAAAAGCCAATTTCCCAGGAGATCACTCTGGCTCTCCCTGCAAGGGCAGGAGGGTGTTTGTACTGACACTGCAGATACCATGCTGCTTTCCCTTTGGGGTCACCAGGGTGGGGGTGGAGGGGTGGCAAATGCCCTGGGAAATGGTATCCGTGTTGTTGCCTGGCTTCCAAAGGAGCGGGAGGTGAGAGAAGCATCACTGAAAAATCCTCCTTCCTCCCACCGCCCCTGGATGTCATCGTCCACTTCCCGAGGCCACCACCAAGCGCTTTCCTCTCTAGCAGCACTGGCCTCATGCAGACCCTGCGAAGATGGCGGACTCAGGGCCTGAGATGCCGCAGATGCTGGGGACCCTGCCCCCGATGACCTCTTTCGCAGGCAGGCTTTCACCCCCAGTTTTAGGGGCGATCACTGGGGAGCCCACTGGCAGCGGAGGCTTCCCCCGCTTTTCCCTCACACAAACGGTGCAGTCAGTCCTCTCATTATGCAAGAGGAACTTGGAACCCGTCACAAAACAGCTGTGTTACTCTCAGAAAGAAACAGATGGACGGAGGGAAAAGGGAAAAAAATGACAATAACAACATGACAACAAACTGAACTCAACGACGTACCCCAGCACGAGGCAGCTGTGTTAAATCTGGCCATTTGGAGATAATTGAACATTTCACCACCCTCAACCGCCAAGATGCAGGGCAAAATGAAATATTTTTAATTTGAGGAAGTCGAGTGGTTTGGACGATGCACTTTGTACAGAAGGGTACAGGTAAGTACGACAATATTTACTCATTTTGTCTCTCTGTTCCCTTTCTGGGGGCCTGTTGTACTTAGCAAACAACATTTAATCTCTCACCCTTGACAGTTATGGGGAAAGTTAGATATATCTGTTTTGTTCTCTCTCCCTTAAGAGAGAATTCAACAGGTATTTATATCGGTGTGACTAAGGGCCTGGCTGCTGATGACTTATTTGTCCAGGAGGACTACATAATCCGGAGGCCTGGAGGTTGAGTTCAAGAGTCCTCCAACCCTGGTCACCCAACTCGAGGGGAAGGCTCTAAATCAAATCCTGCCTAGAAACTCCCCCTGCACTGTCCTACATTCAGCTATACCCATTCTGGGGCCTATGCTTCTAAGAAAGCCTCTTATCCTTTCTCCTTCATTGCTACCCAGGTTCCAAACACCGTAAATTCCCCCCTTAAAATGATTATGCTCTATTGATCATTGGTAAGATGGAGACTTCTTTTATAACCTCTAAAATGAAGGGAAAGAGGAATCGGCCTTCTCTGTAGAAAGAAGATCAAGTTCAAAGTGTAGCAGAGATTAGCCTTTGCTGCCTCAGTGCCTATCACAGAGCCTGGCACACAGCAGGCACTTAACAAATGCGAACTAAAGGAACTCATTAATGAGTTTTGCTACTAATAGGTTTTATTAAATTTCCTTTCTTTGGATCAGTCTACAGCAGGGTTTCTCGACTTTGTCACTTCTGACACCTTGGGCTGGCTAATTCTGTCTGTGGGGGCTGTCCTGTGCATTGTAGAATGTTTAGCTGCATCCCTGGCCTCTGCCCACTAGATGCCAAACATCTTCCACCCAGTGGTGACAATCAAAAATGTCTCCAGATGCTGCCAGATGTTCCCTGGGGGGCAAAAAACTGCCCCTAATTGAGCACCACTGGTGTAGGGACGCCCCTTTGCTTTACATAAATCAATGACGATTTTAAAAAAAAAAGACAAAGCACACACAAAAAAATCCTCTAGTTCTGAACTTCCTCCACCAGGGAATTACATTTTTTTTTCCTTTTCCCTCTCTACTCAAGGCATGTCTGAGATTTTAGAAGCTGCGTATGCCTTCCTGTGTCCCTGGGGGAGAGCTTCGGGTGGCAGCAGCTAGGAGGCCAATAGGGAAGCCATTTTCTCTCGTCACTTGTAATGGAAGCCAAACCTTATGAACGACTGCAGTGAGTCAAGGAGGAAGAGCACAGGACTTTACACCAGCCCACACGCAAGGCCTCCGAATGTGAGTGCTCTAAGCCTGATTCTCAGATCGTCCAGGCTGGACTAGTCCCGTAGGCTGGATGTTGAGATGTGTTCCTGCACCCTCCCCCAGCACAGGCTCACTGTCCGTGCCCCTGCGGGCATCTGCAACTTAAAGTACAGAGTTCCTCATTCCTGGGCTGGGATCTTCACTTTGAAATCTTGGCAGAGCTTCAAAGTATCAGGATAGAAATCTTGGTAGAGGCAACAACCCGTGTATTAACTACATAACGAGGACGATCTGCTCAGATTCTGGCTCCATCTCCTATCTGATGCTTTGGCGCGAATGTGGCTCAGTTCAAAGAGCCTTATGACTGATGGGGGACAGGACCTTGGTGGGGCTGTGTTGAGACTGAGGAAGGTGCTCTTTGGGTCTAAGAAAACACACCGAATTTTCTTTTTGACGATTTAGTGCTGCCCTGCAGAGTCCTACCGTGGATACGAGAAAACAGAACTGGAGACTAAGAGGCTCTGGGGAGCTGAAGCCGAGGCCCTGGGTGTGGACTGGAACCAGCAGCACCGCAAAAGAGAGTAAGGAGAACAGCTGATCCCAAGTCTCCAGCGTCCTTCTGTGCCCCTGGTTAGGGGTGGCACATGGGCCATCAGGCAGAGGCCACCCAGTGGAAAATTTCCAGCTCCAGTGACCAAAGGAGAGAGGCATTCTTGACTGTGTGGCTCAGAGGTTTCCAAGGAGAAATGGAAAACGAAAAGAAGGTGCTTTAATCCCCTTGTCTGGCCCGGATGACACAGTGTGTGACGGGAACTGGGTGGGGAGGAGTGACCCAGATAACCCTTGTCCGAATTCATGAGCATCAAAGATCTCAGAACAGATTCAGCCTGCTAGCACTTCAGCTTTCTCCACAGAAAACGCGTTTATATTTATGATGCTGACATAGTCGACTTATGAAGATAGATTGGAAGAAAAAGCCCATAAAGCTGTGTGCCTTGGATAAGAAAAAAAAAAAGGAACTCTAATTCACAACTGTTAGCTTAATGGCAACCAATCCATTATCTCCAATGGCATTGCTCTGAAATTGTGGCTGCTGGGTGGGGGTAAAACAAAGCCCCTGGCTTTCTTACTCATTTGTAAAACAACTGTTTCGTGAGCATCTGCTAAGTGCTGGTGCTGTACTAGCTGCTGAGGTATGGTGATAAATAAGACAGCTCTTGTTATAATATGAGCTAGCATGAGTTAGCATGAGCTAGAAGCCACTGACCAGAACTCCGTGGACACAGGTGGGGGAGCAGACTGCCCAGGCAAGCACAGGAGAGGTCATGTTTGAGCTGACCTCTAGAGAGGAATGACTGGATGCTCCCCAGCTGAATGGCACAGGGATGGGGAGGATGGTGGAGTGGAGAAGGCAGAGTGCCATGCTAAGGGACTGGGCTTCCTCCCAGCCAGTGATGGGTTTTAAGCAGAAAATGGCAAGGTCAGGTTTCATTGCAGAAGGAAATTCTAGTGGTGGGGGTAGAATGTTAATTATTTACAGTGTGCCAAGTAGCAATTTATTTGGAAATGGTCTGCCTTCTGAATCGGTCGTTCCCCTTATCCTAAGCCCCCGGCTAACGACGCTCAATCCACACAGTATCGGAAACTGACTTCTCTCCCTTCTGGTGGGTTCACACTGCAGTCTGGATTCTGGAATTCGAATGACAGAGAGGTTGGAGTCACAAGGGAGTCCCACGGAGCACACTCTTCCTAAGATTTCATTGCAGGCTCCCAATTTTGTCTCTTCCTTTGTGGTCTAACTGCAGGGCTAGTGAGGAAGAATTCTCTCGGTAACGCAGGTCGGCGGTCCACTGGGGAGCAGAACCTGACAAAGAATGCATAGGGCTGGGCACTCCAGGGCCCCTTTCTTCCTTATCCATTAAGTATTTTAATAGGAGGGGTGGCTCTGAGTGTGAGACCTGAATCCAGAGTTCCATTCGTCTCCAATGACCTTTTCCTCTAGGGCAGGGTTTCCCAGCCTGGGCACTACTGACATTTAGGGCCAGACAATGCTTCGCTCTGGGGCTGTCCTGTGCATTACAGGACGGTTAGCAGCATCCCTGGTCTCTAAGCACTAGTTGCTGGCAGCACCTCCAAGTTGTGACAACCAAAAAATGTTTCCAGACATCGTCAGCATCCCTGTGGGGCAAGATCGCTCCTGCTGAGAACCCTTTTTCTGGAGGGCAGTTTTCCATCGCACAGCTGGAAACCTGTGTTCCTTGGTGCACGCTCCGTGTTTTCCTTCTAACTCCCTGGCCGCATCTCTGGGGCCTCCCTGTCCTCTCCCTGATCTCCAAGTGCTGCCATCCCTCAACACTTGGACCTGATCCCGTTTCCCATTACATTTTATGCTTTCTCCCTCTCATCCGTCCCCAGGATTTTAAATATCTTCTATTTGCCAAACACTCTCAAACTTGTCTTGAGATCCAGATCTCTCATCTAAGCTCCAGACTCATTGCGGTTTGTTCTAGATGTCTCATTGGCCTCACAGAATCCATCTATCTTTCTCCAGAAATCCATTTCGCTTCTCACCCCACCTATCTTATTGTCCAAGCCATAAATCTTAGGTCATCTTAACTCTTTCTTTTCTCTCATCTTCGTGTCCAGTCCATGACTAATCCCTGGCAATTCTGTCTTCAAAACAGACCTCAAGACCATTTGCTCCCAGCCCTCCAGTTCAAGCCGCCACACACCTTAAACAACCAATAATGTAGATCATTCCAGTGACGTTAGCGGTTTCCTGACTTTCACTCTGCTCCCTTCCAGGCCATTCTCCATCCAGAGCGATCTCGTAAAAGCACAAATCAGATCATAAGATTTAGTTACTTAAAAGTCACTCTACTGCACCTGAATAATGTCTCAGTATCTTAACACTGGCCTTTGCAACCTCCCTTTGTGCTATTCTTCCTTTCGTTTGTACTGTCGCCGCCATGCTGGCCTTCTTCTGCTTCCTCATATGTGTCACCTGGGGCTCCCACACATGCTGTTACCTCCACCTGGGGCACTGGCCCCCAACTCTTTTCATCCTCTGGGTCTCAGCATGCCATTTCTTCTAGAACATCTTTTCTGATCCCATCCTTTTCCATTCAGTTTCCCTGTCACGGTCTCTCGCTGGGTGCTTCCGTACGACACTTGTGACTTTTACCTCCATATGTTCTCGTGTGATTATTTCTTTCTTGTTTGGTGCCCACGCTAGACCAGAAGTGTCCTGAGGGAAGGGACCCTCAGTGTCTCTTCTGCCCGTTGCTATGATCCATTTTAATGCTGTATGTGATACTCGGTAAATATTTATTGGATGAATGACTATTTACCTCTCATTTCCTTGGTCAAACTGCATCCAGAAAAGAATACTTTATGACCCAGAGAAATAAATGACTACTAAAGCATGAAGAATGTCTGCGTAATTGTAAAGAAGCTTTCCAATGGCAGTTCTTGGGAGCACGAAGCACAGAAAAATGAGTCAGGCACCGCTGACTAGAAATGACACTTGCTGATTTCATCATTAGTATTCCATATTTGTCCTAAGATGCTCCACAGAATCAGGTGGGAACTCCCTGAGTCACAGGCAGGGCCACCCCCAAAGCAATCTAAGAGGAAGAGCTAAAACTAGTTCAAAGTTTTCTGATGACACTGCCTTCCTGGAAGGCCCGATTTCCCAAATCGGTCGGGATGTCCAGGAAGGATGGCCCCTCACCCCCAGGCCCAAGATGCCACGGAAGTCACGGACTAGCAGCACGATGCTCCACACATCGCCGAAGCCCCATCAGAATGGGTGGACTCGATACGAAACCACAGAAGTGTCTCCTCCACAGAATGAGACAAGGGGAGGCCAGGTTTCTCTCTCTATTTAGCAAGCCCACGGTTACGCACAGTTTCTGAAAACTCATGAGTGTGGCTGGCTGCAGGGTGTAGTGTAAACTGGTGGTACTAAAACACTCGGCCTTTGAGTCGAACCGAGAGTGATTCACATCAGCCTCTCCCGGTCTTAGAAGGGGCAGCAGCTGCAGAGCAACCTGCCTGCAATTTAAGCGGCTCAGCCCTTGCTAAGATCAGGTTCGACTCACATCCAAACGAATCCCAATATATGGAGGAAAAAAAACCTGAAGCACTTCGGGAGCCCAGTTGATGCCACAGTGGAATTTATTTTTAATGGGTTTATTTATCGTGTCTTACATCGGCTTTAACGAATCTGAGAGGAGAGTTTCAAGGTCCATGCGTTATGGCTCAAGGATGAGTCTAGGTCCTGAGCCCAAACATACTGTGATTGGCTGCATGTTGCTAAACAACAAAAATAGCTGTGCATCTGCTGTCCTTGCAAGGCTGGGACATTATTTACAAGGGGATCACCCAAGTTCCGTCAGCAGCCATTAATACAGTACTAATGGGATATAAATGATGACTCGCACCAACAGTAAAGTGAAAAGGTCAGACTGAGGCAAACAAGGGATTCTGGTAGGATGGAAGCCACAGATATTCTCTTAAATTTATTCTCAGTCAAGGTGGAAAAAGAAGCCCTATGAAGGTGTCTCCGGCTTTCAGAAAAAGGTTGGTGCCAGGATGAGCCACCCAAGTTTTCAATATTCACTGAGTGGATTGACTGAGCATTTTCTTTGTGTTGGACCCCAAAGAAAAACAAAAAAACAAACAAACAAAAACACCACAGCCCCTGCCCTCGGGGAGCATGCAGACAGACAGGCTGTGCAGAAGGCTGGGAGAGCAGGAAGCCAGAGGTGGCTGCTGTTTTGTGGGAGACCAGTATGTGGGATAATTCAGCCTTGTGTCTCTTCTGCTGCCCAGAATGATGGCAGAGTTGGGGAGATACGAAGACTCAGTTTAAACTGAGTGGTGGCTGGGGCCAATGATGGGCCCTAAGGAACAGGGACTTAATTTTGAGACAGGCATTTAAGAATCCAGCACGATGTGAAACCAAACTGAATCAACACAAAGACAGATGGAAGTCTCCCAGGTTAGGATGGACGTAAAAATATTTGTTGAATGAATGAATAAACCTCTTTCACACGTCATCCCATCTATTGCTTACCTCGGATTCTTTGTAGTAACGTTCTGGAATTTCATCGCAGGCAATATCAATAAAGCAAACTTCTCTCTCTAGGTCTTTGGCTTCATTGTCAAAAATCTGAAAGAGCAGGGCAACATATCAAAGGTTAGTGGCACTAGGTGATATCCTCAAGGAGTCCACAGGTTGGCACAACTGTGCCCGCGGCAGAATAACACCACACAGAGCATCTTCACAGGGCCCGGCATCCCTGGCTAGTGCTTTCCGCCTGCTCACAACATTTTGTCACATCAGAGGCAAGTGTAGCATCGATCACTGCTTGGTGAGTGGTAGAAGGAAAAGGCTGTTTTCAGAGATTCGAGAATGAAGAAATAAATCTCTTCCAAAAGTCTCTTCTAAAAATGATGTCTGCTGACTTTTGGCAGTTAATCCGAACAGAGGAGGTGAAGAGACTAAAAAAGGTCTGACTAGATATGAGGCATAAAGCAGAAATACAGCCCGAGATTTAGAGAAGAAAAAAATGTGTTTTTTCCCCCACTAAAATTTTCGTATATATTTAATTTCACAAATAATACTTGCTCACCATAGTAAAAACAGATAAACAGAAGAACATAAAGATTGTCCACAATCCCAATTCCCAGGAATAAACACAGTATTATTCTCGATCATTTAAGAGCATGATTTCATTGGTACACTCAGGGGTAAGAACTTGAAACGATACTGAGATGGCTTCCTGCCAGTCTACTTAGGCCCAGAACATCCATCACTTGCAAAGAAATATGTAAGACAGACACATACACAGATATAAATTTTGGTGGAAAGACTGCGTTCCTCTAGTTTTTCCAGTTGCCATTTTTCTGGTTTAAAGGAATGATCGTACCATCCTTTTGAAGGATGGTAAACAGATTAAGTTTGCAAAACCACTTCATCCTTGGAGGAAGTTTTAACTATATACCCATGTCACTGTTTAGCTAATTCCAGCAGGAGAATCATCTGTTAACACTAATTAAATCTGACTCTTCAGAAGGGAATGAAATACTTTGGAAGAACACGGTGGTTGGTGCCTAGGATCATTGTCTTGACACAAATCTGGTGCCTATTAATAATGCTCTCTCTCCCAGAACAGTGACAGCAAGGCTCTTTACTTGCTACATGCTCCTTGGTTTGATTCTCAAGCGGAATCTATCAGCCCTTCCCAAACGCTTTCTGAATAATATCGGTGCTGGTAATTATCCTCCAAGTCTGCTGTTTGACGCTTAATTTTTTCTGAAATGGTTGGGGACTGGACTCTTCAGATTTGTCCAAGGAAATTAAATCCCAGTCTGATCCGAGGTGGCCACTGCATTTTCCTTCGAGATGGAGAAAGACTGGTTCTTGGATCAGCTCTGATTCTTCCCATTGCCACTTGAATTCAAGTACTATGGAACACGCATGAAAGTGTTTGGGAGGGACAGGTGGATTGCTTTGAAATGAAATACTAGGTCTCAGGTTGTGTGTGTGTGTGTGTTTTTCTCTCTCTTTTATGTATGATTCTTTTTGAAGAGGGCGCCAAGAGAAGAAAGACGCATGCCTCGTTAAGAAAACAAAACAAAATGGAACACCCCAGAGGGAAATGAGAGATTTGACATTTACTCTTGGAAAAATTTATGAGTAAAGATGAGGAAATAAACAAGGGTTAAGGGAGTTAATGACAGATGATGTCGCTTTTCCTACTTTAATTGAGACATTTTTGATCATCAGTAGTCATATTATTGCCTCTCAGCTTCAAAGCCACCCTGTTGTCTCTGCTCTGAGATAATGGACGGGACCTCGTAAGCACCTCTCCTTCATAGCGAGCACAGTAAGCCATGTACTACGGGGACCCTGCAAGAAGAAGGGGGTTCTCTTTGGGTCTGGATTTTACTTCTGTCGCAGACTATGTCAATGGAGACGCTCAGTGGTGCTGTCCCAGGCTTTGATGCACGGGATCCAGGCCTTGCCTCGACAGTGGGGCTCTGATTCTACACACCTGCCACCAGTCTCATCTCACCTGTGCCCGGAGGGCTGCTTTCTGCTGCCCAGCACTGCGCACCAGCTCTGGTCCAGGCAACCCAGCGAACTTCTCCGCCATCCCAAGGGCTACAGCCATGATTTCTCCAAGTCTGAGCCCCGGCTGTGAGAGGGGCCCCTTCCAAGTTTGTTTATCCTTGGGTAACTCCTTCAGCCTTAGATACTCTTTATGAAGAGAGTATTATTATTCCTCATTTTCAGATGATAAAACCAAAGCTCAAAGAAGAAAGAGCTTTGCCTGAGGTCACAAAGCTAGCCAGTAGAAAAGCTCAGATCCAAGTCAGTCTCCGGGCTTCACCACTGGGCTCCTCCCGTGATCAAAGGCCACCTCTTGGCACTCAACCGAGAAAATAAACATCAAAAATGCTTCCTGCTTCTTTCTAGAAAGATGAAATTGGAATCTGGTTCTCTTCCTGCTACTTACAAAATCTATGTCCTGAGTAGCTGTTACTGGGAACTCCCAAAAGACTTGGAGCTTTTGAACAGCTGAGGCTGCAGTAGAAGTTACACAGTTACTACCCTTCAGTTCAGATTCTGGTCTCCATTAATGTGACACTTAATTCTTGCATCGAAGTTCATGAAATACCAAGCACCTTTGCAGTAAACATTACAGGGCGGGGTTCCCATCACCTGAACAAAGCCACAAGTAATCACTTTGAGGACCTCAACATCCTCTTCACGCTTGAGATTACAAAGAGTAGTGACTTCCGATAAATAATTAATCTCCCAGTGATTAGAGATTTTAGGAGATGCTCTTAGGTGCTCAATAAGTGCCTGCTGAATTAATGGAAGGCATTAGCATCTACTTTCCAAAGAGGAATCTATGGCAGGAATATTGCTTACTTATTGACCTTAGTTTCCTTTCATGAGCCTGAGTTCTATTTCCTTGGTTGTAAGCACCCTAACTTTCCATAGCTCCTAATATAGAACTCGATGTAGAATGAGACGTCACGGTACTGGCTGACAGGTCCTACACTGGGAATCAGATCCGAGTTTGAATTCAGTTCTCTCCTCTGTGTAACTTTGGACAGGTCCTGCATCTTCTTTGGGTCGCATTTGCAAAATAAAAGGCTTAGTCCAGATGGATGGATATCAGGGAGTTGGGAAATGTCTTGGAATTTTACCCCAAATTTGGGGAGGTACATTTTTCTGGAGAGAGTGACCACTCTCACCTTATTATCAAAGAGATCTGTGGCCCGTGAGACCGAGATGACCACTGACAGTTCTTCTGGTTAAAACGTCTGCGATGTTGACTGACAGCTGGGTCGTGTCAGTCTCCTAAGTCTCGCTCTTTGGCTCAGTCCTTCTCTGCCCCTTCACCCCGCAGCCTGCAGACTTGGGTGGTGCACACAGAGGCTGCAACAGGGCAACAGGAAGTGGTGGAGGTCACGATGTAGTGTAATCAGAGGCCACGGCTGGGGGTGAAACAGGCTAATCTTCATGCTCGGTTTAGGGCATGATCGAGCATTAAGCCGACACTCTTACAAACAGTCAGAGGCTTAGCCAGGCCCCAAAGGAAAACAGCAAGGGTAAGTATTCATTTGGGTTTCCTCGGTGGTAGCAACAGCAGCTGCCAGGACTCTGGTCCAAACACCAACTCCTTGAGGCAGAGTAAGAGATCTTCTGAGATAGCTTTAGGACAAGATGTGTCTTGTTGATACATTAAGTCAAAGCTCTGCCAGGATCACACCTGACACAGATGCTATGCACCTCTGCCCTTGGGAGCATCGGAGGCAGAATCTGTCTTCTTCTGAGACGGGAGTTGGGTTTGGGAATTAACCTTGATACTTTCCCTATATCCCCTATAATAACGTTCCCATCTTTGCTTATTTATCAGCGACATGCCCACCCACGATCATCTGCAGTGGATTTTAGTTCCAATCTGGTTGACTCTCCTAACCTCCACCTCCAGTCCCCACCAGGCGATAAAATTCAATAAACAAACTCCTTTTACTATGAACTGAGTAAGCAATATTACAACGAGAAGGCAAACTTCCCGAGTAAATGCTATCTTATAGATTCCAAAATAAAATGGGAGTAATCTCCCCCTTTTTTGTAAAGCATTATGAACATTAAGTATCAAGCATCTTTAAAATCTTTATATTTTGACCAAGTAAGCTTAAGTTTTGAGAATTTATCTTAAGAATCTAAAATAAAGGGAAAGCTTTATGGACGATGATTTTCATTGCAACATTGCTGTAATGGTGAGAAAGAGAGAGAGAGAGAGAGAGAGAGAGAGCGAGAGAGAGCGAGAGAGAGAGCGAGAGAGAGAGCGAGAGAGAGAGTGAGAGAGAGAGCGAGCGAACGAGCATGAACAGCTTAAATATCTCAATACAGAAGAATGGCCAAGGAAATTATGATAAAGCCACCTGATGAACTATTATGTAGCCATTATAACTCCATTCTTAAAAAAGGTTTTTCCAGAGGGTACGCATGAGGGTGGGTGGGATGGAGAAAAGGAGATGCCCCATATTGAATATAGGCAAATGCTGAGTCATGAGGTCATAACTGAGAAGAGAAGGGTACGTCGATAATTATGGACTGTGTTTTAACGATGCACTAGACTTCTTCCTTGAACAGAGATGTCTTTCTAGACCTTGTGACCCCTCCTGTTACAGCCCGCTGAGGGACGGCACTGTGCAGTGCACAGCAGCTTTCAGAAATCCACAATCCTGGGAATCATGGATTCTGCGGCTCCTTTCTCTATAATGGTAACTCCTGTGGTTTAAGATCCAAGTTTGGATGGGAGCTCTCTCTATTTTCTGTACAATTTCTCTGTAAACCTAAAACCGCTCTAAAAAATAAAGTCTATTATTTAAAAAAAATTGAGGAAAAAAAAAATCCAAGCTTTGTAGCTGTGTGGATTTTATCTTCCTGCTGTCTGCCCAAGTTAACAAGGATGCAAGGTAGAGGTAGTTGATTAGTAGGGATTTTGAGAAAAATCTACCAGTCATCTTGTTTTATGCTTCAGGGACGATTAAAGGGACAAAGGATCTCAGCTAAAGCCACTGTTTTCTCACTTTATTTTGCTGCACTTCAGAGGGCTCCGGGGAAGCAACTGACTAAGACATACCAACAAAGAACAGGTTTAGCAAGAAGGCGCACTGGAAGCAGAATTGTTAACAATGTTTTCATTTTAATGCTCTGGATTTTTAAAGTGGCCATGGGTTTGGTGGAGGCTGGGGATGCTGTCTTCTGGTTAATATATTAGGCACATGGGGCTGGGGTTGGTTTATGTTTTATCGATTATTTCTAGCAATAGCACACCTGGTGGGTAGGGACTGAAAAACACTTACGGCCGGTAAAAAAAAAAAAAAAAGAAAGAAAGAAAGAAAGAAAAAAACCCAAGTCATTGACAAGGAAAACCGTCATTTTATGACCCCATCTCTACTGGTATCCTCACCAAGAACATTTTCATGCCCTGGTAATACAACTGTGACGGTTTCATAAATATGTACACTCTCTGATCCATTCCAAGAGTATGAAACTTGTCTTTACATTGCCATTAAGACAGAGATTTTTTTTAAAAAGGCCTCCTTTGGTTCCTTTCAAAACGTTTCTGCTTCTGTTTTACCCCATCAGAATCGCGAGTTGGGCAACTGTTGTTTGCTCTGAAGGTGGAATGACTTGAGACAGTACACTGGAGAGAAGAGACTAGGCACACAGCAATCAACGAATCAGCAGGTATTTATCAAGCACCTACTATGTGTTCAACGCTGTACCTCTAAAAATGCGTGATACGGTCCACTCTTACGGAGGCTTACGGTTTTGTAGAGAAGACCAGATTCAATGCAAGATTTAACCGACGACAACACATAACATATAATCTATATGTTTCTGAAGTATTAAGTACTAAAAGGCGTGCTTCAGGCAAGAGTACTCCAGTCTGAATTCAGCAAAGGGAAAACTCGACAAGGGGGAAACTTGACAAAGGGAAAATGGTTTTGTCAAAGGCCCCGCGAGTCGCAAAGGAAAGAGAAGGCAAAGGTTTCCACACAGAGCATAAGACAAAGCTCCGTCCCCAGTGAGGTGGTGATGACACCTGCTCAGGGTTGCTGGCAGGTGGAGAGGGGCAGAGGAGCTCCAACAGAGCCCCTGTGGATCTCGGTGGAACTTTATTGTGCTGTTCTGTTTTCTTACGCTGCCCTCTCTCCTTTGATTGACAGTTCACTCACCTTTCTGTATTTGGTTTGCGTTTCAAAGGGCTCAAAATGGACAATGGGAGGAAGAGAGGGAGCCCTCTCTTCAGAAAGCCGTCTTTGGGCTTCGGGTAAACTTCCAGGTATTCTCGCTAAGGGATCCCGGAAGGCGGCAGAGTGTGTGAGGAAGGGGTAAAGCTCTCGGAGGTGGGAGCTGATGACGTGAGGGCACCTTAGTGAGGAGAAAGGGTGTAGGGAGTGGGAGGTGAACTGTTCATAAGCCGAGTAGAATACCCGGGTAGACCCAACAGGCCTACATGTCTCAGATGGCAGGCACTTGGGGAGGTGCTGCTGATTAGGAGAGGATGGAGATGGGGACAGGTAAAGCTCCCTGAGGAAGCCTGGAGCTCTGGGTGGTGGGGATAGTCTAGATCAGAGATGACGACGAGGGACGTGAGGTGGCTTCCCTCAGCATCGTTTGTGGGTATCGTGCGTGTTACCGACAGGCTGCTACAGACAGTGACCGAGGGAAGCTGGCACACGCTTGGGGACGGCCAGGACTTCCAAGAGGGATGTAGAGCTCCCAGCTGAGCGAGAACCACTCCCACCTTGGCCGTGGAGCACGGATGCCAACGCATCCTTGGGAGGCCAGGAAGCGTGAGTAGAAAAGAATGCCACATCTCGAGCCACCTCGAGGGAGCTGATTAAAACCCTGGGGCATTCATGGTGTCAGGAACGGTCTTAGAATTGAGCCCAATCTCTCTCCCCTACTACAAAACCTCATGTAGTCCCCCCCCTGAAAGAAGTCCTCCTCTTCAACAAGTGTCATGGATTATTTTTTTCTTTAAAATGGGCCAATGGTGGAGATTTGTCCTTTTCCTTCCCCCCCTCGCCTCAAAGGTTGCAGAAAATTCAAAAACAACAGACAGAAGCCTCACGACAGCAGTACAGAAGAGACGGAAGGCCAGGGCTAACCTAGGGCATGGCTCATCGGCGAAGTTCCAAATCAAAAGCTGTTGATAAATGCACCTGGGGAATGACAGCAACAGAAAGGAGGAGGGCAGCGTGCCTGGGAAAGTGGCAGGACAGAGACCTCAGGGTAAGGAGCACAGCGAAGTGAGTATGAAGTCACAGGATGGTCTCTCTAAGGGAAGAGAGATTTCTTTCTCTTCCAAAGCTGACATCTGGAAAGAGCTCCAGCAAACCAGTGGTGGGTCGAGAACCATTTCGAGCCGTGACCTGAAGTCAAGGCAGGGAACAATGGAGAACCCTGGCTCGTCTGGGTGAGATGAAAGGTGAGGAAGAAGGTTCGAGAGGCAGTAATCAAAGGGACATGGTGACTGATGAGAAAACAGTTCTGATTGGAGAAACCATACGCTAATAAGGTGCTCCAGGTCGTGGCAACTAATTAAGAAAAGTACATTAAAGCAATGCAGAAGGATCACAAATGCTATGACTCAATTCATTTACTAAAAAGGCTTTTATGGCCCCAAAATACTTCTAAATTATGGTTCCCAGGGCAGCTGTGACAAGGCTCTTTTCATAAGCTTGGTCTAATTTCAGCACAGAGCCGCCTCAATCCAAATTCTCTCTCTAGGCCACAGCCCCTTTGGACACGTAGACAGTATCAGGAGATCAGGCCCACCCTCCACACGGGCACGTGGGGATGGATACCAGCACCTGAGACACTGTAAGTCTCCTGCAGGATAATCAATAATGCTTCCTGATAGAAGTCTCAGAAGCTGAGCTTAAAATAGTTTCAATTTCTCCCGGCTTCTTATTTCAATTCACGGGTGGTCTCTGGGACTAGAACTGCGGCTCTTCTCAAGGTGACGGGTCGATATTTAAGCTGGCAGCGTTCACAGGCTTGCTGTGGGGCAGCCTTCAGTGGCTTCAGTGTTTGGGGTTTGCCATGTCACGGTGACCGATCTCCTGTCCTTCCTCAAACCTTTTTTTTTTTTGAGACTAAACAATGAATCCTTTGCACGAAGAGGCAGAGTTCCTGACACAGAAAAATCACTGGTACTTGCTTTTTCCCTGAGAAGCCACTAACTCAATCTGGAGGGAAGAGAATAAAATCCTGAGAACGGAGATGGCCGGCTTGCTGAGGCCTGCACGGTGGGGAGGCCGAAAGACAGGAGAGTGACAGGAAGGCTGCCAGCAGCTACGCTCTCTAGAGGCCCGTTCCCCAAACAAGCATCCTGAGGTACTCAGGGGCCTTGCGGCTCCTTCCAGCTCATTCTTGGCATTCCTCTCTAGGCAAAACAATGGGACAGGGACCAGCTCCAAACCACTTAAGGCTCACAAAAGAATGCATCGACTGTCAGAAAAAAAACAAAAACAAAATGAAGGAACAGATTGTTACATTTCCTTGGTAGGTTGTATATGGTTTGGTTCTCCCTTCTGCATGGATTGGTTCTAATGCCTCCCAAGGTAATCCGGGAACTTGCAGGGCCTCCTGGCTGCCTTCCACAGACCTGCCCCAGGCAGTTGAGTGGAAAGCTCCTTCTGGAGGTATGCAGGCATGGGTTAAGACAGACGTGGGCCAGCAGATGAGAGGGGGCTGGCTTCCTGAGCTCGTCCCAAGGTGGTGGCATAACCAGGCCAGAGGCCCCTGAAAGGGAACACCCTTTCCGTTTTCCCCCATTGCAGAGGACCTGCTGCGTCATTCCTACCTGGCCGGACCAGCTCTCAAATACACGACTGTGGATCGACTTGGCCTGTACGTCATGTCATTTTAACGTATAGAAAATATAGCATGGTAGTGATGAGCCTAGATTCGAGGCGGCAGACCTGAGTTTGAGACTGTGCTCTGCCTCTCAGCTGGGTGACCTGGGCATGCTACCCGGACAGGTGGACCTCACTTTTCTCATCTGTAAAGAGTAGTATCACTTCCTCCCTCTAATGGGTAGTAGTGACGTCTCAATGACATAAAGCAGATAAAGCTCATTTTATTTTGACCTGGCCATGGTAAGGGCCCCATTGATATCAGATGCTAGTCTCATTAAGGAGGGGAAATCACCATAAGGCCAGCACTAGTTTTTTAAGGTCTGATTCTCATTTTATAATATGGCTGTAACATAAACGAACCCGTCTTTCCACTATTCAAGGTTTAAGACCTTTCTTTCCTCACCTGCCTGTCTTTTCTCGTTTTTCATGTAGTTTAGAATATGACAGTGAATACCTGTAACAAATGTTAATCTTTGAATGTTAATGACCTAACAAACCACCTGTATATCCCAGAGACTTTTCCTGAATTCCAAGCCTTTTGATAGCAACTGCCTATTGGACGCCAATCTCTGGTTTTACTCAAAATTAACATATTAAAAACTACATTCATCATCTCCACTCCCACCTCTTTGGTTGTGAGGTTTGAGCTGGCTCCTCCTCTTGTGAATCTTTAATCATCCAAGGTAGAAACTTGGGTGTCATCCTAGACTCTTACAGATCATCTATTCTCTGTCTCACCTGGACAAATGCAGGACCCCTAACTTCCCTTTCTCTTGAGACTCTGGTTTCCATACTGCATCCATCCATCCATCCATCCATCCCCACGCCCACTCATGAAGTTTTCTTCCCAGTATGCTGCAACGGTTTCTTCATCCTCATAACATGTCAGTTTATGGAAAGAGCATAGCCCAAGAGTCAAAATATTTGGTTCTAGTCCTGGCTCCATGACTTAGGAGTTACGAAGCCCTAGAAATTCGTCTAAGCCTCCGTTTCATCATCTCTGTGTCCTGGCCAATCAGGGCCAGGTGAGATAATGGGTGTGAAGGTGCCATGAAAACTCCAAAATGCTCCACCAACATATGGAATTTGCACACTTGCCTCCACCTGTCAACCTGCACCGTCTAGGATGCCTTCCTTTCTCTCTTCCTTGATCCAAGCATGCCCCACTCACCCCTCAGAGCATCAAGCTTCCTAACAACTCGCTCTCACCTTCCCTGCTTTGGCCCTTGTTCCTCCTCTGCTCTGAGGGCTCTTCCCCACACTATCTGCCTGGGTCACATCAACTCATATTTGAAGGTCACGGCCTCTGCCAAACCTTTCTTTTAGTAAAGCAACTATATATAGTGAATATGAACTCATTTTGGGGAGTAACGTTTGGTTACAGTTAAATTCCTGGGCTCTCAGAGATCCCAATGCATGTCTCCTTGATGGCTTCTCCAAGGGAACACTGCCTCTAGGGAATGGTTGGTCTCAGCTGTTGCTACTTTTGTTAAATTAGAGGGTCATAAATCATTAGCACTCAAGGAAAGGCTGAACAATTATCTTTCAGCTCCAGGCTTTTGAAATCTCCCCTCCTAAAGCCCAAGCTAGCAAGTGGCAACAGATCCACTGTGACTTTTTGTTTTAAAATATATTTGTGTATCGAACTGGAGAATCTAGAGCGGATGCCCTGGTTGCACTGGTTTGGAGGGCTGCCTGAACCTGGAAGATGAAATAAACTTGACAGGTGACAGCAAATGTCTTTCATGTCACGCGATTCTACAAATCTAGACTAGTAGCCTTCCAAAGACTCTAGTGAAAGGCGGTCATCGCCAAGGTCCCACTAAGTGCCCCAGCACTATAAGCAATGTGGCCTCAGGGGTGTGTGTGGGGGGATACACTATACAATTGATGTATCTCATTCATCACCGCATCTCGCAGTCTTGTAACATTTTGTATATAACCGAAGCTTGACACTTAATTTTTTTTTAATTTTAATTTCTTTTTTTTTTTTTTTGCTGTCGTTGAACTATTGGGCTGAATATCATTAACTTTTGAGTTTTAACGTGAGCATTTGTTTGCTAGTGGTTGATTCACTCTGTTGGCTGCCAGCTAACATCCAGTTAGCCAACGAGTAGTAGCAGATGTCAAAGTTTGGAAAAAATTTGTGTGAGAAAAAAGAAAACTTGAGAAAGTCCATTCACTAAATTTCTTTCTTTCTACAAATTAGGAAAAATTGTCGCAAAGTTTAATTTTAGGGGCTGAATCCCTTGGATCAAAAAATAGTTTTGAGAATCATGCCTTAATACCAATGACAACAAGAGCGTGAGTGGCAACTTAAGATCCTTGCACAGAATATGCCCTTCCAGCATGTTCTGAGTAGCACTTCCTGCATTTTAATGGGCACACAAAACACCTGGGGAAACTTACTAAAATGCAAGTTGCGGTTCAGTGGGTCCAAAGTAGGTCCTGAGATTCTAATAAGGTCCCAGGCGATGGTGATGCTAAAGATCCTACAGACATCTGATATTTTGGGGAATATACACTTAAGGCAGAGAATAGGGAATCAAGAAACTGCAGAGGAAAAGCAGTGGCCAGGTGGAATTTCATCCTGGCAAAGGAAGCTGCTGTGAAATTGTGAGATTTCGGGTCTAGACGGATCTGCTCAGGCAGCTCTGCGAGAGATGGGTTCAATGAGAGAGAGTTCTAGAAGAGACATAAGGACCTTAACCAGGGCAACGGTTGTTGAAATGGAGAAGATAGGGTGGATGTGATATTTAGGAGGTAAAACTACCCAAATGGAATTCCCAAGCTCGGCAACCTGGGTACAAGAGACACGTGGGAGCAGGGAATCCGGCCTCTTTTCCCTAACCCGATGGACCCAGTTCTGCTCTGAATTACCCTGTGAAGGTTTCGTGAGCAGTTTTCAGAAATTAGAGGCCAGGTTAGGAGGAGCCCACTAGAAGAACATGTCACGTGAGCCTCGGCCGGGTCCCCAATACCAGCTCTGTGATGAACACAGCTTGGAAAACTGAAGGAGGTCAAAGTTTTCCCAAGAGCCATAAAATAAAACAGAGGGAAGCCACACATGTTGGGTAGAGGACATTTTGAAAGTCCACAAAGACCCCATATCGCTAATATAGAATTTCTGCCAGAAAGGCACAGTCCGAATCTAATCATGAGAACACCAAGAGGAAAACCCAAGAATGAGGGACATCACAAAACATGGCCTGTGCTTTCTAAAATGTCAGTGTCATGAGGCAAAGCTGAGCCATTGCTCCAGATTAAAGGAACCCAAAGAAATTGACAACTAAATGCAATGCGTACATCTGTACTGGAACATGAACCATGAAGGGTTTTATTTTATTGTCGTTCACTATAAAAGTCACTATTGGGACAATCGGCAAAATGTAAACATGACTATATCAGATAACAGCATTGTATCAATGTTAAATTTCTAGAACTTAGTCATTGCACTATGGTTGCGTAAGGGAAAGTCCTTGTTCTTAGGACAAGTGCATTGTGTTTAAGGGTGAAGAGGGTCATGACATCCGCCACTTACTCTCAAAAGGTTCTGGGAAAAAACAATAGGTTAATATTTATGGAGAGAGAGAAAGAGAAAGAGAAAGAGAGAGAGAGAGCGAGAGAGAGGGAGAGAGAGAGAGAAAGCAGAGGTAGAAAAAGGTTAATAGGTCGTGAATCTAGAATCGCTGTATAATTTTTGCAACCTCTTTATAGTTTTGAAATTTTTTTAAATAAAAAATTTAAAAGAAGGTCACAAGAAATCGTTTGCTGCTTTGGAGAAAGCAGCTAAAATGCCAGAAGCAACTCCTGAGCAGGAAAACTGGGGCGCATCATCCGGTGTTGAGAGTTACTTGCAACAGAGAACCTTGTGTCCCCCAAGGTGGTTGGGCTCTCGGCAGTCAGTGCCCCATGCCCTGAAATAGGGGGTGAGCTCTCCCAGAGTTCTCCTGGAAAATGCTACGTGGTTCTGCTGCATCAGGAAACACCCTTAAACATCTCCCCAAATCTAAAGAGAGCAGCTGGTAAGAGATCTTCCTGGTCCCTGAAGCGATGCACCATCATCCTAGGGGTTGGGCACCACCAGCTTCCAGCCACTGCACATTTCTTCCTCCGAGCTCTGTAGGGCAAGGAGGTGACACCCCAAATGTTTCCCCCAACTCTAAGTGGAAAAATGGGCCTTGCTCACCATTATTTTCCCTCTGAGGGAGATAATGTGCCCATTCCACACATGCACCAACCAAGGACAGCAGAGTAGGGATGGTTGGAAGGGTTTTTGCAGAGACCATTTAACATGAAACAAATGCCAGGTTTTCAGACAGATAATGATTTGTTTCTACGCCTACCTGGATATTCCAGAACAATCTGAAGGAGGATTGCTAAACAAGAATTCTTTTGCATCTTTCCTCCTTTTTTTCTGTCTTTCTCCCTTTTTATGATTTTTTAATGAAAAGAAAAAAACTCTCCTGGCCCAGAGCCTAAAATCTCTTACTTGTGATGCTAATCTCCCCTCCCTGGCTCCCAGCCATTGCCGCTGGCTCTGTGCCTGTTTAATATCGTGGCTGCTGATAGCAGGTTGTGTCAGCGTTTCCATTATGAAGCTCAGTTTTAAAAATGTTCCTGAGATGGACCTATGGTCTTCCAGGCAAAGGGTCATTCATGCCTGGTCATCCAGGAGTGGCCAGGCGTCTCCAGCCAGCACTGACAAGCCTTTTCTCTCAAGGTTACTTGGTCTATAAGGGGGGGGTCCTTCGGAGCTTTTTGGAAAAGCCAGTTTTCTGTATCATATGTCATTCTCTAAATACCTCTTTGAAGGCTTTTGGGGTAAAAAATTGTCACTTGTTTTAACAATTAAAGAGAGAGAGAGAGAGAGAGAGAGAGAGAGAGAAATGCCATGTTGGGTATTTGAGGAAAGAGTGTTTTCCTCCAAGGCTTAATAAAGAGAATATTTTTGTCTCTTTACTCTCTCTGTTCGCTCATCCTGAGTTTTCCTGACTTATGTAAGACTTGTTGACATACTGAAGTCTTTTTCAACCAAACTACTGAATAATTCCCTCGCTTATCACCCTTTGCCCATTGTCCCATTAATTCAGATAGTCAGTTTTAGGGCAGGAAGCTTCTATTGCTGAGACTTCCCACAGGTCCACTCTGGCCATAGGATCTGCTTCCCGGCAGCTGAGGTGGAGTGTGGAAAGAGCAAAGGACACACTCAAGAGATTGGAGACTTCGGTTTTGTCAGTTATTAATTGTGTGGCCTTGGGCCATTTCTTTAAACATCTCTTGATAGCAGCGCCTTCATCTGCAAACCGAGCATAACAATATCCATCTTGAGATTATGGTTGTGAATCTTAACTGAGGAGTTATATAGCACAATGCTCTCTTAACTGAGTTAGGCGTCATGGTTGGGTGCTGTTAACCTAACAGGGAGGAGCTCTGGGAGTGCTTTCTGAATTTACTTGAACTCCTGATAACTGCAGGGGGCATTTTTCTGTCTGGCACTGGAGTATTTCCACCTGCTTTGAAGAGCTGTCTTCCTGCTCATGACTTATATTTTTATTGCCTGACTCCCAGGCACAATCCACAACAAACACTGCCTTTACCTACCACTAACATAATTTAGAGCGATAACAGAAATACAGGCGCCACTAATGCAATTTCTCCTCACTAAAACCTTCATTAAGAAAAGATTGGGATGTTTTCAGGATAGATATGCAAAATAGGGGAAAGCCACAATAAACTCCATGAGGACTCTCTGCCATCGGGGCAAGGTCTGTCCCCAGGCCAGCCTCCACAGTGGCTGCCAGTTGGCAGGCAGCATGGGTCCAAGGTCTTGCATAGACTATGGAAAATCCATAAACAGTTCAGGACAAAGACTTTTGCAGAGCTGTCTCTCCCTCCACGTGGTGAGACATGCTGAGTAGTTTCGGCTGTGGATATTTTAGGATGTCCTTTGGCACTTGATCTCGGCAGAGGAAGGCACATGCAGACCAAAAGGTAGGAAAAATAAACTGTTCAGAAATTGAGCTCTAGGAATAGAGTTCTCAGTTCAACTTTGCTCCTGTCAAGGAGTCCTTCGGTTTATCATTAGTTTCGTTTTATTTTTAACTTATTTCCGTTGCCTTTGGGTCTCTGAGGCCAGTCTTTCTTTCCTGTCATGGTGTTTCTCACAGAACCTGATCATTTTCACCCACCTCTGCATGTGCCACCAGCAACCTGCTACTAAGCTTACTAACATCTTCATCTTTCAATCTTGGGGTATCTGACTTGAGCCAGACTCAAGATGACGCAGCTCTGTCCTTCCACCCATATTCAAAGACATATAAAAACTGAAGACAGGCTTGAAACACCATTTTCCATTTCAAGATTATTTGCTGCCCTACAAAACTTGGAATGAGAAAAAATCTTGACGTTGATGCTGTAGCATGGGAAGGACTATTTCTCTTTCGTCACTATGAAAATTTAAACCTTCAGCCAGGCTTTAATAACTCAGGTAGCAGAATCCTCATGCAGTCTTATAATTCTATTTTTAGAGCCAAATGCAGCATATTAATTACACGAGGACTTATGCTCTGAGGCCAGACTAACCTAGAATCAAGTCCCAGGACTGATGCTTGCTAGCTCTGACCTTGTGTGGGGCACTTGTTCCCATTAAGCCTCAGTTCTCAGTGGAAGAACAGGGATGAGAACAGTGGTGAGGATTTGGTAAAATCATCATGACTATACAGAGGTTAGCGGGATGCTGAAGTCATGCTCAGTATATACTCCTGCCAGTATATACTCCTGCCAACGTCCATCCTATTATCGTTATCAGTAGTCAATATCCATATCACTGTCATCTCTCTGCCTTCCCCACTCCTGCAGAAGTTACTTCCTAGCTGGGGCCTGCTGGTTTACCTCTGACTCTCTGCCATCCTTCACTGAGGGGCAGAAGAGAGCCTGCTTGCTCCACTTGTACTTTGCAACAGTGCCATTAGATGGGGCCCTACCATCATTGCCCAGGTCAGCAAGTGGCTCTTATTCTGGACTTTGGAACCTGGAGAAAAGGTGTGAGAGGACAATTGGATTCCTTGATTAGTGCTCAATTTGAACAAATGAACCCCCTGGCTCTGGTTAAGAGGTGGCCCAGGGTCTGCAGCGCAGTGAACACCAGAGCCTTCACGGTTTGGCACATTGTGTGACCATCTGAGTCACCGCATGAAGTGGAGATGTAGTCCTTTAGAATATTGAGCTCAGCACTGGTGAGGCAGCATATTCAGAAACATTAATCAATTCATTTCTAGAAAATAATTATGAAGACTCGTTGGGAGAAAGTTCCTAGAGGTTAGTGGTCACTTATAGAATCATCGGCACTTTTCAGGTCTACACCTTCTAGACACAGGGCCTCGTTGCTGATGAGGGTTATTTATGGACCACCAATCTGGAGAACCCTGACCCCTCAATTCCTGAACAAGGTCCCAGAAGACCACCCTCCTGGTTCTGCTTTACCCCAACTCATGCCCCCATCTTTGTGATTTCAGTTCCATGTGGACAACCCATCCAATGCCATCGGCCTAATTCCTTTTCTACTTCTCTTCCAATGACCTTCACCTTTATTCTACTTCCTACCCACTTCCTCCCAAGCCCCACCCTGGGACTTAAGTCTCTTGGAATTAATCCACCTCTAGTTACTTTTTCTCCAACTTCAACCTCACTTCTTTCATTCTCACTCCCAGGACGCCTTTTCCTTGACCTTGCTGAGCTCTCCGATCCCAGAGAGCCTGTACTGGACTCCAAGGCTCATTTTGACCTTCACTTACTCAATTTTTCCATACTCTGCAAACCCATCCTGTAAGCAAATCCTCAATCAATTTTGACTGTTTATTCTGCTCCTACACGCAGGCTGCAAAGCACAGCTGGGAAAATAACACAATTACTTAGGCTGATGGCACTAACTCATTCACAATTTCCCAAATCACCAGACTGCCAAGTAATTACCTTTCAAAGTAATCCTTTTACTCGTCTGGAGGTGGTTCCCTCGTCCATTTCCCATCCAGATTATCTTTGACCTTCATCGCAATCCTTAAGCCCCTTTTCCTGTCTCCTTCCTTTCTGTGACCTTCTGCCCTATAGGCATACCCTTACCTGCCCGGACCTCTGCCCTTTCCTCCTATCTTGGAGGTTCATGAAGACCATTCCCCCTAATTTCTAGGAGCAGGCTCTTTTTCTTCCACTTTCAAACTCAAACTCCCCTGCTGGCTCCTTCCTCTCAGTATTTCACAGCAAAGAGTTAATTTACAATAGGAAATTGATCAATCGATAGGCCCACAATTGTTTTCTGTGTCCCATGCCTTTCCTTGGGTTCACTTTTTAGATATTTCTCTTCATTAACTCCTTGAATCTACTGTTGCTAATCAGCAGTCCACAGTCGGGGTTACTGTTGTCTCTTTGTATGTGATCTGTCTTCCTCTGAAGTAGCTTTAAAGGGCCTTTAGAAAAAACCTTTAATACCCTGCAGGTTCGTTATGATATAACTAGGTATAGATTTATTTTTGTCTATCTCCTTAGTATTAGAATGATATCAGAGGGTGGCCAGACTGCTGGGGGTGAAATCCTACCACCAGCTGGGTGAGCTTGGGCAATATACATTCTCTCTTTTCTAGTATATTCACATGTAAAATGCTCTTATCTCAAGATTATTAGAGGATTAATGAGCCAATGCATGGAAAGCAAAGAGAGCGGTACCTGAAACATAAGTGCTCAGTGTTAGCCACTATTGTTATTATTCAAAGTATATTTTTGATTTGAGTTTCGTGTCTCTTCAGTTCTAGAAAGTTCTCAGCTTTTACCATTTCAAATTGCTTTTCTGCTTTTCCTCTATTGCATTTTTCTGCTCCTATGAGATAATCATATGGCAACTCAGAACTCTCATTATGATTAGCTAATAAATTTAGTAGCTATTTATTTTTTTAAAAAATTCTTTATACTTTTTATGCTGTGCTATGAAATGAGTTGTATTCAATACTATCTTCCAATTCATTAATTATCTCTTTGGTTGTATCTAGAGTTTATTTTATCCATGGAATCTTCCATTTCAGTGACTTGGTCTCCAAATTTCTAATTGCATCTCTTTCAAACCCTCAGTTCTGATTTCTTTTTTGTTAGTTTTTGTTTCTTAATTTCTCATTCTTTAAAAATGGACATTATTTCCTTAGTTTTCTCTTTGAGCAGCAGAAACGTTTTAATTTTTAATCAGATCCACCTATAAAATTATTTCCATTTGCATTGAATTCATGTTCTGATTGTTGATCATACTGGCTGTCTTTCTTAATCATTGTGGTTTGTGGATTTTGAGGGGTGTGGGAAGCTTTTTTCTTTTCTGTCTTTCTTCATTTATACTTTCTCACCCAATCCTCATCAGTCTTTAGGTTTTATAGTCGCCTTCCATGAGCAAAACTAGTACTTTAAGCCACGGCCAAGGCAGCAATCATAGGAGAATTTTTCAGCCTCTCTTCACCAGTGGAAAAGTCCCATCCCAGCCTCGTCAACCAGTGAACCTGGCTCTGGTCCCCTATTTTGCACGGAGCGCTTTTACTCCCATGGCCTTATAAGACCCATGACAACATTGCGACAGCCTGCCCTCAGACTCATAGTCCAGCCACTCTATGCATGCCATCCTCCTGAGTTTCTGTCCTGCTTCTGATCCATGAGTCTAGCTATATCATTTTGGTTTTCTCTTTTTGTATTTTATCTGTCGTTGCTACGTGTTTGGAACAGAGAAGATGAATCAGAACATAAACTGTTTCTTTTTACTAAGATGGGAAGTCTTACACAGGCTTCTCCCCTCAATCCCGAATCCCTTTCTGATTCAATTCCTTTCCTTCCTTTCAGAGCGGAGCATCTCTGAGTTCCTCTGTGGTACACTGCAAGCTGCGTTCTGCCCCCACTATTTCACTCATTTTCGTAAAGGTCACCGATGACCTCCTGATTGCTCAGTCCCACAGGACCTTTCAAATCCTATGTTCCTGAACTATGTTGCCATTATCACTGGTGACATTTTCTTCCTTGGCATTCTCCCTTTCCTGGGCCTTTGTGACTCTCTAGCATCCCAGTTCCCCTCCCACCTCTCAGGGAACTCCTCCTCATCCATCTTTATGGGATGCTCTTCCATTTCTTTTCTCTTTAATGTTATATTCCCACAGGTTCCATCTTTCCCCCTCTTCTCCCTTTACCCTTCACATATTCCTTAGGCGATATCTTCCATTTTTATGGCTTCCAACTACTTTTGCTTCATGACTTCCGAATCTATATCTCTAGGTCTCCGCTTTGGATTTATATATCCAATTTCCTACGGGTTATTTTCACTAAATTTCCCACGAGCACTTCAAACTCAACCAGACCAAAACTGAACTCATCAACCTCTCCTAAACCACTTTAAACAAAATTCCTCGTCTTGGTGCCACTACCACCTATCCATGACAAAAATCTGAATTATCCCAGACCCCCGAGACAGTCATCTCATCTCATCCTTGAATCTGATTAGGCACCAGTCTCTCCCTCTTCCTAATTCATCCTCTTCATTTCTACTGTCACTGCTTTAAATTTGGGTGGCATTTTGTCTCATCTGATCTGTTGCAAGTCTCCTGTTTTCTCACCTAGCTCTTCCTACACCACAATCCTATCTTTCTTTCCAGTCTCACCTTCCATCCTGTATTCTCTATAGCACCTACCACATCAGGCTGCAATGACAGGACTTCCCTCCCCACACTGACCACTCCTGGTACCAAATACATGCTTAACAAATGTTTCCGGTACAATGAATTACTGCACTACTGAGATCATCCTCTCCTTTCACTGCAAAATAAAGGACTTCTCGGATTTTCACTGCAAAAGTTAAGACGAAGGGATTGAGGAAGATAATTGATATTTACTATACATGGGTTACCTGTAGGAGCTGTGGTAGGCTGCTTACATCAATGATTTGGTTCAGAACATTCATCATCGTTTAAAAAACTGATTCAAGAGGGTAAGGAAAATTTAAGAATTTACTACACCTCTAGAGGATAAGGAAATCCAAGGAAACAGTCTTTAAATTAGAAGACTCTACATTCTTGTCAATTTAGAATAACGGTTGGGAATAATGCAAGTAAAATTAGGTCTGTTAAAAAAAACAAACTCCAACTCCTCCATCTCTCAAGGCTGGTGCTGACTGCCCTTGAGACACTGGAGGACTCTTCAAGTACATTACCCTAACTTTGTAACAGGAGGAACCTGTTAAAGTCCCCAAATGTTCTGCCCAATAAAAACACTTCTTGACTTTGTCCAATGTAACTAAACACCTGTTATCTGTAGGGCCTGGAACAAGATAAAGCATACGGAGTTGGAAAAGTTCTTTACGTTGGATATTCCTATTTGCGTAAGTCCGTGGTGATAATATTTACCCATGGTACCTTCTGTTCCTCAATATCCCATGGTGAAGGCTTACACAGTGGGTACGAGAAGACAGTCTTCAGGGTAGCTCGAGAACAAATTTGGTAAAAAAAACCAACTCTTAAAAAATCTGTACCCAGAGAGAGTCACTAATTAATTTTTCATCATTAATTGTATAAGAGAATATTTTTTTCCAACTGTAAGATGTTTTAAATAGGAAGACCAACTCTCAAGGGAAGTAATGCAGTTATAGGAACTATTAGCTAAAGCAGAATATTAAGTCAGAGTATTACATGACTACTTTTATTTTTTTTAAAGGCATACTGTTTTCTATTCCAACTGTTACAAAAAGCCTCAACAAAGGCATACTATATGTGCAACTGGGGTATCTGGTTTAGTATTATCTATTTCAAGACATCCAGATGGTTTTAAACAAATTTAGCTGGGTGCTGAAAACAAGGCTTCACCCATAGATCAAAATTAAATTACTGGAAAAAAAGATCAATCTTTCCAATGTCCTTCATTCCTGAGAATCTTCCTTAATACTTTTCATATTTTATTTCAATATTTCACTCTAGTTTTGACATGCCAACCAAGGTAAAACTGAGTTAAAACAAACTCAAACTCATGACAGAGTTCTAATTTCCTTTGACTGATAATAAAACATTTCAGCACCAAACAGTCAATTATTTGGTTTCACCGCTGAGTATCTACTCCACGATGACATTTAGTTCATGCTTTTCAACATCTATTTGTTAATAATCTGATTGGCATAGCTAAGGAAAATTAAAATTACTCCAAATAATGGTCTGCACATTCCAAAGGTATTTATAACGGTCTCGTTAAAGGGCTGGAAACAAGATGAAATTTTCAGATGCAGCACTGTGAGATTTATATTTAATAAGTTTATGTACCAGGCTGTAAAGTCCGATGGACTATAAACAGTCTTTTAATTGGTATTAGTGGAGAAATGTGATTTAAATATGATTTAACAGCTTAGTATTGTTCAGACAGAACTGCTATCAGTCTCAGAAGACCTAGTGCGGAATTTGGTGGGCAACAGCTGACATGTTGCTTGGTTAAGGCGCAGAGCCTGCACACAAGTAGAGCTGACAGAAGCAATGCTTTTGGTGCATCAAAAGCAAAAAAAAAAAAAATTGCTTAGAAATCATGCCTATTGGAAATCATTAACTTCTTTTCTATAAGGTCAGTTCCTATCATTCCCTTGCTCCACTTTTTTAAAAGACAAATACCCTAGCGGAGACTTTGCCCTTGAAGGTGTTTGTCAGATAGATGGCATCCAGGAGATTTAAGAGAGAAATCCCTTTTACAAAGATGATGGCTCTGAACCTGTCAATAGCAAAGATTCAACCGCTCGGTTTTCAGAGCTCTATCAAGATAGTCATTCGCATTACTAGGAAGCCGGTCAGTGCCCTGGGAAAAGTTAACTACCAACCTTGCGGGCCTGAATAACTGAATAGCTTATTATTCAATGACTTGCCTTTGGCAAAATCCAGTACAGTGTTCATACTGTACATGACTTGCCTTTGGCAAAATCCAGTACAGTGTTCATACTGTATATGCAAACACTATTTAGTGCTTATATTCGCCATTCAGACATCTCAACATCCTGTGCAGGAGGAAGTCTCATGTTGAATTCACTGAATCAAAGACACTACCAGTTATACTACCAAAAATGAAAAATGTTGCCACTTATAATTGTATGATACCATCGACTCTAACACACGTTTCATTTTTAGGGTTATTCAAGCATGAAAAAACTGGCCACCTTAGACTCGATGAAGTATGGAAACACCAATATCAGCTAACGTGCTGAGCACCTACTATGTGTACCAACCACTGTTCTGAGCACTTTTCATGAATGAAGTCCCATTTAATCTTCACAAGTACCCAATGAGTGGGAACACAGGGGCACAGAGAGGTGAAGTAACAGGCCTTAACTAGCCTAAGTGGCTGACCCAGGAATCAAACCCAGCTGGTCTGACTCCAGTGCCTGTAGCCTTCATTCCATTCACCATTTGCCTCTATCTTCTCGATTACTACTTTGGACAGGTGGCTGTCACCTCTTAGAAACAAGATGTGCCAATCAGGATCCCCTACAAGTGAGCGAGACCCAAGAAAGGACTGATTCTGAAACCAGAACTTTTAACTTCCAGGCAGAAGGCCACTAAGCAGAGGGTCCAAGGCTCTGGGCAGTGACCGCTCACTACTCTACCTTGGAAAAGTGAACTCAAAGGCTCCCAGGGACATGTGATTTCTCAACATATGTCTGAAGAGTCCCCATCCTGGATGGTGGATAAAGAGTAGAGACCACAGACTTCGGAAATGTGAGAACTTAGTACCTTCCCTCCAGAAGAGGTCCTCCGATAATTTCTCCACTTGCAGATCTCCAGGAGGCTAGCTCTGAAATGGTGCCCAGGAAGCATAACTGAACTTACGGAGAAGAAAAGAACCACCATTCACGAAGTATTCGACATGCATCATCTCACTGAATGCTCCCAACAACTCCTGAGGTGGGCATTGTCGTCCCTTATTCACAGGCCAGTGATGTCTGGAACAATGAAGTCCCATTGTCACTGGACTTCAGAGAGCTGCTTTGGATCCCGTTTGGTCCAAGGCTGGTGAGTTCTCTCAGTCTAGTACATTGTCCTGCTAAACGGGGCTGGCCAGCTGCTAGCTTTTGGCAGATTCCTAAAATGTCCTCATCCAAAATGCTCCAAGATCCAAAGGTTGTTGGCCACCATCTGTCATGAGCAATCCATTCACCGAGTCACCAACAACCAGGCTCAACAAACATAAACACAATGCTCTAGGTAAATAAACAGGAAAGCGGTGTCTTATTTTAAAGTGAAGTGCACTGTTTTCCCACAGTAATTAGGTCTCTTATGAGGGGGGAAGAAAAGCCAAACATTTGGGAAACAACTGCTAAGTGACAGGAACTGAGAGTGGATCACAGGAAATAGGAGAGGTTGGAATCTCCTGGAACAACAGTGTTGAATATTTTTTCCCCAAACTCAAAAGACTGACATCCATAAAAACACCAAAGATTATATAACAAATAGCCACTACCCACCACTCAAAATGAACATGTGTAAATGAACAAATATTCGATTCCGATTCTGCCCCTCGTTCCTTTTTTAAAAAGAAAGTTTCACATTTTGAGTTGAAATCCCTTCCATTCTACTCCAGGCTGACAGTTATCATATATGTGTTATGAACGTGGCCCATACTTTTAGAAACTCTGTATTTCTTACAATATGTAAACGTATCCACAAACAATATATTCTTAAATGATTTTAATGGTTTCCCACAATTAAATTTGTAATCATTCTTTGTAGTTTATTTTTTAATATAGAACGAGGTAAGGATTTAGTATATTACTTTTCCATATGAAATGTCAATTGACCCAATGTCATTGCTGAGAAAAGGACCCAATGTCTCTTCTCTCCACTGATTTGAGATGTTTTATCTACTACTATCAAACTCCCATTATCAGCTTAGGTTAATTTCTATCTTTGTGCCAATACCATGTTCTTTTAAAAGGGGTTTGTTATCTGGCATGGAGGACACTCCCCTCCTTGTTCTTTGTTGAAAGTATGTTCTGGCTATTTTTAGACTTCTATTCTTCCATTTGAATTTTACGATCATGTTATGACAATCCTGTTGGGATTCTGATTGGAATTACATTTAATTTGGAGTTTAATTTAGGAAAAAAAACTTTCTTCTTTATTGTATTTCGTCTTCCCATCCTGGAACATGGAGTATTTATCATTCTAAAGGTCTTTGTTATGCCCTTTAATAATAATTTGATCTATGAAAATTAGATTGTTCCTAGGTCTCTTAAAGTTACATTGATATTAATAATGGTATCTGCCCCACAGAGCTTTAATTGAGTTGGAGAGACAGTAAAGTGAGCAATTACTATCAAGCATGATAAAAGTGCTAGTTAGGGAAGCACAGAGAGGGCAGTGTACAAACACTAGGGTGCTACGTAGCCT
The DNA here is from genome assembly GCF_902729225.1 of Pteropus medius. Classification (NCBI taxonomy): domain Eukaryota; kingdom Metazoa; phylum Chordata; class Mammalia; order Chiroptera; family Pteropodidae; genus Pteropus; species Pteropus medius. The sequence goes on along the minus strand of NW_024355990.1, from coordinate 11,483,835 downwards.
GGGCTATAACCCTTTGTGGGGTCATACGCTTAGAAGTCTAGTCTGAATCATCCCCATCTGCTTTTCAAAACTTCGGGACACAACCCAGGGTATGAAATTACTCAGAGAGAACCCAGAGTTTCTGCAATTCAAAAAGTTTTCTCTTCATAAACATCTTTTGGATGAACAGAATCAATGATAACGCTGATAACAGTTATAATGAGGCTACATTTTTTTGGTTTGTTTCATTAATGAAATCAGGATATCACCCAAAAGAGAGAGAAGACTGATCACAGGCAAGAAATTTAATATTGACTCAATATTATACCATTACCTAATATATGGTCTATATTCAAATTTCCCCGATTGTCCTAATAATATCTTTTCTTGCTCTCTGTACTACCTTTTCCCCCTTAAACCAGAATCTAATCAAAGATCAGGCATTAAATTTAGTTACTGAATGACATTAGTCTCTTTTAATCTAGGGCGGTTCCCCACATATTTGTTTTGTTTTGTTTCTGTTTTTGATCTTTAACGACATGTTCTTTTTTGAAGAGTTTTTGGCTAGTTGTTTCATAGAGTGTCCCTCAATTTGGATTTGTCTGATTCTTTCCTCCTTTAAGAATTCAGGTTAAACATTTTTGGTAAGGATAATGCATAGGTGATGTTGTGTCCTTGGTATGTCACAATGGAAGGCACATTATGTCAGTTGCTCTTATTACTGGTGATGCAAAATTTGCTTACTTAATGGTTCGCACGAGATTTTGCCATTGCTTGTAATTAATACATAATCTCTGGGGTGATACTCTGAGGCAGTGTGGATTCCTGTTCCCCAATACTGTCTTGCTCAATGGTTTAAGCATCTATTGATGACTCTTCCTTCAGTCAATTATTACTACGATAGCTATAAAACGGTCACCCAGACCTTGATAACTTGGTATCGCTTTTCTAGCTCTGACCTCTGGTTTCCTAAGAATGATTCAGCTTTGTCCTTTGATTATGCTGCTTTTGGCCAGTTTGGTTAACTGTCTTTCTAACCCTTGGCACTAACAGGTCGGCACAGGAAGACCTTTTTTAGATATACCCCAGCACCGGTGAACTGGGCCTACACAGATAGCAAATACCACTTTAAGCTGTATCTATTAACGATTACTAGTAATAAATCCCAGCTTCTTCGAATGCAGAGATAATCTGCTTTGTGATTTCACCTAATCAGAAAGCTAGTGCTCATGATGGAGAGATGCATTTTTTGTCCCCACTTTTTTTGTTTTTTTATTACATCCAGCTCTTAGATCATAAATTGTACTGCAAACAGCTAAGGCAACACCTTTAAGGAAGCAAATATGATCTGTTTCTCCATTGTCCTCAAAATGATACTATTAGACACAGATTAAGTAAGGCCATTGACTTTCCACTTCATGGACCAAAGTGGATAATAATCCTTTGAAACTGCAAATGGAGGTGTCTTGTGCAACATTCTTTTTTAGCAAGTACTGATTTATTAGAGAAAATTGCAGATTTTGTAGGTGGCTGGTTATAATAATCTAAGGTTAGAAACAGAATCATAAAAGTTGAAGACATCAGATATCATGTCTAAAAATAAAGCCAGTACTTTTTTTCTTTCTATAAACCTCAATTAGAAGCCATTTAAGGGAAAGATAATCAGCTTCAGACACCTGTAAATATGGATTCTACAGTTCTCACTGGCACTTCTGCTTTACAAATTAACTTTAGTACGTTTTGAAATGCATAAATAAATTATTTTACCCTATATCCATCCATGTTGCCCTCTCGATGTTAAAAATAAAAATATGAATAGCAATAATGAAACAAATGCCATGATGACTATTATAATAACAAATATTCAATAACCAGAGCTCTCAGATGATAAAACTCCCTTTCTGTCATCTGGTAGCTTTAGAGAAAGCTGTCTGTGGTCACGGGGAGAACGTCTCTGGCTATCCTCAAAGGCGATGCAAGTTGAGCCAAGTTCCTGCACTGAAACACTTACTCCATACATCCAAAAGATGTAGTTTTAGCTAAATGAGATAGTACAAATGTAAGATTATTCCCAACTGAAAAGTTTATTAGAAAGACTCATAAATAAATATTATTTCTCTCCTTTGTTTAAAGTCTTTGCATAACTTCCTCCTAAAATACACTGCACTAAAATCTAAACTCTGCCTCACTGGTCTTACGTGATCTGCCTTCTGCTACTTTTTAAAAAAATCTCATTTCCTCTTAGTCTGTTCCCACTCCTAATTCTCTGGCCACCGGTTTTCAGACGGTTCCTTATGCCAGGCTGTGGCTGTGGCTGTGGCTGTGATGTTGCCTGTTTTGTCCCTGTATTAGTTTGCTAAGGCTGCCATAACAAAATAGGACCCGTTGAGTGTCTTAAACAACCTAATTCTATTTTCTTACAGTTCTGGAGGCTAGAAGTCCAAGAGCAAGGTGCTGGCAGGTGTGGTTTCTTCTGGGATCTCTCTCCTTGGCCTGCAAATGGCCACCTTTCTGCCGTGTCCTCACATGGTCCATCTCCTATGGTCTTCCCTCTGTACTCACACATCCTCGGTCCACGTGTCCAGGTTTCCTCGTCTTTTAAGGACACCGCTCAGACTGGATTAGGGCCTTCCCCAATGGTCTCGTTTTAACTTAATCACCTCTGTAAAGGCCTTATCTCCAAACACAAGTCATATTTTGAGGTACTTCAACATATTACACAATCTGTAACAGTTTCCTTGCCTGGATAACCCTTCGGATGGTTGGCTCCTTCTCATCCTCAGGTCTCACATGGACTTGTCACCTCTTCTGTGAGATATTTCTTGACTACATGGCTTCAAGCTGAGCTCCCCCTCCATCCTATTTATTGCCTTCTTCACACCTTCTATTTATTGCCTTCTTCACACCTTCTACAGCTGGAATTTTTTGTTTGCTTTCTTGCTTATTATCTGCTTTCCCCCACTCCGTGAGCAGTGGAGGCGCTGTCTGTCTTACAGCTGGATCCTCAGTGCCTCTCCTAATGCCTGGCACATGGTAAGTACCCCAAATTTGTTGAATAAGAAAAGGTTTATTGACAATTCAGACAAAAGCAGAGTCTCATTAGGAAATCATCATAAACACAGTTAATCCCACCGTATGACCATAACTGAAGCAATACCTAATATCTGTGCAGCCCTTTATAGTTTATAAAGTGCTTCCAGGCAAAATACCTGTATGAATACTCCACACTGATGCAAACATTATTTACTCAATTTTCTTGATCAAGAAACCAGGACTCCATGGCTTAAGGTCACATAGCTGGGACTTCAACACTGATCTTTTTGTTTCAGAAAGAACAATGTTGTGTTCTTTTATTACAACACAGCTGAACTAGATGCTAAATCAATTCCAAATATTTGAGGCAACCTCCAAGGAGAGCTCTGTGAAGGACAGAGCCTCGAGCTTCAGGAACCAAACAGAACATTCTTCTATCTGATCCAAGGGGGTTTGTCGCTGAGGAATAACGGCTAATGAGAATAAATACGGTGCCCTCAAGCCCTTTTATTGTGTGTTTAGGTGATAGTGGTGGTGGTTATAAACGTGCTTTTTGTAAACTGCTCTGTTTCCAGGGGTATGAAGAAGAAATTTGGAGAACCTGATTTCCTAAATTTCACAGTTGGTTTTAAATAGAACTTAATATTTTTTTTAAATCCGTAGTTCTCAGCCTTGATGCCCCTCAGATTCACCTGGGAGAGCTTTACTAATCCCAATGGCTGGACCCCATCCCAGACAAATGAAGCCGGAGGCCCAGGGGTTGAGATGGTGGCATCTGTGAGTGCTAAAGCTTCCCAGGTGACTTTAATAAGTAGCCACGATTGAGAACCATTGGTCTAGATCCTCAAATGGGGCGGGATGGCATGTCCCACATCCCCCCAAAGAGAACATATTGGATTTAACTGGAGGGTGGACTCTCAAACTGCACACATTCCCAATGGGCGAATCTGGCATTCCTAGAGGGATGTGTTCTCCCGCGTGTGTGTTGGCTCGTTGAGACCAGCCTGCACTCAGGACCAATTAAATCCTGGGGCAGGGGGTGGAAACCAGGCCTGAGCCATGGCTAAAACCTCTGAGGTGAGTCCAATGTGCAGCCAAGGCTGAGAACCACTGCTTGAAATGGAGCCTGCTCTGTTTGGAAGAGGAAGTAAAGGCAAGACTGCCCCCCATTAACCCCAGGGAATGGCAGTAACCTGGCAGCAGCCGTCCCACGAGCACTGAGCACTGACTCTCCCAGACCTGGATTTATGGCCTTGGACAAACAACAGAACCTTCATTTGGCATGGTGCCATGCTCCCCAGCACTAATTAAGGCTCAAATAATTCTCATCAGTACGTGCATAAAATAAATGGACCTCAATTTAAGACAACTTCCCCATCGTGTCCTGGTTAATGTATTCACAACTTACAGGTTTTCACAATCTCCACTGCTCATATTTTTTTTTTAGCTAGATATTGGATAATGTAAAAAAATTACTTATGTGGTGATTGATAACAAGATAGCGACATGTACTCTATTCAATCACTAATCAATATGATTATCACTAGTGTTTTTCAATTTAATTATTGCTTCTTATCATCATCAATTTCATTAAATTTTTGGCAGGTAGGAGAGGAAACAGGGCACAGATAGTAGTATGAAGGATGGTAGCTGAATGATAAGACTATATACCCAGAAAATGCAAAGAAATGAAGTGAGTTTATTAAATCATTTGGCAAAGCACTAAGACGAGAGAAATAGCCACCGCCGAACTGCTTTCTTTAGCAACTCTGCCGCCCACCGAAAACTCCACTCTCATCCACGGACAGGAAAAGTGCATGCCAGCACTTAAGCCACCTGCTTAAGGCTCTAGTTTCGAACCCCTGGACAAAGCCATCTTTTAATAATTAAAGTGTTATTACATAAACATGTATTTCTCATGTTCTGATTTCAAAACATGAACGAAAGTGTAGACGAAAGTCAATGAAGTTTTCCTTTTCTGCCAACCTGGGACCAACCTCGAACCAGCTGGGCGACCAATAGCTGCTGCTGAATATGCAAATTAGAGCAAGGCCAACTGGCAAAGAAGAAGTTTAATCAAGCCGGGGCTGGCCTGTCTGGTCCGGTGGCCTCAGAAGCAAGGCCTATGGGTCTACGGAGCAGAGCTGGGCGAAGGCTGAAAAGAGAACTTGGGCAAAAACAGACTTAGGATCCCTACAGTGTAACAAGATGGCCGGATGTGGACTTGGACAAGCTGAATGCCATGATAGTGAGCTAAGGAGCTGGCCCCAATGGCGGTCCCAGAATCAGTAAGTTAGGGAGGAGACAGCACAGGGTACAATAACTGGCATTTCTCCCGGGGAAGTGAACTGTGTTGACAAGGACTACACACAAATTCCCAGGGTTTAGAGCTTCTCTTGCAGGACGGTGTCGGTCTCAGAGAGGCCTGGCCCTTGGCATGGACAGGGGATGCTGACTCTAAGCATGGGTCCTTACTTTAGGGTGCACACACAGATATTTAAATTGTTAGGGCAGTGACAAAGCTAAGTTCCTAGAAGAGTAATAAAAAAACTTTAGCGCCTGCCAAAAAGGGATACAAGATAATAAATGATAGTTGCGAGTTTTCTTGACTATTTGAACTGACCAGAGGATAACTCAGAAGATTATGCTGTTCCTATAGTTCTACAGGGAACACAGTGAGGACACATGTCCTCCCTCTACCTCCACAAATAGGGCAGTTTTTAACTATTCATGAGGACAGAGCCATAGAGAAAAAGAGAAAGCAAGGGAATTTAAAAAGACTAAAAGATGTTAATGGTCAAGCCCACTTAGCTACCTCTACAACTTCCTGTATCCTTTTCTGCATCGCCTCGGCTCAGTGAGGGCACAAAGGGGTCACCTTGTCAGGAAACTCTCTCTTGCCCTTTTTGACACAGTCTCAATCTTCACCATTCTCCACACATGCAAAACACGTAAGTGAAGTAGAAATGAAGAGTGGAAGTCTTGCAGCTCCTAGATCTAGGCTCTTCCCTCAGTGTGTCCTAATGGAACCCAACGCCCAATCTCAGGGTGTGACTCTTGATAGGTCAAAACATTCACTTCCAAAGAGAAGGAGATTTAGAAATGTATTGCCCCAACAGAAAGAGAGTGGGGGTAAAAGGTCAGAAGGTGCATTTTAAGCAGTACTAATAAACGAAGTGGTTGGCTGAGATTTAGTAAGAGTCAGATTGCCTCACGAGGTAAACATTTTGCAGGAGGGGTATACTGACAAGGTGGGGTATGTGTGTACGTGTGTACATATGTGAACATACGCATAGTCCAGAAAATATATACGGAATGCCCACATATATCTGGTAGTATTCATCTAAGTAAATGTTGACAGTCATTGAAAAGATGTGCGCTCAGAAACCAAATCCTGGAGTTCCAAGGTCCCTGCCATCCTCTCAACCCCCGATGACAATTACTCCAGGTCACAGAAACTTCTGCACATAAAAATGAGAAGAAACACCAGATGACAAAATAATCCAGAAAGAAAGAAATCCCGGGGCACTAGCCCTCAGAAGCCGAAGGCCAGAACTTCTCTGAGGTCCCAGGCACAGACCCTCCTTTTCACAGCGGGCTGTGAAAAGCACCGTGACTCTGACTGTGACTCTGACTGTGACTCGTGACTCACAGAGCCTAAGGGGCGAGAGCGCAGGGCCAAGCGCAGGGCCGAGCGCAGGGCAGGGCCGAGCGGAGGGGCTACTCACGCTGTTGTTGCTTCCTTTGTTGTCCTCATACTTGGTTTCTATGTGAATGGAGAATTTCGGCAGAAAGGAACACTATGGAAAAAGAGTAAAGTTCCATTAGCAAACCATTTTTTCTCTCTTTACATCTTCAACATAGTCTCTGGATGCTCTCCTGACCATCTGGTGGGGAGTACTGTTTGCAGTCAGAAATGTTAAGATACTAGGTCAATATCTCAATTCAGGCAAGGAAAAGACGCTTTTGGCAACGTGAACACAATTTCCTCTAGATGTCAGGCCAGAGAGAATAACCAAGCAATGGAAGGCAAGTCACCAAAGAGGTCATTTCCAAAAGGATCATGTTCTGTGAGACCTACCACAGGCTTGAGAAAAGCAAACTTCTGAATCAGAGGCAATTCTAGTTCCCGGTGATCACCTTTGGAGAGCAGATGCCACTGCTGGATACCCGTGGACCCCGTCTTACTCTTTATACAAATATTCATACAAAGCTAGGGAGGTGGTAGAGAAGGACCATTTTTAAAATCATCAATCACCGAAGTCAGACAGACATGGCTTTTAGTTTTGGGTTTATCACTTGATAGCTACGTGACTTTGGACAAGTCGTTTAATTTTTCTGAGCCTTAGCAGTATTAAAACAGGGATAACCATTATTACCTAGTAGTGACATTGTGAGGGTTAAAAAAAAATCATGTGTATAGAACATTTAGTGCTGGGCATAGAGTCAGCATTCAGCGAATGGCAGCAATCCGTATGAGGCTATGGCTGAGCTTGACATAAAAGGCAGCCCTTCTTTTTGCCAGCACCGGGGAGAGTAACCCTAAATGCACACGCCCTAGTGTCCCAGTTTCAATGAGTTATATTCTACATTTTCAGTAGATTTTAAGGGTTAAGGAGCTTGAGAAGAGAATTTTGATGGATTTGATGTAACCTCCCTCCTGCTGGCACCAAGCTGGGCATTCACTTTCTTGGCCACCAGAGATGAGATGGAAGACTAATGGGTAAAATGACCCAGCAACTCCACTGGGAGCTGCAGGTGCTGGAGAAATGAGACTTGGGCCGATTCCCTCATAGTCTCGAGAGACTGGCTCCTGCATTTACTTCTCCAACATGCACAGAGCACATACTGTAGACCAGGCACTGGTCTAAGTGCTTCCGGGTTTAATTCATTTACTTCCTGTAACCATCCCATGAACTACGTACTGTTATTAGTAACCCTGCTTTAAAGGTAAGGAAACGGAGGCACAGAGAGGTTAAGAAACTGGCCCAGAATCACAGAGCCAGTAAACGATAGAGCCGAGATTCAAAGTCTGGTGGCCTGGTCCCAGTATCCATGTTCTCGATCACTACCCCACTGGTTCTCAAAGTGGGGCCTCTGAATCTGTAGCAGCAGCAGCAGCAGCAGCAGCAGCAGCAGCAGCAGCAGCCCGGAACTTGCTAGAAAGACAGATTCTTGGGCACAGCCCTAGACCCACTGAATCAGAAACTCTGGGGTTGGGGCCCAGGTACCACTTTTAACAAGCCCTTGGGGCATGCCGACGCACATGCCCGAGTTGGAAAACCACCTGAGGACACCACGTCTGGGAAGGAAACAGAGAGAATGTGTTACCTAAAATCCACGACTCCTACCCTCACCCCACGTGCTGCTGATTTCCTTTCAGCTCAGCTGAGACCCCCAGTGGCAACTGTACAAGAAGGCCGGGGCCTTGAACGTGCCGTTGATAATTCTCCTGACATCACACGCCTGTGTGGTTCGGCATTCATCTGTCTTAATCCGAGTGAAACAAGCAAGCTGAACCGTGACTAAGGAAACATGGAAACAATCAATCCCAGTAATTGCCTTTATGGAGAAGGTGGCCCTGCAATTATTCACTGACACCTTCTTTTCTGTCTCCTCTCCAGCCTCTCACTCCACACCTGCTGCCATCATGCCCAGTCCCAGGGAGTTCCAAGGAGGAGCTGCTTGTCATGAATTGAGACCCTGGAGGACTTGAGGCAGCTCAGAGGCCCACAGCAGAGCGACTGATCGACAAGCGAACTTTGGGTGATGCACCTGCCCGAGACTCTTTTAAAAATAACATGCCTCAGATAAACAGATTTGTCCTTTTTAACCCATAATTCATATGAGGATCAATCCAATGCAAACCCAGTACCAGGTGGCGGAGGAACAGATCCATCCAGCACGGGGAGCTGGGTCTGGTGCAGCAGGGTGGAACTCTGCAAGGAGTTTTTACTGGTTGAACCTCTAAACTACTTAAGTAAGGTCAAACAAATGAATCTTAGCATTTGGATATTAAGCCCAAATATGAAATGCAAAGCTCTCATGCAAATTAGCAGATGTTATTTTTGAGTCAAGGACTTAGGTTATTTTCATATCAGAATGCCAACTCTGCCAGGGGCTGGGAGTGCACCTGGCTTGGGCAAGGCAGTGGGAGGACCTGAATTAGTCAGGTCAACTCTGGGCCGGTCAGTGTTTTCTCCTTCCGTAGTGGTTAGGGACTGATGATTCCTTGGGGACCTCTGATGGCTCAGTGTGTGGGCGTGTCAAGTTAAAAATCAGATGTATCTACGACTCGGGGCATTTTCAGAGCTGTCACTAAAATCTTTCCGGTGGGATACCCATGTTGAGATAAATTTCTGCTTCCCTATGCAGGTTAGCATTCCTAAAGATTCAACCTGCCATCCCTAAAAATCCTTGTGAAGCCTTAACTGTTAAGCAAGTTCTGTTCTTTCTCCCTGGCTGGCTCCCTACTGCATCTTACCTCCGAGGTTTTCCTAAATCCCTTCCCTCAAGACCCCTGCTTGGCTTCACTCTTACTTCTACATGCCTGAGAATTTTGATTCTGTTTAATGAGGACACAGAAGATGTGACAGAAACACCTACGACTTCCCTCTCCTCCACTTCAAATCTGCTTATTTTTATGCTACTTCTTATTCTTTGTGAATCAGAGAAAGACATCGCTTTCTCTCCAGGGGAAAATAATATAATGAGAAGAATTGAAGACACAGAGTCAGCAGACCTGGTCTCAATCCCAGATGTACTGACTTGGGCATATTATTTTACCATTCTAAGCCTCAGTTTCCCCATTTATAGAGAGGGGACTATCCTTCTCTACTCTGTAGTAGTATGGAGAAGATCAACGAAATCTTTCAGCTAAACCCTAGCACAGTGCCTGGCACATAGTGGGTACATAGCAAAAAATATTTCTGAGTCTCTTGTCTGGAAACTTGTTTCATCGATTATTTGCATCTTCTTCCTGGCTTCCTTCCTGCGGCTTAAAAATATAATGAAAAGCGTCATATTCTTAAAAAGACGAATGAGCATCAAGTTCCCTTCGTTGTGTTTCTTTCTCCATCTACCATCAATCCCATTTCTCTTTGTCTTCACAATCGAACTCTATTGAAAGAGGGGTCAAGGATTCCTGCCTCTACTTTTTTTTTTTTTAACCTCCCACCTCTTCTCAACCAGTGCAATGAGGTATGGAAATGAATGATTATCAAGGACTTCTCAACCAGCATGGCTTCTCCACCCACACCCTGTAGAACTCTCCACAGTTGGATATGACAGAACAATTCCTCCTTCCTAATAGCAGTTCCTTCTCAGCCTTCTTTTCCTTCCTCCACCCCTTCAATGGAGGTGGACCCTTGGGTTCTGCTCTCTACCTTATTTTCTTGCTCCAAACTCTCTTCCCAGCGATCTCATCTACTCCTGACTTTTCCGTGATCATTTTTTTTATGAATCTCTCCCAAACTGACATCTCTAACCCCAACTGCTCTTCTCACACATCCAGTCGCCCGCTAGCCATCCCCAATAAGGATTCTATGGGCAATGTCAAACTTGAAAGATCTTTATTGAAGTCAAATGTTCTCCTGCACTGTATGAGTTTCCGAGGGCTGTTGTAACAAACTACCAGGGACTGGGCGACTTTAAACAACAGAAATGTACCCTCTCTCGCGGTTCTGGAGGCTGGAAGTCTAAAATCGAGGTGTTCGCAGTGCTGTGCTAGAGAAGAACCCTTCCTCGCCTCTTCCAGCCTTCTGTTGGTCCTGGGTGTTCCTTGGTTTATGGCTGCCTCTGTCACTTTCTTTCCTCTGTGTGTCTCTGCGCCCTCTTCTTTTCTTATGACAAATTTCCTTCCGACATCTCACTACAGACCATCTTGAATACACCTTCAGAATGATTATCCCATGTGTGCGGGGAGCACTGTTTGTACCTTTGTCACAGCCTTTATCTCTTTTCCCGTCATCACATCTGTCTGTATGTCTGGCTCACCAACCAGGTGATAAGCTCCCATGCTATTCTAGAGAGGTTCGTCCCCTATACCCTGCTGCCATTAGGAATGGAGTAAGTCACAGTCGCCCCAGTTATTTAGACACCAAAGCATCTCCTTTAGTTTTCAGATGCTTCCTGTGACTAAGGGCTTGCTCCAGCTAGGAATATACCATCCAACCTAGTCATTCTCAGATATCCAGAGTGAGAAGGGAGCACCCCACCTTCCAACCCTGGACATTCTCGAGACATGAATTGTCCCCTAAAGATTTCAAAACATTTCTTTGGTTAAAGGGGATTCCGCAGAGCTAAGGGAACTGTCAGGAGTGTGGGAATGGGAAAAACGTTGGGAGCCCTGACATGACCAAACTGGAACATGACGCAAGAAGACGGGTGTCAGGAGAGTCACCCTTTGGCTGAAATTGGAAGATGTCTCAGGGATTCAGAAGACTCTTACACTCTCTACGGCACTCTGAATGCTTAAAGTCCCACTTGGCCCACAATGACATGAAGGAAAGATTAAAAGACCCATGGTGGACAGAATTCTAAGATGGCCCCAAGTTTCCCAGCCTCTGGTATACGTATCGTGTATAATCCCTCCCCTCTGAGAATATGATGGGATAGCAGCTCCTTTGATTAGATTACCAAAGTGATCAGATTATGTTACATTACATAAAACTTATTTTTAGAAGAAGCAGAGATTCCTTTGTTGGCTTTGCAGATGTACGCTGCCACGTGGCCAGAACCTAAGGGAGGCCTCCAGGAGCTGAGAGTGGCCCCTGGAGGCTAGCCAGCTAGAAATCGGGAATTCCTTTCTACAATTGCAAGGAACTGAATCCTGCCAACAACCAGTGAGCCTGGAAAAGAACCCTGAGCCTCAGACGAGACTGGAGCCATGGCTGACACCTTGATTTCAGCCTGGTGAGATTCTAGGCCAAAGACCCAGCTAACCCGAGCCTCAGTGGAAATGTGAGATAATAAATGTGTGTTGTCACTAAATTTATGGGAAATTTGTTATCCAGCAATAGAACACGAAAACAACACTCAGCCTCGAGAACCCAATCACTGCTTCCCTTCCGAATCTCCTACGTGGCTCTCATTTGAATAAAATATCACTCGCTTTGAGGTTTGAACATATCCAGGGAAATGGAGAATTTTTACTCTTTCTAACGTAGTAATCTCACCTATGATGTCATCTGCTTTATCGATGGCCACTGCTCACTGAACAGCGTGACCTTTACTGGTAACTGATACCATTAAGCTTGCCATTAGCATGCGCCCGGCCACAGGGAGGAAGTATGGTGGTTCAGGAGAAAGAATACAGGTTTTGGAATGTAACAGAGCTTAGTTAATATCCCAGCTTTTCTCACAAATCGTGTGACTTTGGGCAAATTCCTGAACCCCACTGAGCTTCAGTTTTCATAACTATAAAATGGGGACAACACCAACCTTACTGCTGTGGAGTGAGGATTAAATGATAGAATGAATGTCCAAAGCCTGGAAGTGTCTGGCAGGACAGTCACTTGAGGCCTGTTGGCCCATCCCATTGCACCCTACCTATCCCAGGAGGTCCCGCAGGCTAAGTGGGGGAGAAAACAGAACTAGGAGTGGGCAGGTCCTCCATCGTACATGTGCGAGGATGCGCTGGGAGGCTGTGGGCCTGCTGGAGCGACAGGAGGACACCTGGTTGGTCTCCCATGACATGGATGGTGGCCAAGCCACAAAGGAGGTCTGGATGTCTTGCTCTGAACTCTGACCTGCTGCACTGCTGAGGGCATGTCATCGTATCTTCTAGGACAGTCCTCTCACTGTCCTCCTTTCCCTAAAGCACTGGCAGCTCCTCTCCCTGCACCTCTGATCAACTTCCCTGCCAGGCCCTGCCAACTTCATGCAGGAAAGCATGAACGCTCCTGGGATCTCCACGAACTTTCTTACCTAAAGGCTTTGTGCCTGCTGGTTCACTCAGCCTTATTACAAAACCCGAGGCTCAGAAAGGTTAAGAAATAGCACTAGAAAAACCACATTTGGGAGCCCCAGGGGTTCCTACGAGATGACCTCGCTTACAGGCAGAGGGATGGGGCAATGACTCTAGAGCATCGTGATAAAGCAGGGGGAGAGGCAGCGAAGTGCCCTCACCCCCTGGAGCCTGGGGGACATCATGAGTCATTTCAGCCCCTCCCCTGGGCCCACTCTGGATCTGCAATCTTCTTTCTCATGAAAAACCTTTTTTTTCCCTTCTCTCTCTCTCTCTCTCTCTCCTCGACTAGAAGAATAGCTTGGCCAGAACCATAACGAATATTCACTTTACTACATCCAGGGTTTGTTTTGCCCTCAACCCGCTAACAATGATAACGGCGTCATGGAGAAATTAGGGCAATAAAGCAAAAGATCTCCTGTCATATCCTCTTTGATTTTCTAGCTCAGATTCTCCCAAGCCAGAGGAGCCTTATTAGTATTGCTGTCATCCGTGCATCTTTGGTTTGCTTCCAAACCCAATGGCATCCACCGCACGAACCTCTTTCTCTAAAATGATCATCAGGTACCCGTGAAATCTCTAGCAACTAAAACTAAATGTGCAGAAGAGATGGTTCTTTGATGAACATGTAAATGCATGTACTTTCATCTCTCAGAAGTGATGAGGGAATTTGCCATCGGGAAGAAGAAGGCCAGGAAAGATGAGTGAAGCACCTGGGCCTCTGCAAGAATAACTTCCAGACACGAGCACACCCAGGTTCAGTGTCGGGAAATGAAAGCGGCATATACAAAATGCATGGCAGAGCTGGATTTTCAATTCACTACAGACATGCTTTGGAAAATGAAAGAGCTATTTTTAGCCCGGTGATTGATTAGGGTTGCTATGGCAATAAGAAACACTTATGAGAATAAAACTAAATGTAAGCAAGTCTTAAAGAGAAAGGGGCAAACGCACTGGGAATTTCAGTCAGATTCTGGGTGGTGCTGGCAGCCCTCACTGCAGCCTCCACCCACGCATAGGGAGAGAGGGGGACGGTGGCTGTAGAGAACTGGCCATGGGACACCAGCCTGAGGCTCTCGGTGTTCTGACCTTCAGAAACATGCAATAGCAAAACTTCTGGAAAAATGTGCACCATTCACTTTGAAGAGATCATCATTATTGACGTACTATACTCCCACAGCACCCAGCGCATGGTGAAAACTGTAAGCTAATGGATATTAATTCTACCCTATACCAATTTACAAAGCAAAATGAAAATCACATTCTCTCTAAAGATATATTTCTAAAACTCGTTTAATGATGCCTCATCTGTTGGGCCTGGCTAAAAACACATTCTAGGCTCCTCTCAGGGCGACTGGCTGAGGGTTCCAGATTCTCCACATAATGCCCAAGTGTTTCTTAACCCCAGGAAGTTTTGGAATACTTTTGGGTCAAAACAATGATCTAAGGTAAACACAATGTTCTCCACGTCCGCTCTGGGCCAGACAGACACAACCCAATGCCGAGGAAATAATGACAATAGTATCGTTACTGTATTTACTATCATCAGGCACTGTTTCAAGTGTTAGATATATGATAATTGATTTATTAACTCATCAACTCTCATATAACTCTATGAGGGATGTACTATTATCCCCATTTTACAGATGAAGCAATAAAGGCGTGGAAAAGCTGGGCAGTACGCCCCCAAACCACACATCTACATGATGGAGCTCGGACTCAGCTCAGGCTGTCTGGCTCTGTGGTTCACGCTTGTGATCCTATGTCCTGTTGCTTCTTGAGTACAAAAGGAAAGTACACAAGTATGTCTAGTGGAGTTGAGTGTCAGTCAGGGGTAATGGCGACTAAGGCACAGGCTTTGCTTCTCAGTATGTCCTGCGGCCACTGAGAGCAAAGAAAAAATGTGTGTATGCATCTGTCAAATGACAGGTGTGCTTTGCTTCGAATAAACCCAAAGAAGGAAAAATAGGAGTTAACCAAAAGATAAATTGGGGAAATGATTATTCATTTAGGGAATTCATACTGATGTTCCTTTAGATGCCCAAATACCCTGGTATCTGTGAATGAATAACACAATCATCTTTAAACCTTGAATTTAAATATGATGGCTTAAGTTAGTTCCTATTGTGGAAGTGCTTTTAAAATCCTTCCCAGAACTCTAGGAAGGGTGTGAAAAAATATTACAAATGAACAAGTGTTCATTACCATAGTTTTGGCCCTGAAAGACATGAAAACAACCCAAAAGCCATCTGTAGAAGATTGGTTAAGTACACTGTGGTGGACTCTAAAGCTATTAAAAGAACCAAAGTGTAAAACAGGATGATCCCACTTTTGTAAAAAGAAAAAAAGTATGCACACACAAAAAATGGAAGAATAGACACCAAAATATTCTTGTGGAAGAGAACAGTGGAAATTATGAGGCCCTTTTCTTTTCTATGATACTCATTTTTATAATGTTTGGATTTTACAATAAATATCTACTTTCTCGGTAAGCCGAAAAGATGCAAATCCAATAAAGAGTTAATAAACACATCAATGATATCCCAAAGTAATTATGCTAAGCCTAACGGAAGTCATGAGATGTTCCAAAAATTCTCTCAATTTTAGTCCACTTTAACTTAAAGAGCAAGCAGTATATCATAGAGAGTACTGACAAGTAAATGGAGGTAGTGCAAATCTTGCAAGTTTGGGAATCATTACTTCAAGTGTTCTTCATGGGGTTTTAGCACAGGGCAAGATTTGGGATACAGTTCAGTAGTTCAAGCCACTTTTAAATGACATCAGAGTTCTTACTTCAAGCAAAATGTTATGCAGGGACATGGTGGCCAGCGAGGCGGGTACATGGAACCTTCTGGACTATGAGAAGGAAAGTTTAAAAAGTAATCATTGAGCCCAATAACTCAGTGCTTTATTTAGATTACCAGCCGGAATCCTTCCATGTTTGAGAGCAAACTTTACATGGAGGCTTGGAATCAAGAAAGTTAAATGGAAGAGCTGAGAAGCTGGCTTAAGGTAGGTAAAGTATTTACAGGACTTTGAAAAGACCATTTCCTTTGAGCTTTCACCTGGAACTCGATGCGTTCTTCTCTGGCCATTTTGTTCTGACTCTATGCAACATGTGTTGTCTACTACCGATGAACATTAAACTCTATATAGACTTGACCTTTTCTCTAATGGAATTCCTCTGAAGACATTGATTTTTCTGGTACTATATTCTTTGTTATCATTTTAAAGGTACTCTAAGGCCATACAGGGAATTTCAGCTTGAGATGGGATCATTAATAAAACTGGATTTGCAAATGTTTCCACATCTCACGACCAGGAGACGTACATCCAGAATGTTCCACAGGGCTAGTGAGATCAGGTCTAGGGTGTAAGATTTATATTCTGTTTGTAAAATAGGAGACTATGGGTGGTGAATCTTTAGGTATAGGCAGTTGGTAGACCCTAGATCTTAAAGTATTTTTCAATTTCCTTTATCCTTCTATCCTTCCATTGTGATAGAAAATTTGCCCCATAAACTTCTCTCTTGTGTAAATGGAAGATTTTTAATACACATACCAATTTCAAGAAGGTGTCTGACTGGCTGTCCCCATCTAATCAATCCCAGTCATCATAAAGGGAAAGATGCAAGGGAAATAAGGGGGGATATTTGAGCTTCCTTTGCTGTTCCGGGTTCCAAGGGCCACATACGACTTTATGTCTAGATAGCATCGGTATTAACAGTGACAAAGTAGTTGGAAAAAAAAAAAAATGGAAAGAACATAATTCCAGAAAAGTGAGAAAAGGAACTCAAGTGGAGATTAAAAAAAAAAAAGTAGAAGAATCTTAAAGCAAAGAATAGGAACTGCATGTAAACACTAGAGATAAGGAGGAACCAGAGAATGAATTCCCAAAATAGAATGCATAGGAAGGAAAACGTGTCTAAGAAGAATGGCGGGACCTGAAAGAGACATGGGGAAGAATGAGAGGCGGGGTGTGTGTGAAGGCAGAGCAGGCAAACAGAGCAGGAAAACAGCTGTTTGTATTCCAGCCCACAGTGAGGGAATGAATGTCAGCCTCCCTGCTGCTTTTCATCAGCCTGCACCCTACACTGAGGCTTCTGTTCACTCATTAGTTCATTCACTGATGGAGCCTCTTCCCATCCTCTGACATGCTGAGTAACGGCAACTCACTGGAAAAGCAAGGCCAGGAGGGGGAGGGAGCGAGGACGTGAATGAAAGTATGTTTTCTCAATGGGGACATGGTTTGCTAGAGGGGCTTCTATGAAAACCGAGCTGGGAAACTAATTCAGGCTCATGCAATCCAGGGCTGGACCTGTTAAGGCAGAAATAAGCAGAAGATGCTCTTAAATACTGGTAGCTACACACAATAAAGGCAGGACAAGAATTTAAAGAAACAGGCACACAGCATCAAATGAAAAAGAAATGCAGGCAAATAATAGAGATGGGAATGAATTGGAGTGACTTCCCAAATACAGGCTGGCATATGGCTAGGTAGGAAACCTTCAGATTACAAGCCTTCTAAGTTAAAAACTGTATGAATCACCTCTTAATCAGTTAAGCAGTCTCCACACTTAAATATATACTATCATGTAGTTCTAAGTATCTTAGTGATTAGAAAAGTCAAAAATGATGGGACCATATTGCATTTACTTTACTTAATCACTACCATTAACTATTTCAGTATCACCATATGTGTTTTATTTTATTTGTATAGAAAGTAATCTGCCCTACAAAATATTTCCAGTTGTAATATTTCGACCTCACCAACTTGAACTAAATAAAACTCAC
Source organism: Pteropus medius (assembly GCF_902729225.1). Classification (NCBI taxonomy): domain Eukaryota; kingdom Metazoa; phylum Chordata; class Mammalia; order Chiroptera; family Pteropodidae; genus Pteropus; species Pteropus medius. The sequence goes on along the minus strand of NW_024355990.1, from coordinate 11,466,063 downwards.
TCCATATTCATTAATAAACTGTAGGAGAGAAATCTAATTTTCAGTAACACAAGTAGGAAATAGAAAACAAAGGAAAGGAGAATTTCCTAGTAAAATCTTCTATTGAAAATTCCTTTAAACAAATATTTTTTTTTCTCTGATGACTGCCATCTGTAAAGTCATTCTTAGCGATGTTTAAAAAAATGCGAACAATTTAAAAATGCTATAGAGGGTAGAGAAGCAGATTTTGTCTTCTGTTCTCTCCCCACGAAATGGCTGAATTAATTTTCTTTGAAGTACAAAGAAGAGCTTGGGAACAGGTAGAGCAAAGGGAAATGGGTTAAATCAGACAAACAGTACTGACTGTTCCAAGGTTCCTGCTTCACCAGGTACCAATTGACTGGGTTGCTGAGCCGTGGAGACTAGTTCCAGTTCTGCACAAGAATCAAGGAACATCTGTGAGTGATTTGTTTTGCAACTGGTTCACCCGTACAGCTAGTGCATTTTCTAAATTGAAATAAACCAGAATGCATGAGCTGTGCATCGTTTTTATGATTGTTATAAATGGTCCTAGAACATTTCCATCTAAATTCTCTTAAATCCTGAAGATCTTTTAAAATAATTCATTACTGTTGGGAGTTCTTCGGAAAACTCTGGTACCTGAGTAATAATAATCTTGAGGCATTGTCTTAGCCCACTGAAATTTAAGAGAAAATAACATTTACCGAAATAGAATTGATCTATTGGCCTATTTAGAGGGCACGTAATGGCTCTGACCCTGAGAGAAGCTTCTGGAGCTCCGCTAAATTTTAGAAGACTGCCTTTGCAAAATCCACGGTCCCATGGACAAATAAGTGTGGAGAGCGTTGCACACTACAGCTCCCTTTCGGAGATTCACAGTGTACGTCAGAAGAGTAAAGGCTCTAAGAAGTCCCGCAATAACGAATCTGTTTAAGTGCAGGACCCGGTGTTTCCCTTACTTAATGGGCTGTGCATCATCTTTATGACTGTTATAAATGGTTCTAGAACATTTCCATCTAAATTCTCTTGAATCCAGAAGATTTTTGGACTTGGCCATTCTGGCTCTATTTACGACACAAGCCTCATGCTGTGACCCACGTCTTCGAAGACTTCAACCATTTTCTCCGGGAGGGTTCTCTTCTGGCCTAATTGCCACCTTGCTCACCGGCACCTCCAACTGGAGGGCTGTTTCTCTGGCCTGGGCCCTAACGGGTCCCAGCTCATGCGGCCCCATTTCTAAGAAGGAATACTTCTCTTTGCTCACCCCCTCTTCACGCCAATTAATGTACGCTCTGGATATTCAGGGTTACTTGTGATGTGGAGATAAAAGACATTTCCTAATCATCTAACCCCCTTCCCTAGCCCTGTCTCCGTGACCCCCAAAAAGGAACACATAGGGACCTCCATTCTCTTAGCTTACACGGTAGTTGAGATGGCCAGATTGTCCTCTGCTTTCCTTCCAAACAAGATCAATCCTAGAGTGCTGGAATAATAGTGTATCTTTCCTGGACTTGTACCTATTTCCTCATTTTGTAATTAAAACCCTTGGTGGGGACTCAGAGGGTACAGGAGGGGGAACTTAAGAAGGAAGAGAGGGCTTGAGAGGAATGGCGGCCAGAACTCATCAGCTCACTCAATTGTCCAGGAAGCTGATGAGGCCACGATTGCGAGTGAGATTCCTACCCGGCACAGTTAGCTGCTTTCAGAAAAACACCTCAATCTCTCTCTCTCTATTGCCACCCGTGGGAGGATGACCCGTGTTCACCTGGGGTGACTGACGACCCGTTCTCAGCTGCGAGCAGCCGTGACTCTTCCCAGGCTCGAGTAAACCGATCCTGAATGGCTCCGTCTCTCCTCGTGGCTCAACGCTGTCTGAGGTTCTCATTCCAGAGCCATTTCCTTCTCCCTGGTCTGCTGCAATTTATTTTTTCTACCTCTTTCAACCAGTTCATTAAAATGTCAAGTGACACCGGACAGCCCACGACTACCTTTGCTCCCTGGGTAACAGCCAGCCATTCTAACAGAAATGTGCTTCCCCTTCGTCATCGCCTCTTCTGCAGATTCTTATTAAAAGATGTTTTGGTGGAGTGGGAAGGTCGTGGCAACCAAGTATATATATAGCAACTGTATATTCTAGGTCACTCGCTGTTGACTTACTATAGCTTAGGCTGTCGAATTCTTACAAATGAGAAGAAAGTCTTTTTTTCCCCCTTCGTTGCTACCGCGGCTGAACTGATGCTGCTGCGCTGTGTTCACAGCCCAGCACCGCCTTTTTTTAGCCCTGGAAAAACAAAACCAGCGACTCTGGAAGGCAGCCAGTCTCCTCCGGCACCTTCCTTTGTGACTTTACAAACTTCAGAAGAACCAGCAGGTTATGAAGACCTGGTTAGATGGTCTGTCCTCTGGAAAACTGTATAATTAAGATTTTTTTTTTTCCCCTATAACCAAGCTAAAGATATTTTTCCCACTTCCTGGGCAAATGGCATTTCCACATAATCCTAAACACACAGGATCATTCGCAGTGATAAAAAAGCTTTTATGTCTTTATTACCGTAATAATGTCGAAGCCCCAGATGACCTTAAATAGAAAGTTCTCTTGGCTGGATTTTGTCACACATGAGGGCAGCATGAGGTCTCAGCAACAGACTGGGCAGTCAGATAAAAGACCTGGGACATCCTAGGAATAGACAAATAGTGCTCTGGGCTAATCCTAGGAACAGACACCTGTCTAGAGCGGTGAGAGCCCCTGAGCTTCCATGAGGGAGGGTAGGGCTGGGTGACCCAAGCTGGGAGTTTGGCATTGGGGAAGTTTTGCTTTGGGGCACAGACAGGAAATATGAAAATGGAATAACATCAAGAAGAGGTATTTAGGATTAAAGGATCAGGGGATCAAGAGACCAGTGAAAAAGCATTTAAAACAGGAAAAGAGATGAAGACAATTGAAACCATCTGTCATAAATCCGAGGAGCAGAACCTACAGTCAGAAGAGCGGGCCCCCCGCCTGGGCTGTGGCGGGCAGAGAGCGTGAGAACGAGGCCGACCCGAGTCAGCGGAGGCAGTGAGTGCACCTGCAGCCCGAGAGAAATCAACCCAGATCCCCCAGTCACTGAGAGACAGAAAGAAAAGCTGTCCTATATTTGGGATGGAAAATAAAAGTGGATTAGCCTGGAACAATGTTGCTTCCTTATGGAGAATTAAACCCAGCCCTTGACCTGACATTCACAGCTGCTCTGACCTGGCCTCCATGTGTCCAGGTGGCCAGGATCCAGTGACATCACTTACCTACTGGGCCTGGAATAAGCATGCTATGTAAGAAGTGTGTCCCTGACCCCAAATCCACATGTTGAAGCCCCGCCCCCCCTTAATGTGATGATTTTTGGAGATGGGGGCCTTTGGGAGGTACTTAGGTTTAGAGGAGGTCATGAAGGCGGGGCCCTCGCAATGGGATTAGTGCCCTTATACAAAGAGACCAGAGAGCTTGCTTTTCCTCTCTGCCCGGTGAGGACACAGCAAGAAGACAGCTTTCTACAAACCAGGAAGAGGACCTTCACCAGGAACCGAATCAGCCAACACCTTGATCTTGAACTTGCAGCCTCCAGAACTGTGAGAAATAAATGTCTGTCGTTTAAGCCGCCCAGTTTATGGTGTTTTGTTATGCATCCTGAGCAGATTAAGACAGAGCAGGCATCAGTATGTGGGAGTTCTACTATTCCTAAGGTCCAACTCAAATCCTACCTTCTCCGAGAAATCCTCCTGTATTCCTCCCAGGCAGAATTTCTCCCTCCTTTCCACAACCCTCTGCATTTCAACGACAACACCTAGCACGGGTCTTCCCCGAAACACAGACAGTTATGTATTCATCTGCTCTCGCTTTACTTTCTCCAACGCTACCCTCCTCAATCCATTTCACCTCCCGAGCCAATCCTGACTGAGGCAAGAAGTACTGAAGTTGTTCTGACTGGTCACTTGATTGGCCTGAGTTAATGTGGCATGTCAACTGCAGGACAGGTTCCTAAGTTATACAATTCTCTCTTGCCCCTCTCCCTTGGCCTCTCGATGTGCCCTGTTCCTACAACCTGATTTTCATACTTTGGTCTCTGAGACCAGTTCTTCCCTACTGCCACCCCTCCCCCAAGGGGATTACCAGATAGAATACAAGATGAGCATCTTTTAGTATATCTCATGCAATACTTGGGATATACTAAAAACTATTTGCTGTTAATCTTAAAATTCAAACTTACAGGATAGTAGGTATTTTTACTCGCTAAAGCTGGCAACTTTATCGACCCAGCATCTCGTGATCATCTCATCTGACCCATTCATTGTAAGATGGCTACGTCCTGGTCCTCCTGCCTATACCGCTTCTTGAGGACTGTGGTCCTGTCACTGAAGCTTAAGGCTCTAATCCAGGAGGCAGGGCACTTCCTTTCACATTGCAATTGCTTGTCTGGCTGATTCCCCAGGGCCATTCATTCTGCCCTCTGGTCTGAACCTCTCCCATCAGCCCTTCTCAGAGTTCATCCAGCTCAGTGGGCAGGTCTGGTGGCAGCCTGTCCCCTGGGCTGAGTGATGGCCTGTCCCATCTTGCCTCCAGAAAACCCCATGACATGCTGATGACTCCCAGGCTTTGACTGTGACTCCCAGATTGTAACTCCCTCAAGGGCAGGGGTTATTGCTCAACGAAGCCTTCTAGCACAATGTTTTATGCATTGTTGGTGCTTAAGAAATAAATGTAAAGCTAATACTGAAAGATGACGTTACGGGTTGAACCTGCCTCCCCTCCCTCCCCACCCCCGCCATTATATGACTCCAGTTCCTCAGGATGTGATCTTATTTGGAACTAGGGTCACTGCAGTTGCCATTAAGTTAAGATGATGTCATACTGGTCCTTAATCCAATAGGACTGGTGTCCTTATAAGAAGATGAGAGAGACACAGCCAGGAGGATGCCACATGGAGACATAGATACCGAGGGAAGACGACTATGTGAAAACTGAGGCAGCGTTTGGACTTACGCTGCCACAAGCCAAGGAATGCCTGGGACCACCCGAAGCTAGAAAGAGGCCAAGACGGATTCTTCTCCTACAGGTTTCAGAGGGGGCATGATCGGGCTGACACTTTGATTTGAACTTTTAGACTCCAGAACTGTAAGACAATAAATTTCTGTTGTTTTCAGGCACCCCTTTTGTGGTACTTTGTCATGGCGGCCCTAAGACTCTTCCCCGAGGACTGCGCCTTAGGGAGGAGTTGAGAACAACAAAGAGAAATGAGAGGCTAGAGGACCTCAGGTAATACTTAGAGTCAAACAGGAGGGGGCAAGCAGGAGACTTTACAACTATAACTAACTCCTTTATGTTTTGTCCCCAAATTTGCTCGCACGGAAATAAAACCAATTAAAAGTCGGAACTATGTGATTAGAACTGTAGGAGCGCTGTAGGGCAGAGGCCGGGCAGAAGGAAAGGCCAAGGGGCCCTCAGAATCCCTCCGTGGCCTGCACGGAGGTCGGCACAGGAGACCGAGGCTCTTGTCCCAGGGCTGGCAGGAGAGCCCCGTGGGAGGGCTGCCTCAGGGGGCGACTCCCCACGGGGATGGCTTTGTCAGGAACCATGATTTTCATTCTGCTGCACTGTTTTCAGAACCTCAGTGCTTTAATACATATTCTTAAAAAAGGAACACAGTATCAGTAAACATTTTTCAGACTTCTTTTCTGTTAATCACCCACGTTTTGCAGTATTGCGGGCTTACGGAGAATAACAGCCATCAGTTTGGGGTCAAGTCAAGGTGACCTAATTCTATGCATTGCCAGGCAAATAACTGCCTTTGGGTAGTTATAGGGACCAGAATTCGCTTGTCCATGTAATTATCGATTACATTTCAAATGGAAAGTCTATGTACAAGCTGAGAAGTGGAAAGTGGGTTAACATCAGGTATCAATAAAATTAAATAATATCCTAGACAATTAGGACTGTCCAGTCTCATAAATGGAGCCCCGTCTGTGCCGAAGGGCCCCAAGATATAGTCTCATTCATTTGCCCACAGAACTTCCACTTTAACGGTGGCAGCTTCTAGTATTGCACAAGAAATAATAAACATTTACTGAGCATTTACCATGCACCAAGGACCAGGCTAAGATTTCATGTGGAGTATTTAATATAATCTTCACATCTCCCTTATAAGATAGTTATTACATTGTCCCCACTTACAGATGAGGAAATGGAGGCTTGAAAGAAAGTGGTTTGCGTAACTGATCGTGGAGGCGGGATTCAAGAGATCCCTCCATCTTCCTCTTGAAGGCTGTGCAATTGCTAGAGGCAATGGAACGGGGTAGTATTGGTAGGTCACCGTTTAGCTGCCTCTTAGGTACAGGCTATGTGCTAACAGCTTCTTCACATTAGATCAGGGGTTGGCGAGCTACAGCCTAGGGGCCATATTTGGCCTGCCGCCTGGGCAACTGTGACCATGCCAATATCTTTACATACTGTCCCTGGCCGCTTCCACAGTCACAGGGACTGTTTGGCCCACAAAGCAGAAAATATTGACGACATAACCCTTTACAGAAAAAGTCTGACCTCTGTGTCAGACCACTGAATCCTTCTACTAATAGCTCGATAAAAGAGAGATTATCCCAATTTTAGAGATGAGGAAACCTAGTTCAGAGAAGTTAAGTTGCTTGTTCTAGAGCAGTGGTTCTCTGACTTCTAACAAATTAATTTTATGAAAACTCTGAATACTATTCCTATTTTTTCATTTTGCAAAGAACGGGTGAGAACACAGTCATGGACCAAGAACTGGCTATTGGGGGTCACTCAATAACTTCAGCTAGTAAGCGGCAGAATCGGAGGACACACAGGTCTACTGACTCGAAAGCTGGTGACGCTTCTGCTGTATCTGTCGTGATAATCTATCTTTGACTCGTGCATTCCTTCTGTCGTTCAATAACTATTCATTGAGTTATGGATTCGCGAATTCATTGAGAATGAATTCATTCATTTATTGAGCATTTCCTTCGTGCAGGGTACCACACTCATGCCTAGGACATGATGAATCATTTCCCTCCATTTCTCTCTTACCATCTCTCTCTCTTTTTGGCTATTTGGATTAAGATCAAAAAACTCAACTCCATCACAGCTCAGATAACCACTGTCTTGTTATAGAAGTTAGATCTGCTGGCCATTAGGGAAATGATCTACATGAAAACATCAAAACAATGATATTATAGGGTCCTTTTCTTTCTTTCTTTCTTTTTTTTTTTTTAATTTTATTTTTCTGTGTAAGTAATGACTCTAGATGCTCTCAGGACAGGAAGAAATTAAATAATTTTTATCAAGCCACTGAGACCTTTCAATCCTGAGCTCTGAGTAAAATAGTTTGAATGTACGTATTTCTAGTTTCAAGGTTCTCCAATAAGGGATCAGGCCACAGCCTCTGAGTATAAACCCCATCTTTCATTGATAACTACCACCATCTTTTTAATATCACATTTCTAGACATTATTCTTCTCTTACAGTATACTATCACAAATAGAGCAGTCAAGCTACTTAAAAATACAAGCAAAAGTTAATTATGTCAAGTGACTATCAAGGCATTTCAAATTAACATTCACACTGTTGAATAAATGAGAACATTCAAGTTATTGCATTATATATAACTTTGTAATAGCCAACATTTAAATATTTCTGATTCTGAATTATTCTACATTTTCATTACTTTAATAAGATTAGAAGTACAAGAGAAGTTCCAATTGCTCCACTGATCATAGGTTGAATATTTTAAAATGATTAAATGAAACTTACTGTGTATTCTGGTCCCAGATGTTCATTTGGACAAGCAGGAAAAGAAAAAGAGAGACAAAATGATGATTTAGACCATACTTATATGTAATATAAAACCACAGAACAAAAAATACTGGTGCATTATAATTATTAGAAATGTGGTAAAAGAACCTTCCAAAAATTAAACTCTCATAAATACTGAATGTTTCCATGTTTGCTCTTGAAACTCTTAAATATGATACTTTCGGGGCTGGACAGATATGGACTGTGAGACAAGATTCAATTATCCTACAGGTTTGTGGCTAATTAAAAACCAAAGAGTTGACGTTATAAAAGCAGAATTAAAGACTAATAATTCCAGTAGAGCACTTCATTAACCACACAGAGAATCTTTAGGTGAAAAGCAGCTTTCACAACCAATAAGAGGAGCTTGTTAGGATGACATTCAGGTGGGGTATAGAATTTTCATGTGATGGAGGGAAGAAACCAAACCTTCTAAATTTTTTTTTCACCACAGTTTCTAGCTCAGTATCAGCATAGAGGTCATCATTTCTCCATGATCAGTAAGAGGGAACATGATCTTAAAGATCTTCAATTATCCATTTTCAAAGGTTATAGTTTGGGACAGAGAGACCCAACAGAATTCATAGTCAAGATGTTTATTTGGGGAGGAGGATGGGGAGTGAAGGAGGGCCTATAAAACAAGTCAAAAGAACTTTCTAAAGAAACCACACCCAAAAATTACTTAGGGAATACTGATGGATCAGACAGAAATAAGGATAATGGAACCTCTAGAAATATCACTAAAAAGAGCTTCACGTTCCTTCTTCAAAAGCTGTCTACATCAAGCACTTAAGGGAGGAAGATGGAACCCTTTAGCTTGACACCACTCCCTCCCCACCCAGGAAGAGTGTTGACCTAAAAGGATGAAGGCAAAGGGTGAGGGAGGTGTTAACAGGGCTTTCCCACAAGTCCCTGCTTGAATAACAAACCCTAAATCAGTGAAATCTGACTACGGTTATATCCTCTTGCTACCCATGACATACCGATTGCACGAAGGACTTACCTGTAATCGTGTAGGGATAATAGTTCCAAGCCTTCTCTGTAACATAAAATATTTTGGGAACAACAGCTCTAGCCCAACTCGGCAGTTTGCTAAGAGGAGAGAAAGAAAGAAAGAAAAAATCAGAGTCTGTCCGGAGCCTCTCTGTGCTACCCTATCTTTCTGGATAAATTGACTGCTAGAGAAATCAGATCTCTGGGCCACCCACCCCTTCCTCATCTCGCAGGTCTTTACCACAGTTAATTGTTTTCTGTGCATATTCACCTGCTTTTCAAACGTGTGACGGTGAAAGCTTACAGCCCAGTGTGACGGTGGGATTGTAAGCCTGCCCTCTTCGATTTGATTTACAAGGTCATGAGCATTCAGTGCCTTAGAGGTGCCATGTTTGGAGGATTTGGCCAGACTGGCCTTTGGTCTCCTAAGAGAGATACGGCAGAAGTGGTATGAAGGGATGTTTAAGCTCAAATAAGGGATGGGGGTGTGGGAGGGACAGAGGCAAATCTTAGAGTCAGACATCAGCTTAACAATTCCTATGAGTGGAGTTTAGAAAATGGACTACAGCAACAGAGAATAGCAACTTTAGAGATACTAAGAGAAACAAAATATGGTCCCTTGATGATTATGGTCGGTTGACTTGCGTCACCCATAAAGATGTATCCACATCCTAAGCCCCAGTACCTGTGAATTTCTTTATTTGAAAAACAGTTTTTGCAGATGTAATTAAGTTAAGGATCTCAAGATTTAGAGTGGGCCCTAACTCCAGGGACTGATATCCTTATTAGACAAAGGAGAGAGAGATTTGATACACAGAGACACACAGAGGGGAGATGTGAAGCTGGGGCCAGAAGTCGGAGTGATAAAGCTGTAAGCCAAGGAACACCAAGGACTCCCCCAGAACAGACTCCCCCTCGGAGCCCCCAGGAGGAACCGACACTGCCAACGGACTTCCAGCCTCCAGAACTCTGAGAGGGTAAATCTGTGGTATTTCAGCCAACCAGTTTTTGGCAATTTGTTGCTGCAGCCCTAGGAAGCAGATACACTGACAGCCATGCCTCTGGAGCAGGGATCCATGCAGGCCTTTGCAGAAAACATATTTTTAAAACATAGAAAACTCAAGGGCACAGGTCCCAAGACCTTTCGTAAACCGAGGGCTTATTAAGTTTTGTTTTGCTCTGTTTCCCTTCAGAGGCAGACTCGACAGTATAGCCCAGGCCCGGAGAAGTCTTTAAATATTGTATTTAAATATACAGTATTACATAGTCCTTAAAGATGTCTGCATGATTTTTATTCTCCCCACTCCCCAGCTGTATACCCTGGGGTTTTCTGTCTTTCCAGATGCTACCATTTTGTTTTTTTTCCTATTCTGGTGCCTACAGCTAAGTGTCTGGGACCCGATGTCTAGCAGTACATCAGACCCAAAAAGATGACGCAGGCTCTCAGCTCCTGAGGGCTTCACGTTGGCAATAAAGAAGACCAGGAAGCAGTGTTTGAATTCTGAGCTGATATAACTAGGAAGGGTGGGGGGAGGGTTGGGCACCACTGCTAGCCCCTCAAATCCCCAAGCCCTCTTGGACATGGCATTTAACGACAACCAGACCTAGTAAAATACTGTGTACCTTGCATGTCTTCTCAAATTGTTTCTCTTAGTTCTGACAGTATCCAGGACCTGCTTTTTAAAAGACAAATATGTATTTTCAATGGCTGGCCGGACCTAATCCAAAACTCTGGGCCATTTATCAGGGTTAAAATGAATGGAAAAATCAAAGCTCCCTGAAGTCAGGGGAGCGGCAGACGGAGACCACTACTCTCAGGGGGGCTGTGAGGAGCGGGCTGCAGCAGTTTTATGATTCACACAGCAATTCTTGCTGCTCTAACGCAGAATGTCTCGCTCCTGTAAGTCATCTCGGCAGTAACTGCTCATTTACCTTAACGTTCACACTGCTCGAAAGGAAGGTGCTGCTTCCTGACAGGGGTTTTTATAGCTTCTGCCTATGATTTATTTTTTGCAGTCACTGAAGCTGGAGTGCAACTGAGGCCGATGTCGAGAGTGGGGAAATCGCAGCGGGCGGGCTTGCAGGAAATGGTTTCGAAGCAAAATGGGTTCTCTCCTTTTTTGCCCCCAACCCCAGAGCGATATGTCAATGGGCAGTGTAGGAAGAACTGGGTTTTACATACAGTCAATTGGTTTTCTTCTGCTTTTAACGGATGGAAATGGGGATTATAGGATCTCCCCAAAGTAGGCTGGGCATTGTTTAGCTTTGAAAAAGTACATATGACTCTCTACAAGCCTTAGGGCCCGCTCACCACTGCTGTCCTTGGGGGAGGGGTTCCATCTACTCTGCACCCGCCCCAGATTCTTTAGGCTCCTCATGCAGAGCACTCTGAGGCCCAAGCCCTGCTCCCTCCATAATTCGTTCCCTACATCATTTAAAAAGCCTCCCAGCAGAAGCACATGCCTAAGCAACAATCATTTTCTGGAAGGAAGATGAAAAACACGGGCAATTTTCCATTCACATTGAGACTTTTCCTATTCCTAAATGGTCAGGGCTCTAGAGCCTGCAATCCTTATTTTAGCTGTTTTGTTCACCAACACATGCAGGATACACAGCACTATAATCAGTTACCCATTCCAACGAGACACCCTAAAAAATGCAATCATTTAGCTACCATGGCTGCTACGATTTTATGAGACTTTTCTAATTAGTCTGGGAAGGAGGCCTTGCTGGTCCAAGTCATTTACCAGGCTAAGCGCAGGAGGCGTTTGCCCTAAGTTCCATACCACGCCATTCTAAATGTTTTCAGCCCACTAACAGACCTTTCCTCGGACCTCAATCTCCCCGGAGCGCATCGTTATTCAAATCATTTTTGTCTGAGAAAGTAAAATTTTATTGTTCCCTGCAGCAATGATTTATCAGGGCTGCAAACAAAAATGGAATTAAATTAGTCGCTGTTGTCTGTCACTTTCATGATGCATATTGTCACACGGCCTTCGATTCTAAGGAGAAGTCTGTCACTCAAACTCACTACTAGGTGTCAAACAAGAACCTCTCTTCTAGAAAGGCATGAAGGTTTGAATCATGTCCTCTTAATCCACTGGCCAACAGCCCATCTCATCACGACTCCAGCTTTAACGACACTGAGGAAAAGATGGACCTTGGTCTCTAAAATCTTTATGAAAACATGCCGAGGTGGAATGATACCATGTTTCCTGAAAGGCCTCTGTCCACGCCTCCCCAAGACAGACTTTCCAAAACGTTTGGTTTCTTACTTTTAAACTTTAGTATGAAGTAAAACGTATTAATGGCACAGCCCGGTGATCGACTCACCCCAGTTTACACGGTCTGTCCCAGTTTTAGCACTGAAAGTCCCATGTGCCAAATTCCTCAGTCCTGGACAAACTGAGATGGCTGGTCACCATAAAGCAGTGGTTCTCAATGAAGGAAAAAGCTGAGGGGTGTGGAGGAAGGCCTGGCTTGGGGGGGGGGGGGGAACATCCCCAGGGTCATTTGGCCAAAATCTGAAACTTTTATTTTTGGTTAAATGTCATGACTGGGGGGTTGGGGGAGGGGGGTTAGGGATGCTGCCCAACATCCTACAATGCACAGGACAGTCCCCACGAAGTATTATCTGGCCCCAAATATTTACAGTGCCAAGACTGAGAAACCCAACTGGGACATAAGTGAATGCAGTCACGGTGACACTCTCATATGTCCCTCAGGTTTTCCTGAGTCACAACTGACCTGGTAAGAAGGCTCCATGAGCATCATCTGAACTGGTCTCCGGTTAAGAGTGTTTATTTCATAAAGAATTTATGGAACTGAAACACAAACTGTCTCTTTATTAGAAGCTTCTGGTGCTTTATAATCCCGATATCACCAAGTTCTCTATGATAGCTAATCTCACTTTGCAATTTATGCTCATTTGGGAATATCTTTTGGCCCAGGAGGTGGTGAACATCATTAGGCCAAATGTGGTCTAAATGGAGTCTAATTTCATTTTCTCAACAGGGATCAGAATTGTGATGGTCTTAACTGGAATTGTGAGACGTACACATTCCCAGCAGAAAGAATCCTTCCGAGTCCACGAAAACAGTGCTTCGCTCAGGGTCTTCCCCTGCCTGGCGTGCCTGAAACCTGTCCCTCTCCATGCTGAGATCATGCTCAAACAACTGCAGCTCATGTAACTGATTTTAAAAAGGACTAAGCTACCTTCGCATCCTCATTTCCCACTGGTCCAGAAGGGACGTTATGACCTTCCGTTCCTTCTTTGTGCCAAAAACCTGACATGTGACAATTACTTGATAATAAGCAACTGTTCCTATCCGCTTCCACATACAGCAATTTCCGAGGTCTTTACATTTCTTCTGCGGCTGCTGTGATTTATTCTCTTACTCCTCTTAATGGTTGTTCTGGCCGGCCTTTAGTTCTGCTCTTAATGTCATTCTTTCTATGGCAGCAAAGAGAGGGACATTTCCGGGCTAGAGCTGTGACCTGTGAGAGGCGTGGGCTTAGCCCACGAGAAGTTCCCTGGCTCGGACATCACCGTCACTCTCCCTGCCTGAAAGAACAGTTTGCGCTGGAATTGCAGCCAGAGAGGCCTGCCTGGTGCCGGTTCTCGGAGGGCTCTGCCTCGATGCAACGTGGCTGGCGTGATGTGAAGAACCCAGAGGAACAGGTCCACGCATCATCCGTCAGAGTGAAGCAGAACCAAGGTGGAAAACCGCTTAACTGCATGCTCTCGAAGACTCCAACAGGCCTAAATGGTCTGTTTCTGTGACTTCCCATGAGAGTAGTTAAGGGATACAGGGTAGGAGGGCAAGGGGGGCCATCAGCATAACACCTGGAATGTTCTTAAGGATTGAGATGGGAACAGGATGAATAGCATGGTCTGAAGAGTATGTCATGAAGAAGTCTCCGACATGCTCTATTTTTCCCTAGCATATATAAAAAAAAATTATTATCAATTACATTTGTTTAATGTTACATTAATATTTATATATTAAGTATGTATATAAGGTTAAATATTCTAAAATATATAATGTCTGTATATATTGTGGCGATGGTGCATGTCTGTCACTCCCAACTAGAATGCAAGTCCCAAAGGGCAGGGATCTTTGTTCTGCTCATGGCGGCAAGCCTAGAACCTAGAATGGTGACTGGCACACAGCAGATGCTCAATAAATATTTTCTGAATGAATGAAGTTTGTCTCTGGATATTCAGAAGCCAATAATGACCATGAAGATTCTTTCAAAATAGCATGGAAATAAGCTCTTAGGTCAGAATCTCTGGCTCTGACTCTTGTCTATGACCTGTTACCTAGGCTGTGGGCTCTCCCAAAGCCACATGAGCTCTTATTCTGGGGAAGATCTGGGAGAATAGGAAGAGGAAACGGAAGAGAAAGACCCAACTCATGGCAATGAAGCTCTACCAGTGAGCTGGTAGGTAAAGAGACCAGCCGGTGGCTTTGCCTATCCAATTAAACAGGATCCGTGGCTTACGGAAGCTGTGCCTTCTCCTATTGAGAACCACTGGAGGCCAGGGGAGGTTGCCCTGGAAAGCAAGGGCCACATGGCAAGAGAAATGTTCTCTCCGTGCAAATCGATTCAGGCATTAGGCAGAATCACTGCTAGAAGCTGGCAATCCTCCCTGACTGGCAGCTGCCAGCACAGCCTGATTAATCCAGCAGCCGTGGTGGGGAAGAACATGACACTTCATGACTGAAAAACAAGCCTAAAAATAGGCTCCATCTTTGCTCCAGTGTACCTCCACCCCCACCCCCTGGTTCCCTCTCCTTGCGGGCTTCAGCGGGAAAGGATTAGAGAGATGCTAGAGATGAAGTGAAAATAAAAAGGGACAAAAGAGAAGTCCCACCCTCGTATGACTCTGGGCTACAGGCTTTATTTAGAACCACTATTCCAGAGTTTGATTAGTATCTTGCCTCCTTTTCCTGGATGCCCGCTGAAACTAGGATTTTTGAAGACAAGCCAAGAAATACCACTTATTTGGTTAACTGAACTGGATCAAAGGCCCAAGGACAACCGCCAAATGTACTAATACATTAGTACTAATGTAATGTCCTAAATGTATTAGGCAACTGCCAAAATGTATTGTGTACCCAGTAGTGTATCAGATGCTGTAAGAAGGGCCAGAGGACAGAGCAACCCCATAATCCCTGAGAGATGAGAGCAAGTAATAAAAGGGTAAGTGGCATTTATAAAAGTTATTATACCCAATTTAAAAAGAGGCAAAGAATTTCAACAGCTATTTCTACAAAGAGCACATGAAAAGATGCTCAGCATCACTAGTCATTAGGGAAATGCCCATCGAAACCACGAGATACCACTTCACACTCACCAGGACGGTTATCATCAAAAAGCCAGAAATAACAAGTGTGGGTGATCATGGAGAAAAACTAGAACCCTCACAGGTTGCTGGTGGAAATATAAAATAGTGTGGTGCTTTGGAAAACAGTTTGGAATTCTCTCCCGGCCCCGCCAGGGGTAGTAGCTTGGGCTGGGACTGGGAACTCAATGGCAAGTGATAGAAAGAAAAAAGGGACAATTTGGACCTACCCATGGTGGCCTACCCGTGATGGCAGAATGAAACTCTCTGATTCTACTTAAAGATGGTTGTCATCATTGCCGCTCTTGGACCCTTGAAGTTGCCCATTCTCAAGTCTCCAGACAATTCTGTGGGCCACTAACATTCTTTTATGAAATGTCCTTTCTGCTTGAGACAGTCCTGACTACACAGGCTTTGAGTATTTCCAGTGCCTCTCTTATAGTTGCTTTGGGTAATAAATCGCTAAAGCAGTTTTTGAATGGGATCTGGCTCACTTTGCCAGCTCATGAATTCAAATCCGTAGGACAATGGTATTTCTCCATGTAAATTATTAAGTGGGTGCTGGACCGTCTTAGCTACTGCCAGTCTATCTCTCAGGATCCATTTCTCTGTGGCCAGAGAAGGCGTCCACAATACGCACAGTGGCACCAAGATTATTTAGAGTCGAAGACCTTTGAGAATCAACAGTTGCAGAGGAGGTTTTCTCTGAACTTCCCTTATTTGCCTAAAAGCAGAGCCTCCTGAAAGAATTCAACTGTCATAAATCCCCTCCCTGGGACTTTCACAACCAGAAGACTGACTCCTGTCACCAGAGAGGAGAAGTAAACACCAGGATAAGAAATTGCCTAGACAGACATTACCACGAAACTGTCATGTCTCCCCATCCATTCTCCTAAGGTTACATTTATTTTTCGTAAAAGCCATTTGCTATTCCATAAGTATCTTTTCTCCTCTTCCCCTTCCTCTATTAAAATGGTATATAAGCACCCAAATTCTAACCACCTATTTGAGTCCACTTTTCTGAGTGTTCTCACATACATATGTGAATAAAAATTTCTTTTCTCCTGTTAATCTGTCAGTTTCCATTTAATACGCAGGCCCCCAATCGCTAACCCTAAGTGGGCTGAGGAAAAGTTTTCCTCTGTAACACCACTCACAAGATGGCGGATAAACTCACAAATGCTGGAACCAGTCGGCCTAGGACCCTATTTTGATCAGAAGGCAAAGACCATGTCTTATTTATTAAGGGATTCCCCCCATTACCCAAACAATTTGATGCACAGGTTTCACTTAATGCCCATTTACTGAATTACAATTATGAAGCAGCCTCACTAACATGGGAGTCCCACAATCTGTGCATGCTGGACATGGGTCAACTTGAAGTGGGTTAAACTCTAGTTTGTAGCTACAAAGTAAAGGCTTTGGCTTTCTCTTATGATTTATGTAAATATTTTTATTTTATAGTTATGTCACGTAATTTTTTTCCTGCTTGCGTACTTAGATTTCTTCCTTAAACTGAGCCTAAACCTTTCTCCTGGCATTTTCATGCATTCATCTTTGTCCAGTTGGTCCTTCTAAGGTCTTAGAGAATACATAGGCCTAATTCTTTCCCTACCTGGCTACATCATTACCCAGCTTTATCCATTATCTAGCTTTTCTAGATTAAATGTTCTTGGTTTCTTCAGTTATTTTTCACATCACTTAGGTTTCTAATCCTAAAATTCATATGAACAATTTTGAAAAAGTAGAATAAGTAGGAAGGACTTGCCCTTCTAGATAGCAAGGCTCTTTATAAAGCTATAGTAATTAGGAATTTTAAGAGTATATTCTCGAATTCTATTTAAAATACAACACTGTTGGCATTTTACTTAGATATGCGTTAAATATGGGAATTGATGGCAACTTTATAATATAGCTTTTCCCACCCATGAAGTATGCCATTTGTCTAAGGTTTTTAAAATGTCCTTCACTAATGTTTTATATTTTTCTCCAAAAAGATTTTGTGTATCTTGTAGATTTGTTACTGGGTATCTTTAAGTTTCTCTTTCTATTCTTTTTCCATTGTAAAAGAAATTTTTTTTTAAATTGAATTTTTTAATATTATATTTCCCATGTATTGTTCCCGCTATATAATAGTGCTAGTGATTTTTATATATGGATTTTATACCCAATAATCTTGTCGAATTCTCATATTGATGTTAACAGGGAAAAATGTGACAAGGTCATGATTTATTATCATTTATTATTATTATTATTATTATTAATTATTATCACAGTCCAAGGTACTTGATTTGCTAACGTTTTATGTAAGATTTTCACATCTGTGTTCTTAACTGAGATGGGTCTAGAAGTTTCCTTTTCGCACCGTTATTGCTCGGTTTTGTTGTCGAGGTTCATGCGGCACAATCGGGTGCCTTCCCAACAGTCGCCATCCATTTCCTCCCTTTCTTAGAAGCGGATTGTGCCTCTCTTGAACATCTTTCTCTTTTTATCAGGGAGGAAAATCTTACACCTCACTGGCTGGAACTTGGTCACTTGGCCACTCTCAAGCTGCAAAGGTGGTTGGAAAACTGAATATCTAACATTTTCAACCCAGACAATATTTAGAATTTTTTACATTTCTGTATGATGAAAAAGTTTATTTTGTTGTTGTTATCGATTTCTTTTTGTAATCAACCGATAAGATCTACATGATATTGATTTTCTGGTGTTTGTTGAGATTGATTTCCGGCCTACTGTGTACATTTACATGTATGTGTTTGAAAAGCATGTTGGTTTTTGGATATATTAGTGCCCGCTAGATTAAGCTTGTTATTCTGTCGTTTACCTCTCTGTACTTGCTAAATTGTTCGTCTACTTGATCTATAAGTTTGATAAAATCAGCCATTATAACTTTAGGCTCCTTGTGATTTTGTCAGCATTGTGATATATTTGTTGATCTAGGATCAGGTTTAGGATTTAACTCACATGGCTTTATTGCGGCCACTGATATATTTCAATTTATCTTACCATCAAAATGTAGGTTTTCTATTAGCCATGCTTTTTATAGGATTCTTTTTGTTTTTCCTCTGCCTTCTATTGGATTGATCGAGTGTTCTCTTGGACTTTATATCCTTTACAGGTTATCTTTACATTTTGAATATGTACACTTGCCTGTCAAATGTTTTAATTAATGAATACCTCCCTCTTCTTCCTAAATAATATTAGCAACTTAGTGTCTTTTATTATAATTACTACCCTCTCATCTTCTGTTATTATTGTCTAGCATTTAAATTCCACAAATACACTCCTAATTATTATTAGTACTTTCAAAACATTCTATGTTCATTCGGATTTGCCCAGCTGTTTACCAACTTCTTTATTATTACTTCTAGACCCCACCCACCTCTTTCCTGAGTTCAATTTCCTTTGACTTCAAGTACATCCTTTAGTAGTTCTTTCAATATGCATTTCTGAGTAATAACCTCTCTGCCTTTGACCTTCAAAACAAACAATGTTTATGCTCAATTCTCAGTTCTAATTCCCCCTTTTCATGGGCCAAGGCCACATTTCCTGTCCCCTCGTGGGCATGGCACCCCCTAGATGTTGGGGTATACACTCATTTCTGACCTCCTCAGACTTCCTTAGCATTAGCTCATCTGCTTTCCACTCTGGTTTGAGCTTCCTCTTTATTTCTAGTACCTGAGGATTTCCCTGTTTTTGTTTGGAACTCGGCTTTATATTGTTATGTTCCATCCTGTGTTTATCAAACGAGGTGGGGGAAGATCCATATTAATCTTTTTAGTTCCTATTCCTGGAACTCCTATTTATAACAAATTTCCCTCTTACTGATGTTTATTATTCTCCTTTAAAATAAATATCATATATTGTGATAGAAGAAACAGACATGACAGAGACAGCTGGACACTTCTTGTCCTGTTTCAGAAAAATTTATAAAGTTTTCTAAAATTTTTCTCAAATTTGGTACATAAAGAATAGTCCCCAGGCAAAAACTTGGGAAAATAATCGATTGGCAAGAAATGAAATTTTCTGTGGGTCTGTCTCTATTTTCTTGCATCTCCCTCGCTCGCTTCTCTTTGCTCTACGGAGATGATCTCTGCTCGTTATTTGAATTACACTGTCCACACTAACAACGGCAAAGCAGCACACTGAGAAACCTGTCTCTGTAAGAAAGCCATCCCCAGGAGAGACTGGAGCTCGGCTCCTCCTGCAAATCAACAGCTGGCTCCGAAGATGAACTGGTTCCAATCCTGGGAATTCACAGCCACTAGCAGCCGAACAGGATCAATCTAATTTACATTTCATTGTGATTCATGAATTCTCTGGTATTGCATCCCCTGGGCAGATTAAAAAATGAGTTGGTTGAATCAGCCCGAGGCTTTCACAGTCAGGATACTGGCCTGAGAGATCTCCACGCACAAGTGACAGGAACCAAACTCTCCCACTGAGAAGGAACAGTCCATTTCAGTCTGTCGGAGGGTGGAATCCTAAGATGGCTCCTCCCAGAAACCTCTAACCATGGCCAAGGCACGGAGAATGGACAAATATTCATGAGTGTTGATGAATAAACGGGGGGCAAACTGTCCAGCGATTAGGTTGAAAATCCTTTCTGAATAACCACATACGGGCCAACTGGAGAGGCCATATGTGGGGGGGTGAAGAGTATTCATGAAAATGATTAGCAAAGACCAGACTAGTCATACACTGGTTTACGGGAATCGAGTGTTACTTTCCATAAAATATAGTCCATATGGCTTGTGACTAGAAATTTCTGACCCGGAAAAGAAGTGAAAGGAAGAAAATAAGCTGGAGGGGGGTGTCTGGGAGGGGAGAAGATCAGACGAGCCCCAATAATCAAGAGTGAAAGGAAACGCAGCAGGAGATAAAAGAATGCGTTTTGCAAAGCAGAAACGGAAGTCCTGATTAGTGCTGACTTATAATCTCCCAATCTTCACCCTTCCAGAGGAGAGAGGACACTCCTACCTCGAGGAGGATGGGTCCACTTCAGAAATGAAAACCGCCTTAGCGCTGCCTAGCACTTTGGTCACAGGGGACGGTTTTGTCGATTCCCTTTGCAGACACCTGAGCGGTCACTTGGCAGTTAAGTGGAAACCTTACCAAATCAAGACCCCGATGGCACACTGCCACCTTCAACACTTCTCTGCACCTTACGGGCAGAGCCATGTCTCTCCTGCCACTAACGCTGAACCCAGGGAGAAGGCCGAGTCCTTTAATCCTTAAGATTAGATTTCACTTTAACGTGTCACCACCGAAGGGGCAGGAAAAGTGGGAGAAAAACCCCTCCTAATGAAATGCAGTTGAGGACTATTTGGCAGAACACAGGGGATTCTGTTTTTGGAAGCAACTAGGCTGGTGGTAATGACTTTTTCAGGCTTTATCTCAGACGCCACCTCTACCTCAGTCGTGCAGTGGGTCCAGGTTGGTGCGGGTGGGAGGGAGTGGGGGGTCCTGTGTGGTGAGAGAGCCCTGAGGTGGGACCCCCAGCTGCCGCCACTTCCTTACCTGTTAAGATACACACGCTTCTCGGTGAACTGCCCGTTGCCGTGGTGGGGGTCCTCGAAGGGCTCATTCTGGACGACCTCCACGCCTTCCCCTCGGTCACTCTGCTCGTGGCTGTGCTTGCTGATCATGTATAGCTGTCCGATTTTGTACTGCAAAACACAGAGACGGAGAGGTCAGCCCCACCTTTGCTTTTGAAAACGGTGCCACAAACAACTAACATCATCGGCATATTCTGCTGCGAGGAGAAAGCAGACACGTGGGCCTGAGGTTACTTTTCCTCTGGAATGAGCAGCAGAACTAGTGGTGAGTAGAATGTAAAAATGGCGTGTTCCTGTGAGCGTTTGGCATCCCCTTGGCGGATGCTCGCTGAGGTGCCTGGCGGTCTTTAGGGTCTGGCAGCCCACCAACCTGTGGGTAGCAGCAGCAGGGAGGCGGGAGCGCTGAAGTCCCCCTTCCCACCTGGCCCTACACGATTAAGTGGAGCTGAAGTCCTGTTTTTCTCGGCAAAAGACAGGCTACGGTGTGTTCTGTCCCTTCTTTCTGCCTGATTAACTGCATTGCTGGGCACAAGAGGATTAGATGTCATCTGTCTCTTCCATCACCTTGCAAAGTATTCAACTCTCATGGAGGCCTCTGTGCCTTAGAACGGCAATTCTCAAAGGTGGCCGGACATTAGAATGACCTGGAAGCATATAAAAACTCCAGATGCCCAGGCCACACCAGGAGTGAAACCTGTGTTCTAAAGGCCGACCCACCATGAGGAAAATCTACAGTATCTTTTAACTCCTTTTAATCCAATTCCATTAGCAAGGTAGAGCCTTCCAGCCTGAGGTTCCAGAGGCCGCATGTGCTTATATGAAAACGATAATGTGCAACAACATAGGATATGAACGCTTTCTGCCCTATCTTCATTTTTCAACTGTTCCACTCTCCTTTCTGACTCTTGGAAAACCCTGGGGCCGGCAGGCGTTTCTTCATCCCGTGAACTTGCAGGGTGGCCAAACTAATTTGATGGAGGAAGAGAGAGAGACAAACAGTGGGGGGAAAGGAATAAAATGACTTTTGCGTGAGGGAAGTAAGAGTCGGCAGGCAGTACGACGCAAGACTGCTATGGTCCTTCCTGCAGATTCGGTGTGAAACCACACACACACACACACACACACACACACACACACACACAGACACAAAGCACACACACACACCACACACACACACCACACACACACACACGCGCACGCACACGCACACACACAGTGCCCTCATCATCAGGGCCCCTGGGATAGGGGAAGGGGGCCTGTGTCTGCGGCAGGCTAATGACAGCTCTGGATTGTTCCCCAAAGAGCCCAGGCCAGCAAGGATGCAGGTTTCCGTCCACATGCCTGAGAGAGAGAAACGGCTTTTAAATGGGCACTAATCAAATAGGTGAAATGTACAGATCGGCAGTGCAGTCAGTTGTGAGGGTACACACGGCTGAGGGTCTCGCTTTCGTCCTGAGGCAGGGGTCAGGGGGGGAGTGTGAAGAGATTCTGAAAGGCTCTGGTCTGAGGCCAGCCCCAGGGACCAGACATGGTAACCATGACAATGGGAGCAGCAGCCAGCTGGGTCTTCTGAAAAGTGCTTCCAGTCTGTGCCACAGCCATCCCCAGGACGATAGGCATATAAAATACTGTCGACATGAGTGTATGTGCGCTGGGGGTGGGGGTGGGGGTGGGGGAGTCGCTGAGGATAAGAGCAGGAACGGGACAGAGGAAAATCAAAGATAAAATCAATTTTTAAAACAAATTCTGGGATCAGAAGCTTACTTTTGCTCATAAAGACGAACACGTTTTCAAGGAGAAAGACAATAAAAGAAAAAGCTTGTAGATTGAGATCTGTGAGATATACCCATGAGGTCAACACTCCACCTTACGTGTACGTAAGCCTATATAGGCGCGCAAGCCTATAACAGGGTCCTCAGCTGCCCACTGGTAGTTACTTTGTGCTGGCGCTCAACAATAAGCTATTGCCTACAATGGAATATTATTCAGCCATAAAAAGGAATGAAGTACTGTTACTGATACAGTCTGCTTAATGGGTGTTATAGGTTGCATCGTGTCTTCCCGAATTCATATGTTGAAGTCCCGGTATCTCAGAATGTGACCTTAGGTGGAGATAGGGTCTTTACAGAGTTCATCAAGTTAAAACGAGGTCATCAGGGTGGGCACTAATCAAATAGGACGAGTGTCCATATACAAAGGGGAAGGTGATGCAGAAACGCACAGAAAGAAGATGAGATAAATCGATGCAGGGAGAAGACAGCCATCGACAAGCCAAGGATTGACCTGGAACAGATCCTTCAGAGGGGACCGAGGCTGCTCGCTGAAACTTTGATCTTGGACTTCCAACATCCACAACTCTGAGACCATAAAATTCTGGTTGTTTAAGCTACCCAGTCTGTGGTGCTTTGTTATGGCAGCCCTGGGAAACTAAGACAGAGGGTATGGGGTTTCCTTTTGCGGTGATAAAAGTGTTTTGGATCTGAACAGAGGTGATGGTTGCATAATATATGCATTATATTATGTATACATTAGCCATCACTGAACTGATTTTTAAATGGTTAATTTTATTATGTGATCTTCACCTTATTTGTTTATTTATTTATTTTTTTAGTTTGACTCTGCTTCTGAAAGCAGTCACCCCTGCACCAAAATTCTGTCAAGGTCATTAGTGGGGGATTTGTCAGAAGGGACTGTCTTCAGGAGCTCCAACCTACTGACATATGTAAAATGTATGGGATCAAGGACAATACACGACAGAAAAGGCATTAGCCAGACGCGATCCAGCTCTGGCTGCGCTCAGCTCAAGTGCTTCCTGCTCTGAGGAGAAGGGAATGGGCCGAGGCAGCCGGCAGCTGATTCACCAGTGGTCAGAGGAGGGCCTGGCTGCCTGGCCTCATTGATCATTCATTCCAGTGGCTCCTGAGTGAGCCAGCGCAGGGCAGACATCAGCCTTAGCTCACTAAGATAGCGTCAGTCTGGGGGCGACTGACAGATTCCGGATGCAGTAACATAGGTGACATTCTGGGGGCTGGCGGGACACTCAAGCCCAGACGCTGAGATGGTCAAGGGCTCTGCAGCTGTCACTTCTCTCCTTCCCAAGCAAATCAGGCCTGCTCTTCTGGGTGTGGGCCAGAGCTGGGCCGTCCAGAAGCAGAGGTTTTGTTATTGTTGTTTATAAACCACAAACTGACCCACAGACACATTTATCAAGAGGCTTCTCAGGGGAAGAGGGCTGGAGAGTTAGTCCTTGAACCATCTGTCTCAAAATCACCCAAAATCTCAGACACACTCCTAAAAATGCCGAGTCCTAGGCCATCCCAGTGCTTTTACATTCAGATTCTGGGGGTAGGGGAAGTTGGAAATCTTACTCAAATGCACACTAAATGCTGAGAGAGAGAGGCAAAGGCATTCATTAGGACTTGCTCAGTAAGATACGGTGGTGCCCAGGCCAAAATGTCCTATCTTTAGGTGGCCTGTTTCTTCTTTAATGCTAATTTCTTGCAAAGCTCTGTCTCTAATTTAGTGAAAATACCACAGCCCTGATCACCAACTCCAAAGACACTCATATGTCAAATGATCATCAAGATGATGGAGGCGATAGAGTGTAGCTTAATTGATTGCCTGTTACTGTGAGGCACCAGTCAGGTGCTTTATATTCACTTTTAGTACAATGATTCATGCAGGTAGGCATTTACAGATGAGGAAGTTGAGTCTCAGAGAGGTGAGAGATTCTCTCCATGCCACATGGCTTCCAGGTGACAGAGCTGGGATTTACCACCACAGGTCTGTACTCTTTCTTCTCCATGTAACTTCAGCTTGTTTCTCTAACAGGTGAACTGCCTCCCTGGGCTTAAAAGGGGGGGATCATTCAGATCCACTGCCTCTGAACTCTGCTATTTCAGAAGATGAATAATGAAAGTCTGATATCGTTTAAAAGATCAAAGTTGTTTAAACTGTGCTCACATATGAAATGGTAGAGCAATTATGCCCCAACTTTGTCAAATCTATTGTTATAATTCCAGAGTTTAGGTAATCATCATTACAAGCAATTATAGTTAGAGACAGCTCTGCACTGTAGGGCTGGGCCTCTGTGTGAGCCATCGTCAAAATAGCTACCCCGAGTAATTATCACCGTAGTCAAAAAACATCATGGGGATTCAGATCCTTCCCACTTGCACACGGCACTGTAAAACTTGAGAGAAGGCAGGGTTGCATGATGTGCCTGGAGAAGCCAAGCGGTTTTATCAGTTTGTACTTTGCAAACTCAACGGCTGGGCACAAGCACCTTAATGCAGTTGAGCCTCAAACCTCGATTTTAGAAAAGGCAACCCCAGGCCAAAACTCCTGAGTATGTAAGGGACTATTAACCGAGCACCAACAACACT
Source organism: Pteropus medius (assembly GCF_902729225.1). Lineage (NCBI taxonomy): Eukaryota > Metazoa > Chordata > Mammalia > Chiroptera > Pteropodidae > Pteropus > Pteropus medius. The sequence continues at coordinate 11,440,941 of NW_024355990.1, read as the reverse complement.
TTGAGCTTCATCCTTGCTGGGAGAGGTACTAGACCCAAAGTTTCAGGCTCACCAGAACTCCAAGCTAAGACTGATTTTCACTTAAATGCCCCCTTCCCCAACTACTGAGCTTTACGGATCTCTGCAAGCCAGCCTCCCTTATTCCTCCACCCTAAAGAACAAAAGGGGTGTCATCTTTCTTCCAAACAATCCCTGTCTCCTCCCTTCCTGCCCTCTTTCTCTTCCTCCACTGGTCACAATGATATAAAATGTGGGAACCTCGCTTTGCGATAAATATCACTGACTCTGGATCGGGTTATCCCCTGATGCTATGACTGGGTCCTCAAGGCCCCAGGCTGGGAATCAGAATTTACATCTACTTTCGCCTTTACCTTCAAAATGGATGGATGCCACAAAACCCAATAACCAAGGAGAAACACCTGTCCTCTGACTTAACGTGGTGTCCTGTTATTTTTCCATCTGTGAAATGCGCGCTATTCCCGCCAGTCCTCCTCTGGCTGTGTGGACGAAGGAAGGGCCGAGGCTAATACGATTTGGTATTCTAGGGAGATTCCCGCCAAGTTCACAACACTGTTAATGCTTTTGTCGAAACTCTTTTTTCCAGGCTTCTCCACTTTCAACACATGGACCTCAAAGCACAGTGAAGCAACTGTCTCATGATGCGCAAGGGGCCTGCCGAATAGAGTGTCTCAAAGATAAAACATCATCCAGGATTCAGGTGCACGGCAGACCTCACCCAAATAGTGCCCAAACTGTAATTACACACAGGAAAAGAGATACCGCGGGTCCAGGTTTTAACAACCTCATCTCAGAATGCTAGAGGCTGGAGCTCGTTCTCTGTAATCCCATAGCATAGCTAAGGCTCCAGGACAAATGTTCTGGTCCATCGGTCAGGAAGCTGTGTGGGCTGGCCTGTTTTTTTTTTTTAAATAAAGTTTTATTGGAACACAGCCAAGCTCATTCATTCTGTGGCTGCTTTCATGATACAACAACAGAGATGAGTAGTTGCAATGTAGACCGTAGAACCCACAAAGTCAAAAATGTCTACTCTCTGGCCATTTGCAGAAAAAGTTTGCTGACCCCCCTTTTTAGACCACTGGTATGGGTCCGGTATGGGTCCAGTCTGGGCCAGCCTTAGCTGTTCCCCGAGACCTGTGCTGTCTGGTACGGTGACCACGTGCCATATATGGCTGGTGTGCATTTGAAATGTGGCCCATGCCACAGAGGAGCCGAATTTTAAATTTTCTTTAATTGTAATTTCAATTCATTTCAATTGAAAAGTTGACACTCAATTCACCTATTAGAAAACTTCTAAATATATTTGAAACAACTTGGGTATATAAATCTTTTTCAATTGAAAATTTTACAGAATCCTAATTCAGATCTAGTATCTCTGATGAAAATTTAGCATCAGATTGGAGATTGCTGTAGGTATAAAATGCACGCTGGATTTTGAAGACTTGGTAACACCCTCTCATCCCCCCAAATTAGAATAGTTCATTAATAATTTTTATATTTGGGATTACATATTGAAACGATAGTATTTTGGGTATGGTGCATTAAGTATATTCTTGAAATTAACTTCATCTGTTTCTTTTTTTTAATGCGGCTACTAGAAAATATTAAATAATGTATGTGGCTCCCGTTTGTGACTCACTTATTTCTACTGGACAAAATGCTGGTCTAGACTCTAATCTAGTCCAACGGGGATTGAGAGTCAGGCCATTAGGCCACACCAAGACCTCAGAGGCTGGCTGGACGGGTGACGGAGCCAGGCCAAGGGTTTCCATGTGTCTTGGAGCACTGGTAATTAGGGTTGTATTTGGAGGTGCCCTGTCTTCCTGAGAACTGGCGATCCCCTGGACCTCTAGAGAGGTGATAATTGTTCACAGTATGCTATGGTGAAAAGTGCCGAGGTTTTAAAATTGAAAACCTGGAGCCGAAGTCCTGATTCTGCCTCTGATTAGTTTTGCAACCTTAGACAATTTACTTATCTGAGCCACAGTTTCTTATCATTAAAATGGGACTAGCAAAATATCTCACAGGACATGGTGAGAATCAAATGAGAAAAAACATACAAATTAAAAGGCTTCGTAAAATAGAAGACTATGTACGAACCACTGGAGCTATCGCTCCTTCTGTGTGAGGACACGTCTAACTGGGACGTGAAGATGTATTTCATTCGTTTCGCTGTTACGCTACGGTTCTATAAAGGATAAGAGAACAAGGCATCTGCCATACGCTTCTGTACAATGCAAAAAAACCAACCAACAAAAAACAGGAAACTGGACCATTTGCCCAAGGCTACTTTTTCCTTCCGTAAATTCCAGTGGATGGTAGTCAGATTGAACACTTTCCAAAATATTATAAAAAAAAACCTGGGACCTTCCACTTACATGAGGTCTCTAAAGTAGTCAAATTCATAGAGGCAGGAAGTAGATAGTGGTTTCCAGGGGGCCTGGGGCGGTGGGCAGGGGGGGTGGTGGTTAGTGTTTAATGGGTACAGAGTTTCAGTTTGGGACGATGAAACCGTTTCTGGAGAGAGACGGTGGTGATGGTTACACAACATAAATGCATTCATTGACACTGAACACTACACGTTAAAATGTTTAAATGGTAAATTTTATGTGATGTGTATCTTAATAACAAAATTTTTTAAAGCCTGGGAGCATGTCATTTTTCAGTGAGTGTGGCTCATCCGCTTCATGCCTCGAGGTGGCCATCCAACAATGATTCTATTTTTAAGATCATGAGACAGTTTTGTAAAAAGGACAGGACTTTTACGTTTGATGGATCTTTGGATTGAAAGGTTATTTGAAGGTATCAAGCTGAGCAGACAGGAGAACTGTAACATGTACGTCACTCAGAGACAATGTTGCATGAGACACTCCCGATTCCTGCCCTGCCTGGGGCATCGTCTGGGTGGCCATGCCCTAAACTTAGATGTCTTTAATATTAGCATTCTGGAGGATTCACGTTGCTGATGCTTCTGAGCAATGCGGTGCTGTCTGTGACACGTCGCAAAGACACCGGTGATAAACTGAATACAAACGCATTCTGATGCTCCCAAACTTCACACGGGACAGTGAGAACACCGGCTCTTCACTGAACGTGACTGCCACTTTCAGAGCCTAGCCCCTCCATTTGCTCCTTAGCCTGGGGTTCCGCCTGAGAGTGACTCTACAGCGAGATCATTCCAATTCCTTTTTCCTTTGGAAAGGCAGTGTGTATTTTTTTTTTTTTTTACCTACAAGGGCTGGGTCTGATTTGGGTTCTGGGTAACCCCACACACAGTCTTTCTGGCTCTGTGATTCAATGTCCTGATTTCTCCACATAGACAGGGAGGTAAAAAGAAAAAAGAAAAAAAGGTGTAAAGTTCTTTAGTGTTTCGTCAGATCTCTCCCGGCCAGGTCAATACACCACGAAAACCAATATCCGATCCCACAAAGAAAATACAAACCTGCAGCTCATATTTCAGGATATCAGTGCATCATCACATATCTATCTTTTCTCCTGGATTTTTATAAGCGGCCCTCTGAGGCGCCTTGTTTACGTAATGCCTGTGTCACTATGCTAGGGTGCAGGAACGAGAAAGCTGATAAGAAGATTTAAGAAGGAGCTGGGTTATTGACATTTAATTCCAAAAAAAAAAAAAAAGTCCCCCTTTTGTGACAAACTAATATAAACTACATCGTACACTGATGCTTAACCCACCCTGAGTTTTGGACTGAACTGAATAGAAATACGGCAACTCGATGCCAAGGCAAGGGCTCGGGATACGCTTTGTGCTGCTGCGAGCACAACTCTATGCCTGTGGCCGCCACAAGACTGTGCGAATGGTCTTCAGAACTCAGCCATCAGAAGCAGAATCAACTCGACCGAATACAGGAGGGTAACGATATTCTTTATAGTATATAAAAAGAGTGCACATGTTATCTGCTCCTTCCAACACTGACTCGCCCTTGGGGGTGTTATTCTAGCCCTGAGAATTTATTTGATGCACAAACTGAAAAGCCAAAATGATCACATGCAGCACAGAGAGGCGACTTTATAAGCGTTGGCTAAAGGAGGTGTTGTCATCCTTCGTATTTACAAATGAGAAGCCGAACAAATTAGCCATTCATGAGTGTCATGGGCAGCCACGAAGAGAGCAAAGACTGAAACTGCTGGAACTCAGCTCAAAAACATCAAGATTATAGGCCCTTCGTGGCAGAATATGGGATTTCTCCATACAATGGTTGTGGGGACAGTTCTGGTTCTGGTGAGTTCTGTCTGTTCGTGCATTTAACGAGCATTTCGTGTGTGCCAGGCAGGCCCTGTAGGCACTGGAGACAGAGCTAAGAACAAGACAGACCTGGTCGCTGGTGAAGAAGAGGGTTCTCTGAGGAGTTCCACCTTGAAAACATGGGCTGAAGGAACTTGACGCTTCCATCAGAGCTATCAAACCATTTGCCAAGAAATGTGACACCAACTGCAACTCAAGTAAATGGAGAGGTTTGGTGATGGGTCTGACCTTTAGAAAGCAATCAAGGCTCTTGTGTTTACTACGGAATATAAATCCACAACCAATCACAAGACCAAAAGCGGGGGGAACTGAGATAGCACTTCCCAGGAAATGTACCCGGCACCATCTCCTTGCCACCCACCTTGGTCCATGCTCGTCTCCTTAACCTTGGCCTCATGATCAGGTGTTCCCAGGAGAGAGGTCTCGCTACTCTGGGGGTAGCAGGGTCTTTCCAGAATTAGAAAAGCCCCTGTTTATGAAGCCTAGTGCACTTATCAATGCTTTAAGAACGTAAGTGCTAGCATCGAGGGACACAGTAGTACCGGCTAAAAGCACAAATACACTTGCAGGAATCACAGCAATTGGTTTTCGTGTCTTTGAGACCTTCGGAGACCAGAAGGGCAAAGTGAATGCACGTGCTGTTTCATGTACAATCAAACAATGGTAGCTCTTAATGTTTTGAAAGAGGTATTCAAGACACTTCATGCCTAGAATAACAGCAGCTCAGTAACATATGAAGGTCACTGAACCCCTTTGCTTACTTAAGAGCTAGCTGGCCTGGCAAGTGTTTTCAGGGCTCCGCTAACTATCCAGCAATGCCAAGAGAGTTATGACCAAGTTACAACTCAGTTTGGAAAGTTCCATCACCTTCTTCGCCCCACTTCGGAGGAAAGGCGGCAAGTTTCACATGCGTGGTACAGTACTTGGATGTGGCTGGTTATAGGGAAGGCACCATTTTCTTAAGCAATGGCAGCCTAGGGGTACTTTCTTGGTAAAAAGACACAGATAACTGACTGAGAAAAGCATGTGATTGTCAGCTGTGGCTCTCCCGAGACTGTTAACGAAGACAGGCAAGACAGAGTAAATTGGGTACATTTCCAGGAATTGCTACATTTAAAAATCTATCTTCTGAACTCTTATTTCATTTCGGAATTATTCTAATGGTCTGGAGAGATAGTCTATCAACCGGTACTTTGAAGGCCGAGTGCTGCCCTGCCCTCTCCCTATCAACAGGTGGTAGCCTTCCATCTCTCCCTGACCCCTCCTAAGGAAGACGGAAACAAGTACCCGAGGCGACGCCGATGTGAAATATAACTGATCGCGTTTGCAAGGAGTTGGGAGAAAAAAGAATGTAGCAGACTAAACAAGAAACAGGAAGTGGAGTTCTTTACAGGTTTTTTCCTCCATTCTTCAATTGTGGTAAAATATACACAACGAAATTTACCATGTTAACTGTTTTTAAGTTTATAGTTCGGTGGCATTAAGTATGTTCATATTGTCGTGCAACCATCACCACCGTACATTTCCAAATGTTTTCAGTATCTCAAACAGAAACGCGACCAATTAGACCCCATGGAAACCTACGACCTCACAGAAACCTCTAACCTACTTTCCGTCTCTATGAATGTGACTATTTCAGATTCCTCACAGAAACGGAATCACACAGTATGTGTCCTTCAGCGTAATGCGTTCAAGGTTCATCTACGCTGCAGCATGTTTCAGAATTCCATTCTTTTTTAAGGCTGAATAATATTTCATTATATGTACATGCCACATTCTGTTTATCTACTCATGTGCTGATGGACGCTTGGGTTGCTGCCACCCTTTGGTTATTATTGTGAATAATGCTGCTATGAACACTGGTGTACAAGTATCTGAGTCCTTGCTTTTGATTCTTTTGAGTTAATATCTAGACATGGAATTGCTGGATCATATTGTATTTCTATGTTTAACGTTTTAAGGAACCACCAAACTGTTTTCCCCAGCAGCTGCACCATTTTGTATTCCCAGCAGCAATGCACAAGAATCCCAATTTCTCCACATCCTCGCCAACACTTGTTATTTTCCATTTACAAAAAATAATAAACATCCTAAAGGGTGTGAAGTGATCACAGGATGTTTTAAAGTCAATTCTAGGTTCTTTCTTGGATCTGCCATTCTTGTAAAGTTCATTTTAGGTGGTGCCTGGGCATGTCAAACCTTTCTTCTAAATAAGTACTGAGATGGCCCTAGGAGAGATTTCAATATTATTTATTTAAACCAGAAATGACCAAGAAGTAGAAACAATCAGTATACCCTTCTGATGAAATACTGATGATCCGAGCTGATTATTTTTCAGGGGTTGTAGGGTGTCCCTTGGAAATGATCTGGTTGCAAACATAAGATAAACTCAAAACAATAAATCCCTTTAAGTCAAAAAGGCCCAACACATTCACAAACAGTTAAGTCACTTTCTAAGGGCACCACAAAAAGGCAGCTATGAATTTTTACCTTAGGGAGTCCAGGGGTGGGGGTGGTGGTGGGCATGACCTGAAAAGGCCCTTCTATTTCTGTTATAGAAGCTGCATTCAGTATTATTTTGATGGCCCAGCCAAGAATGTAGTAAATGACAGAATCACAATGTAGAAGGCAGCAAACAGTCCTGCAGAATTTACTTATGTATATGAATATATATGATTTATATTCAAAGATTTGAGTGAAAAAAAGCCATTCCTGGTCATTTGCATTTTTCACGTTTTTCTTGGGGATTAAGTCACTTTTTAAAATCTATTTTAGGTAACAGCTACTCTTGAAAAAGTAATCTTGGAAGTGGCTTCATACTTTATAATAGACTTAAGTAGTTTCTCACACTTTTTTTAAAAAGGATACAATTTAATGATTTTAGTATATTCGCAAGGTTGTGCAACCGTCACCACTATCTAACTCCAGAACATTTTCATTATCACAAAAAGAAACGCCACACCCATCAGCACTTCCCATGAGCACCTCCTCCCAGGCCTGGGCAACCACTCATCTACTTTCTGTATCTATGGATGTGCCTATGCCGGACATTTCACATACACGGAATCATATCTCATGTGGCCTTTTGTGCCTGATTGCTTTCATTTCGTATATTTTTAGATTCATCCATATTCTATCAAATGTCGCTATTTCCTTCCTTTTTTATTACTAAATAATGTTCCATTTTGTTCATTCATTCATTCATTGTCGATAGACATTTAGGTTGTTTCTACTTCTTGGCTGTTATGAATAATGCCGCTATGAACATATGTGTATGAGTCTTTGCGTGGACGTAGGTTTTCATTTCTCTTGGGTAGAGCCCTAGGGTGGAATTGCTGGGTCATACTGTAACTCTATGTTTAACCCTTTGAGGGACAGTCAAACTGTTTTGTCCCACAGCAGCTGCACCATTTTACATTCCCGCCAATAATGTCTCATACTTACTTTTGATAGTTTTAAGTGACCTGGAGAAACGAGAAAGTCAAACAAGTGACTTCAAAAGCCAAGGGTAAGCTATGGGACAAGTGTGGCCTCGCTTGCTCATGTCACTCACTGTATTTTACACTTCGGTACGTCCAATGAACAAATATCGTGGGCAACTATTCAGCCACGTGTCATCTCTTCATTACTCTGCTGGGACAACAAAGAGCTAAACTTGACATGACAGACAATGAGAAGCTAAGACAGCACATCCAAATGCACTAATTATGAGGCACAGGCGGAAGCTGTGCAAGGGGCCAGGAACGGAGGAGCAACACGGGCTAAAGTTTTCCAGGACGATGTCACACAGAAAATGTGGCTTGATCTATGCGTGAACAGGATCAGCTTAGGCGAGAAGGAAGGGGGAAATCGTAGCCTGCAAATAAATATTGGACATTTACTTGCTCACAACAAAACTGCACGATTTCCCAGGACCACTGAAGATACAGACAGAAATAATAATAAAAGCTATCACATAGTGCTAACTTCTCTAGGGTCAGGATGGTCCTAAAGCATTTATACTTATTTAATCCTCATAACAACACTATGAGGTAGGTAGTATTATTATCCCTGTTTTACAAATGAACAAACTGGGCCACAGAGAGGTCAAGTAACTTGCCCCAGGCCACCCAGCTAAAGAGTGGTAGAGCTGGGATTTGACCCCAGGCAGTTGAGCTCCAGGATCTACCCTCTCCTGTGTCAGTCATTAATCTCCTCTCCCGCTTGCCTGATGTCCAAATAAAAGGCTCTTTATTTATAAGGCTGAGTGAAAAGTACCCTCGTGAGTAAAGAGACTTTCTTTACTCTTGCATACTGCTGACAGTATTAGCCGATGTTAGGAGGAGGTTTTTTTTCTTTTCTTTCTTTTTTTTTTTTTTTTAAAAGGTAGGAGACAGCAGTTCCAAAGAGCAAGGAGAGAAGAAGTCACATGAGAAGTTAACAGGGGGGGACAAAATGAGAAGCCAAAAGCCCAAGGTTCTCAGCCCTGCTCCTGGAAACACTTCCTCCTACACAAATTCTGATACACAGCAATTAAAGCACACCCACCCATACAAGTCCTTGAGATGTTAAAGTAAAAATTAAAATTAATAACTCCATCCAATTTGGACTCAAAAAATGCGTGGGCGAAGACATTCCTGTAGCTCACAGCTGACGTGACAGTTATTTCATAAGGAATAGAACTTCCCTGCCTTCAGACTCGAATGTTTCCCAATGTCATTCTGAGCTCCAGCCTGAACCAACACGCAGGACGGGAGCTGACTATAGATATTCTATGGGAGAAAAATCCGTTCAGCTCACCTGGTCTACCTGATGTGTAGGAAAATGGAACACCCACCTCTTGAGCGCTCACCTGATAAAGGCAGCGGGCTCCTGGTCTAGCTCATATATTCTGATTGATTGGAAATTAGGTTCCTAATGGCATTGGGAAGTCAACAGTCGCATATTCAAAGGCCTCATTAGCGATCGCATCTAAGTGTTTTGTGATACACTGAAGTGGCCTATGCTACCCTTTCTGCTCACTCCCCTAGAAGAAATGTATAATCTAAACCTCACACGCCTATCCCTAAAAATCTTCCTTATAGGACTGTCTATAAGGCAAACCCTAAACTCTTTTGCAGGAAAAGAGTGAGAAAAAGGCTCTGAAAGTGAAAAATCACATCTCCTTCTCTGGTTTTCCTTTCTCTTCTCTTCCTTCCATCCCATTCCGAGAGGAGGACATTTCCAGAACTGCTGACAAACCCCAGAGGAGGGAGGCCTTTCTTCTCTCCTCCTCTTGGGCAGATGGTATTTGCATACTGACATATTGTAAATCTAGTCACCCAGGTAACCGGCCCCAGATAGCAACAGCGCAATGCAGGTCAGCCAGATTCCTTCTAAAATTAGAAGTCAGACCAGTCTGATTTTTTAACTGTTCAAGGTAAGATGCCCAATTAGATGGCAAATTCAATTCGTAAAATAAATTTTCAGTTGGGAAACTCAGCACTAGTTAGTAAAGGCAAGTTGGGACAGTTCAAGCATGATAATAACATAGGTTTTGCCACATTAAAGTTTTAGCTCCATGACTTTGCTATTTCTGTAAATACTCTTAAACTGACTCCAGTGTCTGTTAGTAGCTTGATCTTCAGCCTTGCATCTCCCTTGACCTTCACAGCCGATCAATCATTAAGGACTGTTCATTCTTTACTAGGCATTTCAGGCCTCCCACAGTTGGCCTCCTCCAACTCCACTGTGGTCCCCTCTCCCTCACAGTCGAACTGACTGGAACTGAACAAGACCCATCTTTTCCACCTTCTTTTGTCTCCATCATGTGCCTCCTTCTTTTCTTTCTCTGATCATAAAGAGGGGTTTCGGATGGGGTTCAAAGAATGCATGAATTGTGCACCATTCCTACGCCACCATTAATTTCTCAAAAGGTCCACGACCTCCAAAATGTTAAGAGCCACCAACTTCTAATTACAGGTGGCACCTACACTGGCATTTCCCATATTGGGTGGAAAAGCGCTCCATAGTCAAGTGTGGGAAACACTAGGTCAAACAAAGTTAGACAGGTTTTTTTTTGTTTTGTTTTGTTTTTTTAAAATGCAGGCTTTCTCTGGGCCTTTGTTGGACTGATATGCACCATGAACAGTAGTTGCGACTGTTGACTTCCCAATGCCATGGATTTTTCCATGGAGTCCCTTTCTCAGAAGATACTTCTTAATGTCACCTAAGTCATCCCTAGGAAAGCTGAACTTTACTTCCCCTTGACAAATACCAAGTCATACCCTGCTTTGTGATAGTTCCATGACTGTTTTGAGCTATTGGTTTTACTATATATATATTTTAAATTGTTAGAAACTATATCATTGTACTTATCACATTATGTTGGGTTCATTTTACATTTTATATCTGTCTCCCTTAGTAGATTGGAAGCCACTTGAGAAAGAAGCACAAACCTTGATATACTTAGAGTTCAGATGCTCACTCATGTTGAATAACTGAATGAATGATTGAGCTTATCCCCTCAAATGGATAATAAGCTCCTTCCGAATATATACATTTTAAACTTTTTTTGTATTCCCATAGCACCTAGAAAAAAACTTTTTATATAACAAGAGTCAATAAATTTTTAAAAATTTAAGTCAACTAGAAAATATTTAATGGACACCAATTATGTCTTGGGCACCAAGGATCTTAAAATGGTAAAGTACAGTCTCTGAAATCAAGGAGCTTAGATTCTGGTAAGGGAAATAGACACATGAAATATAAATACTCAAACAGGAAGCTCAGACTTCCTGGGAACACAGGATGGAGCCCTCAGATCGTGTGCACTTGTAGGAAGTGGGGAGGGGTCAGTACTGTGATGCTGAAGGTGATATCTATTGCCAGGGCCTGAGCACCCAGGTCCTTAACTGGCCACTCTAGGTCACATTTTGTAGGAAAGTGACCAAGAGGCTGTTCTCCTTGAGAGGGCCGTACTCACACTAGTTGGAGCTTTGGCCTCAACCCCAACATGGCCCCCAAGCTCACAACACCGTATAAACATAAGAAATTGGATAGCTACATTTAGCCGTATTTTGTAACCTCTGATTTCATGTAACTCAATTACAGTAAAGAGAAGAGAGGTAAACAGCAGAATACTCCTACTTGGAAAGTGTTATATTTGAGCCAAGGTGCTTCATTAATTAATGTTTGGGCCCCAGGACTCTGGTAAGAGGCAAGGACTAAGTGCTTTATATAAAAATCATGCCGTTTAATCCAGAAGGCAACCGTCTGTTGTAGACAAAATGACCATCTCAGTTTTCAAATGAGGAAACGGGGGCACAGAGAGATTAAGAAAATTATCAAAGGTCAAACAATCTGTGGAGCAGCTGGGAATCAACCCAGGTCTTTCCCACCACGAGTCCTGGGCTGGATGTCACTCTCCAGCTTTGAGGCAGGAAGTAGAAGTCGGCATGGGGGTCTGAAGGGAGGGAATGGATGTCTCATCCTGGAAGGCAGTGGTCCCCAACCTTTTTGGCCCCAGGGACCAGTGCTCCTAGGAGAATCTGATGCCTGATGATCTGAGGCGGAGCTGAGGCGGTGATGCTAGGGTTAGGGAGCAGCTACAAATACAGGTGAACCTTTGTTCACTAGCCTGCCACTCACCTCCTAACAGGCCACTGACCAGTATTGGTCCACTCCTGATGAAAGATAGAGCACAGAAGTGAGAAATTAAAGTGCATATAATTAGTAGAAGCTAGGAGAGGCATTTAAAGAAATACAAATGGCCGATAAACACATGAAAAATGTTCAACTTCATGTAATCGGTTATCACTCCAGAGCATTACAATGGGAAGACGTGTAAAAAAAAAATATTAATGCACACTAAAACATTTCACCTATCAGATTAGTAAAGATTATAAAGGCTAGCCACTGTTGGTGAGGTGGAGGGAACAAACACTTGACCACACTGTGGTGGGAAAGCAAAGCAGTTCAACCCTTTAGGAAGATGATTTGGCTATCATCTTTAAGAAGGTGATTTTATCTATTCAAATTTAAAATGTTTATACCATTTGACCTGGCTATCCTCCCTAGGAATTTATCCTAGAGAAACTCTTTTGCCATTGTGCAAAGATTTATATGTTTAAGATTATTCATGGCTGCAATATATGCAATAGCAAAAAGGTGGAAAAACTTCAATTGCCCATTAATGGGACCAGTTAGATAGATCAAGGCACATCCAAATAATGAAATACAACATAGCCATTAAATCATGAAACAGATTCTATTTGCCAAAATGGAAAGGTGCCCCAGATGCATAGTTAAGTGGGAAAAAGCTGCAAAATAGCAGGTATAGCAGGAGTTTTGGTACAATGCATACCTGTGTTCTAGTATATGAATAGGGGAGAGAACTAAAAAATATGTAATTCATGATTAAGGGTGACTAAGAGAGGACTGTGAGGAATGCACTTCTACAAGGTTTGAAGTTTTTCTAAGGAGGATGTTACTTTTCAAGTAAAGAAATAAGCTGGCATAGAAAAGGTGACCCTATGCTGAAATTTTAGGGCAGGGTTCCAGTTCCTGGCGAAGAAGATAAGACAGAATCGGGAAAGGACCCAGGTGTCTTGATGATCGTGCATGGCCAGGAGTTGCAGGGCGTGGGGGGTCAGATAAGCTCCTGGAAGGCAACCAAGCAAGAGCCCTAGCCTCTGAGCAGGGCAGGAGGGCTGTTACCACAAAGGGGTCAGAGAAAAGAGAGCGTGCCTGTCAGCTTTGGACATCTCAGGATGCAGGGGTCAGTGACAAGGCAGGATCAGAGTTTCCCTGAAAGTGGGTGACAGAGTGGCCAAGAGAGCCTGAGTGTGGCTCTGATCCCCAGCTCTGCATGCAAATGGGTGAAAGACATTAAAACTCCCCGTGGCTGAACCTCTTCAGTACTTCCTGCCTCAGACCCAGACGGGCCAGGGACCTGGGACTGGAGGAAGGGGTGACAAATGCAGTGCCTGCGGCTGCCTCTTCACTCACCTAATTCCCTGTGCTCAACCTTGAGTTTCAACACGTGTAGACAGGTGACAATGACCGGAGCTTGGAAGTCACCCCAAATAGGTGGAACCTCCTATCTTTTCAAAATAATTTGCAAACTTCCGCATAAAGTGAGCAGGCTGTGTATTTGGACTCCTTGAAGTAATTCTGTCTCCGAGTTGGGTGGACTATATTCTAGAATTTCCTTTTAAGGCTAATATGTCGCAAAGCCCCAAATACACCCTCCCATAGAAATAATGCCATTAGGTCAGCCTGGAGAAGACTCACTACCCATAATTTCTCTAAACAGAAGCCCAACCGCTGTTTCTAGTAACTTTTCTTAAAGAAATGCATTGAGTTCCAGCAGGGTCTGAGGAAATCATGAACTTAATTCCTCTTCCATGTCCCCAAATACATGAGAATGTTGCCCAAAGTGTGTTCCTCTAACATCGAAAGCATGCAAATATGTTATACTTCAAAACATTTTTTATTCTTTTGATCAGAGGGCTTGATAGTCAAATAAGTCTGAAAGAAATTGATTCAAATCAAATTCAACAGGTTTTATTTTATTAGTTTTAAATTTTTAATTGCGGCAAAATACACAAAATTTACTATTTTTCTCATTTGTAGTATACTATTCAGTAGCATAAATGCAGTTGCAGTGTAGTGCAGCCATCACCAAAACTTTTTTTTTCCTAAACAGAACCTCTACCCGCTAAACACTAACTCTCCATCACTCCACCAACCCCTTCAGCCCCTGCTAATCACCACTCTACTTTCTGTCTCTATGAATTTGCCTATTCTAGGGACTTCTTATAAGTGGAATCGTACAATATCTGTCCTTTCATATCTTTTATGAGGACATTTCTGGCTTGGGTACCGGGTAGGATGGGAGAATGAAGACTATGCTCAGAGGCTAGACATTAGAGTAAAGAGAGACTATTTTTGTGAGGTTGAGGCATCCGGGAACTACTCAGTGAAGGTTATTTAGACATAATTAAACGCATACTGGTTTGGAGCCCAGGAAAGAGATCCATGCTGGAGGTCTGGATTGAAACTGACAAAATTCCTTGAAACCAACAGCATTCCAAAGGTTGGTATAGCCTGGAATAATGGGGGTGGTAGGTAGAATCCAAGAGCTTCCCAACAATTAAAGGGGAGAATAAGAGAAAAACCTGGGAAGGCCACTGAGAAGGATCAGCCAGAGAATGGAAGAAACCAAGAGCACGCCTCCTAAGTGCTTCCTCGCCTCTGGTCTCCCAGCCTTTGGTTCACCCTGCTGATCACTGCTTCCAGAATCACCTACCTAAAGCGCAGATCTACTCATGATCTCTGATTCTCTCACCTCAAATCTAAAACTTTCAATAATTTTCTCCAGTGTACACAGCAAACCTGAACTCCCTACCAAAGTTTTCAATGCTCTCCCCCACTCAGCCCTGCCTCTCTGACCACCCACCCCACTGGCCCAGCCACCACCCAGTCCATCTGCCACGTGCCTGCTCAAGTCTGCACATTTTCTCAACGGGCTCTTCTGCTTGGCACATGTATCCTTCTTTTTGTGTGTCTGCCTATTAATATTTTGCTCTCTTTTCGAGGCCCAACTCCTATCGCCCCTTTTCTGAGAGGTCAAAATATATCCCTGAAGTGGAGACGAATGGCCCATTCCCTATGGTCCTATAGAGCAGAGCTATGTCCTTAAAAAAACCAACAAAATCATAGCATCATCTGATTACAACTTTAACTTTTTTTCATTACAGAAAAATTAAAATATAGAAAAGGTTTTTTTTTTAATCAAGAAATAAACAGTAGTAACATTTAGGCATATATTCTTTTTAGTCTTTCGATTTTTTCGATAATTAGAAATTATACTGAATATATTCACTTTGTAACACGCTTTTTCTAAGTGACTATATCCTTAAATAGTCTTCAAAAATTAATGGTTGCATAAGATATCCCTTTGCATGGATATAATTTAATCAAGTTCCAATTGCTGAATTAGAATTTAAAAAATTTTGCTTATCCAGTATATTATACATAGTAGGTTTCAGAAGATGTTTGTTGAATTGAATTTTTATCATTAGTAGAAGACAGTAGTAATAGGCAAATCCTATTCTGAATTTACTTTATCATTCGAATAGCAAATATATGATTTAAATGGAAAAAAAAGAATTTGTTTTTAGCTTGTGATAATACATATTTGGAGAATTTGTAAGCTTTTGTCCTAAAAGTCAATTAAATCTAAGGAAACTACTGCTTTCCCCAGTCTATGAGGGCTACACTTTCTTCCAAAAACTAAATCCATGATTAGGGCAATAATTAGGAAAAAAATAAACAGTGTCTTAAATCTATTGGAAGATCAACATCTACAGATCTTTAGTATCATCTAATCTGAAAATCTGTGTAAGATCTTCACTTTTTCTTGCTTCTCCTTTTCTTCAGCACGTTCACTTCACATTAACAAATACTGAAATGTTTTCAGTTGGTAAAAGTCAGTTAAATATGACTTATGTACTTGCCCATAATAAAATGAACTTTCTGTATCACTAATTAACATTTACGGGGCACGCAGAGATTATCTCCCAAGCATGATGATTCGAGGGAAGAGGGAGAGAAAGGAACAGAACAGGACTGGGACTGGGCTAGTGCTGTAAGGGCAGGAAAGGGGCTTCAAGGATGGGATAACAACTGAGCGCCGACACTTAGACAAAGCATACCCCGAAAAAGCCATGAGGGCAAGCTCCAGTGCCATTTAGGCAAAGAGGCAGAAGCTAGTGTTGCTGGGCAGAATACAAAGCAACACTGGCAAATACATTTTGAGGAGTTACTCCAAAATTTCACATGTGGCCAAGCTGCTATTTGTGTGACAGGGCAAGACCTACGAGGGCTCAAACGCATCCCCTACAGGTATTCTCAGAAAATCACCTGAAGATCTCTTCCAGATGTCTGAGAAGTATCAAGGTTAAGAGCTCGAGATAGGGTAAATCTAGTGGACATTGATACCAACAAAATAGTTATGTCTAAATAATCACTGTAAATATAATATTGACTGAAAATAAAAGGATCTAAATACAATACATAATGCAAAAAAAAAAAAGCATTAACAAGATTTTGAATTCCATATATTATTGTAGGTGGAGGAGGCATGAAAGAACATACAAGAGGGAGGGGAGGGGAGACGAAAGTACTACTCCAAGTATTGATTACCTGGACCTCGATAATCAGAAAAGGCAAAGCTTGAGAATGCTCTTGTAAAACCTAAAGGTATCTACAAAGAATTAAAAACAGGATGTGAATTTTCAAATCACTAGAGAAGATACAGTGCATACTGAAACAGCACATGTTAAGGAAAAGTAAAATATAAAAATAAAAATGAAATAAGATATTATTAGTTATAATAATAAATGTTATAGTTCCACATTAAAAGGAAATAACCTTCACATTGGGTTGAAAAATAAAACCCGGTGACATTTCGCTTACGAGAGAGAGAACTAGAACAAAATGAAACACAAATGGTCACAATAAAAGGAGGATCAATGATTTAGTAGACAAGAAGTGATTTTAATTCATGATAATAGGCACTATATTTCTTATGTGCTCATGAAACACATAAAAATCAATCATATATTAAACCACAATGAAAACCTGAGTATCTTTCTCTCTCGCTGGCCATCTTGGCGGCTGCTCTTGTGATGGGTGCCGTCCCACACGTAAGGCAGGAGATGGTGGCCACAAAGCAGACAAAAGAGTCACTGGAGTTGATCAGCTCTAGGCTCCAACTTGTAATGAAAAGTAGCAAGTACGTGCTGGGGTACAAGCAGACTCTGAAAATGATCCGAGAAGGCAAAGACAAACTGGCCATGCTGGCCAACAACTGCCCAGGCTTGAGGAAATCTGAAATGAGTACTACGCCATATTGGCCAAGACTGTGTCCATCACTACGATGGCAATAAAACTGAACTGGAAACAGTGTGTGGAAAATACCACGGAGCATGCATACCAGCCATCACTGATCCAGGTGATTCCGCTATCGTCAGAAGCATGCCAGAACAAACAGACTGGTGAAAGTAAACCATGCAAATTTTTTCTTAATAAGACTGGCCAGAGTTTGTTTAAAAAAGGGGGAAAAAAGAAACCCTGAATAAATTCCAAGAAGAAACAATACAGGACTCAGTGTTACCCGTTACCTCAACCCCCTAATACCCCAGAAGTCTAAATCAAAACCCCAACACTCAGAAATTTAAAAGAACTTTTTGATAAACTTTTGGTCATAGTGGAAATCAAAACTACAGTTACAAACAAACAACAGAAAATAACAACAGAAACACTACATAGTAAATCTTAGGTGCTAAAGGAAGGCAAAGCTGTAATCAGAAGCAAGATAAACGGATGGAAACATGACTATTATATTACTCTTAGGCTTAAAACAACCTAAATCCAAATTCGAATGTCATTTAAATATTATATGTGAGATTGCATAGGAACTTGGGGTCAAAGGAATGCCAGATGGCCAGGAGGAATGCCAGATAAGCTGACCACAGAATACCACCATCCCATTACTCCGAAAAGCCCGTGCCCGCCTTTTCAAAAAGGCCACTTTGTCCCCAGTTGATAAAAGCAGCCAGCCCCTGAGTCAGTTCAGAGGACCTCCCTCTCCTCTGTGCTGCCTCCAAAGTGCTCAAGCGTAAGCTTAATAAAATCTGGAAATTTTTCTGGGGTTTCCTCCTGATTTCTGTCTTGGGGAAATGCCAGTAACATATGGACATGTTAATATATACACATTCAGAGAGAGAACAGATTCTCCAAAATATTAAAAGGAGTTATCTCTGGGTTATGAAATTTCTATTTTCTTCTAAATTGCCTAAATAGTCTCAATGAGCATGTAGCGCTTTTATTATCAGAACAAGATTAAACAAAAGCAGAACAAAACGTAATTTATAGTCATAGGAGAGTAGGAACAAAACAAAACACCACCATCTTGCCGAAATGATCAAGAGAATTAAAATTCTCTTCTACGCTTTTGACTTTTAAGCCGTATAGCCTGCCGAGTGTTACCATAAGCCCATTTTTACTACGTTTCTGCACAGTTCCATCCTCTGGTCTTGTGCTTGGGAGTCACGTAAGGTGTGCTCTGGCTGACAACTTTTAACCACCGTTGTCTCTCTTTTTAGGAAAAATCAAGCACTCAGACAGGTGGTGACAGCATGGTGACTGCTACTATGTTTTAAGGTTGTCTCATATGACACTCGACGCTACAGAAGTGACAGGGAAAAAACGGAAGGGCTGGGGGGAATTTCCTTTTGCATCGTTGCCATATATTGTTCTGTTCTGTTTTGTTTTTTTTTTAACAAATAGGTAGGAAATAATATAAATGGCACTTCAAATATCACAAGCAATCCCAGATGAAATTCACATGAAAAAAAACAGAGCGTCAGTAAAGGTAATTATGCAATTGAAAAAATAGTATAACGCATATTTTTCTTCTTGTCTTAATTGACTTAAAAAGCAACGGTATAACACAATATATACATTAATTGTATTGTTGGGGCTAAAACATATAGAAATGTAATACATCTGACAATACTAGCACAAATGAGGTGAGTGGGAGCAAAGCCGTATTAGAGTAAGGAAATGGTACCAGATGGTAACTCGCATCCACAGACACAAATGAAGACAGCCAGAAACAATAAATTAGAAGGTTAATAAAACAAACTCTATAAATATATACTCCCTCTTCTTCTCTCAGCTTCTTCAACAGATCCTAAAATTATAAAGTGATAATTATAACAGTGTGTATAATATGCAGATGTAACATGCATAACAACAACAGTATAAAAAGAGAGAACAGGGGAACAGACCTACACAGGACTAATGTTTCTACATCTCACTGGAATTAAGTTAGTATAGATCTGAAGTAGATTCTGATAAGTTATGATGTATATGGTAAGCTTAAGAGCGCCTCCCAAGAAAATAACTTTTTAAAAAAGTTTTAAAAATCATTAAAATAATGTAAATGCTACATTAAAAAATACTCACTTAATGAAAAAGAAAGCAGTGAAGGGAAAATAGAGGAACAAAAATGACATGAGATATAGAAAGCAAAAAGTAAAATATCAGATGTAAACCCAACTAGATCAACAATATTGAATGGGAGTTGATTAAGCAATCCAGTTAAAAAGCAGAGACAATCACACTTGATAAGAAACAAGATCCAACTATATGCTGCCTACAAGAGAGTTTAGATTTAAAGTTACAAATGGATTGAAAGTAAAGATGGAAAAAAATACTATATAATCAGTAGCTATAAGAAAGCTGGACTGGCTATACTAATATCAGATAATGTAGACTTTAAAATAAAAAATGTCATGAGATGAAGAGCAACATTTAATAATGATAAAAGAGTAAATCCATTGGGAAGATACAATTATAAACACGTACGCACCTAACAGAGCCCTGAAATATATAAAGCAAAAACTGACAGAACTGATGGAAGAAATAGATGATTAAATAGTTGGAGAGTTCAATAGCCCTTCAATAACACATAGAACAGCTAGGCAGAAGGTCAACAAGGAAACAAAAGACATGAACAATACTTTAAACCAACCAGACCTAACCTGTCTGTAGACACTGCACGCAGCACAATGAATGTCTCTGGGATAGACCATATGCTAGACCATAAAACAAACTTCAATAACTTTAAAACGGTTGAATTCACACAAGGCACATTCTCTGACGACAAAAGAAGGAAATTAGAATTTTGAGAAATTCACAAATATGTGGATTCTTAACTCTTAAATAACCAATGGGTCAAAGGAGAAATCACAAGGGATATTAGTAAATACTTTTAGATGAATAAAAATAAAGATACAATATACCAAAACATATGGGATGCTGCTAAATCAGTGCCTAAAGAGAAATATATAGCTGTAAGTGAATTTATTAAAAAAGAAAGATCTCAAATCAGTTACCTAACCTTCCACTTGAAGATATTGGAAGAAGGGCGAACTAAAATGAAAGCAAGCCGAAAAAAGGAAATAATATAGATTAGAGTAGAAATTAGTGAAACAGAGAGTAGAAAAACAACAGAGAAAACCAATGAAACCCAAATTCGGTGCTTTGAAAAGATCAACAAAATTGACAAACCTTGACGCTAGACTGACCAAGCACTGCTTTGTTAACGTTGTCTTCCAGGTCTCTCCTTTGCCTCACAGAGAAATGGGTTCTAGAAAGATTTTAGCCATTTCCTTACAGCTTATCCGCAGAAGGTTGAAAACTTGCTGTTCAATAGTTTTGCACATGAGGCTGCCTATTCCTGGAATAGCAAAGCAATTATTGCCTCTGCGCCTTTTCAGCTGCTTTAGATAAGACCTGTTTTGTACCTACCTGAGAAAATACAGGAAGATCTTAGTAGCTGCTTTGTGTTTTGTTTATACAATGCTGTTTTCATTTGCTCTACACTTCAAGGCTGATACAAAAGAAAATGAAAACAACTCACGTTCAATAGAATGGTCAATTAGTCCTATTCCAGACTCCTGGAAGGTTAGAGAGAATACCCGGGCTGTGAAGAAGTTACCCAGAGTGTGAGATGGTGACTGGCCCCCCTTTTCCCTCTGAGACAGAACCAGCCACTAGGATTCTATTGCCAGCTCTGTGAACCTTCGCTAAGTTCTGGTTACTACACTCATTCATGAGATGAAGCAGTTTAATAAGTGATGTGATTTCTCCCAATTCCTACCAGCTTTCACCCAGTTGTGGAGTGGGAAATCCAGGAGTTGTCATCCTTGATGTCTCCCCGACCCCCTCATCAACTCGTCCTGTAGATTTATTTCTCAATAACTCTCACCTCCGCTGACCCCTCTCCATCCCACGGCCGTCGCCCTGGTCTGAGACACGACCACTTTCCTGTGGACCCTGTGACAGCTTCTGAAGAGGAGTACCCAAACCCATT
Source organism: Pteropus medius (assembly GCF_902729225.1). NCBI lineage: Eukaryota > Metazoa > Chordata > Mammalia > Chiroptera > Pteropodidae > Pteropus > Pteropus medius. The sequence goes on along the minus strand of NW_024355990.1, from coordinate 11,419,747 downwards.
CTCGTCCCTCTCTGTTCCTTTTTACTCACTGCATCCCGCTTTTTTTTTTTTTTTTTTTATTTCCCAGGACAAATCCCTTCAACCGTTCTTGGAATAAAGCCCTAGTCTTCAGCATGGCCTATGACAGATGCCCTGACTGACTGACTGGGTGCCTCTTCCAGTGTGTGCCTTAGACATACTGGCCTACTCGCCTCCTCCTTTGCATTCACGGCTCTCGACCTCCTTCCCTTTGCCGCATTCACACCCCACTAAACTCACTCCTAATAACACCTCATCCTTTCCTTCATGAGAAAGGGTTAAAGAGAGGCTAGGAAAGACAAATGCTACTACTATCCCATGGCAGACATCACTTTCTGTCAAAAGCCTAAATGTTGCCTGCAATTCCCTTCAACACAGTGTTCCAAGCAGCCACTGTAGATGGATCAGGCTGGTGGTTTTATGCTTTTTTTCTGCTTTTGTACTTGGGCCAAACTATTCCTCAAATCTTCAACATTCTAAATTTTCCGTCCTCCATAAGGAGCTTGCATTGTTACCGCACAAATCTGCTTTCACGCATCTAAACCAAATTTGCATTACAATTTAAATACATTTCCTGGAAATGGCTGTGCTTTACTAAAAATCCAGAGAGCTGAAAACAGCCTACTGACCTAAAAAAAAAAAAAAAAAAAAAGCCGAGTAAATCCTAAAACACTGATTATGACTTTACAAAAGCACAGAAGAGCACTAAGAAATAATTCATAAGCCCATAGTGCAGCTATGTAAGGAGGGCTGTTGACGTAATCACACTCACTTTCCTCTTATCACACTCACTTTACCGTCAGTCCATATGATATTTTCAGAGTGCCGAATGCTATGGTGCATCTAATGTGCTTCTATTACAACATTAACAGCTAATGCCTACTGAACAAATTCGTTACGTACCAAAGATGGTCTAACAGCTTTTTGTACACTAACTCATTTAGTCCTCTGTAATAACTCTAAAAGGTAAGTGCGAGTATAATCACCCTCCCATTGTACAAACGAGGAAACTGAGGCGCAAGCAACGCAGAAGAGCAAAATGGAAGAATTTCCAAATATGTTAAGATTCGGAAAGTTGATCTCTCCCATGCTTTTTCTTCTGTGGAAGTTCTAAGAGGGCATACCCATTCAAGAGACTGAAAAACGAAGGAATAAAACGACGACAGAAGAGATAAAAACAAACTCAATAAAACGCTGTGCCGAGGCGGTGTAAAGGTGAGGATAGTGGTGGGCTGGATCGTGATGACGGCTCTGAGACGGCGAAGTCACGTCACCGAGAGCACGTTCATCACGGTAGACGATGAAAGCAAGTTATTTTCCGTCTGTATGAAAAAGAAAGATAAGTAGGAAGCCAAGGAAAATAAAAGGGTTGAAGTCCATTGTAAGAAAAAAGAATTCATTTGAATCTTGATACACGAAATATTGTCTTTCAGGTGGTCTACGGGTTGTGATACTGATCTTATAGAAAAGATAACATGACCCTAGCACCGAGGCCTGCAGTGTGCAATGTTTACATAGCGATAATTACATATATGTTGTTTACTGGTGTTCAACGTTTCGAAACAACCTCAAGATATTAGGATTAGAGAATGGAATATAACTGTTAAGAGTTTTTTTTAAATTCAGATAGAACTCACAGACCATAAAACTCACCCTTTTAAAGTTTAAGAGAGTAGTTTTTAGTATATACACACGGTTGCACAACCATGCCCATTCATTTCAGAACACTTTCATCAGTCTAAAAAGAATCCTTGTCCCTATGAGCAGTTACTTCCCATTCCCCCAGCCTCTGGCAACCACTAATCCGTTTTCGGTCTCTATGGGTTTGCCCATTCTGGACAGCTCACGTAAATAGAATTACACAATACATGGCCTTTTGTGTTTGGCTTCTTTCACTCAGCATATTTTCAAAGTTCATTCATTTTGTAGCATGTATCCATATTTCATTCCTTTTTATGGCCAAATAAGATTCCATTGTATGGATATACTATATTTATTTATCCAGAATCTTGGCAATGTAATAGAGTAAAAGTAAATTAGAGAGAAAAATGGAAGGAAGGGCTAGGCCCTAATATTTTGCTTATAAGAGAAGAAGAATATTGCCTAAAATTGATCAAACAAGACATAGAGGCAGAAATGTATTACCAAGAACAACAAAGGTAACCAAGAGAAGAACTCGAAATAATTGTTGAAAATTATTTAGCCATTAGGAGGGGCTGCGGAGCTGAGGAGAAATTAAATCCTCCTTAACTCATTTACATACTAGTGGGGCGGGGGGAATTACTAAGTCTAAATCTAGTAGTTGAGAAACAGCATATAAGAATTCATTTAAGATTACAAAGGCTCACCAAGGGGAAGAGGTAAAACAGACGGACTTGCCTCTGGGCTGCAGGAAGCAGGAAAGCGGCAGAGCAGCTGTTCATCCCAAGTTCCTTATTATTTGATATGTTTTTCTTACCTCAAACAACAAAGGATTATTTATTAGAACCCCACCCCACCCCGAATTTAGAAACAACACAGGATTGGCAACTTTACCAAGTTAGTACATAATTTTTATTTCATGTTATTTAAAAATAACATTAATAACCTGGTATTACCATCTTTACATCAAAAAAGGAGGAAATAATATAATTTTAGTATAAAGACAATCCTTTAAAGTTAAAGAAACTATTTTTCTCACTTTGCCTTAGAATAGAGGGTGGAAGAAGGGGTGGGAATGGAGAAAGAAGAACACAGCTGGAGGCCTCAAGCTTCATAATTTCAAAACTCAGTAGAGAGCTACAGTAATCAAAACAGTATAGCACTGACGTAAAGACAAACATAAACCAGAAATAAACCTTCGTTATATGGTAAAATAATCTTTGAGAATGGTGCCAAGACTACACGATGGGGAAGGGACAGTCTCTTCAACAAATGGTTTTGGGAAAACTGGATTATCCACTTAAAAGAATGAAGATGGGTCCTTTACTTAGATCATGTACAAAGATTGACTCAAAATGGATTAAAGACTTAAATACTCAGATCTGAAACTATAAAACTCCTAGGAGAAATCATAGAGGGAAAGCTTTGGTCATTGGGTTGGGCGATGATTTCTTGGATGGGACACCAAGACACCAGCAACGAAACCAAAAATAGACAAATTGGACCACGTCAAACTTAAAATCTGTGTAGGAAAGGATATAATCATTAGAGTGAAAATGCAGCCTATGGAATGGGCAAAAATATTTGCAAACCATATATCAGGAGAAGGGGTTACTATCCACAATATAGAAGTAACTCCTACAACTCAATAACAAAAAGAACCCAGATAATTTGATTTTAAAAAAGGATAAAGAACTTGAATAGACATTTCTCCAAAGAAGATATACAAATGGGCAACAAGCATATCAAAAGATGTTTAACATCACATTTGCATTTCATCGGGGAACTGCAAATCAAAACCAAAATGAGGTATTACCTCATACCCATTAGGATGGCTACAAAGAAAAAGAAAAGAAAAAGAAAAAGAAAAGAAAAGAAAAGAAAAGAAATGAGAAAGGAAGGAAGGAAGGAAAGAAGGAAGGAAGGAAGGAAGGAAGGAAGGAAGGAAGGAAGGAAGAAAAAGACAGACAGACAATAACAAATGTTGGCAAGGATGTGGAGAAATTGAAACCCTTGTGTACGTACTATTAGTGGGAATGTAAAACAGCTCAGGCACTATGGAAAACAGTATGGAAGTTCCTCAAAAAGTTAAAAACAGAACTACCATATGATCCAGCAATCACATTTCTGGGTATATATTCAAAAGAATTAAAAATATAATCTCAAAGAGTTATTTGACACCCTTGCAGCATTACTCATAATAGCCAAGATGAGAAAGCATCTGTTCATCAATGAATGGATAAAGAAAATGCGGTATACACATAAAATTGGAATGGAAAAGCTATCATATGCTATAATGTGAATGAACCTAGGACTATTATGCTGGGCGAAATAAACCAATCGTAAAATAGAAAAACACTGCATAATTCCACTTATATAAGATTTTTAAAGTACTCAAACTCATAGAAACAGAAAGCAGAGTGGTTGTCACCAGGGTTGCCAGGGAAACGGATGCTACCCTATGAGTACCGAGTTTCAGTCATGCAAGATAAAAAAAATTCAAGGGCTCTGTTGTACAACGATGTACATAAAGTTAACAATATTGTACTGTATACTTAAAAACTGTTAAGAGCGTAAATTTACGTTATGTGTTTTTTACCTCAAAAAGAGAGAGAGACAGACAGAGATGGGGCAAGAGGAGGGCATGGCTGTTCGTGGTGGGGAAATGAGCCTAGAGGCCAGCGAGAGGTCAGACCATGAGTGAGAAAGCTCGCCTTTATCAGGAGAGCTTGTGATCTTATTAGAAAGATCCTCTTGGCAGTAGTAAGGAAAACAGACATAGTTTCACAATGGTCTTTCTCCATCACCAGGAGGTAAGTTCCTTGAGGGGAGAGATCTCGTCTCTGGTAATAGGTAAACTAAAGTTGCCAGATTCAACGAATGAAAACATAGGACGCCCAGCTAAAACGGAATGTACAATAAAGAACAAAAACTTTTTAGTATAAATATGCCTCATGCAATATTTTGAGACATATTTATAACAATAATAATAATAAAGATTCGTTGTTTACGTGCAACTCAAATTTAACTGGGCATCCTATATTTTATCTGACAACTCTCTATATGTACCCAGTAAGTATGACCGAAGAGAAGGAAATAGAAGTAACTGAAAAACCAGAACATTCAAATTTGAAGATAAATCCACCAGACATTCCTTATTAAGGTCACAAAGCTATCTTTACTAAGCAACCTTGTCTCCTGCGGCAAGTATTTGCTATTAAACAGAGTCAAGAGGAGCCATGGACAAGACCCACGTCCTCAGACACGCAAAGCCAAGGCTCTGCTGGGCTGCTGCCCCCACCCACCACCACCACCACTACCAGCCTGAGCATCCACCCCTTGCCCCCAACCGAAACACGCAAAGGGTGGGGTTGCCCAGGAGCTGCCATCCTGTTTAAGTTGCTGCAAAAGCAAGACACTAGCAAAAAATATATAGTCCTTACTTGTTCGCTGAGTGAATGTGGGCAATTAATCAGACTTTTCTGGAAAAGATCCATTCACAGTAGTAACTGAAACCATAAAATGCCTACGACTGCATTTACAAAAACAAAAAATCTACAAGGCCTATATAAAGAGAGGGATAAAATTTTATTGAAGAACGTTAAAAATAAAGAACTGGAATAAGGGGAGAAACTTAGAGAGGAATTATATTTTATATAGGGTTAGATTCTAAATTCACTATGTGAGGAAACAGAGGAGAATATTTTTATAGCCTTGGAATGTAGAAGGCATTTCGAAGCAAGACAAGAAATCTGGGAACCACAAAAGAGAAGACTAACAGATTGACTGTGAAACAATTTTAAATTCCTCTATAATAAAAAGACATAAACAAAATGTAAACATACGCTCACATAAGCTATAACAAAAGGCTGGGAGAAAATATTTGAAACATAATATTGAAGATTAATAGTCCTAATATATAAAGAGTTCCTAAAATCAATTAAAAGGATAAACAACCCAATAAAAAACAATGAGCAAAAGATATGAAGGGGCATGTTTCTAAAGAGGGTATACACGTGGATAATAAACATGAGATGCTGGACCTCATTAAGAATCAGGGAAATGCAAATTAAATCAACCATGAGGTGTTTATTTAATATGTTAGCGAAAACTTTGATTTATGAAACGGCAGCAGTGGAAGCAGTGTGGAGAACCTGGTACCCAGTCACTGCTGCCAGGACTATAAAGTGGTACGGCTATCGGAAAGGCAAGGTGGCGAGGTATATCAGAAATGAAGATGTGCGTGTTTTGGGCCAGCACTTTGACCTTAGGAATGCATCCCGGGAAAATACACATAATTCACAAAAACGGAAACACACAAACGAACCAAAAGTTTATGGAGACGGAGATTTATCTTATCTGTAACAGCGCAAAAATGACTGTCCGCCATTAAGGGGACAGTTACATTGTTGTTCATCTATTTAATGAGCTGCTGTTATAAAGAACGTGGTAGATATAAGTGGACCTGCGCAGAGAAGAATTCCATTGTAAATTAAATTTTTAAGAAGAGAGTTTATAATAATGTGCCTTGTATGGACATTTATGTTTTTTAAAAAAGCACCTACATAAGTCTTACTCTCATGTTTGTAAATGCACAAAATAAGGTTTGAAAAGATAAAACAGCACATGTTTGACTATGGTGAGACCTGCAGAGAAAGGCAGAATTGGGAAGGTGGAAAGAGGACCTCTTACTCTAAATATATATGGATCATGTATGGATTACGTATGCATTACTTTTAAATAATAAAAAAAAAAAACATCCATTTTTGAGATTATCACCCTCAACCTTCTCTATTCTAAACAGAAATACTTCTGCTAACCTTTTGTGGTAACATAAACACTTTCAGTCACCATGGATGAGTCTGGGTTAAAAGCGTTCCGGAAGCCTGGCAGGAGTGAACCCATTCTTTCTAAGACGAATTGCACCTAACGCTCTCAGGACTCAACGAGAGGGATAATGTGTGCTTTCCACGCGTCTCAGAGAAGAATTCAAATGCTGGGCTGTCTGTTGACTCGACTATTCTACAGTGAACACGGGGAGACTGGGACTCAAGTTTGGAGTAATACTTGTTATGAACGAGCCCAAGCTAAGTCGTTTTTTACAAAGACAAGCAATAACTCAACTCAAGCAATATGATTCAACTCAAAGGGAGCCATGAATGGAACTTAGATGCTTCCCGGAATTAGTTAAAAGGTTGTGTATTTGGTTATGCAATTAGAAGACTAAAATATTTTTCATATAATTTACATGGAGGAACTACTGTATGTAAGAATCTGTAGTTAAGTAGGAAGAGGAAATGGAGAAGAAAAATAAGGGGAAGGGGAAATATCTCCCTCACGAAAGAAACTGTTTGTTAAAGAAATGGTTATTTTGAAGTTTCATTCTTTTTTTCCCCAATTTAAGTGTGCTCTCTGGCATTTTTTCCTCTAAGGACAAGTGTTATGCTTGGCACTATTCCAAAAGTGCTCTCTATAGTTCCTGCAACACTTTCTTCTCAGAATTCAATTCCCAGCAACGCCAAAAATTCATTTGTATTTCAGAATTTCCAAAATCATAAGCATTAAGAAATGGAAAATAATCAAATGAAAGATGGCCAAATACAGATAAACTGTCCCAGATCCAAAGACATTTGTCTCTGCAGTACCTTCTAAATGCTGACTATATGTCTTCAATTAAAAAAACAAAATTCAAAAAACCTCTCTATTAATGTCACAGTGACAGTGTAATGGAATCAGCTAACTGTTCTCTCCCCGTTTGTTGCTGTGTATGCCATGCCCGGAGCTGGAGCATTCAGGACTGGCTGGTTATTCTGTGGTAGCAAAGAATCCCAAGATCTCCATGACTCAAAACAGACAAAGTTTACTTCTTGCTCTGACAGGAGTGCTCTGACCCTCCTAGTCACTGGGGACATAGGCTGACAGAGAAGACATCTTCTTGGACTTTGCTAGTCACCACACGAAGAGGGAAAGAGAGAACTCTGGAGCAGTACGGCAGAAATAAATGTTTGCACAGGAAGAAAGGTTTATATATGCAGTATATATGCAAATATATTCAGCAGTGCTTAACTCTGGGTGTCAGGTTTGTAATTATTTTTTAGGGGATCTGTATTTTACTCATTCTACAAGAAGATACATTGCTTTTGTATTAGAAAAACAAAGACTTATCCTTTATAATGATGGCTAGGTTGCTGCCACCACACCTTCCCCTTTCCAAACCCCACTCAAATACTTCAAGGTCAAACCTACCCTCCCCTATTTCCATAAGGATCTAAGGGCATCTGGCAAATTCAAAGCAGCACCTCCTCTTCAGACAGCTGGGGACTCTGAATTTTAATCTTGTCGATTCCTCTGCACCAGCGCTATTTCCACAGACGTATCAAATCAGGATTAGAAATACTGCATATCATTTGGTTGCTTCCTAAGTTACAGAGCATAGAACTTGAAAGCTGGAGAGTTAAAACTGGAGTTCTTAAAAGGCTGCAAATTTATTTCAGAGACTTGAAATGGAGGATACAGCAGCTGTGCTATTCATCTTTCCAGTGATGGGTTAAGAATATTTAAAATTCACAGTCAGTACTCTAGCCTCTCTGATTCCCAGAAACCGATGGGCTCAAACACTTGCCCAATCCGTGAGCTGGCTCTTCTGAGACATGGAGTGTTACTCATTGTGAACGCAGACTTCCTACTTAAGGAAGTGGGGCCTTGATCCTGGAAAATCTTATGTCCAACACTTGGACCTTAGGAAATATCTACATTAAAGAATGGTTACTGATATCACCATTGGAGTCTCCATTTAACAAAGGACTCCAAATACGATTGGATGCTTTAAAAACGAATTGTAAAATTATCTGTCACTATCTACTAAAGCGGACCATACTGATAGCCTATGACCCAACGGTTCAACTCCTGAGAATATAACCCAAAAAATGCACATATATGTTCACCAAAAGACGCACAACAGAGTCCAGAACAGTGTTACTTGTAATAGCCCCCAAAAGGAAGCTACTCAAAGGCCCCCAAAAAGGAGAATAAACAAATTGTGGCATATTCACACTATACAGCCATAAGAACGATGAAGTACAATGATGTGGACACAACTCACAGCCGAGTAGAAGGAACTTGACATGGAAACCACATACGACAGGATTCCACTTCTAGTAGTCCCCCTTATCGGCGGGAGCATAGGTTCCAAGACCCCCAGTGGGTGCCTGAAATGGCACCTATATATACTACGCTTTTTCCTATATATACATACCTATGATAGAGTTCAATTTGTAAATCAGGCAGAGTAAGAGATTAACAAATAAAATAGAATAACATACTGTAATAAAAATTATGTGAATGTTGTCTCTCTCTCTCTCTCTCAAAATATCTTATTTACAGTAAAATTACTTGAACGCAAGCCCTGCGATACATCTGATCTGATAACCAAGACGGCTACTAATTGACTAACGGGCAGGGAGGATACACAGTGTGGAGACGCCGGGCAAAGAGATGATTCAAGTCTGGGTAGGGACAGAGCGAAACAGTGTGAGGTTCCACCATGCTCAGAAGGGCGTGCCATGTAAAACCTACGGGCTGCTTATTCCTGAAGTTTTCTGTTTAATATTTTTGGACTGCGGTTGACGAAGGTAACTGGAACCGTGGAAAGTCAAACCAAGATTAAGGAGGGACGACTGCAATGAAGTTCCAAGGGCATGAAACCCATCCATGGTGTCAGAGGTCAGGAGAGTGGTTATCCTGGAGTGGTGTGAAGACAGGAATGAGACACGAGGGAAGCTTCTGGGGTTTCGGTAACGTTTTATTTCTTGATCTGAGTGTTGGTTATTGTTTTGGTTTCCATACCGAATTACTATAAACTTGGTTGCTTATTCTCTCAGCGTTCTGGGAGCCAGAAGTCAGAAATCAAGTTGTTGGCAGGGGCCAGGCTCCCTCTGAAGAATCTAGGGGACAATCTGCTTCTTGCTCTTCCAGCTTCTGGTGGCTCCAGCTGTTCTCTGTGGCCATATCGCTTCATTCGCTGCCTTCGTCTTCACATGGCCTTCTCTCTGAGTCTGTCCTCTTCTGTCTCTTATAAGGATGCCTGTCATTAGATTTAGGCCCCACCCAGGATGCTCTCCTCTCAAGATGCTTAATCTAATCATTTCTCCAAAGATCCTTCTTCCAAGAAGATCATATTCACGGATCTCCAGAGACCACTCTCATTTGGGGGACCACCATTCAATCCACTATAGATACCTGGGTGTGAAATTTTACCCAGCAAGGCATGTAGGCACTTCTCTGGTTGTATGCTAGATATCCACAAGGAGTTTTTTTTTAAAAGTCAGCTTACAGCTTCTAGATATATACCTGTTATTCACCATGAGGCATCTTGCACACATCCAACAAAAAAAAAAGGCATTTCATTGGCTGCAATGGCAGTAAAGTTTTTGGCTTCTCACAACATCCCATTCCACATCTGATCTTAGTAGAATGTACAGAAACCTCGCAGCAACTCACATGTTTTTATTAAATAATTCCCCTCCACCCTCAAATGCCCAAAGTGGTGAAATCCTTTAACAAATTCCAAGCCAGGGACCATCAGAGAGTCTGGGCTCTGTACCGTATCAGCTCAGAGAACCATAATTTTAGATAGGTGTTAGTGAACTTGGGGAATCCTGGTGTGTGGACTTGGGTGCCTCCAACCCCAGATGGCAGGGGAAGCAGCCAGTGCTCCTTGCCCAGATGACCCAGAAAACGTTTCTTAATAAATCGTTCAGCATGACTCACACTGGCTCCCACATCTAGCAGATCTGGGTTACATCACTCGTGGTCCTCAGCATCCTGCGGGTTCCTGGGAACGCACTGCCCAGAGTCAAGTGCACCAGCTGCAGCAGCCGGCTGCATTCACACGCTTCTCTGCGTCATTCTGACGGCCACACGTTATGGGGCTGGCTCCGGCTCCCAGTTCCAGAGGCTGAGCCGGCCACCCGCCCCCCCAGGAGGCCACCTCCTCTCACTTTCCCATGGGCCTAAGAAGTCACCATGGAGGTAAAATTCCATGCCTGAAGGTGTCCAGGGCAGGGTCACTTTCTCTGGTTTTCTACACTAATAGCTCCTGGCAACATCATTCGACAGCACTGGCTGTATTAACCTAAAGAAGGGAAAAGCAAACACGAAAACCTGATTGGTTCACATTCCTCGAAAAGGATCGGAGAAAGAGGGAAATAAGTGAACGCTTTGAAAGAATTCCCCAGAAGCAACACTGGCTTTAAAAAGCTTGTGGATGGTAGCAAGGAGGTGACAATTTTCATGAAGAAAGGGGCCTCTGATGTTCTGCTCCATCAGACCAGAATCCTGCTATGTGCTCTCCATCACTTACAATGTCCTCGACACGCTCACACGGTCTGCCTGGTGTGGCATTCCTGCTTCTTCTTATTAACTACAGATCCTTCGAGATCTTTATTTTGTATCCTCTCATTTACTGATCAAGAGTGCCCTGAGGCTGCTTCTGGGGCACCAGAAGCCCCAGTGGTGCTTGTGTGGAGGTTCTTTATCTCCCTGCTCGTTATTGCGAGGACATGGCGTAGTTCGCATTCACGGAACTATAAGCCCCTCTTGCTCCCCATCAACTGCACCTGTTCATTCAGAGCATGTTAGAGCTAGAGGAGACATTTTTTTTAAAATCATTAATTTCATTCTTCTAAATGGTTTTCCAATCCATATTCTGATTCTTAAGCCAAGATTTAAAAAACAAAACAAAACAAAAAACAAAACACTGCGATCCTGACAACTTAAGTAATTCCTCATCCTGGTTAGATAATGATACACACAAGAGTATGACGCAGGTCCCCCCATGCTTGGTTTCACGATTACATCATGCAGCCTCATTAATTAAAAAAAAAAAAAAAGTCTATTGAAAGTCTTTAAACTTGGGGCTGAGATTTACAAATCTGCAGATGTGTTCCAAAGAAATAACCAAAACAAGACAGAAAGAAAAGGATAGAGAAAATACTCATTCAGACATTTGCCTGGATGCACATTAGACTCACCTGGGGGCTTCCCAGAATTCTCATGACCTCAAATCAATTAACTCAGAATCTCTGGAGGTAGGGTCTGGATGTCGGTAAGCAATCAGGCGACTCCAGTGCAACAGTCAACCTGGAGTGTCATTGATTTACCGGCATTTGGGCTGTAGTTTTCGAAAGAAGGAAAAGGAAAGAAAAAGAACAAGCAAAGGAGGAAGGAGGAGTCATTTCTATGATGTGACCTTCAATTTACTGTCACCCTCTCTGGGTGTCAGGGGGCTAATCGGATGTAGGGCCAAACCAAGAAGGTCTACATTGGTGATCTCAGCCTGGGACAAGGACATCTTTCCTCACCGAGCCTGTGACCACAGAGGCCTGTGGGCTACAAGGGAGTGGACGAGGACAAGGCGGACAATCAAGTCCTCTCCTCTTAGGGTAGTCACAGATAATTATGACACTTTGCTTTTTTTTAAAAAAGGAACCCATTACCATATGATTCAGCAATTCCACTTTTTAGTATATGACCCAAAATATGGAAAACAAGGACTCGGAAATATTTGCATACCCATGGTCATAGCTGCATTATTCACCACAGGCAAAAGGGAGAAGCAATAAAGCCATCCTTCAACAGACAAACGGATAAACAAAATGCGATATATACATAGAGTGGAATATGTTTTAGCCTGAAAAAGGAAGGGCATTCTGACACATGCTACAACTTGGATGACCTCTGAGGACATTATGTTAAGTGAAATAAGCCAGTCACGGAAGGACAAATACTGTACGATCCCACTTACCTGAGGTCCCTAGAGGAGTCACATTCATAGAGACAGGAAGCAGGATGGTGGTTGGTGGGTGCTGGGGGAATGGGGAGCTATTGTTTGATGGGTACAGAGTTTCAGTGTTACAAGAGGAAGAGAATTCTGTGGATGGATGGTGGTGACGGTAGCACAGCAATGTGAATGTTTTTAATGCCACTGAACTGTTAAAGATGGTTAGGATGGTAAATTTTGTTATGTGTGTTTTACCACAATTTCAAAAAATTTTTTTAAAGTAGGGGAGAACCCAATGCATGCCCCTCACTTACTTTTCTCTGGTGTTGGTGGAGGTTACTGAGGACAATCCCAAAGGTAGAGCATGTAATCTGTAAAACTGTGAAGACTGAGGTCTGTGACCAACATACCCCAGGCCACTGGCATCTATTTGGCAGGGCTGGCTGACTCAAGAAAGTTATAGAGCCTTGAAATTCCCCCAAGGTACTGTGAGGACTGGCCGGCAGGCCTTGCATTTCCTGTTACGTAACCAGGCTGCCAGCTTTCAAACACCATGAGGTGAATTTCGATGTGCTCCATGCCTGAGACAAGCCAACTGATGAAATTCTCAAATAACTTTATCATGGAGCCTTTTTCTAATTGCCAAGCACAGTGATGCCACTTATTAGCTGAGAAATCTCAGGTTTTCTCTGTGATGGGACCACACAAACATATTTTGAAAGAGGGTCTTATCTTTCATCTTTTCCTTCCTTTTCACTTAGTATATTCTAGGGACAAAGAAAAATTTCAGCAAGGAGAAAATTCCGCCAGCAAAGGCTCTTTTGAACTGCTCAGTAATCCAAAGCTTTCAAGTGAGTAAGTTTTCTCCTTTATTGGCACCCCTATGACAGAGAAGAAAAACATGACAGCTCCTCTCTGATCGGCGGTTCTAACCCTCTTCCTCAACCAGCAGTCCATGATGATCCTATACAGGGAATGACATTTGAAGATGTTTTCTAGGGGAAGTCGCTTAGGCCCTGGAGGCCGGTCCCCAAACCCATGTGTCTGAGCTCTGGCCCAGCATCTAAATAAACCTATCACGCTCCCCTGGCTCATACCAGCAGCCCTAGAGCAGAACTCACACTGGCCTAGAAAGTCTGTCCCAGTGACTCACCATGAAGCCCAAAGTTTGGCAGCTGGAAAGATGTAAACTTTCTCTTTCTTAGAATTTACGAATTAACAGTTCAGCCAGAAGCCAATCATTCAACATGAGTTGGATTAAGTACTTGGATATCCTTTTAATGAGTTCAGACAGACACAGAAATACACTCGCTTGCTTCTTTGACATAAAGTTTTGCAAAATAAAAGAAATTCCTCTAAATCTGAGCAATGACAGAAAAGGGGAGAGGTTCTTGGCCATGGCGGGCAAAGGAAATCTAATTTAAATGGTGTGACTTGTTTGTGATGAGTTCTAACCAGTGCTCATAGTTTATGGGGTTTTGAGAAAATATACAGATATTTAGAAATAAATTCCAAAATCTTCTTTAACAGAGAACATGCCATTTTTGGGATTCCAGGAGACATCCTGAAGGACAAGAGGGGATGAGGTTTCCTGGGCACTCCTAATACCCCCACTCCAACCCAACCCGCCCCAAACACATAAATATTTGTCAATCAATTATATACTTCATTACGTGTCTGGATTCAAATCAGAACCTCCCCGCCTCCCCCGACCCTCACGTTTGCCCTATCTACCTATCCTTAAATGAGAAGGAGAAGACCCCCTTGCTCATAAATGCCACTCTCATGCTTTGTGCTTTCTACAAGGCTCTCCAGAACTGTGACATGGTCCCTGGAGCACGTGGACAGCAGCATCCCAGCTGTACGTCGGTACCCCCACTCTGTCATCTTCTCATTCGGTCTTTAGGTGCAGACATAAGGTTAGCAGAATGATATATTGCTACAAGAGGAGGAAGAAAAGGTGTATGTCCCAACATTACTCCTTAAAGGCACGCTAAACACTGTATGCCACTTAATAGCCTATTCCTTTCTTTGTCCATTAGAGAGAAGTCCACTCATGAAATACCACCATTAACACATATTATGTTCACTGTATATATAGTCTACCACTAAGTTAATATGCTATATTCCAAAAACACTGCCAAGACTCTAAGAATATTTTTTGGCACATCGAAACAACAGAATGACCATAAATTATGTAAAGGGACAAATTTCTTAGTATATTTCAGACAAAAAATGAAATAAAAACCTGTAGCAACAGAATTTAGTGCTTAATAACTCTCACATGCTAAAGGTTTAGTTTAATCATTACGACTTTTGATATTTTATTTAATACATCTAGGAAGCATCACCAAAAGAATAATTTTCATATTGCTTCTAAATTTGATTAGAGTGGTTACATTCCTATGACAGAGTAACATTTGCAGGGCCATTCTTTAATACACAAGTTATTAAATCCCACAGTCCCTTAATCCACACTGCAGACTAATCTAATGCATTTAAGCCGTCCTTGAGAAGCCATCCCTCAGCATGTGGCTCGTGCAGTGTGATAGCTTTCGCTTTTCTGACCTAAGAAGTCATTTTTTTTTCCCTCTTGACATCTTAAGAGTCATCTTTAATAATGTTTTTTCTGTCGTTCCAATGTCTCTCAACTCCTGACGTTCCTGACTGACTTGGCAAGTCAGTTCTTCTCCCTCAGAAACACCTGTCAGCCACCGATGGCTCCCAGGCACATGGTCCAGCAAATATCCACTGTAAAACCCACAGAGCCAAATGAAAATCCTGACGCTTTCCAGCTGGCTCCACATTTCCCACTGCGCCCACGACAGATGCTTCCAGGAGCATGACAAGCAGGAAACTGACACATACATACATACACAAAGACGGTCTAGCCAAGTGCTTAGGTTAAGAACCCGGTGGCAACCATCTCCCTACACCTTAGGTAAGTTACTGGGTTTCTCTGTGTCTCTGTTTCCCTGTTCGTAAGATGGGAATAGTAGATGTCTTTCACTTTCATCCACACAATGACCAAGAGTTAACAGCAATCCTAGTACTTGGGGTTGCATTTGAAGTTTTTATTACAATCTTTAGTCTGATTTCTCAGGGAGGTAGACTAATTTTCACAGGTCCAGACTAAGTGGCAAAGCAAGAACCAGCCAGTTCTAAATTAGGGTTCCCCTGCCTGAAATATTTTTCTCAGAACAAGGTCAGATGTAAATTAACGACAGCAGCCCCTAGAGAATTATACCGGCTTATGTTGTAACTGAACTAAAAATGAATTCTTTCATACAAAGTCAGGATGGTCCCAATTTAGAATAACAAATATTTCAACAAAGGCTTATGTTTTTAATCTAGAAAATGTTGACTATAAATTATCTCCAGCTTAACAGAGATCTAATTAGGCGAAGCTAGAGAGGAAGAACTAACGCATGTGTCTATCACGTAGGCACCCATGTCGCAGGCAAGAAAACAGGATAAAGACACGGGTTAACAGGCATGAAGGGAGAATGGCTCTTCCATGACAACCAACAGTCTTGGCTACATTATAAAACTTCCTGCTCTTCAGTTATAAACAAAGCTGTGTTTTGAAAATTAAGATCTATATGCTTTTCAAAAAGAAAAACCACAGTTTGAAGTACTGAGTGCTCCCAGGCTACCCACTAACGTAAGCTGCTAGGCCTTGACTGAAAACTTCCCACTCTAACATTCTGCCCAGGTGTGTGGGTTGGGTAGGTGACAAATAGATGGATAGATGGATTTATAGACTTTGAAATAAAAAAACCTATAGGTCATAAAACATTTTCCAAAATATTTGTATTGATTAAACCAGAATCACAACCCCAACGAGACAACTCGTCTTAATGTTGATCAAAAAAGGGTAAGAAAATTATTTTAAATGACAGTACTGTTTTTCAGCTCTGCGATCACTCTTTACTAAGAAGGAAATATTTTTGTTGTCATTGTGAGATTTCAACTCTCAGTGCTCTGACTAATGGTTTTAAAAAAAGAAACTTTGAAATTCTTTATCTAGAGATGTTTTGGCTGTGAAACTTCCTTACAAAATTGGCCGCACGTCCAATTTCTGCCCCAAATGAGCTTATTATTATTAATGTGAATCAAGAAATGAACCTTGTCATCTCTGCAGATGTTGGGCTCTAAGGATGACTCCCTCACTCCCACTTCATCCCAGTGCCGACCCATCACTCCCATGGGTCAGGAGCTGGAAGAGTTCTGCCCTCTCCTCATGGAAGGTTCCCCTTCCATGATGGAGAGCAAGCTGGAGACTCCCAGAGGAATAACATCACCAGAGGCAAGGTGTAGGGCGGGGCCGGGCGACCAGAAGACTGAAGGTCAGACCCTTGGTTCTGAATTTTGCCACAAATGAACCACGTGACCTCAGCAAGTGACTTGATCTGCCCACATCTCAGTTCCTCATCTGCAAAAGAAGGCAGCGGGATCACCGAATATTTTAAGTTCTTCCCAGCTGTGGAAATGGTTATTTCTAAAATAAGCACTATTTGCAAAACAGCAATTTTCAAATCTGGGCCTCGTCTGCAATAATGTTTGCCTTATAGGGCTTCTGCAACTTGAATTTCCCAGAAAAAAAACCACCAAAGTACCAATTGGTTCTTGCTGTCCCCCTTCAAACATTTGGTTGCATCTCAGGGACTATCAGGGAGACAGCAAGTCACAGGCGTTTGGGCTCCAGAGGATTTTAAGGGACCATGTTTGGAGTGGATTGAAGAAGAGACCAAACTCCACTATATGACTTTTGAAGGTTTTATGTATAAAAACAGAACTTATTTATTTATTTTTTTTTTGGTTTTACTAGCTTAAACTCTACAGACTTGAAAAATTTGATGCTAAGCAGAAGATATGCAAAACTGGACCCTACCGTAAAGGAGATAATGTATCATATGATTACTAAAAATCTATCAAAGATAGAAATATTTCTTTCCAAGGTGGAGGAAAAAAACCTTTATCTATAGTATACTTTTGGTTTACCTTCTGAGGTGGTCTAGAAATACCAGACTCAAGATAATCATATTTTAAAACTTTAAAACCATATTTTTTAAGGTGTACTTAAAAATAACTTATCCATTATTAAATCAAGAATGTCCTTTAAATTATAGCCCTTCCAAGATACTTTATGTTAAAGACCACTACAAATTTAACAAAGAATTACAACAAACAGCAGCTAACTGAAGTTAATTAGAGCCTTAAATTATTGTTAGGTCAGCAGGACAATATGATTCAGTTCCTCTAAGGCATAAAGGGAGGACATGCTACCCTAAAATGACACGAAACACAAAGTTTTACTTTTTCCAAAGATCCAAGTAATCCTGGTAACTCAATGAAGCAGAATTACAAGCTTTTCAATTCACCTAAGCCATATTCCATGATCCTAGCCAATTTTCTCCTCTGCGTTTATCTGGCCACTCTTTTGGCCCTGTGCATATATGACTGAATTGTTATTGGTCCAGTTACTCTATGAGACTGTAAATCTCTTAAAGGCTGTATCCAAATTCTAAACCTTCTCTGCCTGCTTAGTTCCTAAAGAAAATGTCCTCCAAAGACCTCTAACCCCAAACTCTATCCCTTTAAAAATGTTTTATATTATTTTTTTATTATACAGGTAATACATTTAGCAGAGACTGAAAGCTATCTGGAAAAATTCATTTTCTCCTTCCTCTGCAGCCTAGTGTTGTAGCTGGTCACACAGATGCCTATCAGGATTTTGTTTCCTGCCTGCCTTGCATTTGGATGTAGCCGTGTGACTGTGTCCCTGATAAGGCTGTGAGCAGAAGTAATTATGCCACTTTGGGACCACGGCCTCTTCCAAGGCCCTTCTTCCTCCTTGTGATGGCACTCAGCCTTGACCATGTAGCAGGTGACAAGGCCCTGGGGAATAGAGGAGCTACAGGATGGAAGGAGCCTGGGTCAATGACAATCTGAATGGAACAAGGCCACCTGCGTGTATGGAACACCTACTCACCTCATACTGTTAAACGAGAGAGAAATTCATTTCTTTAAGTCTCAATGTTGTGGATCTCTTAGCAGCTTGGCCTTTTACTATAACGAATACATGCATATTTACAGCTGAAAAGATGAGAAAATATGAGAAGCAGAAAAAAAGTCACCTGGATTCTACTATGCCTAAATAACTATTAATATTTTGGGGTAGTTCCTTCCAGACTTTTCTCTATGCCTACAAAAAAACCACATACACATATTTTCTACAGAAATAAAACCATACTGGTTTATAGCTTCTCTCACTTAATATCACCTTCTATTTAATATACTGATATTTTTCTAAATAAAAAATACACATATATCATTTTAATGGCTATACTATAATATCCTATTGCTAGATTTGTCAGAATTTATTTAACCAAGTTTTCACTATGAGTTGTTTGGATTTTTTCCTTTAAGAAAATTCTATTATAAACAATATTGCAGAGAACATTCTTATACATAAACCTTTAGCTGTCCAATTATTTTTTCCCCTAGATCTCTATTCTTAACATTATCTTCACAAACAAAGATGTTCCCTTTTCCTGGGTACCTGCATTAAGTCATACTGTCCGGTAGGTATTTGCAAGGTTACTTTCATTAATTATGTTTTTGGATGAATTCCCATTCAGGTTTTGTCATCCATAGACAACCTGAAAAGTCAAACAAGGTTCCAGCTCCCCAGTCAGCACGCAAGATGAATAAATGACTCCCTATGCAGTGCTATCAGCCAAACTCCCTTCCATAATGCAGCCCTGGTTAGTAATCTGCACAAAAAAGAGAAGCAGTAGTAGACCTTGCTTCCCGCTGACAAACCTTGATCTACATTTGTGTTGCCAATTACTTGTTCAACAAACCTGTTACTTTTTTGGAAATAATAAATAATTCAGGAAAAGTCATTTTGAATCCTCTGACATCTGTTGCTTGTATGACTCTGAATTATTCATCACTGAGCATAAACAGTATTAATTAAAGTACTGAGGCAAACCATTGAAATAGATGTGAATGCTGCAGAAGAAAATGCCTTTACTCAAAGCATACTTCCCCTGTCACTGACAAATATCTCAAAGAACACACACAATCAGTCCTTGGAATTTAAAGGAACCGGTACACTTAGAAATCAGAAGACAAGATATAAATGACAAACACTATTCATGTGTCCGGATTTATTTTTTGTCCTTCTCCTTCAGAAGAATCGTCATCTTTCATCTGGTCTCTTTTGGCACTCCACCGGGCTTGCCTTCGGTTCAGAGGAGTGTTGTGGCCTTTAAGGAGAAGTTTACTAACTGAGATTCAAAAGAATCGCAAGAATAAGCCCCAGTGGATCAAGTCATCAGGTGCTCATTTGTAAACTGAGATTCAGATATATTAATGAGAGAGTTCCCCCCAAATTAAGGGTGGTTCAATTAATCTGGCTGGCACAGTCTGATCATTTATTTCCATGACGACTTTGGCACTTCCTTTTGACAAAGCGCTTTCTTGTGGTAATGAGCAAGAGAGAAAAACCTTGCAGTCTATTCCACATGAGCGGCTGTCGGCTAATTCCTCCCCAGTCTGCCTCTCGGCTCACTTAGAGTGATATTAGATTTAGTAACACCCTCCGCTGTAGAAGAGACTGTGGAACATGTGTTTTTAGAGGGGGAAGTGTGAGCAAAAAGAAAATGTGTTAGAGTTTACAAAGCACTGTTGGTAAACAGATGCCTCCAAAGGTGAAGCAGGGGTGTCCAGGTACCTGGATTCCCAAGTACCAGAAGAAACAAGTCTCTCAAGAAAGGTGAGGTGAGGAGTCGCTGAGGAGGGCTTGAATCAGATTTCCAGAGAAGCCTATTCCTTTGTGTGGCTAATCCGGTGAATCGTTCATTGACACGGAGGTAACCCGGTCTGTTCCCTCCTCCCCGGACCAACTGCTGGGGTTGCTGTGGGCAACAGAGGAGAAACACTGGGGAGGAGAAGCGGGGAGGAGGGAGAAATACGAAGGAAAAACAACAGATTGGGGAAAGCCACAAACCCAGTTCGGGCAGTTTGGGGTCTTTTCATAAAACCTCTGAATTCAGAGTCATGACAAGCGTACTACTGGCAAGGTCTTCTTGCTGGTGGCAACTCATGAATGGCTTCTGCGCATAAATTAGCACTCAGGTCTCTCCAGATCGGACCCACAGAGACCTCCCGACGCTTCCAGAAAAAGGGACACAGAAACCCTCCACTTGCTTTTGAATCCTCTTTCAGTGACATCCTTTCAAGGGATTTCACAAATGGGGACAAGCCTCCCTTGTCTCTTCCAAGTTTGGTTTGTTGCGGCTTTGTTCCTGTGGGGAGGAAGGCTGGAAGGAGTACAGGACATGGTAGAGGCGAGCTTGGAGAACAGGAGAAATGAAAGCAGGAAAAACAGCTCTGTCCAGCTCAGGATGGCCCTTCATCAAAGGGGGTTTGTTGTTAAAAACAGCAGAGGAGGGGTGGGAAATAAACCAAGACTCTCAGTTTCCCAAAAAGAGGTCGAACAGGCACTTTTGTGTCTCTTTTGGGCACTGCCCAAAACGAAACTACAGATTTAGAAAAGATCACTCGTCTAGCATTGGATTTGAGAAACAAACTAAAAAAGACCTCTTTTAGGAAAACAACAGATGGACTCGCTGGGTAAGAGAGCCGCCCAGCTAAGAGGCCCCTCAACTTCAACCCAAGTCCAGTGAGGATGCAGCCTCTTTGTGAAGCCACTTGCTTCCCAGCTGCCCACGCAGCCTTAAAATTTCATTCAAACATTCAGAAACAAACATTTACCCAGGACCTTTCCTTTAGGAAAAAAAAAGAAAAAGAAAAAAAGGCACTGCCTCCCTCCTGTCCAACAAGCAGTGTCTAAGCTACAGGTAAAGAGAGAGTTTGGAGTTGAATACAACAAGTTGAACCTTTGCTCATTGGTGAAGCCGGCACTAACGAGCCATCACTCTCAACAAGAGCCTGGAGGCAGCCCACAGACTGGAGTCTTGGTTTGGTGGCTACGCTATGACACACCCAGAAATTGGTGGTGGGGGTTGGGGGGTGGTATGGAAATCCGCTCTAACTGCTATCAGTTAGCAAGCCTTTTAGGGAGCACCTGGGTTCTCTTGTGGCTTCCATCTAAGAGGCACATGAAACCCACAGGGCAGGGGAAGCGAGGGCCCCGGATGGAGGCCACCCAAACCTTGAATGCTGCCTGAATGGCTAAAGATATCACAAAAACCGGCATCTTCAATAGAGAAACCGATGGGGCAACCTCAGAGACAACTCTCGGTTTTACCAAATTTCACGGTGCACAGGAATTAACAGGGAATCTTATTACAATGCAGATTCTGATTCAGAAGGTCTGGGACGGGGCCTGGAATTCTGCATTTCTGACAAGCTTCCGAATGATGCTATGCCGCTGGTCCACAGCCCACACGTTGAGTAGCAGCAGTTCAGCCCAGACAGCGCATTAGAACACATCTGCTCTGAAAGGAACGCCTATGAGCCAGCCCTTCCACTGCTCAATTAAGTCAGTATATATGGCAGGGAGGCCAACCGCTGGGAATTTTCAAGTTTCCCAGGCGATTCTTATGGGCAGTCAGGGTTGAAAACCCACTGGCTGGACTCATTCCGGCGCTCGTTATCAACTAGGTACATGGACCCTGGAAACTTATCGCTGGGAATCTCAGTTTTGTATTAGGAAGGGGGATATGCTGGCCAAAATGGATTGGTATAGAAACAAATGTACAGTATTTGAAGGCACTTTGAAAGAAGATAAACTATAATGGCTATTTTATGTGATAGTGTCTTAGTTCCTTCCATTAGAGTGAGGAGTTAAGTGTCCCTGAATAATCAAATTCCATGAGTATGCTGCGTGCTAACTCTATCAAAGAGATTGTTTTTTAGTTAAGAGACTTCCCTGTTGTGCTGTTAAACTCCCCAAAACCCAATGCACTGGGACTCTAACTTTCTTAAATGACAACTGACTCATAAATGGATTTTAGGTCCCAGTGGCATCCCAGCCAGTACCTTAAAAAACCTCCTCGAATTATTTCAAATATGGATTTCTGGCACCCAGTGACGACTGAGGCTTGATCTGCGAAGCAAACTCACGATCCCTCCCTTTCCACCCCTCCCCTGTCCTGTCAACTCCAAGCTCCCGGGCACGAGGAAGGTCCTCCGCTGCCAACTTTCAACTTTCTGTGCAATAATAAACAAAGCTCCAAAGGACATCAGTTCTGCCAGCCGCCAACAGATGGCATCAGCGGTCGTGCAAGGTCGTTCGGCCTCAGCCTTGGCCTTGTTTCTTAATCTCTGTCATGTTTGCTATGTTTGAAATGCAGTGTCCTGTTAAAAACTTACCGAAGGTGAAAAAAGATTAGGTCAAAATGCAAGTGTCTTTGGATAATAAAACGAGAAGTGTAGAGAAGCAAAAGCCCCCAACATCCCTGCTCTCTTAGGAAACGACCTCACCCGCAATCAGTGCGTGCCCGGCTGGGTAAGGGTCATGTTAGATTCAGAACCATTGGGCTTTCGGGAACTAACCTGTGAGAAGTGCTTCTATGTCTCCAACGGACATAACAATGAAAGTGCTTCTCACAGCCCACGCAGAAACCACACGGAAAGCAAAGCAACCCTCCGCCATGAGGCAAGGCTATAACCACAGCAACGCTTTTCAGAACCAAAGACCCTCTGAGACCCAGAACTCCATTTCCTCCTGATTCATCCGGCTTGTGCGTTCAGAAACCAGCAGCTGTTCCCAAGAAGACAGGGCACCTTGTGACGACATTGTGTGCTCAAGCGAGGGCAGCGTAGTTCTTTCCGCAGGAACAGGGTGAATGTCATCGTCTTAGTCTTTCAAAGGTAATGTTCAAATAGCTTGTGGATGGCCAGAACTGTGTATATTATTTTAGATCAGTAGTTCTCAGCCAGGGGACTTTGCTTTCCGGGGGACATTTGGTGGCACTTCGCGGAGACGTTCTGGTGGTCACACTGGGGGAGAAGGGGAGGATGCTACTGGTATTTAGTGGGTAGAGGCTAGATACCCTACAATGCACAGGACAGCCCCCACGACAAAGAAGTACCCGGTCCAAATGTCGATAGTGCCGAGGCTGAGAAACCCTGCTGTGGAGGCCAGGAATTTTGGCCAAGAAAATTGAAATTCCAAAAGTCAATTTCCCACTGTTGTCACAAAAAACATCTTGACTGAGAAGACAAAAGCTAATTAATGGGAACTCCCTCTTGACGTCAAAATCGGTCCTCCCAAGCTTTCTTCGTCCCTGTTTTTGAGAACAGAGTGTCCCTCATTTTTGCCAAGGCCTCCCCTTCTGGATCTCATTCTCGGGAACGGCGCTCCATCCACCATATCGTACTCTTCCTCAGCATCTACACTCTTCCTCACCACCTCCCTCTACCTAACTGATGGAGGCTGTTTCTCTATATTAACAAACAACTCTCACCCAGAGTATGACATAAATACCTATGAATCCGTGCTGATATAAACAAGTAACTAACCAAATAAATAAATGGAAGAGAAGGGGCAAATCTTCCTTGCGGAAGGTAAGTAATAAACATAGAAGGAAGGAGAAAATCACCAGTAGGAGGCTACGGTAATCATGGCTGCAGGCAGGATCATGTTGGAAGTTTTTAAAGGAGACACAGGATGCTTGCATTGCCTCAGAGCATCTCTCCAAAAGTATTAATTACTGGAGTGGTTTTAGCACAACTAAATGACCTTTCTTCAATTCTCCTCCCTCTAGCTTATTAATTCCCCTCCCCTTGAATGTGGGTAGGATTTAATTATTTCACTTCTAACGGACAGGGTATGTCCTGGGGACAGCTTTCTAGAATATCATCAGACTGACCTCTTTAGGGGTTTTATTCTTAGGTCATGAAGATATTTTGACACAGTATCCAAATGCAACACGTACCTGGGCGTGGCTGGCAGGTGGTTTTGCTTTTTTATGATTTTGAATTTTCCACCAAGATACAGAGCTGGTGTTCACCCTGAGTGATAACAGCTTATAGAGCAAATCTGTTTGGGGCACAGGCAAAGCAAACCTCATGAAATTCCTACATGCTGATATCACAAGAGAATGAAACCTGGTTCCAAAATTCAGGATTTTGCAGGAGCCTTCCAATCATCAACACAGTCACTTCAAAAACCTCGGTGACAACATCCACTAAGTTAATACCCCAGTCACTCTAGGTCGGAGTAAAGATGAAAAAGTCACAACCGAAACTCACACCAATCTACACCTCCCTCCCTCGATCTTGTATAAGTTTAGAAAAAAACCTTTTCAGCTAAAATGGTAACAAAACTCAGGCTCAAGAAGAAATCAGATGGTCCTTAGCACCACAACGCCAGGTTATTATTTTGTAAAAAGTAGGGTCAAATCCCTGTTAATAGGAATACTTTTCTTCTTATAAAACTAGATTAGCTGCTGGGTTGTTTGAGGCAGAAAATTAATACTCACTGCTGAGGCCTATTTGCCTTTAGTTGACGCTAGAGGAAAGTGGTTGAAAGACAGATCAGGAATAAAGCATTCACCATCTCCTACCAAGCACTGGGGCCCACCGCTCCTCTTCAGAGCCAGAGAATCCTCAGCGAGATCCAGCTCAAGCCACAGGTGCCGGAAGGCACAGGCATCTGAGCTTCCTTTCCCCTGTGTCCAGGAGTGGAATTTCTCAAGGGAGAGGCCTGAGGACACCGAGTGTGGAGGGCAAGAGGGGCCCTCTGGAAAGGGCACTTGGAGGACCGGGGAATAGTGTTAAAGGCAATGATTAGAAAAGGACCAACACCTATTCTATTTTCCTTGCTGTTCTGGGTGATGCCACAGCACCCTGCCAGGATCCCTTTACCGAAGCACAAGTAGCTTTGAGTGTCGGCTGCTAATGGGTCCCATCTGCCCCCTAGTCCATAAACTTGCCTTCAGTCCCTGGGAGCCACTCCACCCAGGGGTGTTATACCTGCCCTGAGAGAGGCCCACAACCAATTAACGGTTCACACGGGAGAGGGGTCCTAAGGGCCAACTCTAGGGCGGAAGGACACTAGCTGTGATGCGGCTCATGCTCCCAAGCTCCCAAGCTCCTCAAGAACTCGGCTTCCCCCCTGCCCTGCCACCCTCGCCCTCCTCCACTCCCACACCATACATCATCTCCATGAGAATCCCTCAGCTCCTAAGGAACCTGACCCACGACACCAGGAGTTAAGCTCCATGAAGCTCTGGGCGTGTTTGGGAGATCCTGGCAAAAGGACTCCCAGTTCAGGGGCTCCAGTGCTCCCCGGAAGACAGCTAGGCAGAGGGGACCCTGACTCAAGCCCAGCTGATGCCCCAAACAGCGAAGGTAAGGCTCAGTTCCCAGTTCTTCCTTATTCACACTGGAGAAAGGACATCAGAAAGAGGGGCTCTGCCATACCTGGGTGACAGCTCTGTCTCCTAAAAAGACCCAACAACAAAAGGGTGATTTTACTAGTTCCTAGGCACCCTGTACCCAAGTTAGGAAAAACTCGGCATTGGCAAGACCCATCTCACAGATCACTCATGAGGCAAAAACGGTTACGTCAGCCGTCAAGTCTTATCCAAGGAGGTATAGCAAGTCCTTGAATAACATTGTTTTTCGTTAGACAATAAGGTGTCGTTTCATTATAATTAGAAAAAAAAATTGATTCCTGGCCAGGGCCACTGGCTGTGTGGAATTGGCACATTCTCCCCACGTCTGCGTGGGTTCTCTCTGCGGACTCCGTTTGCCTCCCACGTCCTAAAGACGTGCCCTGGGTTAACTGGTGTGCCGAAGTTGTCCGGGTCCCAGCAGTAGTGGGGATGTGAGTGGCCCTGTGATGGAAGGGTGTCCTGTCCAGGCTGGGTTCTTGCCTTGCGCCCTGAGCTGCCAGGCGAGGCTCTGGCCACCTGCCACCCTGAACTGGAAATAAGCAGGTGTAAAAGCATGATCTTACTTGTTTTTATTCACCTTTCTGAAATGTATGTATAGCTCACATTTATTTCGATGTTTAATATTAGAAGTGTTTTGGGACTTAGAAGTTTAGTGATGTTTTTGTAACCAGAAATAGGCCATAGAAACTTAAATCTTGTTTATATCCATTAGCTTGTGGTAAAACTGGTCTCCCTTTATGTCGTTTTACTTAAAGTCGAGAACCTATCTGACGACGTGAAGTGAGGACTAATTATAGTTAGATTTCGCGTTGGTGCGACCATCACAGCCCAGACTGTCCTTCAAGGCTGTTTCCTGACCACCGAATCAGCAGGAAACTCATTCCTTTACACACACTCTATTACCTTCTCCCCCATCCCTTTCTCGTTTCCCTATGATCCTCCTGAGGCTTCCTGCGAACACTTCCCCAAATCCTAATCTTAGGGTTGGCCTCTGGGGACCAGTCTAAGACAGATGTACGTCCAATAACATAAAATCTTAAAACCATAGTTCTGGAGGGAGTAGTCCTAGGGAATAGCCCAAGAATGCAAAGCCTACCTCTGTGATCCAACCAGCAGTACCTGCTAAAGCACTTGATTCTTGGGCTAAGTAGCTTAAAAGCCAGAGAGTTGTAAAAGAATGGTCTAAAACAGCTTAAGAACTTTATACAACTTGTAACACTGTGCTTTCTTTGATGCAATTTTAAATCAGGTTTTTAAATTGGCTTTCATAAATCTTTGCCTGGTTTGCTATATTTCAGATGTTGAATTTAGGACAGTGTTCAAAGATTTTTATGGGTTCCAATTCCAATTTACCATTCTTCCTTTACTGACTTCCTTTTGGAGTTCACCAGCATATGAGTCCTTGAGGACCAAAAAAAGCCCAATGAATTAATCAAAGGAAAAATGTTCTGTTTCTCCCATTTAGAAATTCGTTGAAATATAGATGAAGTCCATCCTGAACAGCAGGACGTTCTGAGAAAGCCATCAGACTAAATGCCTTTATGAATAACTATTATGTTAGAAGCTCAAAAGATCTTACACCTCAGCCAGATGAATAATCAGGCCACCAAGGAACACAGGGGACAAAATGAACATAATGGTGTTCTATACATTTCTTCTCTGCTCATATGAACACTTAACAATATCTTTGCATTTTTACCACTATATACACTTTCAGGTAGCTTCTCCTGGTTTCTCTGATGCTTCTTGACCCTAAGTCAAGGACTTCTGGAAGCTGCTTTTGTTTCCTCGGACCCCCAATGCGCTATGTGCAGTATGAAATAATTGCAGTATGAAGGCAACATCCTGCTTAACTTATAGGAACTGGTACTCTGGGCTCAGGGAATGTTGCCACAAATGCATATTATGGAAATATATGCCACAAATTCATTTAAGAAAGTGATTAATCAGTATTAAAAATAAGTATGTGTATGTGTATATATAAACATACATATATAACCCTAACCCAAATCAAGCTTTTGATTACCCCTACCTGCCAAATTACAAAGAGAGAAATATTATCAGTATTTATCCCTCTTTAGCTATTATAAACTGTTACTTGCTACATACAGGTATTTATAAGCCTGAATTACTACAGAAGGCTTATGAGTTTAAAAAATACAAATGCTAAATATCAGTATTTTACTATATATGCGTGTGTGCATATATAAACACAACTTATGTATTTCTCTATAACTTTTTAGTAATCATACTAGTCTTTTTTTCCTGGAAATTTGCCATTTAGGAAAATCATTACATCATGTAAATAATTTCCCTGGCTCCAACCCAATTGCATAAAAGCATTCTTTTTTCCAGCAAAATGTGTATTTGGAAAGTGCCTAGTATGTGGTGTTCTTCTCCAGATCATAATACCTAAAGCACACAACAGAAAAAAGAAAAAGGAAAATTGTAACTAAGCTCACCAATCCCAACCCATATTAACAGAACTTTTGTCATGATCAAAGGATCAAGCAAATGAACTTCAAAAATGAGAGCCACCAACCGCACAGTTATCTATAAATTCAAGAGGTACGTTGTAAAAATAAATGGAACACAATCCAGGAAAGTAGTGGAAGAGAAGCCCCTTGGGAATGGTGATGGGTAGGAAGTCCAGAGATCCAGGTTATAATGCTCATTGTGCACCTGACTAGTTCTATGATGATGAGCAAAGTTATCAAAAACTTTCAGACTTCATATTCCTCATCTACAAAGTTAGAACACTGGATCACATGACCTAAAATCCATGCCAGTTCAAAATTCTAAGATGTTTAAGACGATCTCTTTAATACCTAAAGAGGCTTCGTGACACTGATCCTGACTCCCAAGGCTGCACCCTCGTTGTTGGAAAGATTTGGCTTTGTCACTCTCCGACACGACTGGATGGGTTTGGAGAAAAACAGGAAAGACGTCATGTGTGATACGCGTGTGGCCCCTGAAGAGAAAGGACACTCCCTGTTTCATTAATTCCCACAGGATGCTCAGTATCTTTCATCTAACACAGACCGGACCTACTCAGACACTGCCCCTACAGCTGTATATTATTAGTCTGTGCTGTTCTAGTGGGACTTATTGTCTATTTGATTCAAGGAGGAAGACTGTATAAGCATTTTCAAAATGGGAATATAAAATATGTTTTATTTCT
The DNA here is from genome assembly GCF_902729225.1 of Pteropus medius. Taxonomy (NCBI): domain Eukaryota; kingdom Metazoa; phylum Chordata; class Mammalia; order Chiroptera; family Pteropodidae; genus Pteropus; species Pteropus medius. The sequence continues at coordinate 11,390,745 of NW_024355990.1, read as the reverse complement.
AATTTGAGTAACTCAGAGTAGCAGTGGAATTGGCTCTTCTCATATACACGGTTTAAGGCAGGAAAAGGAAGGAGTTCTGAGCCCTAGAACACAAGCAGAGGCTAACCTCTACAAGAGAGTGCCCTGGCTGGGAGAACACCCTGCCACTTTAAACAGTTTATCCACCTCTAATGAACAATGGCAATCCAGAGGCTGACAGGGAAGGTATGGAAAAATCAATGAGCGCTCACTTTGATAGACAATTCTGGGTACAGAACACCTGCCACAGGTAATAAATCACTTCATTTAAGTTTATCTTTTTACCAGTGCACAGTGGATTATACCCATACATCACTTCGACCTCTCTTTTCTACCCTGTTGACAAGGATAAATTGAGAAGGATGGTGGGAAAACTGGGAAAAAAGAAAGGAGGAAAACAGAAGAGCTCTGTTACTTGGTCTGTGTAGTAAAAGAAATTAATAATAATAATAATATAATAATAAAGCAATGTCATTGTTTTCTAAGCATCGGTTCTATTTATAAAATTTTATGGTGCTTCCTATACCAATGAAGTTACCTTAGGTTGGAAGATAAAGGTAGCTTTCTTTCCAAACCTCTCTGGATGTACTATATATCTACATAGTCTCAACAAAAATCTCAAACACTTGACTTTTCTAATAATGGGTGAATTTATGAGCTACAATCATGACAGTGCTTAGAAACTGGTGCCCCGCGAAGCCTTGAAACACAGAATTCGATATGGGAGTTCTGGTTCAGCAACATGGCAGCAGACTAAGATAATGCGGAGAAACAACTTCCACTACAAATACCTAGGAATGCTGGGTCAAATATAACGTGAGAAAGAAAGGGAAAAGCCAAGTAAAAGTATGTGAGCTGATGATTCTGAGGCTACTCTGGTAATTTATAAATTTGAGATTTTAAAAGCCAAGTGGATAAAGGAAGTGGAACCTTGAGCTGCCAGGAGGCTGAGAGGTGAAAATAAAACCCCTGAGGAAAGGCAGGATCCTCATAGGGGTGTTTCCTCGGTGAAAAGGAAGACTAGGGGAGAAAAACTCATCCCTTGAAAAAGGAGTCCAAGAGGACAATTCTGTGTGTCTTTAGGCTCTGAGTAGGGAAAAACAAACAAAAACAAAAAAACTCTCTCCTGAAAATTGTAAGACCCAGATCTGAGCCTTGAGCAGAGTGAACCAGGAAATGCCAAACTAAGAAATTAGCAGAAATGTTGGTGTCTCTGGGATCCCACTCCTGGGATCTCGAGAAGCAGCAATGCAACTTGTTCTGGAAGGACCTTGCTACCAGGCCACATAAGATCCCCACAGGAAAAAAAAAATCCCCACTAAAAATCAGCTTATAAAAATTACAACATACTGTGAGCAGAAAACAAAACAAACAGGATTATTAGAGTTCCAGGAACTAGGGATAATAAAGTTACATTTTGAAAAAAGAGAATACAAAAATTTACAGGTTTAAAATTATTAAAGACATGAAAGTAAGAAATAAAACTCAGAGGAAAAACCTATGGAAAAAAGTAATGGATTTAAAAATAAGCCAAAAAGAACTTCTGGAAATGAACATTATAATCACTGAAATTAAAAAGTCAATAAATAGGTTAAATAGCAGATTAGACACAAACGAAGAGAGAATTAAGTAAAATGAAAGACAGATTTGAGAAAATTACCAAAAGGTATCAGAGAGAGAAAAGAAGCACGAAAGAATAGCTAAGGGAATAGAGAGTACAATAAAAATGCCCATATGCATTTAATACAAGATCTAGATGATGAAAATAGACATTGTGTTAGTTTACGTACACCAAGAAGCAAGTGTCAAGAAAGAATGTTGAGAAAAGCAGTAGATAAGGAGAACCTTCAGATCACGATACAGGTGTGACACAAATGTTAACACCTGCTTAATCTTCCTAGTGGGCACGCAGGTACGAGTTTCATGATTGTCTATACACTTTTATATATTTGAATTGTTTTTAAAATAAAAATGTTTTAATTTTTTAAATCCACGAACCCAATGACCAAGTAAAAATATAAGACCACAATAAATAACAATATTCTCTCTCATATATACCGCTTGAGAGAGTATAAACTATGCAACTTTCATAGAGGACGATTTTGCAAGATACACCAAAAACTTTAAAAACGTAAATACTTTTTAATCCCATGTTGAAATTCTTATAATTTATCCCAAGGAATAATCAGAGATGTGTACAAACATGTATGTACTAGTTCACAGCCAAGTTACACCTAATGGTGAAAAATTCAGAACAACTTTAATGTCGTTGGGAATTGCTCTAGTAAATTTTAATGCATCTGTAATAACGATAGTATGCAGGCACTAAAATTCAGGTTATAGAAGAATATTAATGACAAATATTATATGAGTGAAAAAGATACAAAGCGGTCTCCATAGCGTGAGCTTATTTTTATTAAAAAATATGTGAGTGTGTATATGTACACAGAGAATGGGCTACAAGGAAATAGCGTAATGTGTTACTGATGTTTTATTGTGCTTTTCTGTGTTTTCCAGGTTTTCTGCAGGGAACATATGGTGTTTTGTAATTAGAAAAAAAAGCAATAATTATTTCTAAACTAAGTGGCGATAATAATTTCGGTTTATATTCTAAGCCCGGAGTCCACAAACTACATCCCACATTCCAAATCCAGTCTGCCACACATTTTTGTGCTGTCTGTGAGTTAAGAATGGTTTTACATTTTTATTTATTTTATTTTATTTTTTTAGAGGAGGAGTTGGGAAGGGAGTTTGAGGCTGGAAGGGCCTTCAATTGGATAAGGCATTTCCTTATCCAGCCTGTTTCTCCACCCATGGATATCAGAAAAGCAAAATATAGAACATCTCACGAATTTGCATGTCGTCCTTGCTCAATGGCCATACTAATCTTTTCTGTATTGTTCCAATTTTAGTATATGTGCTGCCATTCCAATTTTTGTATATGGTTGGGGAAAATATCAAAAGAATAATAATATTTACGATATGTAATTCTAAATCTTGTATTTAATCTTTACAACAACTCTGTGAAGTAGGTACTATTACTCATAGATGAAGGACGAGAAGCTTCCAAATACATATGTACATAGTCAAAGATCTCATAGTTACTGAGTCCTTGTGCTGGAATCCAAACCCAAGAAGTCTTACCCTAGCACCTCCATTCTTAATTTGCTTCCCCCACGCGAAAAGTTCTCCGACACTATGAGGGCGAATGCAGCCAGCACATTCTGGTGAATTCTCAGGATGGAAGGCCATGGTGTTTCGGGAAAGCCCTTTACAGAAATGTCTGCAGAACCGACAGAGAAAAGCAAGCAGGGAGAAGTGACAGGCAGTCACAACGCTGACGAAATCTCCCACACCTAAAACTCTGGAGTAACCAATAACCCAGATGATTCTCTCTACCAAGCTGTTCCACAAGCTCTGAGTCATTTAGAGATTGAGTTTCTTTCCTTCTTCTTTGGCCATATCTGTATTTTTTTATCCGTTCCCTATCACCAAGGAATAACAGAAAAGAAAGTAAAACCTAGTTCAGTCAGTTTATAGCTTCTTAGAAACTGGCAAAAATGGTTCAAGAAAGAGATATGACTTTTGTATCATCTCTAAAGTTAATTTATCAAGTGTTCTTTATTACCAAAAATAACCGAGAACTCATACTAAGTATCAGTTTGTTCATTCATTCATTCATTCATTCATTCAATAAACTCTAAGTATTTACCATGTACCTTGTACAATGGCACTGTGCTAGATGGATCGGCCCGAGAACAGCTCACAGATTAGGAGGTACATTCAATACAACACAAAATATCCTATTACAACAGAAAGCAGTTTGAAAAAACTACAGGGAGATACCACCACATACATACTCATTAGCATAGCTATAAATAAACGACAGATAATACCAAGTATTAGCAAAGATGTGGAGAAACCGAAACCCTTATACATTGCTGGTCAGAATATAAAACATAAATTGCACCCACCACTTTGGAAAACTTTTGAAGTTTCTTCAAAAGTTAAACATATACTTAGCATATGACCTAGAAATTCTAGTCCTAAGTAACTATCCAAGAGGAGGCAAACATACACACCAAGACTTGTATACAAATGACCACAGCGGTATTTTCGGAATAGCCCCAAATCAAAAATGACCCAAATATTCATCAACTGGTAAGTGGGTAAACAAAATATGGTGTATCCACACAATGGAATATTACTTGGCAATAAAAAAGAACAAACTATTGACACATGGAACAACATGGATGAACTCAATAACAGCATGCTGAAAGAAGCCAGTCTCAAAAGGCTGCACACTGTATGATTTAATATGCGATTTCTAGAAAAGACCAAACTATAGAGGCAGAAAGCAGATCAGTGGGTGCCTGAGATTGGGGTGAAAGCAAGACCTGACCGCAATCAAGCGTGCAGGGAACTTTTGGGGGTGATGTTAAGTTCTAAAACTGGATTGTGGGGATGGTTACACAAATGTATGGATTTACTAAAACTCATCGTGTACTTTAAATGGATGAATTTGTGATATGCAAATAATACCTCTATAAAGCTGTTTAAAACAAAACTGTAGGACCTAATTGCTTGAGGTGGAGGAAAGTGTAGGGAAGCCTTCAGAAAAGAGAGAAATTTTGAGATAATATTGTGAAAACAAACATTTAGTTGAGGCAGTGATTTAACAGTGTGCAAAGGCAAGAAGGTATGAAAACTCAGGTGGCATTTAGGGAAGTAAAAGAAATATGTGATGCTGGAGGCAGGATGCACTTAGAGAGGGAGGATACGTGAGAAAATCGGAGGGCCTTGCCAAGATGTTGGTACTTCATCTCGTAAGTGATAATAAGTCATTAAAGAATTTTAAGAAGGCGAGTAACTATCAAATTTGAGTTTTAGGAAGCTAACTCTGCAAGCAATGGGAAAAGATGACTCAGTGACAAGGGGAAAAAGCAAGAGGCTTTTTTGTCCAGGTAAAAAATATAAATGAAAGCAGGGTTGTAGGCAAAGTGAGTAGAAGTCAGATCAAAGAGATATTTAGAAGACAGAACCAACCCTTAGTTTCTAAGAGGTGGTCGGAAAGAGAAGGGAGGAAACTTTTGGTCTTAGCAGTCGAGAAGAAAGTAGTGTCATTAAAAATAAGATAAGGACCACAGAAGCAGAAGCAGGTTTGGTGGAAGGGGTGACAGGTTGATTCTGAGGTGCCAGGGGATATTCAGGTACAAATACCCAGTGTACAGTTGTAAAATTGGAAAAGAGTCTGGAACTGAAGCTGTGGCTTAAGGAATCCTTAGCAAAAAGATGGTCACGAATCCACTGAAGTGAGTTGGTTCCCGTGGACTCACATAAACAGCAAGAAGTTAGGGCTCAAGATTAAAAAGGCCAGGAAGAGTCTACTTTTCTTCTCATGCCAGCAAAGACATTAAGAAAAATGCCGTTTTCCTCTGTTGCTGTTCTTATTGTCAGTTTGTTCCGAGCAGACTGCAAACAGCAGATTTTTATAGCATTAGAGATTACAAAACAAACATCACAAAGATTAGATAATCAAACTGGGGACAAATATACAGATTGGAGAGCATTACAGCAGAATATAACAGAGGAAATTTAGACCATATAGAATCTGATACCTAGAAAGTGAGGTACATGTTTTAGCTGCCTTTGAAACTCCCATATTGCTAAGGGTAGATGGGTCGGATTCCATCTCTTGCCCTCAGCTCACCCACAACCATCCAAATGCAAATCAGTTCTACCATCCTGTCAATAATATAATATGCAAATTGGTACTCTGGAGAAGGGCCTTCTTGGACCTTCCCAATGCCCCGAAAATGGCTGACACACGGAGTGGCTAAAAAAATTCATGTATTATATACAGGGTATTAAGAAATGTAGACAAAAGAACAGTAAGCTAAATGCCAGGAGATCCAGATTCTACACTTAATCTTTCCACCATGGACAAATTAATTACATTCTTTGTATGTAAAAATGGGAATATAATGCACAGCAGATTTTGAAAAATTAAGTGTTGTACAACATATGGTAATACTGCTTGAAAGTTGGTTATATCGCACACAAGCTCCTGTATATTTAGAGGCCAGAGAAGTTAATGTTTTGCTCTACCGTTTTAGAGAAGAGTCTTTGATGGTAAAACTCGGAAATAATTTGCAAGAAATCCTAGGTGTGGAGGAACTGCAGGATTATTGATTCTCCATCTGTACATAACCTTTAATTCTGCTCACATCTATTTCTAGCCTTTGGGTCAGAGAAGTTACAATATGACCCAGAGTCCTTCATGCCTCAGGTTTTCACCCACCCACAGAGGATGTGGGCCTTCTCTAACAGTGAGACACCCACTTTCCCTGCTGCCTTCTGCTTGGGTGGCAACCCACCAAGCCAGGGTCCCTTACTTCCTTGTCTATTTGTCCTACCAGATAAGAAGGCCCCTGGATGCAGAGTAGAACTCATCCATTATTGTGTTCTCAGCACCTGGCACCACATAAGGGCTCAAGAAATGACCCCCAAGTGAAAGAATAACAAAAAATTAGAAGTAGGGAAGACTTCCAAATGGCACATATAAAAAAATAAAAATTTTATGTTATTTTTAAAATAAAAATTGTATATACAGTCACGTGTCGCTTAACGATGGGGATACATTCTGAGAAATGCCTCCTTAGGCAATTTCTGTGTTGTGCAAAAATCACAGAGTGCACCTACGCAAGCCTAGATGGTATAGCCCACTACACACCTAGCCTATACGGGATAGCTTATTGCTCCTAGGTTGCAAGCCTATACAGCATGTTACTGTACTGAATGCTGTAAGCAACTGAAACACAGTGGTAACTATTTCTGTACCTAAATACATCTAAACAAAGAAAAGATATGGTAAAAATATGGTCTAAAAGGTAAAACATGGTGATCTCGGAAGCTAAGCAGGGTTGGGCCTGGTTAGTACTTGGATGGGAGACCACCTAGGAAGACCAGGTGCCGTAGGTGTAAAAAATAAAAAATAAGAGATTGTAAGCTGACAAGGTCCTTGCAATCTGTGAGGTCAACCAAGGGTCGTCTCACCTAAAAAATTTAAAAAATAATAGAAATAAAAAAATAAAAAATAAAAGATAAAATATGATATACCTATATAGCGTACTTATCATGAATGGAGCTTGCAGGACTGGAAGTCGCTCTGGGTGAGTCAGTGAGTGAGCGGTGAGTGAATGTGAGGGCCTAGCATATCACTGCACGTCACTGCAGACTTCATAAACACTGTACACTTAGGCCGCACTAAATTTATTAAAATATAGTATAGTGTCACGTCAGCTACGACATCAATAGGTGATAGGAATTTTTCAGCTTCATTATAATCTATAGGACCATCACTGTATATGCATGTCTGCTGTTCATAACATCATTATGCAGCTCAACACTGCTTGAAATCTATAACACGATGGCCTGGTATACAACGGCGTGGTATACTCATATACCATGAAATGATTACTACGGTCAAGCTAATTAACATATCCCCCTCACACGGTCACTTTTTTGTGTGTGTTTGATGAAAGCAAAAATAAAAATTTAAGACTCTCTTGCATTCACCAACAGATGAATGGATAAACAGAATGTGGTATATATACACAATGGAATATTATTCAGCCATAAAAAGGAAGGAAATGCTGAGACATGCTACAACAGGGATGAACCTAGAAAGCATTACACTAAGTGAAAAAATCCAGATACAAAAGGACAAATCCTGTATAATTTATTGTATAGGAAGTCCCTATGGATGGTGAAATTCATTGAGATATAAAATAGAATGGTGATTGCCCAGGGCTGTTGGAGGGGTAGGGGAGATGGGAAGTCAGTGTTTATGGAGATACAGTTTCTGTTCAGGAAGACAAAAAAGTTCTAGAAATGCACAGTGGTGATGCTTGCACAACACTGTGCATGTACTTAATGCCACCGAACAGTACACCTAAAAAAAGGTTTAAATGGTATATTTAACATCACAATTAAAAAAAAAAAAAGTCTCCTGTGCAGTATTCTGCCTAAGGAAGGATACAGGAGTGTGGCCTTGGCCCGCTTTTAGGTAGCTACTTCTTTTAAGCTCAGTTCTTAAATATCTAATTGATAACAAAAGGAAGAAAACACATTTAGCTGTCACGCAGTTCAGTTTCCAAATGTCTACGGTCTTTAAGTTGGAAAACACCACAAGAATCATGAAACTGATTCTAAATTTATTTCTAAATCATGAAAGCAAAAATGAAGTGTGCTTTTAATTGGGTTTTCTGGGAGTGTAAGTGTTGCTGTAGAAATGATTTGTTGTTATTTTAACTGTTAGTAATCACTGGCTACTGTGCTAACCTCACTGCCAGAAAGATAAACAGTTAGGTAATTAAAATACTCAAAACCTGAACAGAGAAAGAAATTTATGCTTCTAACACTTTCCTTTTAGCATCAACTGTGATTCCTATATCAAAGGACTAACCTTTTTAAAAGGAGATGAATTAGCTTTCATACTTGACTATTTTGGTAACTAGCTGCACCATAACGATTTTATTGTCCCTTTTCACCACCCCCAAACAGAGAAAGTAGTTGAGTTTCAATTCTCTAAGATTTCTATATTATAATGTTGAAGTTCTCACGTAAGCAAAACCTCCCAGTGATGTTAGATGTCTTACTTATCAAGGTAAAAAAAGAAAGATTTTTTTTCTTTGGTATCTGTCAAGAAAATACAGAGGTATGCTTATTACTTTTTTTCTTAAGATCTCTTCCCTTTAAAGAAAAGTGTTATATTTATTCCAATGGCACTTTAACAAATAATCTTGGGTCCTCACAGCAAGGCTTCCAAATGGGTGATTAGGATGCAACAAGCTGACAGACTCCAAATTAAATTAACAATACTCAATCTATCTAAGTCTTCAAAAGATGTTTGTTATCAGCATCATCAAAAGCAATTCTCTGGGTCACTTTTAACTCCTTCCAAAACAGTAAGCTTATCCAAACTCGAACTCTGGAAGAGGAGAAAAAGCAGGAGAAAAGACTTTGTTATGTCAATATGGACACCCCTTAGAAGGTCTGAATAAATTAAGTACAACCAAAGGGTTTTAATTGCTTAGGTGACAATGCACAGGTGACAAGGAGGAAGAGCAAAGGGATAAAAATGTTAGCCCTAAAAGCAGCAGAGCAATAAATGCTTTGAAGAGCAATGTACCTGCTTCTGTAGTTCAGTAAATGGTGACATTGACTGTGGATGGTGAGACAGGACTTTGCACCAGATCTTAACCCCAGGGAAAGACCAGAAGCACAGAACCAGAGAAGAGAGAATGGCCCGGTGGTTCTAGACAGGCCCAGTGAAGGGAAATACAGAGATGAGATTAGTGAAGGCAGAATAAACCCGAATAAAGTACTCATGAAGCATCTACAAAGGGCGGCTTCTCAGGGCACTGGAGAAGCCTTGCATCCTCCCCTCCAAATCAGGCAAGCCACCCCAGTCCTGAGAGTATCTGGTCGCATATGAGAAAACGACTTTACAGCAGGTGTGTAACAACCACAGCCAGCCATACAACTCAGGGACATGGTGCAGACTGAGGTGACCAAAAGAAAACACCAGGATTAAGCCCCAAAATCATTTTTAATAAACCTTTCCAGAAAAATAGCCTAAGACTTGGGGTGTAATACACAGCATGATGACATGGTTAACAATACTCTATTGTATATTTGAAATTTTTAAAAGAGTAGATCTTACAAGTTCTCATCACAAGGAAATAATTAAAAAAAAAAAAAAAAAGAAGAAGAAGAACAGCAGTGTGTTAGTTGGTATCCCAGGTGAAAATATCAGGAAAAAAACAAAAAACATAAAAACACCTTCAAAGAAGGGAGCTTCTTTCTGTGGTTTCAGAGTCAAAGCAAGTTTCACATCTACAGCTCCAGGGAGCCAGAAAGGCTTATTGTACTGGGCAATTGGGCTGTGGGAGACTTGCACAAATAATCAGCTCTTCTTTTAGAGATCTTGAAGTATTTTGTCCTCCTAAGAGATTCCTGGGCAGCAATAAATTAATAGGTTCACCTTACACTGTTTTTCTATTTTATTTCTGAGTTAAAAAAAAAAATCAAAAAAAATTATATTTTCTTTATATTCCTAAGGCGCTATTTCTGGGTGATATCCTGGTTAAGCTTGCACATACTTTTATTTTCATTCTTTCATTCATTCATTTTTGGACGCAGAAGAATTAAATTTTCCTTCTCTCTAGGCCCAAAAGACTCCAGTAAAAGTGTTGCTTGTGCCCTAGTTTTAGGAGGTACTGTTCCTAAAGCAACATGGAAAAAACTACTACTTGTGGCCAAAGCATGGGGGGGCGGGGGAGGGGGGAGCGGATCAGTCAAAGATACCTGGAGTCTGACTGGAACTTCAGGAGCAATTTAAGCCTTACGCTCCAAATGCCTAAACAATAGGCCCTATTTATGCACAGTTCAAAAGACCTCACTGCCTTAGAAGGCACCTTCTGAATAAGATTGCAACTAATTCTCCCAGCAGCAAAAATCCACTCTCATGAATAACAAAGCTTCGCTCTGTTATTTATAATAAGGATTAAACCCAGTGGGATAAAATGCACAGTTGCCAGGTCATTTTTGGTGTAGGGCTGATGGTAGAAAACTGAGTTCCCCTTTCTCCCCGACTAAAGCCTAGTGGTGGGCACAGGATTCAGTTTCTTTAACCATGCCTGTCACAATTTCCTTCACTGTTAAAGGAGAAATCAGTTAACAAGGAAAGTGCTTTGACAGACAGAGCTTGAATATTATTAGTCCCAGCCCCATGTCACAATTGAGTGTAACCCTTCAAAGTAACACATTGTTACATAAAACTAAGAAGATTCCCCAGCCTATCCCCCCCACCCAAAGCTGCTTCTAAAGCATCAAGGGGCTAGCCACCTCTCTGTTCCATTCACTGCTCCCCGCCCTGCCCCCTGTCCCAGCTAAAACAATCTGCTGACCACATGCTGCACTCATGACTTACAGCTTCCCACTTACAAACCTCCTTTGCCAAAATCCATATTCCTCCTTCGGAACTTGCTTCAAAGAGCCTCAGCCTCCCCACGATCCCAACCCGTTGCAAGCTCTTTTTTGCACGTGGTTGACACTAGTTTGCAACCAATTAAAAGTTTAAGGTTCTTACTGAAGTAATTATATATGAAATAATATGTTGTCTGGGATTTACTTTGAAATAATCCAAGGATGGAGGCACAGAGGTCAGCATTACAAGCAACTAGATCGGCCGTGAGCTGACTGTTGCAGGTGGAGGATGGGTACATGTGGGTTCACACAGGGTTCTCTCTACTTTTGCTTATATAGGAGTTTCCATAGTAAAAATCTTAAAATAACTAGTATCGAAAAGCTAGCTAATAACAGAACCAAGATGTGAACTCAAGACCTCCAGGCTTTAAGACATGTCCTTTCTGCAGAGCTACTGTTTTTCATAAACAATTTCAGTGCTGCTTTTTTCACTGTATTCAACTGTATTCATTATTCATTTGACATGAAAAGCCCGGTTGCTCTATTCAAGGAGCTGGCGGTGTAACTGGGGACACAGGTAAACAGATAAATCACAGTGGAATAGTGAATGCAACAGCCAAGATAGGAATCGAGCCGAAACAATTTTCTACGGGAAAACAGAGCCATTAAGCCTGCTTGGGGAGCCCGAAAGGACAGCCCAGCCAGGAAGTGGCATCCCAGATGGAACTGAAGAGCTAAGCGGGGATATGTTAGGCGAAGGAGTTTGGGGACAGAGGCACAACTCAGGCAGAAGATGCAGTCCTGAAGAGCCAGGCAGGGCAGATGCCCCAGCGAGGTAAGTGGGGACCAGATCGTGAAGGGGCATGCGGCTAAGCCAAGGGGGCTGGGTGTTATCTCTCAGGTACTCTGGAGCTAACGGGGAACTGACATAATCACTGTTGGTCTATTAGGGAGGTGATGGCATCTGTGTACGTGACAGCGGGCAGTGGGCTTTTGCAAGAGGCCAGAGCCAGATTAGGGTGAGAGAGTGAGGTACAAAATTTAAGGGAGTGCCCCAAACTCAGTAATCTAGATAAATATTATTTCGATGCTATACTTTGTAAAAATAAAAATCAATGCAAAAAAAATCTGCGATGGAAAAAAAATCTAAATTGTAAATAAAGACAGGCTATCGCAGTTTGTTTTACTACCCTGCCCTATTATGGAACTGGAAACCCCAACCTATCCGCCTCCTGTCCCCCACCCCACCACCCCACCACCCCACCAGGTAGATTTATGAGGGTTAACAATGACATGGGAACAGATGGGACAACAAGAGGCTTTATATATAGTTGCATTTCTTTTAATTGTAGAGCTTTTATTAACTTTTCCCTCTCAGTTCACAATATGGGATATTTTGATAATGTATAATAGGAGTGTACAGTTTTGTTTGCCTCGGGCTCTAATATGGCTGGCAGGGCTCTGCACAAGAGACCGGGCAGTAAATGGGGAGGCTACTGCCCGCCCACCGCCAACCCAACACAAGATTCAAGCAACATTTTGAGAGCAGAATGACAGAATATGGAAACAGGAGTGTGAGCCTAAGGCTTAGGTTAAACAGAATTTATTCTACCCAACTAATCCTAAGTCTTCGGGGGCAAAACTTCCATTTTCCTAGATTTCTTTATTATTATTATTTTTTTTATCATTCTGAGCCCAGCTCAAGTTCCTATTAACTAATCAAGTGGAAAAAATAGCTTAACTCCAAAGCATACGCAACAGAGCCAGAAGAGTTCCTACTTCATACAGCCTCTCTCCATGAAGAGCAGGGAGCGCTGATGAATACTCATAACATATGAACCATTAATGATGACTAAGACCCCCAAAGACTAATAAGTTATTTGAGTGATGCTCTCTTGTCATTTTCCCATCTCGTTTTGCATCCTTGGGACTGGGTAGGAGAAGAATTGACGTGAGGGCTCAGCTTTATGGTCTCTGCAGCTATCGGGGTAGAAGGCTGACAAAATTGTTGTTTCCACCCACTTTATATAATCAGAGAGAATAACTGAGCTGCTTTACAGTTTCTGTATCAAATATTAACTAGATGCCCATTTCACTCTCCTTTCACGATTTCCACTCTGCCCGTGTTAGCTTCAGTCTTGTGTGGTAGGAACATGGCCCCATCTCTGCGGAGCAAATCAGAGGCCAGCTCAGGACTGTGGAAAGTTCACATGACAATAAGGGTAAGGAGTCATCCAGATGAATCATCAGGTGTGGAAACACACTTGAGAGAGACTCACAATGACTGGGAGGTCTCAGTAAATAAAAGCAGCTACAAAATCTGATTTCTAGAGGGCTTAGAAGGCTGAGCTGCTCTGAGAGGGAGGTACGGAGGTGACAACTTGCAGCCTGTGGCCAGACCCAGGCAAGGAGCTATGACTAAACAGGAAATCAGTTACTTAGCAGTTGAGCGGATGTGTGAGTGTTCAAAGCGCAGGTAGAACAGGGCTATACTCTTGATACATCCCATAACGTGAAAACAAAGCTGTGTTAACCCTGACAGAGGTGAAGAGACTCATGAGCTTATAGGCAATACCTGCTTGGGTCTCTGTGAATAATTATGAATTAATTATTATAAGCCATTACTGGACATCTACTACCCGCCCAAGTGCTTCAAGGGCGAAGCTCAGAGAAGTTAAATCATTTACCTGAAGTCACAGAGCTGGTCCTAATAGAGCTAGACTTCAAACCCGGAGCAAAGCCAGGCTTAAAGGAATGAGAAACTTTTCCAGCTCGCAGTCACCTTCCCTTTGGTTAGAGGAAGGTGAATGAGGCTGGGTTTCCAATGCAGGGGCAGATCTTTCGTTCAACATTTTGATACTCTGTACATCAGAGTATTTTGCATTAATTACGCTTTTAAAAATATTTTGTATTAAAATATTTTGGCAACCCCCCCCCTTATATTTTGCACCTAAGGGGCATGTCTCACTAGCCTCTCCCTAGTTTTGGCTCTACTCCAGGCTACAGTGGACCTGTGATAACCTGAATGAAGTCTACACAGAAGCCCTCATTTCAGGTAGGCTTTTCACTTCCTCTTGCCTGCCTGCCTGCCTGCCTGCCTGCCTGATAAGTTTTGTGTCCAAATTTACTGCCTACTGGAAAAGAGGTTTCGGGTTTTTATATATATATATATGTATATGTGTGTGTGTGTGTATATATATATATATATATATATATATATATATACACACACACACACACATATACACACATATACATACACACACACACACACGCACACGTATATATGTGTATATATATATAAACAGTATATATATATACTGTTTTGCTTGCTTCTTTTTGTTGTTGTGCATTTTGGTTTTTCCTTTATCCTGTTTCTTTATTCATCACTGGCTGGGATACTCATAAGCATGAAATGTGGCAAAAGGTGATAAATGGGAAAACAGGATGCAAAAAATTCCACACAATCCATAATTACATTCAAACACACACTTAAAAAGGAAGCATCTAAGAGTGTGTCATGGCCCCTGCCTAAGGCTGGAGAATATATTTATTTCTATAAGAAATAAGCTTCTATAATGATCAGATCTTTACACATTTGCTTCACAGAACTGTCTGTGAGCCCTACTACCAGACACAAAATTAAATAAATACTATGAGCAGAGGTTGTCACTGATAGCCGAAGGGAGAAAAGTCATCTTTTTTATTTTTAAACTTTTGTTTCAACAAATGTGGTACTGTTAGGACATACACGAGTATGAGGAGGGTCATAGACGGCGGGTGATAGCCACACCAATAGCAAACACAGCTGTTTTGAATCTTATCCTGTATTTTTTATTAACTAAATACAGTGCTTGTTTTTTTGTTTTTTGTTTTTGTTTTTTTAATCAACATTAGGAGGCTCATCAATTATACGGGAGAGAAACTGACATAGAAATTAACATCACCCGAGTATACATGCCTAGACAATTTCCTAAGCCAATCAGATGATTCCTTACAGTATGAACAAACTACTGCCACTTCAGCCCTGATTTCAATTAAAGAAGCATTTCTTCAGCACCTACTGTGTGTCCAGACACAACCAGGAATTTGTATCACCAACACAAAAAGCCAGGTGTCCTGGGAGAGACTGGTGCCCAACAACAGGACATTGCCATTTGGACACGGAGGAGAATGCAGTATATTAGTTTAATTAAAAAAAAAAAGCTTGATCGCAATCCATGTACATTTTCTGCAGGAGAGGCCGAGAGAAATTTATAGGAGCGGCGGGGGTGGACCTCTGGCAGGATTACAATAAAATTAGACTTTTATGGTCTGGAGTTTCCTCTCCCTTTTTAGCCTTTTCAACTCTAAAGCAAAGAATAGTAGTAATAAGCCGGAAGTGGGACTGCTTTTTGTTGCTGGTGCACAGGGTTATGCCTCTGGATTACTTCTCCAGTTCCCCTAACTTGACCTATCTACTGAACATTTACAGGGAGGAAAGAAAAATTACTTCTGAGCTCAGAAAACCGACGTTAAAAGCCCAGGTTCTAAAATCCACAAATTTCTATCCCACGCGTTGGAAAGTCGGTTAGGTCCTTCCTTGGGAACTCTGTCCTTTTCATCTAAAGATCTTCTAACAAAGGTCTTAATTAATTTGGGTTTCTCAACGCGCAGGAGCACACAGGAGGCACCCAGCAGAGGGGTGGCGACTGCACTGACGGCAGGATCCTCGACCTGAAGACAGTCGACTACAATTATCACGTCTGGGGCTATTTAATGGCTCCCTGGACAGGCACAGCCCAGCTTCAGACCTATTCATTCATTCATTCATTCAACCAACATCCGGGCTCATCCGGGCTCCTAGTTCTCCTTCAAGTTCCAAGTAACACCACCCTCCTTGACTCGAAGGGAGGTCTACAGAGCTACGAAAGCTCCTGATAAGACCAATACCCCGACTACAGTACAAATCTGCTAAGAGACCAGAGACCCTTAGGAGGTGTACATATTAGTATCCTGTGGCTGCTATAACAGAATATCACAAACCAGGGGCTTAAAGCCCACAGAAATTTGTTTCCTCACGGTTTTGAAAGCTACAAGTCCAAAATCAAGGTGTCAACAGGGCCACGCTCCCCCGAAGGCTCTAGGGAAGAATCCTTCCTTGCCTCTTCCA
The DNA here is from genome assembly GCF_902729225.1 of Pteropus medius. Classification (NCBI taxonomy): domain Eukaryota; kingdom Metazoa; phylum Chordata; class Mammalia; order Chiroptera; family Pteropodidae; genus Pteropus; species Pteropus medius. Next base: position 11,374,583 of record NW_024355990.1, on the reverse strand, counting down.
GCTTCTGGTGGTCCCACGCATTCCTTGCCTGTGGCAACATGACCCCTTTCTCTGCCTCCACCTTCATATGACCACCTTCTCTCTTTTTTTTTTTTTTTTTTTCTGTCTTCTCTTCTTAAAAGGACACCAGTCATTGGATTTAGGCCCCCACTAAATCCAGGATGGTTTCATGTTTCATCTCAAGGTCCTTAACTAGTTACATCTGCAAAGACCCTATTTCTAAACAAGGTCACATTCTGACATAATCTTTGAGGGAACACTATTCAACCTATGACAGAAGGCTATCATTAAAACTGATAACTGGTTACCCATCTTCCCAAAGAGGCCATCAGGACAAATCTTCAGCATGTCCAGAAGTCCAAGAATCCTGAAACCCTCTGACTTTTATCCCCATTCTCACTCTTACTTTGACTCGCCACACAGCAAAGAAACTTAAATTATACCACTCCCCTGCTTATAACTCCATCGCAAGGAGGACATGTCCCAAATTCCTGGCAGGGCCTCGAAAGCCCTGCCCAGTCTGCCCTCTGCACCCTCCACGACCTTCCCTCCTCCTCTCTTACATCACTACTTTCTGCTCTCCTCCTGGCACACCCGGCTTTTCTTTACCTACCTACTTGCTCAAAGACACCAAGGTCATTCCAGTACTTGCTGCTCCCTCTGGCTGGCTGGCTGTCCTCCAGATTGTCACTTGGATCAGACCACTGTTCGAATGTCGATCCCTGGAAACACCTTTTCTGTCCTGCCTATTTAAAATAGCACCTACACCCACACACACCTTGGGTCACTTGATTGTATTACCCTAATTTAATTTTTCTTTATTATTTTGTTATTTATTTCTCTGTCAGCTCCATGAGGATGAGGACTTGCCTGGAGGGGTTCCCAGTTTAGTGAGGGAATACAGACATGTAAAAAGCAGTGACACTTATGGGGCCAGACACTGCTGGTTGGATTTTATCTTCAAAACAATCCTATAAGGTAGGTACTGTCATTATTCCCACTTTACAGATGAAGTAACTGAGGTTGAATAACTCACCCCAGGCAAACCAAGGTTCAAAACAGGCAGGATGACTGCGGATCTGTGCTTTTGGCTTCTAGCCTGCCTCCCAAACACGGAGACAGATCTCTGCCAAGGGCCATATAAAAGTTATATAATAGGCCTATGGGGGCTGAAAGAGGAAACTGCCTGAATAGGGGTGGGAGCTTCCCTTGGAGGCTCAGTTCCCAGGCAGAGGAGGCAATCGACATATGCAAACAGACTTTACAAGACAGAGTGGCACAGAGCAAACTGAATTCAATGGAAGGCAAAGTAGTTTCTGGTCAACCCACGTGAGCACCAGGAGGGGACACAGGACCCTGGCTCCATAGCTGAGGTGTCAGCATTAAGTCCCGCTGCTGCAGCTCACTCCCAATCTGCAAACCTGGTTCTATGCACTGAACTCCTGCCTCCTTCACATCTGTAAGCAAAGCTCGCTCTTAAACCACAGCCTCGCTCCACTCCCTCTTCCTGGAGAGCCAGGTTCTGTTCTAAGCCCCAGTAGCAGTGCCACTTGTAGCCAAGCCCCTCTGCCCAGGACTGACAATGCCCGCCTGTACCTCTACCCATGTCAGCCGCCAGGATGCATCTTCTGCCCGGGGCTGGACGCTCCCATTGCCCAGAGCTGGCCGGCCCTCTGATGTATCGGCCGATAAGCATGGCTGTTGTAAGCAGCCATCAGACTTTCATGACACACTCGCTGTGTCATCCATGTGTCCAGGCCTGTGCCCTCGGTCTGCAGCTAAGGCCTCCATATTCTCTACTTCATACCTGTGGCTCTATCTCCATCTGGCTTCCCTTGGTCAGGCTCAACTGAGGCCATTGCTGACACTGACAGCAAGGAGGCAGAGAAACTACAAAAAGTGGAAGAGAGAGAACCACTTAGTACAGAAGCAAATGGCTCTTTTGCCAAATATCTGCAAGGCTTGCTCCCATGATTCATTCAGGTCTCTGCTCAAATGTCATCTCATCAAAGGCCTTCCCCCATCACTCTCCTCATCCCCAGAACCTGTCCCGTTTATCAATCCCTGACATTATATTTGTATGTTTGTATGTTTATATGTTATTGTCTGGGTCCCTCTTCCTGCAGAGGGCAGTGAGTTTGTTTCAGTCATTGCTGTCTCTCTCTAATGCCTAGAGCCATGCCTGGCGCACGATAATCACTCAATAAGTAGTGGTAAGCTAAACGAGAACAGTCCCACGCACCTGAACTTCAAAGGCAGAACACACTGTAACAGCTGATACTGACAAATAAATCTCACTCAAGAAATCCAGGCAGGGAAGTATTTATTTTTTTCTTAGGATTAAATAAGTTCATAAAGCCTGTAACAAAGTTTCTAGACTACAGCAAGCCCACAAAAATGTTGGCTATTACTAATAAAAAATGTTCCAGAAAGATTGACATGATTTTGGTAAACCTTATCAGGAACACCCAGTTTCCTGAACATTTCAGAGTTTCCTGGATGGCTAATTCATTGGGGGAAATAGGAGGCAGTGTGGGTGTGGTCGGTGCTGTCTGAACACTGAAAATACCTGACTGAGCCAGTAGAAGACACTTTAAATATGCTGCTGAAATGTGCATACAGTCCGTGGTCAGGAAAGTCAGAACTTTAAGATAAATGAAGAAAAGGTTTTCAGAGTGATTCATGGTGAACTCTTAGAAATAGATTGTGTAGAGTCGTGTGAACTATGCATACCCCCGTGTTTATGCTTCTAAGGTAAGTGGTACAGGGGACAAATCTCTATTAGTATTCAAGGCCACAGAAGGTAGTCTGTTTTACAAATTACCACGTAATTAAAACAGAAGGCACATGAAGATCTATTTTAAGCACATCCTTTCTTTATTCTCAGTATTCCGCTCAACGTCCGAGTCCTCTCTAGCCAAAACCACAACTTAAAAACTGCAAACTCACTGTATTATCAAGGAATGTACATATTTTTTAAGGGATATTTTCTACAACCAAACTGCGGGACAAGCTGTGTTCCTGTCATGAATGATGATATAAGGATGGCAGGTTAAAAGATAGAAGAAAATGTAGCAAGATAGGTAAAGCTGGAGGGTTAAGACAAGACAAGAAACTTTAAAAAAAAAGGTGTTGTTCATGTTAATGATCATTAAAGGGATATTTCATCATAAGTGGGAAAACATAATGAATTTCTTTCAACATGCCAAGTTTTTGTATCGCAAAGCAGCAAGAGAGCTACTGATCCTGACATGTTACCATTTATAAACTCTTCTGTGTTTCAAACTGTCTTAAACTCTTTGTAAATCTTATCTCTGCACCTCTGAAAGGTACCCCTTTTACTGATGGGCAAAATGAGGTTCAGAAAAGTTGAGTGACTTGCCCCCAAGTAGCTGAGATTCAGAGCTGGAAGTGAAATGGTGTTGTTCCAAAGCAGTGTTCTTTTGGCTACAATAATAATTCCTCAATGATGCCTTAAGGCTACTGCATCCCCAAGTTTGCACAGGTTCATTAACAAATGGAAAAAACAATCACTTGGTGTCATCCATTTTCATAAAGCTGCATTTATTCACTATTTAAAGGATAAAATTGTAGCCTTCCTACTGTGTCATGTTTAAATATTCTTTCATAAAAGAAAGGATATTTTGACATGAAAATTGCCCCCAAATCATAAAAACAAAATTTTAACATGAAAAATTAATAAAAGAATGGTTTAAGTTTTTATATATCCATATCTTACAACATAAAAAGTGGGTGGTATTCTATGAATCAGCAAATGTCTTTTAAAATTTTATTGACCCATGAAATAAAAGACTGACACCACTATATTACAGTGAATATTTTTTAATCTACCCATCAGTGGTTCATGAAACCTTTTTTGTTAGTCAATATCTACATTCTCGCTTTTTTTCCTTCCTTCCTTCCTTCCTTCCTTCCTTCCTTCCTTCCTTCCTTCCTTCTTCCTTCCTTCCTTCCTTCCTTCCTTCTTTCCTTCCATCCCTCCTCCCTCCCTCCATCCATCCTTTCTCTTTGATAAAATAGAATAGAAAAAGAGAAAATGTCAGGAGGTAAGGACGGGTATTAAAAAGGTTAACTAATGTTTCATGAAACTCTTGTTTTAATTTTATTAATACATAAATCCATGTTTGTACTCAGTCAGGATGTAAACTGCACTTCTTACTGCGGGTCATAGGCAAAAAACTTTGAAAGCCTTTGTACTGTTTTTCTTAGAGCAATACATATTCATTACTGAACATTTGTAAAACACAGAAAAATTATAAGAAAGTTTAAAATCATCTGTAATCCTGTTACTCACAGATGACTATAAGTGATATTTGTACCTCCTAGGCAGGGTATGTTTTTCCATTATGCAGACACTAGCTAGACATGCTAGCACTTAATATTCCTAAAACCTCTAATGGAGCGGCATTATTTAAATAGACTGACCTTCAATGGCAGTGTGCCACAAGTGAGGGGGAGCCCTTGAACAAGATGAACTAGTGTCATTTCAGATGCTCAGGCATCCATCAATCTCTGATTACAACAATTGATAGGTAGAATTGATTTCTATCCCCCTGCTCACAGAAGGAAGGCAACCTTCCATCTTAAAGGTAAGCATTTGATTCCGCTATTAACATTTTCAACAGATTCAATCAAATCAGATTATACATTTGCCTGGAATTTTGCTTCCAAGTGTTGAATATGGTTTATTTTTAGCCTCGGGAGTGATGGAATTTGTGTTAACAGGTCCTGGTGAGAATAATCAGTTCACAGCCAAGCTCTGGGTGCAGCCAGTGTTCATGTGCGATGAAGGATGACTTTGAAAATATGGCAGATCTGGCTTGTGTGCTCTTGTGAGAATCAGAGGAGGTTTTAATACTGAGAAAGTTTAAGTTGTAGTAAAGGAATAAAGTGGCCAGAGGTCTCACAATGCCACAAAGCCCTACCTATTAGTATGGACTCATCCCAGACCACCAGGAGAACTTCTCCCGGCGGGGGGGTGGTCGTGGAGATGCCCCATGGAGCAGGAGTCGGTACCTGGGACAGCACCTCCTCGGCAGTGAGGAGTCACACACGTGGGGATCCCGTACTTGCATTGCTACAAGGGAGAGAAGCAAGGAATGTGGTGCAGAGAACTCGCAGGCATGTGAAAATGATCTTCAAAGTGAATAGCAATTTAAACATCATCAATCAATTTGTTTCATATCAAACGTGGGTATCCTTACCAAGCATTTATATGTTTATATTCAAATGAATTTCTTACTCCAAAGTATGAATTGTATACTCACAGGGTACAGGAAGTTTATGATAATCTATGCAGATCTCAGCAAACCAGGGACTGCAGGCCAGAGACCTACTTGGTAAGTAAAATTTTACTGAAACAGTCACACTCATTCCTCTATTGTCTATGGCTGTTTTTGAGCTACAGCAGCAGAAATCTATGATTGTGACAGAGACCTTATGGCCCGCGAAATCAATAACACTTACTCACTGGCTCTTTAAGAAAGTGTTTGCCTATAGCAAGGATTTCTGGTGAAGCAATGAGCCTTCCGAACAGGTGGCATATCTTAAATAAGCTGGGGGCGTTTCTGAGGGCCCCATCTTCCTGCACAATGAACTGGTGATTTCTCTGCAGAGGTCATTTATTAAAAAGCGTATGAATAGCTGTAAAATATCACAGGAACACCAATAGGGTTTGGAATGGTGTTAAACCAATTTCAGACAAGTGTGACTTCGGGGCTGCAAGGAATCTACTGAAAACCTCTTCTATGAAACGTATCCGGATGTTTCAGCCCTGAATCCAAATGCGGACAGTGACACCAAGAAGGAGCACTGCAACGCTCTACATGTGGAACTGGGGCCACATGTCCCCTCCAGGCTGAAGGATGCAAATCCGGGGCCTGCTTTTGAATGAGCTACAGAAACTCTCTTCTTTTCTTCGGCAAATTTCTTCCCTTTGTCCTTGGCCCCAGAACCGCCGGATGGAAACCCACACAGGCACACGTGGGCACGCACCCACCTCATTCAAACACAGGGTGACAACCGTGCAATCCTAGAGGTTGAAAGTACTAGTAACCGCATTTCACCAACTCTCTATATACCAAGTCCACATCGTCATCTTTATAGAAGAAAACAGTGCCTTCTGTGCAGGGTCACTTGGGTTCTTTCTCCAGGCGAGTATCACCTCCCCCAGGCGAGGCCCTGCGAGATGATGGAGAGTATTTCCCCAACACATCATGATTCTCCTATCTATCATGGAGAAGACCTTTATTCAACTTGTATTAGATGATTTGAAGCCAAACCCAAATCTCAATGCCATCCTTGACAATATTTCTATTAAATAAAGTCCTCTGTTGTGTTGGGGGCTTTTAAAATCAATCTGCCACAAAAAGCTTCTGAACAAGTTAATAACGCAGACGCCTGACTCACTCTCCAGCAAGCACTCCTCCACAAAGAATCAATGGACTTCGTTCAACATATCAAAACAGTTAGCAGTTGAGCAATGATACAATTAAAATGTGGCTCTTCCCGATATTCTTTCTCATATTACCAAAAACGCAAGTATGTTCAAGTCTTGGGAGTACCAGAATCAAGACAAGCTGGTTCACATCAGAGCTCCATCCCTTATAGCAGAGCTCACATTTACTAAATGCATATTACAACAAAAAGTGAGAACAGCCCACTTTGAAAGATGAACTAACTGAAGCTCAGATTATTAAAATGACTTGTCCAAGGTCAAGCCCCTAGTAAACAGTGGCATAATTGGGATTCAAACTCAGTCTATCTCCAAAGCCCTGTTGTTTTCTTTTCCTCCCCAACTCTACAAACTAGTAGTTAGACCTGGTCGACCTCCTCTCCCCCTGGGGACGTGCTGTTTGGTTTCTCTCTCTGCCTCTCCTTTTATTCTTTCAAAGCATACGAAGGAGCATACACGCTAGCACAGCCCTTCTTTCTTCAGATGACTTACGCCTTCTTCCTCACAGTCATAATTGGATCATACTTCCTGCAAGTCATACCAGCTGGCCTTGCTGGGTTCTGAGGGTTCACAGATTCTTGCTTCATCTCTCATACTGTGAATCTTAACTTCAATGTGAGGTCATTTCCTGTTGGCCACACGTATTTGCCTACATGTGGAATCTGCCTCTCAATATTATTTCTGGAAGGTCTCTAATTGTTTTGGCCCTACTTGACTGTGAGTTCCATCAAGGAAGGATTTGCTGGCTCATTCGCCTTTGTATTCCCAGAACTTGATAAATATTTACTAGATAAATAGACATTGTATCTCTACCACTTTTCGAGGACGTAAGGAAACTAAGGCACAGGAAAATTAAGGTAACTTCTCTAAGACCATGAAAGAGTGGGGCTTCATATAAAACAATTTAAGAAGAGCCACGACCTGGACCAGGATGTCATTTGGTAGAGCCACCTGGCTCTTTCCCAATTCTGTGCTATACAGTAGGGTTTGGAACAACACAAATCGGTTTCAAAAGTTACCGTCCTCTGTTCTCAAGTCTTGGCACCAAGGTACAGGACATATTCATCCTATGGATGGGCTGCATGTGTGAATGAATCAAACACGGGGTGAAAATGAACTGTTCTTGCTCCACCTGCCAAGTTCTCGCAAGCATCATAGAGAAGAAAACCTTCTCTCAGCCTGCCAGAGGGGAAAAGCCAGGGCTTTCCAAGATGCCATCTTCCCCTCTGCACCCAGAAGGACCCTACGGAGGCCCCAAAAGAGATGAGCTGAGTATGTTCCAGTTAACACCATGGATAATGCATTGTTCATGGATGGTGAGATTCTCAGAAGCTTCATTATGAGCTAGGACACATTAGTCATTTCTGAGTTTCCCCTCATGACTACAGACTGTACAAGTAGAGGACTACTAATATGATTAGAAGAAATACTGGAAAATAAGCCTGAGTTCCAAGACACTAAGTGTTTCTGTGATGAGAAAATATATTAAATGTCAGAAAATGCAATGGAAATAAAAACACAAGCAGAAAATCAGACTAGTTCATCTATGTGTGCCCTCAAGAATTTAGAAATTTGGCCACGCATTGAAATGTCACCTACTCCAATGCTTCTGGCTGCATTTGGGGGCATGCCGACAGGCTGTGACTTAGTAATTCCTGAAAACCTTCCTTTAGAGGTTTTGAAATCGTATTTAATACAGAGGGTGTCATAAAAAAACCTCACTAATCATCGGTCGATAAAATGTATTCCCTTCCACACAGTGCCTTTTTAAAGCTCCAATCTGAAAAGCATTGCTTTCCTGTCACCCCCTCGGGGACCAAAGACACATTAATGTCAGGCCCACGAGCACAAAGGAAAACGAGAGGGTGACTTATCGCTGATAACTTTGTACCTTATATGTAGCCAGAAGGGGCATTTTTCTGGAACATAAAAAAAAAAAAATGTTTTTAATAAGTCAGTTTACTCTGTAATTCAAGAAAAAGAGAGTCTTCCTCTTCTCAGGATTCTCCCGATACCATATTGAAGGTCAAAACCAGCAAGCGTCCCCAGCAGAGGCAAGGACACAGAGAAAAATCCATGAGTCTGACACAGCAACGGGAAATGACGTTTGACGGATCTAAATCTGCCTTAGCAGGAAATGCGCCATGTCTATGCTCTGCCCCAGAAGGTGGAAACTTCTAGAACCCGTGTGAACGAGATGGAGCCGACGGATCGACTGGGAGAGCATCCGTTCCTCCACCGCATGTGCCTATTTTCCGCTCATCCCCTGCACCTTACCTGTCTTTTCCAACTTCCTTTGCTGTCTTTCTTTCTGCTTTCACATTTTTCCTCTCTCTTTCTCCCCCTCCTCCTAAGCAAGCTTTTATTTACAGTTGTGAGCCGCAGTCTGCTCGATTTCACTGAATTATCAATCTAATGTCAATCTGGGCAAAGAGGCTGCTGCCCTCTGCCCCCAACGGATGGGATGAGCGTACGTGAAAAGGAGCTAGTAACTTTGTAATGCCCAGCTAGACCTAGGTTCTCACAGGCTGAGAGATCCCTGAACACAGCCCAAGGCACCACCAGCATCCCTGTTCTCCGGTCAAGGGCGTTCATTTTCATCATGATTATATCAAGCAGAATTCCTAAAATGACACCAAGCTTCGTTGCTGATTGTCTGTTTCCTCCCCTTTAGCAAGACTGTTTCACTGAACATGCAGAAATCTGCCTACCTACCCAAAGAATGAAAAATGGGATTCTCTTGCGTTAGGAGCTTTTTACACAAAACGCTGCATTTCCATTTTCCTGCACTGTAATTTTTAGGTCACTACTTACTAAGCAAAGTTAGAACATTCCATTTAAATGTAAAATTGTCTTCTCCTAGGACCGGCAGAGCGGCGCTGCCACAAACAAACCAACTGAGCAAGTTAGACATTTAGTCTCTAATAAAAATAAGGACTGGGGCCTTATGCAGCCTGCAAGGCAATAAGCAGACCTTAATCTACCGCCTAATCATCTCCTAATAATGAGGCCATGCGCCTGGGAGACTTAAGACCCAAATCATGTCAAGGAGAAGATCTCTAACACACACTTCCCAAGGACAGGGTACCCCCAGCCACTGCCTCATTCCATTGACTAGGCAGCCAGAGCCCCCACGTCTGCAGGAAACCAGGGGTACCTATACAACAGTACTGACCACGAAGGTATGTTATCAGCAGGACAGCTGATGAGAAGCTACTTAAAATGTATACGAATACAAATATGACCCACAGCACAAGGCATTCTGAATTTTGTAGAAAGTAAAAGATTCAATTCAGGCCTTTAGAAGACCCAGGAAGGCTGGCCACCAGGAGATTATATGTGGATCAAATGAACTCTGCCTCTGCTTTCCTTGCTGACAAGAACTGGGAGGGTCCTAGATGTTGGGGCAACTTCCTTTTAAGGGCACCAAAGTCACTGAGGTAAGTTCTTCTTTAATGGTGACATAGATGCCAAATTAAATAAAACAGATGTGTGATGCAGCAAAAACTGAACTTCTCAAGTACGGCAGGCCCTACCCAGGTATAACAATCTCCCGGCACCTAGCAACCCAAACAAGAGGCTGGGGGGCCAAAGAATTCAGGCAGAAATACACTGCATTTGCCCCAGCTACCTATGAGTAACTTGTTTTTCCTAGATTTATGCACCATTACTCAAAACAAGGGATCTTAATCTTACAGTAGGTAAAATTATGCAAAACTTCATCGTAAATAAACAAGCAATACATATGAACAACGAAAAGAGGGTGTAGGTTTATGTACAAAAAAGGACAAAGTGTTATTTGGAAATTTAAGTGAATTTTTCAGAGTTGGTGTCTATGGTCATAAGACTCCAGTCATAGCCACGCTGTTTTCCATATTAATTCATACATAACACTGATACTGCTGTGCCTTCAATGTGCCGATTGTTCTTCAACATAGGAGCAAATGAGAGTAAAGAATGGCAATACATTTTTACACATATAATCAATATAAAACACATTCAGGTTTGCTCTTCAGGCAAACACGATTTTTAAAAGTCAATGTTTTCACTCTGAAATATGTGACTACTGCATATTCATCACATCTAAGTCGGGACTTTACTGCTTTTGACCGAAGTTTTTTGCAAATCATCCAGAAGAAAGAAGAGTACAGCGTGATCTTCAGAAAATGTTATAAAGATTCAGAAAGAATAAAGTCAGGAGTATCTAAATCCGAAAAGATGGAACATTTTAAGATTTCATTTATTAAAGGCATTGCGAGGCCACTGTATAATCATGCCCATGTAACTGTAATAGCCAACATTATATTAGCTCTGATTGTCGAGAAAGCCAAGGCAATGAAAAGAAGAGACATTAAAAGTTAACCACATGGTACATTTGGGAAACCATAATTAGTTTGATTTGGCCAGATCACAGGATACAAAGGAGGGGTAGAGGATAAGGCTGGGAGAAGTCTGCCCAGAAGGACTTTAAATGTCACATGAAGGGGGTTGTACTCATTGTAAAAGAGGCTGTGCTGACCCAAGAGATTCAAAGAAGAATGTGACATGGGTCTTGTTATTAGGAAACTTACAATGTAATGGAAGTGACTCCCAGAGAGGTTTATGAGCTAAAGAAAAGCAGGAGAGAAATGAATAGTGACGGGGGAGATGGGAAAGCCTTCCTCGAGTATGTGACAATTCAGCTGGGCCCTGAAGGGTAGGTAGAATTTTGACAGCAATGGATGGCAACGAAAGAGCATAATAGACAGAGAATGTGCAGACATGGAGGAAGAAAACCGTGGAGAATGAGAAGTTCAACTGAACTATAGGTTAAGATGCCTGGGAAGCACCACAGAGAAAGAGGTTCCCCTTTGCCTCTGTTATTCTCTACTGGCATAGCACTAATGATCTGCCATTATTCCTATCTGTTTGTGCTTATTGTTTGCTGTTTACTGTCTGTCTGTACCTCCAAACCAGGGGGTAGCAAACTTAAAAAACTGATGGTAAATATTACAGGCTTTGCAGGTCATATGGTCTCTGTCACAACTACCTAGCTTCGCTGTTGTAGCATGAAAGCCATAGACAAAACATAAATATGAGTGTGACTGTGTTCCAATAAAACTTTATTTACAAAAATAGGTGATGAGCAGGAATTGGCCCACAGAATGTATTTTGCAGACCCCTACTGTCAAATGCACGAGAACTGGGGCTAAGGCTGTCTATATACAGCACCTAACAGAACCTGCTGTGGCAGGCACTGAATGATTATTTGTTGAATACAAGAATGAAGAAGCAGTAAAGTGGGTTGAGATTCCATTCTGTAAGGAAATTTGTGTTTAAAGGTTGTTGTTTCTTTTTTAAGTAAGGTGTATTGAGATGTAACTAATACAGTAAAATTCACCCTTTTTAAAATGTATAGCTCAATAAATTTTGACATACAGTCATTCAAACATTACCACATACAGCACATTTCCTTCCCTCTAAAAACGTGTCCACAAGGACAGACATCCTTGTGTCCTTCACCCCCAGCCTTTGTTAACCACTGATCTGATTTCTGTTCCAATAATTTGATCTTTTCTAGAATTTCATATAAATATTTCATATCAAGATCCTTTTACTTTGTACAAAGCTTTTGAAATCCATTCATGTTGGTGTGTGTACATCTGTATTTTCTATTGCTGAGTAATATTCTATTTCCATTGAATGGATGTACCACAATTTGTTTTATCTTCTCATCAATTGATGAACATTTGTTTTCGGTCATTTGATGATTATGTATAAAGCTGCTACAAATATTTTCACACAGGTCTCTGTGTAAACTTAAGTATCTTTATTTCTCTTGGATAACCTAGGAATGAGATTGCTAGACCATAGCATAAGTGTATATTTAACTTTATAAGAAAATTCAAAAACATTTTCCATAGTGGCTGTATTATTTTACATTCCCAACAGCAATACATGAAAGTTCCAGTTGCCCTGCATCCTCACCAACACTTAATATTGTCAGTCTTTTTCATTTTAGCCACTGTCCACACAGAGAATGTGAACGATTATGCAGAAGCCAAGGAGAGGAGGGAAAATCCCGGGGCTAAATAAACTTATCATTACATCACTGAAATAAAGACTGGACGAAAGTGGGGCAAGAAGATTCCATGTGTTTCTCTCTCTCAGGGAAACAGTTGACAAAACCCCTATTTTTACTTAGGGGTTTTGTCAACATGAAACCAGGAGCAGAAGAAACTTTTTTTATCAGGTAGGAAATAGATGCTAAACTAATTTCTGTTGTGTCCAGTGTACAGAAGCTCCATCTGTATATGTACACAAGGGATACTGGGCAAAGCCCCACAGAGTTTGCAGGACAAAATGATGGAGTTTTTTAGTGGGTCGTGATTGGTGAGAGGTGTGACAGTGTGGTGGACAAACTGAAGGATGTAGAGGAAGAACACTGGTAGCAAGAAAGCCAATGGACCAAGAGTCAGGAGGATACAGATTCTGCTCAGCCCCTGCTAGCTCTGAAGCCCAAATTCTCTCTCTTTGCCTCAGTTTTCCCATCAGTAAAATGAGAGGATTAGACAAGATACATTCCAAGGTCCTCTTTGGGTTCTATAGTTTTGTGTCTCTGAGACTGGTCTCCTCTGGCCAGATTTCACCCCACTCTATCCCACCCTACCTATGGCCAGATTTTTAATGTCCTCTGGGTATTTTCCATAAAAATTGGGTGACACAAGATGGAAAGATATCAGACAGTGGTCATTCCGTTTCTGACCCCTTTAAATCCTAAAAAGAAAAATAATGTTCTGTTTCTCCAAAGGAAGAAAAAAACACCCACGTTATTAATGTATGTAAATAGTTGAGCAAATTAAAGGAATTTCCAGAAACAATGTAGGCTTTTCCAGTGCCTTAATGAGGAGAGACAGCAAAGATATTCAATTCATCCAAATTTGGGACACGCTAAAAGATAAATTTGTTATGTATGTTAGAAAATGTTGTTTTTGAATCCAGAAAAAGATTCCGGAGCTTTACAATAATGGGTATATGAGTCCTTGAAGGTATGGTTAAGAGATCTAAATTTGTTTAGGTTAGATAAAACAAAAAATCAGAAATAAAATTTCTTTCTTTCCAGCACAATCACCTTTTTTAACAGCTTTATCAAGGTATAACTAATATACAGTAAGCTGTACATAATTTAAAGTATACAGGTTAATAAATGCTGACATATGCAAACACCTGTGAAACCATCACCACAATCAAGGTAATGAACGTGTCCTTCACCTTCCAAAAGTACCTGTGCGCTTTGTACTGGCTCCCTCTGTAAATTCCACCGCACCCAACCCTGACACAGGCAACCACTGATCTACAAGATTAGTTTGCATTTTTTAGAATTTTATATAAGTAGGCTCGTATAGCATGAACTTGTTTTCATCTGGCTTTCTTCATTCAGCATAATTATTCTGCAGTTCTTCCATGTTATATGTATAGTTTATTCTTTTTATTGCTGAGTAGTATTCCATTGAATGGAATCGATCCACCACAGCTTGTTGACACATTCATCTGTTGATGGATATCTGGTTGTTTCCAGATTTTGAGTATTACAAATAAAGCAGGCACAGTCAGTTTTAATTCTTGCCTTTACTGTTTAGCAACTCCCCTGTTCTCTTTTAAAAGCACCTCCATACTTGGCCATGGTAAGGCTGAGACTTTCACACCATTCTCTCTCTTTTTGTGTAGGTTTTAACTTTTCCGTAATAACAAAAATTAAGCACTTTATAAAGTATTTTTGAGGTGTGTGTCAATACTAAAAATATCAAGTAATTCTATGGCTGAGCTAATGGGTCCAACTTGGGGCCTTTATTTAAAGAAGGTTTAAGTTCAATTCCATATTTGGTTTATTATAGTCATGAGGAGTGTTTGCTAAAAATACCAATTCTTTATCCTCTAAGAAGCAGTAAATCGGGTCACACCATCGAGTCATTAAAATAAGCAGGCAGTTTGGAAAACTCTGACTTCTCTTTCTGAAAGATCTAACCTCCCGTTGTGGTTTCACATTGGAAAAAGGGGAAAATAATTCTCCCACCGTCATCTCTTTCTATTCCTATGCTTTCCATTTCTCCTCCTTATTTCTCCTCCATCATTCTTAAGAGCTCAAATACACTCAAAATTATATCCAGCAACCAACTAGTTACAGAGGAAAACCGCCACGGAGAAACAATAGACAGGCACTAGAAACGAATCTGCGAATGAGAACCAACATTAAAAAAGGGGTAAAAATGTAAGTATAAAGAAAAATATGTGAGAAAATGAAAGAGTGGTCCTTATTATCCTCCCATTTCTCGTCTTTTGAATTAAGACTCTATGTAAGGTCACAGGAGACCAGCAGCATAATTAGAGGGATGCAAACAGAGTGATCCCGTCTCCGGTTGAGTTGGTTAATTCCAGGCATCCCAGGGCTAGTGACAGGAGCACCAGGTTTTGTCAGAACTTGCTTGGAATGCTGACCCTTACGCCTCTCTTCTCCCTCAGATAAACAACCTGATCCTCATGTACATACTAAACCCTGCCCCGGGCTCCAGGCTAAGTCCAGTTCTCAGTTTGGAAGAGTTTATTAGTAGAAGTAGTATTAATGAGTACTTACTGAGTACCTACCGCAGGCTAGGCAAGGTGTGAGACACTTTCATGTGTGATCTGCAACCAGGCTTATTCTATAAATAAGGAAACTCTGAATAACAGACAATTTAGTTGACTTGTCTAAGATCATGAAGACAGTATGATGGCGAAGTGAAGATCAGCAGTCAAGACTGTTTGACTCTCTAAACACAGCTTTTTCTAGAGGAGGCATAGTACTGTGGTGGAGGAGCTTGGGCTCTGGAGCCAGAATGTCTGGGTTCAAATCCTGGCTCTGCTACTTCCTGGTTATGAAACGTTTGGCAAGTTATTTAACCACTCTGTGCCTCAGTTTCCCCATTTACAACATGGGTTAGTAACAGAATCCACTTCATAGGATTTTTGTGTGGAGTAAACAAACTAATATACAAAAACACTGAGCCCATACTAAGTACCCCCAAAAGACAGCCATTATTACTCTCTGTGGGAGGAACAAGGGTCGAGACCATCAAGTTCTTTATGCTCTCGTGCACCAGTTCTAAGAACTAGTTGTCTCAGTTCATTTGGGCTGCTATAACAGAACACCAGAGACTGGCTGGCTTATAAACAGAAATTTATTTCTCACAGTTCTGAAGGCTGACAAGTGCAAGACCAAGGCACCAGCAGATTCAGGTCTGGTGAGGGCCTGCGTCCTGGTTCATAACGGGCTGTATTCTCTCTGCGTCCTCACATGGAGGAATGGCTGAGGGGGCTCTCTGGGGTCTCTTTTATAAAGACACTAACCCCACTCATGAAGGCTCCACTCTCAGGACCTAATCACCTCTAGAAGGCCCCACCTCCAAACACAATCACATTAGGGACTGGGTTGCAACATATGAATTTGGTGTGGGGGGCGGGGGGACATACACACTCAATCTATAGCACTAGTCATAACATCAACTTATTCCTGAGGTCAAGTTGCCTCCTTGTATTCAAGTTGCAGTGTCTTTAAAACAGGACCTGATGACCTACCCAAGTGCCCTTAAGTTTGGAACATCTTGCCAAGTTCTTCCTCTCGCCCCCCCTCCCCCGCCCCGCCCCGCCAACTCCTGCTTCGGAACTGGCATCTGGTCCCTGAGCTGGAGCACTTCCCATATGATTCCCTGATGCTGCCATCCATGCTACACTGTCTGCGTACCCCACCCTCTTGCCTTCCACAGGCCTCTCTTCGCCTCCTGATGGCCATCCCTGTTGACACCCACCTGCCTGGGCCACACTGGTGGCCTTGCACAGCCTGTTGTGCTTTCTAGGTGTGACTCCCTTTTATCACAAGCGGTGGATTTATCCCATCCCAGAGAGCATTTCCATCTCCTTCAAGGTTTTGAGCACCGCCTGCCCAATTTTGTCATCCATGGGATACTACAGGATGGGACAGAGCATATTTCTCATCATCATGGACACAGTTTTGTCTTAGCATAACCCCTGGGTACTGATATGTGGGTACTAAGAAAGGGAAGCATCCCTCACACGCCCCCATACCCAGACTCTATCAAGTGCTACATTATACTTGCTCTGTACCCTGTGTAAAAGAACAATAGTAAACTGTTGTGATGTAGCTTTATGAGCACACGAGCTCATTGACTATAGCAAAAAAAAGCTTCACCACCTTAACCAGCCAAAGATCTGTTTAAGCCTTACACTAATATTCAAAACTTTAAAGAGATACTAATTGCCTACTAGGTTCTCTAGCTATTGGCCTTTTGCTTGTTTAAAATAATTTTTACTCACAAAATATCAGAAGCCTAACAGGCAAATTTCACTTGCAAACACTGTTTCTTTCCTGTAGGTAATGACTGTTTTCAAAGAGACACTAAACAAACAGAAGGTTTAAAAACTGAGTTTTCCCCAATGTAACTCTTATACATGGCTGACAGCAGCATAAATATTACAATCACTTTGGAAAACATGTGCATAACTCTTCTCTCCTAGGCATATTCCCTAGAAAGACACTCTCACACGTGGGTAGTAAGAAACATGAAGTTTCCTAGCAACAGTGTTCATAAAAACAAAACTCTGGAAACAACTCATTGTGCATAGATCAAAGAATAGATAAATACATTATGGTAGATTTGTGTACAGGTTGTATTTATACTCTATAGCCATAAAAAATGAATGAATTACAGTTATATGAATCTCAGGATCAAAATGTTGAGTGAAGAACAGCAAGCTCTGCAATACAATGGGGGGAAAATAGTGTTTTCGACAAATGATGCTGGGACAAATGAATCGCCATGTGCAAAAGAATGAATTTGGATCACTACCCTATACCATATACAAAAATTAACTCAAAATGGACCAAAGACCTAAATAAGAGCTTAAACTATAATTCTTAGAAGAAAACATAAGTATAATCTTTGTGATCTTGGATTAGGGAATGATTTCTTAGATATTACACCCAAAGCACAAGGAACCAAAGAAAAAATAGATACAGTGGACTTCATGAAAATTAAAAACTTTCGCACTTCGAAGGACACTATTAAGGAAGTAAAAAGACAACACATAGAATGAGAGAAAATATTTACAAATCATATATCTCATAAGAGTTTTACATCCAGAAAACAGAAAGAACTCTTACCACTCAACAATAAAGACATTGAATAGAAATTTCTCCAAAGACAGACAAATAGCGAATAAGCACATGAAAAGATGCTCAACATTATTATTCATTAAGGAAATGTGAATCAAAACTGCAATCAGATAGTACTTCACACCCACAAGAATAACTAGAATCAGCAAGACAGAAAGTAACACGTGTTGGCAAGGATATGGAGATACAGGAAGCCTCTACACTGCTGGTGGAGATGTAAAACAGTGCATCAATGGTGGAAAAGTTTGGTGGTTCCTCCACAAGTTAAACAGAATTTTCACAAGACCCCTCAATTCTTTCCCTAGATAAAAAATCCAAAGAATTTTTTAAAAGCTTGTACACACGCATGTTCGTAACAGCAGTCTATCCAGAAGAGCCCGAAAGTACACACAACCCAAATGTCCATCAGTTTCCTCAAAGAATAATCTCAGCAAAGGTTTTGTCATTCCCAGCGCCAGCTATCATTAAAGACTCCATTTCATACAATTAAACAATTATAATATGAAGCATATTTTACTTTCAGAACTTCCACATTTCATTCTGAAACTTTATCTCCCTTTCATAAATCTGCTTTTAAGGACTCAGGATATAGGTGGAATGAGAGCAAGACTTCCTTTTTTACTGGAACTAATGTATTTTTAAAGCCCTGACTTAAATGATATCTTTAGATTATCACACATTCTTATCCAGGCTCTATTAGTTTCTGAATATTCATAGAATGACATCTTGGAGTTCATTTTCACAAGATACAGTGTAGATAAACACAGAAGCTTTCTAAAAACAATCAAGGTTTCCCTCGAATAGCTCTAAGGTAATCTAAAATTGTATCTATGTTTCCAGTTTTACCAACATATGGCAGGCAAATATAAATAATTTGAACTTAAACACTCTCTTTCCATTAAGAAGGTCAATATTCTTATTTTATATCACAGTTCCTGAGATATATACGCCAAAATGTATCATTCCAGTAAGTGATTTAGGAACATATATTTATTTCAGAATCAGCTGTCTATATTGGTACAATAAGCTTGATAATGAACAAATGTCAACTTCTCTCTGGCTGTCGAAAGCAATGGTTTTGGAGAAAGCAAACAGAATTTACAGCCAAAGATCCCTGGGTTTAAATCCAGCTCTGCCATTGACTGGGTGACTTTGGCAAATCCTATGAGCCTCAATTTCCACCTATGTAATCTGAAGATGAGAGGATTCACCCTGGAGGACGACAGTAAGGATGAAAGAAGATAATTAACACAGTGGTCCTGGCACACTAGAACGTTCCACTAATGTTGGCCCTCTGTGTCTTCCCTCCCCTGTGAAAGCAAAGCATTACTAAGTAAATGTCTACACAGACATAATTTTAATTGTTTAGACACTAAAAAAAAATTGGCTTCACCATTTACTAAATTTTCTCCTCCGCATGCTAAATTATAATCTTAGCTAAACTGTTTCACAAAATATCTAATGAGAACCTTATCTTAAAAATTAGAACTAATGAGGAGTAGAGAATAATCCTTTCTTAAGCTTATTAATGTAATTGAGGGCTTCATCTCTACACCCAAATGCGTACTGGTTTCTGCAACCAAGGTAAGCAGTTATGGCCTCTATTTTATGACTGGGATGCTACTGAAACATCGGTGGCTTGCATAAAGACAGAAAGACATGCCTATCACTCCTGCCGCTAAGTTAAGAAGAGTAGCCAGCATGGTAAATAACAAAAGCAAGAATCAAAAACATTTCGTGGAACTTGAAGTCAGCATTCCAAGTCCCATGGTAATGGCCATTGTTGCTATAAGCCTGCTTGTTTTTGTAGGTCTCATACACACCCGAAAGAGAGGCTTGGCAGTGCCAGATCTCCTGGAGTAAGACCTGAGTGGGGTGATCACCTTACCAAAAGCAGCCAGGAGTTTGATGCAACTTCTGAAAACAACAGTGTTGGCGCCAGAGCATCAGCAAAGCGTGAAGTGCTGAAGTAACAGGTGCCATGACCCCAGCACTCTTCTCCAGCCTGGGGGGCCCAAACTGGCCCCTGCCTATCTTTGTAGGGCCTGTGAGCTACAAATAGTTTTGCATTTTTAAGTAGTTGAAATCCATCAAAATTAGAATAATAATAATAAATGTGAAAATTATATGAAATTCAAATGTCGGTGTCCATAAATAAAATTTTATCGGAACACGGCCATGCCCATTCATTTACGTATTGGGTTTGCCTGTTTTTGTGTTACAGGTCAGAGTTGAGTTGCTGTGACAGAGACCTTATGACCTGTAAGTCTAAAATATTTCTATCCGGCCCTTTACAGGAAAAATTTGCTGACCTTCTGCTTTGGAGCATTGTGTTGAATGTTTTTTAAAGGGTGAAAAAAAGGAGGATCATGGGAATGGGGAGGGAGTCTGGAAACCATTTCATAAGGTGAATCACTGAGGGAATTGTGGATATTAAGCTGTAGAAGAGAAAACCAAAGGATGGCATTATAGTTTTCTTTAAATATTTAAAGAGCCAGCATAGGGAAGTGGCTTGTGTTTGTGTCACTCTACAGGGGAAAATGAGGAATGATCATAAAAGTTCTAGGGAGGCAGATATTAACGAAGCATAAGAAAGCATCTTTGAACCCGTGGAAGTAGACAATCAGGGAAGACGTCCTATTGTAAAAGAGTGAGCACCCTGCCATGCTGATGTTTAGGCTAAAAAGCAAGATGATTGCCATGCAAGATTGCTATAGAAAGGATTCTTACAGTGGGTAGGAAGCTAAACTGTTTTAACACTTGGGTTCCTCCTATGATTTTATCTCAAAAGAAAGAAAATGATCATCAACAGCAGGTGAGAACTTAATGACAAGTCAATGGAAACAATTTTTACTAACACACTCACCAAGGATTATACCCTTAAGAGAAATACAAATATATATATGTATGTGTGTATATGTATATATACACACGTGTGTAAATGGCACACTAAAAAGGTCTTCCATTTAAATAAAGAAAACATCAGCTATAAAAAGAATCACATTAAGAAAAGAAGGGTTATTTTTAGAAGAAGGGCTCCAATTACACAAAATAAGGAAAGGACATCCACTGCTAAATAAAATGAGCTAAAATCTTTCCCTGTGTTATGATAGGGAATCAGTATGGCTCTGCTTAAAAGAGGGAGAGTAGTCTATATATAAAACGGAAAGGGGAGGAATGTGTTTAAAAAAGAAAAAAAGAACGTGCTAAAATGGGCACAGTTGGGTGATTTACTTCCCCTGGACTTCTTCATAAAATAGTTTTACGAACATCACAAAGCACAGCCACCTGTTAAGCTGTTATTTTGGCCTATCTATTTTCAATGGCAATCTTGACATCCAAGCAAGAGATGCACCAACATAGCAACATAAACATCGCAGTCTTGGAAAATAAAATGTTAAGAAACAATTCATAGCCCCTGCAGGGCTGGAAATAAACTAATCCTTAAGTGTTCATTACTACGACATAACATTCCCATTGGGCAAACTCAGATCCTGCAGGCACCTCAGGATTCCTTCCCATCAGCCATTTGGAAAGTAGAGACTTTAAAATGTCTATTATACTAGATGGTCCCCCTAAAATAAAGATATTTAAAAGCGTGATGTCTCATTCTGCGCATGGCTCAGGGAATGCATGATTACCAGGTGTTCAAGCAGCACCCATGGGTGGAAAATTATCAGCACCCCATACATTTGTAGGCTCCATATCTCATGTAATCAGCCCCTGATGGAGGTGAAAAGAGAGGTAGTTGACAACTGGGGACATTGAGGCACAGGAAAATCGAGTCTTCCTAAATCAATTCATGGGTTTATACAAAGCGAGGACTCGGCTAGTTCTTCTAACTCCAATTCCATGCTCCTCACTGTACCGTACCAGAAACCCCAACTTAGGGAATCACAGGCTCAAGGAGATAAAATGCCAAGGTGTTTAATTAAATTAAAAGGTAGAGAAAAATGGGGGTCGGGGGGGATGACATTTGAAAGTGATTATGCCTCTTTTCAGGGATGAAAATCCCTGTGGGAGGTGGGGCAATTACTAGGACTTAAAAAAAATGTGTCCATTGTCAGATGTGGCTGACTTGCAATACAAATAAACCCAAGGAAAGCAAAAAGAAAGCTAATCGTCCAGCTTGAAGATGAGACACATCCAAAAGGTGAGTCATAGGGTGTCACGGGGTGGTGGCATGCCATCAGGAGTCTGCATCAGGGTGAGCAGGTTCTATCCTAGGGTGGATCCTGAGCCCAGCGGTCAGCAACATAGACCTGAACTCCAGCCCCAACCACAATTCATTAGCCCTGACCAGCACATCTCGCTGCCTCTTTTTCACTTTGTTCTTAAATTTTTTCAGTAAGAGTGGCCTTACTAAAGCCCCTGGGCAGTTCCTTCTCCAGGTCCACAGAAAAGGTTGTCCAACAGCCAAAACAACACTGAGTATAGCCACCCTGCAGATGCAAAATAGATGAATCTATGATGAAGCTCCTGTGATGCCAGAGATCTGGCTGCTTTTGATCTAAAAAAGCAGTTTTAAACCCTTTTGAAAAATAAGATGGTTTCTGACGGACGTGACCATCACTGCTTTTTTTTTAAAAGAACCCTAGAGGAGCATGGGCAAAAGGCTGAGCACCTACGTAAATAATGACTAATTTTAAATATACTTGACCATTTTGGAAGTGTTTTCTTTGAAAGACTTAAGGGGATTATTCCATTTGGACAATGAATAGCCTAATTTCTGGGTTTTTTTTTTTTGTTAAAACAAAACAAAGCAAAAACAACCAAGCTCCTTTTCAGCCAGAGCTTGGCAAGATATCTCTAAGTGCACCTATATCTGCAGTACTATAAGTCATAGTGCTAAAAAATGTAATTACACTCAGCTGTGTCCAAGTTTCCATCAAACACAATCCAAAAGAGGTGAATTATTAAATCCTGAATCTAAAAGTTTTTCATTTTGGACACGATGCCTCTTTATGAGCAGCAAAGACATAATATCAAAAAATGGGCATTCGTCATGGTCTTCTATAGTCCAGGGTTTAGGTCTCCAGCATGCACGGTACAATCTGTACCCTACTCATTAAATGTAATTCTAGTTACCCAACTCTGCACTTGAGGAAGGAGGGGATTAAATAACCATACTTCATTTCTTTAAACCTGTCTCGATGAGTAAAAGAACAGTCTATTTTCACAGCACCTTTTAAGTATTGATAATCCACTCATATTCACTGCGTCACTTTTAAGGAGGCTGAAGTACACCAGAAAGATGGATACGTATGAGGCTATATTAAGGGGCCACAATTAGTCTTTTCATCAGCCCTGGCATCATTATTTCAGATCAGGGCAAACTCTGCAAAATGTTCCTAATGGAGGACTGTGCCACCAGGGACTACCCACAGGGGACTCGACACATTTCAGAAGACACATCCCTGTCTTCGGAACTACCTGTCCATACGAACAGGTGATTACATCTTGTTTTCTCAAACATCTATCCAGTGCTGTTTCTCTATCTCAATTACTAATTGCTGGGTTAATAGGAGTTCCGTTTCCTGTGATTCTGTTTTGCAGATGTTTAATATTACAGGTGTGTAAGAGGTTAAACACACCTGTGAGGTATCCCAGGCACACTGGAAAATGCTTCTCAGACTGGACTGAAACTGTGAGGACCAGCGATTTTCCAGACCCCACCACTTTCCTGGATAGTACACAGAACAAGCTGCTCCTTGAGGGTGCAAGGACCATCATCCTGCAAAATCGAATGAAATCCAGGTTGTTGGCTAGTGAGTTGAACACTCTATCTATAGACATCATTAAGAGAATTTACAATAAAAATGTTACAATTAATTGATTAATAAGCCATCAAACTGACATCAATTTCTCCTGAAAAAAAATCCAAGAAAGAAAGACAGCAAGCAAGCAAGCAAGCAAGCAAGCAAGCTAATGTTTTAACCATATTTCTTTATTCAGAAAAAGGGATCAATTAATGTCTATTTCTACCTGGTACAGGAATAAAGCATTGTCATTAATTAAATATTCTGTCACCTACTTTAATAGAACACCTGTCAGTGCCAACCCTGTTTATTTGAAATGCTTCTAAAATGCACCGGTACATTTTCCTGCCTTATTAAGTATTCTGAACAAAGATGTACATTTCCTGTTAAATGACAACAGTAGGTACTCCTGAATTTAAGTTGTCAAGCACTTCAGCTGTTGCTGCAAAGGTACAGGTCATTAACTGACTCATTAATGTCACTCAAGAGATGGGTATAGGCCCATCTTGTCATTTTCTACCTTTGAAAGAAAGCAAAATTCAGGAAAAAGTTCTAGCATGCTTAAAAACAAACAAACAAACAAACAAAAAACCAACCAGATACCTAAAGTAGTAAATTCATAGAAACAGAAAGTAAAATGGTGGTTGCCAGGCGCTGGAGGGAGGTGGGATAGGGTGTTAGTGTTTGATGGGCACAGTTTCACTTTTGCAAGATGAAAAGAGTTCTGCTGGTGGATAGGGTGGTGATCGTGCAACAGTGTGAATATACTTAATGCCCCTGTGTACTAATAATGGGTAAAAAGGCAAATTTTATGCACTATGTAGTTTACCACAATTTAAAACAATTATTATTAAAAAAAAAACTGATCAGAATGTACATAGCCAATGAAGTGTGGTCCCCTTCAAATAGTTCATTTTAGGTGATTACACTGACACAGAACAAAACATCATTGAAATCTCCACCGTGGGACTCAGGGCAGGTTTCGCTTTTTCCATTGTTTCAACATGATTGATAATGATAAATGTCTTTTGAGGATAATTTTTCATTTTGAAAAAAATTTAACAGCTCCATTTTCAGAAATACAATTGTAATGAGTTAAAATTTCTGTATTTTAGTCCACATGAGGTATGACTATAAAGGAAGAGTATTAATTTATGCACGTGCTGGGTAAACTGGCTCTGGAGGCGATGTTAATAAAAGGTGAGCCCTCTCAGCAGGAAGAGTAAATATACAGCTTTAAAGAGTATGTTCTGATCCTTTTTCATGCCCTCCAATTTGCTCCTCCACATGAAGAGTTTTCAGTTTTCAACCAAATGTGCCAAAAACATGGTATGGCATCTCTGTTCCATAATTATTTTTAGATACTTAGTTTGAGAAACCCATGGTTGTTCATCAGTGAACCTCTCTGCTGACGATGTCTACGAAAGACAAAGGTTTTACTGCCATTAAAAGGAACAATTTTCAAAAGTGTAGAGGTGGTTCTCTTTTTAGAGCTGAGCTACAAAAGTTATTTTCAAAGGAGTATGATTCATTTATCAAAGTTAAGCTGAGGAATGTCACTTGGTTTAATGGTTGGGTAAAATCGATCGTCCGGTGGGAGATAAAACTTGACCACTCTCTTGGCTTAACTGGAATCCAAGATCAACTATTTCCTTTGATAATCCTGAACAAGTTATTTAATCTTTAATACATTTTTTAAATTGTGATAGAACTAAATAACCTCTAGTGCTCCTTCCAGCTTTAGGATTCTCGGCAAAGTAGTACTGGGTGGAGCAAAGAGCAAGGGCTATGGAGTTGGATCACCCAGGTGTGAATCTAGATCTACCACTGACTATTCATGCAACCACCCACAGTCTATATCTATAAAATGGGATGATAATGTCTAACACATAGGACCATTATGAGGACTAAGTGAAACGAGAAGGCACTCGACAAATGTAATTTTTCTCTTTCCCTCCTTTGCTTATGAAATGTGACTGACATCAGTACACGCATATAAAATATAAATGAAATTTCAAAACACTTTCCAAACAGAATGTTTCATAGGATGCACTGCGAAAGCAAATAGGGCCGACTATTTTATTATGTGCATAAAAGCAAGGTTAGTGCAAGGCCACACTCAACTAAGACCTTGTGACACAGCTCTAGTCCCTCAGAGCTGGGATCAAGAAAATCAATTAACATAAGACATGAAGACAGAGATGGCTCAGATAAGCAAAATGAACAGTGCAACCCTCAGCTTCTGAGGCCCTGTGGACTTCTCCATGATACTTTTTAGAAAGCTTGGGTACAATACTCATTAACATATCACTGTCTCTATAAACTTTATACATAAGTTGGAAACCTTGCCAAAGAATCAAGAGATAAGTGAAACTTTGCCATTTCAAAAATAAATAAGTCAACCCCACTACATGGCTTAAAACAAGAAAGTAGTGGACAGCTTTGGAGAAATACCAACAATCCAGCCAACAATATCCAGTGCTCTTGAAGGCTTCAACAACTTCATCACATAGCTGTCCCCCTCGTCCACACACCCATCAGCACTTTCATTTTTGGTGATTTCAGTTACCTGTGGTCAACCAGGGTCTGAAAATTAGGTGGAAAATTCCAGAAAGAAACAATTCATAAGTTTTCAGTTGTGTGCCATCCTGAGTAGCGCGATGAGATCTAGCGGGTTTCCGCTCTGTCCCACCCAGGATCTGATTCATTCTTTTGCCAGAATATCCACGCTATAGACGCTACCTGCCCGTTAGTCACTCAGCAGCCGACTGTCGCAGCATCACAGAACTTGTGTTTAAGTAATCCTTATTTTACTTAATAATGGTCCCAAAGCCATTCATATAACTTTTATTACATATGTTGTTATAAGTGTTCTATTTTATTATTAGTTACTAATGTTAATCTCTTACTATGCCTAATTTCTATATTAAGCTTTATCATAGGCATGTATGTGTAGGAAATACAATGCAGGGGTCCACAAACACCGGGCCACAGACTGGTACTCATTAGGAACTGGGTCACACAGCAGCAGGTGAGCGGCAGATGAGTGAGTGAAGCTTCATCTGTATTTGCAGCCGCTCCCCAGCACCAGCATCATGGCCTTAGCTCCACCTCAGATCATCAGGCATGAGATTCTTATAGGAACACCAGTCCCTGGTGCTGAAAAGGTTGGGGACCGCTGACATAGTGTACGTAGGGTCTAGTACTATCTCGCAGTTTCAGGCATCCAACTGAGAGTCTTGGAACACACCTTGCAGATAAGGCAGAACTACTGTATCAGCATCTGAGTTAGTGGTGACTTCTTATTCCCATGTTTATATATTTTCTTCTAATACATCAATTCGTTCTTTTTGGTGTAAAAACATAAACTAGTGCTCAGAAACACCTGGATCTGACCTTAATACAGCAAATATAATCAGACCTGAAGTGTGTGTGCGTGTGTGTGCGTGTGTGTGTGTGTAGATGACATGGGGCAGGGGAGCAAATTAGGTGCTTAAACAACATTATTATAGGTTATCATCAAATTACATGTGTTTGGCTGATCTCACTTCTCTAGGTGATTCATTCTGGGAAAGAAACAACACCCTAAAGATCATCAAATATAATTCTAAAGGACTTAAAGGATGATTAAGTTTTTCTCTTTGCCTGGAAACAACAGGAATTCTAGAAGTTCATGCTGTACCCAAATTTAAAAGGAGCAAAAAAAGAAAAAGAAATGAAGAGTCATTAGATAAATTTGATCAAGAACTTACGTTAGCTACTTGTTTAGATATATGAGTCGACTTCCACTAAAGTCTCAAAAAAAAGTTTTAAGAGCAGGCCCCCTTTGTCAAAGTGCTGGGAAATGAAAGAATGAATCACTTTAATACTTGATGTCAAAATCTTGGTGAGTTCTGGCTTTCGTGTTTCTAGATCAACAAACGGCACTGTATAATGTTGCACAGGCAGTCAGCCAGGAAGTGGCGGGTGATCCTAGACTCCTTCCTCTGTCATGGGTAAAGCCAGCAGCCAAGATAGCATGTCCTGTGCAGTGGGGCTCCCTTCCGCCACCCCGGGAGATGTGCCCAGCCTGCAGAGGGGTGATTTTGCCATCCTAGACTGAGTCCATTGAGACATAATTTAAATAGCTAGTTGGCCTCCTTTACAATAAAGCTTATGATGGGAAGTCTTGGGGACATCTGCCTGAGATAAGTGCGGCGGAGGATTCAACCCCCCCGTGGAACCATTTCCTCCTCCAGAATGTATTCTAGGATTCACTCTGCTAGCACCTTATTTCCTGTTGGATGAGCATAGAAAGCAGAGAAATGCACTTGGAGCCACAGCAGAATGGTCTCCAGGTACTGTTGCTTCATGATTGCCACCAGCCCCTGTCCTCTTGGGGACAGAGAACTTAAGTACGAAGTTCTGACCTAAATTGCAGTCATTCTGATCCAAATCTGGCAAGTTTTTCCCCCACCCTGCTACAGAAGAGAACAACCTCCTCTGGAAAGCTAAACTCACAGGACAAACAGAGCCATCTCCTTGAAGATATGATTCAAATTCAGCATTTTCTGTCAATGGCTCTTTCTGAACACAGACGTCTGTTCTGCTGGAAAACACCCGTAGGCTCCTCTATTTAAAAAAAAAGAAAAAGAAAAAAAAAAACCCAGCTCTATTGAGATCTATTTTATATATCAACAGAATGGTTTTTAATGTATTTACAGAGACTTGTGCAACCATTGCCATAATCTATTCTACAATGGCAACAAAACTTCTCCAATGGCTTCTGGACCATAAGCTTTAGCAGTGCAGGGGATACTGCCTTATCTGCTGCTCCATGCCTGGCACATAGCAGGAGTCCACTAAGTATCTGTGATATGCACGCTTTCCTGCCACCCCAAGTACCAATCTAAATACAAGAAATAAACTACTTCTCTCCTCCAATGTTCAACCCAGCTAATTTCTCTGTGGTGGGAAGAACGGCTCCTAAGATTCCTGCTACCTGGTGTGCACACCCTGTATATGTATAATTCCTTCCCTATGAATGTGGGTGGGCCTGACCTAAACAGGCCAGCTTTTTGGAAAAAGAGTCTAGAAGTCAGGGACAAAAAGTCAGAAAGATTCAAAGTTGCAGCAGATGCTCTCCTACTGGCCTTGAAGGGGGAACATGCCATGCTGTGGAAAGGACCACGTGGCAGGAAACAGCAGGTGGGCTCTAGAAGCTGGCCCCTAGCTGACGGCCAGCATGAAAGCGGAAATCTTAATTTTGCAACCACAAGGTTATTTCTGCCAATAACCACACGAGCTCAGAAGAAGACTCCAAGCTCCAGAAGGAAATGCAGCCTGGCGGACACCTCAATTTCAACCTGTGAGACTCTGAACAGAGAATCCAGCCATGCCAGCTCCAGACTTCTGGCTTACAGAGACCGTGAAACAATAAATGGCTGTTGTTTTAAGCTGCTACGTTTGTTACACAGCAATAGAAATCTAATACATTCCTCTAGGATTTAGGAAGAAAGCAAAATGATTACACGAACTCCCAGGAATGACTGGCCTCAAACTTCTCAGCTGTGTCACTGAGGAATTTTAAAATGAAGATGTTTTTAATATAAAAGAATCTCTAGTTTGCACAACTACAGGCAGTATAAAACTTAAGTGAAAAAAAATTTCAACAGTGTGATGGAAGACAGGGTCGGCTTTCTCCTGACAGATTCCTGTGTTTTCAGCTGCTTTCTACCTGTTCACTCAGCAGGTACCAACTATGTGACAGACCTGCGAGTTATGCAGTACGACCGCCCTGTCCAGTACGGCAGCCACCAGCCACCAGCCACATGTGGCCCCTGAGCACTGGCTAGTGGAGACTGAAATGTGCTGCAAATGGAAAATATATACCAAGACTTAGTATGAAAGAAAAATAAGTTAAAATATCTTGTCGGTATTCTCCTAGGTGGATTACACATTGAAAAGATAGTGACAGAGAGAGGTGACAAACAAGGCACCAAGTAAGTACATGTGACAATTGCTCTGCCGGAAAGAAAGAAGTGCAGAGATAAAGGGTAATAGGGAAAAACTATTTTAGAGGAGTGGTGAGGAAAGCGGTCTCCGAGGAGGTAACATTTCCACTCATAAACCCCCAAGTTTTCTGTAAACTTTCAAGTTTTAATACATGACAGCAGCAGGGGCTGGGGAGCCTGACAGGCCTGACAAAGGTAGTCGGTCATTTACAGGGCCATTACGTTGCACTGTTCCCAGTGGGCTCCGTGTAAACGGCACCCCTGGAGGTGTGCACCCCGAGATACTGTTTGTACCCGTTTCTGTAAGTTGGAGGCTGTGTGGTATAAAAAGTCAAGCTTCCAAGATAAATTCTTCAAACAACTTTACATTCTCCAGATACCATTTATTTTCCAGTTTTAATACTTATAACACACTTGGACCTCATCTACCATGTGGCCTACAAAGAAAATCTCCACTGGGAAATACCACAAAATTCCTGACTTCATGCATAAGACAGGGAGGGCAGGCAGCTGGCAGCCTGCAATCTGAAATTCTCTTTTTCCTCTCCCAGTGGGCTGAATTTGCTCAAGATATGGAAAACCTTCCTGACTTCTTGGCTACAAATCAGCTGATTTTGATGTGTCTTTTTCTCCGAACAGAGGCAGAAGTGTTAGCTGGTTTTCAAAAAAGTTTTCAGTTACTTGACTGTACAGACCTCCAGGCAACGGAAAGCAGGCCGAAGCCCACACAGGCCAGCCCGGGCACCTGTGCCCTCACTCAGGCGGCTAAAGCAATGAACCTCAACGGACTCTTCCAGTAATCACTGCCCCCGAAAAACACGTTTACTGCTTGTCACTGTGCATACACTTTTATATTTAAAACAACATCTTTGTGAACCCTCCTGCCTGTACGCGCTCGCGCACGCACGCGCACACACGCGCGTGCACACACACACACACACACACACACATTTTCCTAACTGATACTCTGGAGCCATAGGGAGGATTGTACAGAGGTTGAATATTGAAAATATATTACTTTTTAAAAAGCTGCTTACAAAAAATAGTATTCTCCATTCACCTGAAATGAGAGCCTTTCTCAAATGAAGATGACTCGCCTTTCTCTGAATATCAATAACACTCACTTAATCAGACAGGGTTTCTAAGTTGATTTGTAAGAGCTTTAAGGACTCACTCCATGCCTTCTTAATGAAAAGCAAAAGTTAATTACCCCCCTTTTGACTCGGGTTTTGTTAACAATAGTGAGCATTTTATTTCAAGGCCCAGAATCTGTTTCATGTGACGGGCACTCACACCCAAATCACAGGGAAAATGGACCGTCCTTCATACACAAAGTCAATTTCACTGACCAGCCAGGAGGACAGCATCTGTTCCCTGTTGTCTGATCCATTAGTGGTGAAAGGTTTGCACTTATCCATTAACCCCCCTCTCCCCGCTCCCCGTGCCCTTCACCACCAAAAGGGAGCTTTGCAAGAGAGCTGGGCAGCATGAGGAAAACTGTTTCCTGACTGTGAAATAAGCAAGAAAAACTACCAAGATGGCCCAGAAATCCAACTCAGGACCCTGGCACTGGTTCCTCCCAACTAGACTAACAGGGGAAAAAAACAGTCACAATAATGCTCATTCTTAAGAAACATTTTCAAAATTATGTTTAAGAGGAATCCTGGGGAAGGTCTACGAGATTAATCCAAGGAGCCTTTATATTCAGAGGTGTCACTTTGCACAACAAAAAACCAAGTGTCAACACCAGAAATTCTTTCCTTAAAAAAACTTCTGCCCCAATGTCTTTGCAGATGCAGTCCTCGAAAACTGTTTAAAACAGAGGCTAAGAAGCACTGTTGGGCATTTTGGCGTCTCCATTTATGTCATTCCAGAGACGGCACCACCCCGATCCCAAATCTGTTCTCAGAAATGTGCGTAAGAAACGTCTCTGGGGACCCGGGGAGCCTGGATAAAGTGCACTGGCTCCCTGCCAGGACAAAGAACAAAATAATATTCTGTATTGAAAAAGTGGTTTTCTTTTCTTTCCTTCTCTTTTCTTGAAAAGGAGAGGAGTGTTTCTATTTTTCATTGTGCATCAAATCCCTAAAGACCACAAATAAATCCCTAAAAGTACACACATTAATGTAAATGCAGTCAGAACAGGAACTGTTAAAACACCAAAGCAAGCAATGAAAACAAAAGGATTCCTGCCTTAGGTCATATTAGGGATGTGCTGAGCTTTAGGAAAATGGTTATTTTACTTGTAAGTACCTGTCAGGGAGGGGTGATCTTCAGATGGTGCTTTAAGGAGTCATGAAGTTGGAATTTGGGATTGGGATGCTGGAACCAGTGGCAGCACCAAAGGAGTGGCTTGGGGAGGTAGGGGTCCATAATCTCCATGGAGCCACACATCTAAAAGTCACCCCAAATAAACATACAATCTAAGGAAAACCAGTGGGCTTGTTATACAAAAGTAGCTTCAGATAGAACCCTCTGGTCACTCTTCCAGTCAGCTGACTACCCCTAAAGGTCGCCTTAGTAGACAAGGTCAGAATCTCCAGCCCACCTTCAACTAGAGATTGCTCAGCATATTTGCCCTGCACATCAGGCTTAGGGATAATATTTCTTTCCAACAAGGAATCCCAGTGGAGGGGAGCGGGGCAGGGGTGAACCCCTGACCTATAGTTAAACAACTTTGCAACTCAGAAGATGGGGTTCTGGCCCAGACTCTGCCCTTAGCTATAAGATGGGATACTAACTGAACCTTCTACAATTCCAGTCTTCTCCACAAATGGCTAGACTATAGATGACTTCTAGTAGCCCTTCCAAGTCTAAAATTCCAGAGTCTACATCACCAAATGTTGCAAATGAAGACAATGACGACTGTCTCTTTATGACCAACTATCAGCCCCCAGGGCCCTTTCCTGCACAGATCTTACCAATGAGCTTACATTTAGTTCAGAGACAATGGTGTTGAACATAAACGAGGAAACTATTCTAATGAAGCTTTATATTGTTTTAGGTGTTAATTTCAGAATAAAGAATTATAAGAAGTGATTCTGAAATTAATATCTAAAACAATACAAAACACCAGCTAATCTAAACTGTAGTTCAGCTTTCTTTTCTTCATCTCTTAGAGTTGTTCTTTCCTGGAACTAGGGGACATCTGATGAGTTAAGTAAGGCTAGAGAAATAGTAGAAACAGTTCAAAAGATCTTTGATTTTTCATTTAGTCGATAGCATTGACGTTATCTGTTTTCAAAAAATGTTTTTTCCTTTTGCTGGAGTAAATGCTAGTGACAATCAGAGAGCAGAGCGAGGGAAAACAAACAATGGTTTTTACCACAGCTCTGGTTCTGGCTTGGCTATTAACTAGTTGTGTGGCCTGGTGTACGTTACTTAACCATTCTGAATCTCAGTTTACTCACCTGCAAAATGTGGATAATAACACACCAGTCCCTCTTACGCTCCCCTCTGCCAGGAGTTAAATGGCATAAGGCCAGTGAAATGAAAAGACACACACAGCGCTGGTTCTCTCGGTGACTCTCCAAAGCAAGGGCATTTGCCTCATTTTCAAAAATACAGACACTGCTACTAATTAACTATGGTAGTTAAACAGAAATAAGTTCCAGAAGTTCCACATAGGTCCGTGAATTGGGCCTAAAGCAAATCAAGAGTTGAAGCAAAAGTCAGGTGTCTAAAAACCCACCTATGCTGACGACACCCATTTTTCTGAAGACACCTGTTTCCCAGTTTTCAGTGTTAAGGTGGGCAGGACACAGTGCCAAGGGGGATCATGGAAATCGTGGGGTTCACTACCAGTCAGACCCTAAGGGTCTCACCTCTAGCGAGCTGGGCCTAGTTTCCTCATCCATCATCTGGTTTGGTTCATCTCAAGCCTTCCAGTTTGAAATCTCTATCAATCTAAACCACCCCCGCTCCCACTGCTGCTTCTCTGACAGAGTAGAAAAGCACTTTAGAAGAATATGACCTTACAGAAACTGAATCACGCTTTAGTCCAAATGAATTATACATTAATTAAGTTATAATTATACATTATATTACAGGTGGAGGCTGATTTCATTTGCCAATTAAGAAAAGAGGGCCTCCACCTGTACCACTCAAATGTGATTACTTCACCAGGAAGTGGTGGGTATTTAAGAACCAAAAAAAAAAAAAAAGTGGGAGAAAGAGCTGTGCTTGTGTGTTCAAGAAAGCCTGAGAAGGGAACCAACCATAACAGATTTTGCAGGCAATCGAGAAGATTCTAGAACTGGTGATTTTCTTGACTATCACCTGTATTTGGGGGTATTTCATGCAGTACCAACATTGCCCTTTCTGGTTCCAAATTCCAAATTCCGATCAATAAGTAAAGTCATCTGGAGGAGATGAGATAGAAGTATACGCAAGCCGAACCGCTGCAGTTCAGTCAGTTGCCCTAGGGGTAGGAAGATCTCAACCTTTTCAAGAAATATTTAGGTTAACCAGTTTCATTCATTTGCCTCCCTCCCTCTTCAGATAGCTGTGTGTTGCCTCTCCACTTTATTTACAAGGCCGGAATGCACCTCCCAAAATTCTGCCTACCCACAAGGCCTCCACCCTTCAAGATCTTGTGCAAATGCTATCTCCTCAAATACCTACAAACTGCAATGTTCCGTTGCTAATTCGGGTGGGGACTGGTCTTTCCCGTGGCCAGCGTCCCTGGGATGCGTTATTTTGAACTCGGAGCTACTCTGATCTTGCCTTGGATTGTACATGGGTCTAGCCTCAACACTAGCTCCAGATGACAAATGAAGATAGCCCTTGGGAGCACAGCCATCTATTTGGTTAAATATCTTTTTCTCTCCCAAAGCACCTGGCCCCTTGCACAAAGCAGTGGATCAATGATAGCTGATAGATTTAAGTGCACTGTATTTAAATATAAATGTGGTTGGGGTCGCCGGTTTCGTTAGTGTTGCCACACCAAACCAAACTAGTGAGTTTCAAATTGCCTTGATTGACTTCACGCTTCCTCAGTTCCAGGACAGGCGCTAAGCAATTGTGAAATCACCTAAAGGCAAGGAGCAGAGGGCGAATAAAGGGAAGCCAGGGCCTGGATAATCTTCCCTGAGTCATCATTTCCTGAATGATGGAGCTTGCGGCTCCGGGGGAATGGAACCTCAGCAGCGCGTGGAAGACAAGCCCCGCCGCTCGCCCGCGCGGGTGCTGCTGCAGCGGGACCCTGGAGCAGGAGCAGGAGCCGGCCCCGCACCCACGTGCTGGAGCGCCCTCCTGTGGCGGCGCCGCAGCCCCCGCCGCGCGCGGCTCGCCCGCAGACCACGTCCCCCCGCCGCCCAAGAAACAAGAGACGCAGAAAGTTTCCGAGCCAGGCTGTTTGCGAAAGGTCGAAGCCAGGTCCTGGTGCCTCGGTGCGCGCGCGTGGCGGGAGCAGGGCCTAGGCTGGCGGCCACCGCATAAGGTCCAGGCCCAGATGGACCCCCCAAGGACTCCGAGGTGTCCTCCACCCGGGCTTGAGGCCTCCGGACCCCGAGGGCGAAGGACTCGACCCCGCACCCCGACCTTACGGCGAAGAGCGGACGGGAAGCCTGTCCCCCACTACCACCGCGCGCTTGGGGCGCCTGGGTTTGCATTATTCATTTCTTAACTGGAGAAAGGGGGCGCACCGACTCCCTTTGGCGCATTCTGATTCCCAGTAATCTGGATTCTGAATGCCCAAAGGGCCCACCTGGAGTCCACCGCCCCACCCAAAGCCGCTTCCCCGGCTGGGGTGACAAGTGGAAACAGCAATTCCCCTTCTTCCACCCGCTCCAGCCTCCTGGTTTGGGAGGTGACAGTGTCCCACCAGGTTCTCCTGCCGCCCGCAGTAGACTCGCCGGCCAGGAGGCGGCGGCGGGGGACGCGGCGCCCCAAGGAAGGGGGCGGGGGGCGGGGGACCGGGAGCGGACGAGGCCGGGCCCGGCGCGGCGTTTACCTCGTCCACGGTGAGCGGCATGCAGATCCGGTACTCCTTCAGCAGCATGGTCCTGCCGGCCGCGGACCCCCGGAGCTGGAAGCGGGGGCGCCCCCCAAGAAACAAGGCTGCCGCCCAGGCGCAGGGCAAAGCGCCGGGAGCCCAGCGCTCGGAGCCGGCGGGCGAAGCGGCCCCGGCGGTGCGCTCAGCTCCTGACTGCCTGCTCTCCGCCCGAGAGCATGTCAAGGTTTGGGTCCGGTGTTCGCGGCTCCCCCGCCTCCTTCCTAGCCGAGGTCGGTCCTCCCGGAACGCGGCGTTTCAAAGTCAGGGAGGAAGGGAGGGAGCCCCGCTGGAAACCGCTCTGATATGCAGCCCGGGGCGGTAGGAGCAGCCGTCAGATCAGGACATGCCCCGTGGCGGGCGAGGGAGGAAAAAAAAGAGATTTCCAAAAATTAAAGCGAATGCACAAAAGTCACCCGCTCGATCCGCCTCCGAAACCAGACATGAACCTGGAGACCACCCCCTTCTCAGGCCGGTCTGCCCAATGCGAATTCACCAGGAACACACTGCAGCCGGGGCTGGAGATGCTGACTTTCCAGACAAAGGCTCGATCGGCTCCTCTCCCCAGGCGGTAAACAAGATTGCCTGATCTTTTTAGGGCCAGTCCCCGAGGCGCTCCGAAGCTCGCTGGAGGAGAAAAGGGAAGCCGCCGCCGCCGCTGCCGGGCTCCGCCGGGCTGGGGCCCGGGGTTCCTCCAACCTCCGCTCGCGCAAGGAAGGGCGGACGAGAGCAAGCTGGCGCCTTCCGCGCGCGTCCCCTCCCCCGAGTCCCTCGGCTCCCTGAGCGCCGTGCGTGCCCGCGAGTTTGCAGCCACCTCGCCGGGACCGGAGAGTCCGCGCGGAGCTGCAGTGTGTGCCTCGGGCCGGGGAGGTGGGTACGGGAGGAGCCAGCGCGAGCGAGGCTGACATCAGCAGCGGCCGCGGCAGGGAGGGTAGCCCCATCCGGCCAATGGGGAAATGGCAAAGAATGTGGAGGATTTAAACAAAACAGCATGTCTCTACCGGGCTGCTGCCAGACGGCCGGGCTGCCCCGGAGCCCAGCCCGCCCGGCGCCGCGGAGAGTCGGAGAAGGAGGCTTCTCTCGGCTCCTTTACCCCTGAATCTGTTCTCCAGGGTGTCCTGGGTGCCACAGTGCTCTGTCCAGCCACTCTGGGAAGCTTCTGGTTCCAAGGAACGCAAATGCTCTCCGACTTTTGGCAAATACCCACCACGAATGTTTTCACTTTGGTCCAGCAAGCAAGTCCAGCGCTGGAGAGGTGATGGAATTCCAGAGCATGAGAACCCTTGCCTGGTTTCCCGACTGGTTCCACAAAAGGAATCCTGGAAAAACTAGGGAATGCAACAGTGTGAATGCAGAATGAAGTACAAACATAAAGACGTGCCAGCAGAGGGAAGGTGAACCGGACACAGCCTTGCACGCTCCTGGCCCTGCTCTGCAGTCTGCCTGCAGGCTTCACAGAGCAGCAAGAATGGGTGTTCGTGTCAGCACTCCTAAGTTCAAAAAGTCACAGTGAAATGTCAATGAAAATGCCTGGAGTGTTGGTATTTCATCCATATTAAACAGATCCCTCATTTTAACCACAAGAGGCACATTCTTCAGTTACTCAGGAAGCTGCATGTAACTGCTGAAGTCTGTTTTTCATTTGTCTGGTATTTTTAAGCCTGTTTTTATGAAAAGTTGCTGGATGGAAAACACACCAGTTGCCTCTATGCAGAACAACCTGCAAGCATCATCTTTTCTCAGAAAAATATTCATGCTTTAAAGTCCTGCAGCTACTCATAGTGCTTGGATGGCAATACAGATGGCCTCACTATTACAGTATGTTAAATTGTGATTAATAAATATCCAGTATAACTATGGTGGGCTGTGGCAAAAATCATCCAGATGGCTGGAGAGAATTTATAGCTGTGTGAACATGATACAAAGCCTGATAGAAAAATGACACCCTGTACCCAGTTTATATTTTAGTGAAAACTATTTTCTAGATAAATGCTTCCCAGAGTTGGCTCAGAAATACTCACAGCAACTAATTAAAGCTAAACCAAATTCCTCGAGGTGGAAAATCTAAATCTGACACTTTGTGTTGAATAATAACACATTGAAAGCCTGTGATATGGAAAGAAGCTCAA
This sequence comes from Pteropus medius, assembly GCF_902729225.1. Taxonomy (NCBI): domain Eukaryota; kingdom Metazoa; phylum Chordata; class Mammalia; order Chiroptera; family Pteropodidae; genus Pteropus; species Pteropus medius. The sequence continues at coordinate 11,337,029 of NW_024355990.1, read as the reverse complement.
GCTGTTTTTCTTTTTTCTACTTCTTACTTGAAAACAAGTGTAGTGGTTTCGCTTCTGGCACCTAATACTCTTCCCAGAGGCAGCTTGGGCATGTATTGGCTAGCCACACAGACACATGCACAGGGGACATCAGAATACATGGATATATTCCTGGCTTCCTAGATGTTTCCTGACATTGATGCTGTAAATCAGTATTTTACTGATGACTATTACGGTTGAGGAACGACTTCTCTGAATTTCCCAAACTGCAAGTCCCCAGGTTCCCGCCTCTCCCCTTACCCTTCTTGCAAGCTGACTTCCTCACTGAATTTTTCCTTTTCACACAGTCTGCATGCCTGGTCACACGGATCTTGTTCAAGCTTTAATCTCTCAACCTTCAAAACCTCTCAGCCATTCTCTACGCTCTATTGAGCGAATTCAAATTCTTTGGCAGGAGGATCAAGGCTCTGAATCTACCTTTCCCACAATAGCCAGTCGCCCTTCCCCTGAAACAAATCTGTTGGCCGGAAAAAGCCTCCACTTTGCTCCTGCCATTGCCTTCAAAGAGAACCCCTCCCCTGCTCCATCCCCCAGTGACACCATTTTTTCAGCAGGGCACTGGCAATCTGTGTTTTTGGAAAGAGCTTCTGATGGTAGTGTGTTGGATGGGTTAGAACACAAGGACACCAGAGGCAGGAGATTATGTTATTATAATACTATAGGAGACATATGTGGAGAGCCTGAAATAGTGAATGAAGAAAAGAGGATGCATTTTAAAGACGTGGAAAGGACTTGGGGATGGATTGGTTTTCTCTACAACAGCATTTGGGGGATGGGAGGGCAAAGTGAGGGCTTATTCATTCATAACTCATTCACACAAAGGGAGGAGAGTGCCATCTACTGGACAGACGCATTTGAAAAAATGTTTGAAGTCACCTACCAGCAAAAAGTCTGACAAGGAGAATTGTATCTTTGTTTCTTTTCAACCAGTTCAACTTCCAAAGAACCTTGAAGGTGTCGCTATCATCATTCTGGACAATATGATGTTCCGTTAACAACACACAGTCTACAGTTACTAATCATCACATATTTAAAAAATGGGGGTGTGGTGGAAAGGGCAAAAAGAAGAACAAAGAGTAAAGCTACCAGTATGGAATAATATCACCAAAAGGAGAAGAATACTATTAGCCTATGCATGTCTGTGACAGCATGTATTCAGATAAGTGACAACCTATGAAGGCAGGGATTACGAGAAGGGAGGAGGTACACGTCAAAATCAATCATCTAAGGAGCTTTTTCAACCCATTGTCTTCACCAGAATTCTGATGATATTCCCCTCCCCACATTGAAACCTCTTCTTAGTTTGTGTGAAAAATTGTGAGAAGGTCCTGACCACCCCTATAAGAAGCATCTGAAATAAGAATATACCAACAGTCTTGTGACTATTCGAATCATGTTTTATTCCTAGAATATTCTTGGTATTTCTAAAGTAAAATATAGGGTTCTTCCTATCTTCCTCTTTCCTACTCTTTATATCTAAGGTCTGTGGGTCTGTCAAGGCCCTTTAAAAGTCCTATCTTCTACACAGAGACATTCTAGGAACTCTTTACCTTTCTAGACAACCCAGAAATTTTATTTGAACTATTCATTTTGGTTTTGTTTGTATACAAGTGTGGCTTTTATATGTAAAATGTTATGTGCAGTACTGTGTTTCACCTGTCCTCCAACTTGCCAGTGCGATGGTAAGCATCTAGAGGAGACAGACTACATCCTATCCATGTCATCTGGAAAATGTAGCCTGGTATGAGGGATATTGTAGGTACTCAATAAATGTCTATTGGATGTCAGGGTTCTCAACCTCAGCACTATTGACATTCAGTCCAGATAATTCTTTGTTGTAGGGGTCATTGTAAAATTTATAGCAACATCCCTGGTCTTTATCCACTAAATAGCAGTAGCAGCTCCCCCCACCCCCATATACACACACATTGCCAAATATAGTGGTCGGCATGGAGCGGGGAACTCCTGCAATGAGAACCACTGTATTAGTGTGACGGTCACTAGTCTTAGTCTTAGCTACTCCCAGAAGCTTTTGGAAAGACTTTCAATTTGTCAAAATTTACCACTCTATTAGTATGATAGTCACTAGTCTTATCTGAATATTTAGCTACTCCAAGCAGCAGCTTTTGGAAAGACTGACTTTCAACTTGTCAAAATTCGGGCTAAGGAGAAAAGGAACAAAACAAAACTGTTACATCACAGTGACATAAGTGACATAAAGATGTACCTTTCTCATTCCCATGCTCTGCTTTATATTACCAAAACGGCCCTTGATAAAAGGCTTGACCTTAAACTTGATCACTTGGTTAAGGTAATATCTGCCAAGTTTTTCCATTATGAAGTTACTATTTTGCCCTTTTCATACTTCATTCTTTGGAATTGAGTCATTAAGTGCAGGCCACACTTAAGGAAGCCCCACCTCCTTTGGGGAGAGAATATCTACATATGTAATGAAATCTGCAAGATTTGTCCCTCCCCCCTCATTTATTTATTCATTCAATTATTTATATCAGTGTGGCATCATGCATATTTATTCTATACTTAAGTTATAATTCAATACTACATTAATTTTGTTGCTTAAATTATTCTAGCTTTGGCCATTGGTAGCTCTTACAGTTTGGTTCCTGGGTTCTTTTGACATGCTCCCTTTTTAAAGGTGATTTATGAAGGCAGAATGTTATCTTTTGCAATTAATTTGTGTTGTATTAAATATCATTTAATTCCAGCAAAGTCTATGTCTATGTATACCTGTGTGTGTGTGTGTGTGTGTGTTTTAAACACCTGTATGTCTGTCCTTGCTAGGTGCTAAGCAAATGTTAAATTCATTCTTAATAAAACTACACAAAGCAAGTCTCAAGGCAATTCTTTTGTGTAGACCCATGTATCAGACCTCTATTAAATACGGAGAATGCCTTTGACGTGTAATTGCTTGTACCGTGCAGTAAATGCTCATAAAATAAAAATTAACTGACGACGATATGGTACAAATTGCTTCACATAGAAAAAAAACCTGGAGGTTCTGTGGCTAAAGTTATTAGAGTTTTGTCTTTTTTGAAATAAATAAGCTAATACTGTTTATCAAAGCTTTACTTTTTATTGCATTACTTATTTTTACAAAAATTATCAAAACATTGGAATGTGTTGAGATGGATTATGAGAGTATACATAACCTATACTCACTGGAGAGAAATATTGGTGATGAAAGAAAACATTGTTCTTGATCTGGAGGGTCGTTTAAGAGGAGACAACTGTGTAACCATAGTTTATGGTAGTTCTTTAATGCCAAAGCATATTTAACCTAGTATCATAAAATGATATCGACACAGATCTGGAAATGGTATTTCTTAGCCATGTGATGCAATAAAGATGTCATGTAATTTGACTTTTTGTGGAACATTTTAAATGTTACCAGAGAGAAAAAGAGGGAATTATGTTTGCTTATTAAGCATATGTAATCATTTATAGCAAAACCCCAGTTTAAAAATTGCTTAGGTGACTGTAGTTAGGCTGACACCCTGAAACCTGAAAATACTACCTTATTGGAAAAAGTCTTTGCAGATGTGATTAAGGATTCAAAATGAAGAGATTATCCTGGATTATCTGGGTGAGGCCTAAATAGAATCATAAGTGACTCTATAAGAGAAAGGCAGAAGATTTGACACACCCAGAGACAAGAAGGCAATGTGGCCCTGAAAGCAGAGATCAGAGTGATGAGGCCACAAACCAAGGAATGCCCACAGCCACCAGAAGCAGGAAGAGGCAAGGATCAGATTGTCTCCCAGAGCCTCAGGAAGGAGCATGGCCCCGTCATACCTTGATTTTGAACCAGTGGTATCGATCCAGATTTCTAGACAACAGATTGTGAGAGTCAGTTTCCATTGTTTTAAGCCACTAAATCTGTGGTTAGTTGTTATAGCAGCAAGAATAAATGAATAGAATGCTTCAGTTATGACTCCGTTTACCTGATATAATTGCACTTGACATGAAGTAATTCTACAAAGGACTGAGAGATTTACTCAAAAGACAATGTGTATTTTTCTTTACAAAGGATTCATGGCAGACTTGAAAATACCAAGTTCTCCTATTGCCTTTAAAATAGGCAAATTACAAAAACAAATATTTTACACACATTTCAGGGACATTTCTGTGATGTAAGCCTCGTGGCTTTAAATACCATCGATATGCTAATGACTCCTAACTTAAAAACTCTCTAGTCCAAATGACTCCCCTTAATTTGACACTTGTATATTCACTTGGCTTCTCAACATTGTCACTTGAATATCCAACAGGCACCTGGAACTTAACATATCCCAAACTGGGCTGCTGTCCCTTCCTCGTTGACATGGTCATCTCTAATCTGCTCTTGGTCAATGACAACTCCACCTTTCCAGACACTCAGGCCAAAAATCTTGATGACGTTTGATTCCTCTGGGTCTACCTTCAGATTGCATCCAGGATCTAGGCAGTTCTTACCACTAATGCTGCTTCCACCCTAATCCAAGCCACCACCATTTCCCTCTTGGATTACTGCAGTAGCCTCCCACCTAGGCTCCCAGCTTCTGCCCAACCTAGTAGTCACACAGCAGCCAGAGTGGTTCTTTTACTATGTAAATCAGCTCATGCTACTCCTTTGCCCAAAACCCCCATTGGCTTCCTGTCTTACTCAGATGAAAAACTAAGTGCTTCTAGTGGCCGAATTGCCCTAAACCTCATCTCCTACAACTCTCACCCTCACTCCTTCTGGTTCTCAAACAGGCCAGGCAGACCTGAGTACTGTCACTTCAGGCTTCTTGCTCCCGCCTCTGCCTGGAGTCTTCATTCCCTAGCTATCTGCAAGACACCCTTACTTACTTCATGTCTTGGCTCACTAGCAGTACCTTCCTTGACCACCTCTCAAACACTGTCACCCCCAGGCTCATACTTACATAAGTGTCTTCTTCCCTTCCTTAGAATGTTCACTTCAAAAGGTAGGAATTTGAGTCAGATATGTGCACAGCCAATAAGCTGAACATGCCAGAAATGCCAAATACAACCAAAATATACCCAAAGTAGTAGTTAATACATCTTCTATATAGTAGTAGTTAAAATATATTATTTTATTTTCTGGCGCCTGCACTCAAAATACATCATTTTAAATAGTATAATATACATTACCACTGTTCTTTCTGAATAAACTTTTTCTAATCAGCATTTCTCCCTACCTTTTAGATTCCTTATTCTTCCACTGCCAATTTTTCTCTTTTGAAACCAAATTCTTTCTTACAAAGCCATAAAGTTAATCTCAGACTCACCCAAATAAAGGATTTATAAAGAGCCTGTCTACAGTATGGTACTTGTACCTATTTTTCTGACCATTGCTCAGACTTTTACTACTTCATTTACTTCACTTTAATATTTTTATTTTCTTTGCAAGCTATCCCTTAGATTTCATTTGCTTTCATTTTTTGTTACCTCCAAGCTTAGCAAGGAAGGGCTTCAGTTTGGTGTAGGAGCCAACTAGAGTTTTCTCTACCTATTTGTTCCCTTCTTAGACCCCCTGACACTTTTATTTTTTGAGTTCTGAAAACCATTACTCTTTACTCCATCACACCTTTGTTATTTTTTGTCTTTTCGAACTCTCCACACAAAATGTAGACCTCCAAATCCTTGTCTATTCTAGTCAAACCAACTGCACACCAAATACAGGGCCAGAAAACATCTTAACCTAATGCATCTCAACAATACTGGCTCTTAGAATGTTTTTGAAATTTGTGAGGCAATTTTAGGTTGTCACAATCATTGGGAGAGGGAGATAGTACCATGTAATTAGGATGCTAGACACGAGCAATGCAACAAACCTATACAATAAAATACTGTCCCACAATATCAGACTTTTCAGTGTCCTGCCAGACACTTATGTGTCTAAGGCCTAGACTCTAACTCCATTTTATATATGTCAAGCTATTTTTCTTTGAAGCCTTAATATGGACTAAAATTTCTAAGAATTCTTCTGTGTGAAAAACAATGGAAGATTATACTTTGATATAGTCAGAACTTTTACCAAGAAGGTGTACATCATTTTGGAAAAATCATACTACCAACAATAAGCCCTTTGATGCTCGAGGAACCAGTAGAACACACCTAGTGTTTGCAGCTTTTGCAATTACAGTTATGTGTACAAGCAAATAACTACTTCTTTGTATTTTCTACTGTAAACACATTTTAGCTTTTATATTTTGAACTATATATTGTGCTATTTTACAATGTTTCTCTTTTACATTATAACTGGCATATTTTCTTGTTTTGTTTTTAAATTGTGTGTAGATGGTTTTTATTATAGGACAGTATTTTTTTAAAGCTGATAGCATATATAGATGTTGGTGCTGATTAAATTGAGAACCACTAACACAACAGGTAGACCAGTGCAAGATTTCGCATTTGCTTCCCAATCTACCGTTGACACTTTGACCACACCATACACAACCTCATTTTCATTTTCAAGGATCCAAAGCCTTTTTATAGGGACACTATTGGTGCAGATGATAATAAAGAAAACTCGTATGGTCCTTAAGAATTGAAATAGTCTCGCATATGTCATCTCTTCTGATGCCCACAAGAGTCCTATAAGGAAAGCAAATGTCTTTTTAAAGATTTTTCTCACCAACTGTACTGTATTATAGTAAAAACGAAAACCAAAAATACTTTACTTGAGCCGCTGCCATATCTTCGTTTAGGAGCTTTCAGAGATCCCACAGATTAAGCCACCAGGATTCTCAACCAGATGAAACCTTAGAACTTTTTTCTTTAGGGTTTATTTCAGCCTGCTCCTATAGAGTTGAAAAAACCGAGATTTGAGGACAGTTAAGCGACTTGCCCACGGCTCTGAGAAATCATGACCTCTCAAAGCAGGGGTGTAAAAATATACGGAATGGTCTATTCTATTACACAAGTTCTGCTCACCACAAATTCTAAGTGAAAGGTCTGTCACCGAAGACAAATCCGGACGTGCGCTACAGGGGCGAGCCCCGCCCTCCAGCTCCGCCCGCGGGGCTGCCCGCGGCGCTGCCTGCCTGACGACCGGCGCAGGGGACCTCGTGGGGTCCTTCGCGCGGGCTCCCGACGCACTGCCTGAGCGGGTGCGCAGGCGGCTTCCGGTGTGGGTGACGAGTGGTGGCCGAAGCAGGGGGACATCAAGGGACGCTTAGGCAGTGACCATGGCGGACGGCGGCTCGGAGCGAGCTGATGGGCGCATCGTCAAGATGGAGGTGGACTACAGCGCCACGGTGGACCAGCGCCTGCCCGAGTGCGAGAAGCTGGCCAAGGTGAGGGGAGGCCGGCTGTCTGTTGGCGGGCGCCAGGGGCTGAGTCACGGCGCGGAGCCTGCTTAGGCCTCAGGGGGCCTGAGGGCTGGAGCGCGCATCCCCCCATTGCCTGCCCAGCCCGGGTTGGGCCTGCCTGAGTAGGACATCCCAGGTCGGCCTGACCAGGGAGACTCCGTAGGCGGGGTACGCTAGTGCATACAGCCTTCTACACTCTCCCCAGGACAGATGGTCACTTCATCCCCGTGCGAGTTGGGGCCCCATAGTACTTTTTGCCTTTTCTTGGATACTGTTTAACGTTTACCTTAGTAGTTTCCCTGGAGTCCAGGCCGCTTCAGCATTCAGGCTAGATCAGAGAGTTTCGTTCTGTTACTCTTGCTGAATCAATTTATGTCAAGTTGTTTATAGATCATGGCGATGCGCCTGGCCTTTGGCCAGGAGAAAAGGCAGGCAAGTGATAGTATGAGGTGATTAACACAGGCTCCCTGTCCTTGAGGAGTTGTCTAATAGCTAACGAATTAGAAAGTCTTGCATGGTGGTGAGTACCATGTAAGTATAAATAGTGTCATTGGAACATAGAGAAGGAAGCTGTTCATTCTTTCTGGTGGGATAAGGGGAGGTTTTACAGGGAAGCTAATGTTTGTGTCGGACCTTAAAGAATGAATGAGATTGGGTTAGAAAGGAGTCCTTCCTGTAGCGGGAACTACGGAAATAAAGACAAATAGGTACTAAAATGCAGAATAACCTAATTAGAGGAGGTCTCGAATAGTAGTTTAGCCCAACTCAAATAACTGCTTATCTCCCATAGAATAGAAATTTAACTTCCTCCAAACATTCGTCATGCCCCCTGCTGTGTGTCAGGCAACTTTGTGTATCATTTTATATAGGGAGAAACCAAGGCTCAGCGTTATTTGCCCAACGTTACAGTGAGTAATAGGTAGAACCAGGGATTCAAAACTCGGTTTGCCTGACTAGGGTATGGGTAGTGGTTGAGTCAGCTCCATCATGGGCTGTTGCTAAGGATTATGTTCAAGCCTCATTAAATTCCTTGATCCTTCTCCAGCTACAGACGTTTATTGCTATTCACCTGGGATGCATTCACTAATAGGGTTGTTTATGTCTCTAAGGAGCTTACTACATAAATATATTAAAGTGTAATAAATTCAGGGGCAGGAGGAGTGTCAAGTAATACTTCATATTTAGTTTTTAGAAAACTTTTTAATGCTTCTCTTTTTTCCAAAAAAGAATTGAATGAAGCTTTACACACCCCCACTCGCCACCCCAACCCCCGTAAAAAAAAGGATAGGGAAAAGTGATGACGTTGATAATTTCTTGGGTTCAGTACACTTGATGGAGGGGAGCCATATGTATTCATCTGTGAGCTTTCTAGCGGCTAGTGTGAAGAAACATCAGTTACACAAGGGTTGGAAAATTGAAATACCTACAGTGCCAGGTAAATAATAATAGCTGGCATTTATTGAATAGTTTCTGCAGTGTTTACCTGGATTAACTCATTTGATCTTCACCTTAGACCTGTGTGATATGTACTATTCTTATTTTATAGAAAACAGGCTAGGAGGAGTTGAGTTACATGCTCCAAGGTCATACAGCTAGTAAAGTGATGGAGCCAGGATACAAACCCAGACCAACTGCTTCTACAGTGTGTGCCCTTACCATGCTATCCTGCCTGGTGAACCACGTATAATGAAGACCTGAACTTCTGAATACCTGCCCAGGGAAAGGGAGCAATAACTCTTCACTTCCAGTTAATGTTTGCCAGTTGAGGATAAAGGCCAAACTTTGTCATCTCTTCTAATTTGGGGGAGAAACCAATAATATGAATTTTTATATGAGATGCCTCAATATTTAGAAACTGGACACTGATCTCTTTTAAAATGCTATTTGAGCAAATACCATGTAGATCAAATGTTTACCTATAGGCCAAAATCAGCCCCTGAACCAGCACTTTGGTATTAATAGAATGATAATGTCCACAAGGAAGAAAGCATTTGCTTAAAGAAGTACAACCATTCCTAGAACTGAAACCTAGGAGGAAAAAATCTTCCCTTACCCATTTCTTCTGATAGCCTGCAGTGTGCAAGACTTAATCAGTGCTAGATCAGAGGGGGCGAGGGAGATAAAGATTATTAGACAAATATTTTGCCTTCGTAGATTATACGCCAGTAAGAAAAAAACAATCACTGCTACAATCATTCTTGTGATTACATGAATAGTATTTTTTTAGGACATTGTTATGTTCAAGACAGTTAAAAAGATTTGCAGCGCAAATGCCAGATGCCTTTTTAGTTGTCAGGTGGAATGAAAATGTTTAAAACAAGGAATGTTGGGCCTCTTAAAATAAATAAAATTAAAGGCATTTGGATTCTGATTCTTCTTTAAGCCACTGTGCCAGTTGAACAAAATAAGATGTAGGTATAGATTGCTTTTATTGGGGGGCAGAAGAGGTAGAGGGCTGGAAGATGGTAAGGTATAAGTTTTTTATTTGTATAGACCCATAGTCTTTAACTTCTGGATTTGGTGACTGTTTTACAGTCCTAGTTAACTTTTTTAAAAAGGTATATTTCTGTGTTTTGCTATTTATTCATCATTTTGTTTTATTTTCTAACCATTTTTCCAAACATAAGAAAATACTTGTTTAGCATTGCATTTCTCCATTGAAATGTATGGAACACTTTAGTATGCATTCTTTTGTTTTTTATTTTGAGCCTATACATAAAACTGAAGAACGTTTTATTTTCACTTTACTGAGAAAACTAAGGTTTGGGCAGCTGAAGTGGTTTATCCAGTGTCTACAGCAGAGCCAGGTCAAGCTCAGGTCTCCTGGCAACAGAATAGTGTTCTTTTTCCTACATGCTGCAACCTGTTTACAGGACTATCACTCCATATTTACTTTCCTTAATACAGTTTTTATTTTTAACAGGAAAGACATTTGAAGATAAAAATTTTATGTATATAGAGACTTAAGAATGTATCAGGTGAGAAGACCACATGTAGCAGAAGCCTTCAAAACTGAAGTCTAAGCCTGGTGGTGAAATTGCCAAATCTAGGCCATTTGAATTTCCCAAGATTGTGACCTAGTATAATTCCTAACACTATAAGTCCTAACACTCACCTAGCAAATAACAACAATAAGTAATATTTATTGTCGTGTAAGTTTTATATAATATTAGCTATTATGATGAAGATGATGATGTTCATGCTGTGTTCCAGACATACCTTCACAGGTATTGCTTTAATCCCTACACCAACCCTATGGTGGAAGGACTGTTGTGCTCATTTCACTGGAGATAAAATAGAGGGTCACAGAGGGTAAATGTCTTGCCCAAGTTAATGCAATGGTAGAGCTGAGATTTAGACACAAGCACTCTTGCTGGAGAGCCTGCGTTTTTAACCATTACATCCTACTGTACCTGTGATTGGTACTTGAGGACCCTGCATTAGTTTGGTGAGATAATAAAAGTGATACCAGTTCTTGATAATGGTTATTGCTTCACCCTTATATCAAGGAGTTAATCTAAAGAAGCCCTTTTCTGAACTATAAGATGTAGCATTTAGCAGTTCTTAATACACAGAACTTAATACACTTTTTGATTATGGTATATGTGGCACATGGTTATTTAGGAACTACTTACATTCTTAAATCAAATATATCCTTTGATTCTCCTTTTAATGTCTTTTCATTTAATTTGTCACCTGCGGCTTCTTCTTAGGTTAGTATTAAAATGAAATGTAAAACAGTTTACTGATTGCTAGCAGCTTGGACAAAAGACCTCTTTGAGAAATAGATCATTTAAAAGTATTGGATTAGCATTTGTAGTAACTTGTTATTGGCCTTTTTCTTACTTGTTTAGGTTATTTAACAAATCATTAACAGATTGGATCCATTTAGGAGTAAAGGACACAGACATACAAAACTTACAGGTAGAGGGCGGGGTGGGGGGGAAAAATAACAAACTTACAGATACCCAACGTGTACTGCTGTTAAACTCCTTAGTCATTTATCTCATTTACAATGATTATTTTAATGAGAAAAATGAATCATAAAAGGCACATGTTCTAACAAGTTGGTTTTTAATAGTTCTGGTTGTCTTGTTTCTCTATGTTGAAAGGCAGCATCGAGGAGATGGAATTTTTAAGAACTGTAGTAATATATAGCAAAGATAGGAGGAAGATGTTTAGCCATAGGATTGAACATGGAAAATTGGGAGAAAAAAGTAGGATAATTAGCGAATTAGGAGCTGTGTTTAATAAAGTTGATGATAGTGTCCCTCACATAGCACTGAATTGTCAGGCCATGTAACTTGTCACATCCTACTTGCTGTGACAGTAAGAATCAGGAATTGTAAGCCATTAAGATCAACTGAATAGTTCTAGTCGTTGTGGATCCATTCAGTGCATACTATGTGCAAGTTGGTGCAAGGGAAACAACAATTCACTAAACAAGGTCCAGCCCTAAAGGACCTCATAGACTGAGGAGACAAGACATGCACATGAAGAACTATGGCATAGACATAGAGGGCTGTGCATAATGTCTACAGAAGCAACATTATGTGCTTGGCCAAGTGCAGAGCGCTGAGCCTCAGTGGCGAACAGTATGGACATGGTCCCTGCTCTTACAGAGTTTACATTCTAGTGAGATTACAAAGACAGTAAACATTAAAATAAAACAGTCTGAGGTCATTGCAAAGCAGAAAGTTAGTGGGCTTGAGTATTAAAGAAGAAGGTGCTGAATGACTTCTGATTTTAGAGAGCATTATCTGAGAACACCTTTCTGAGAAGGTGACATTTCATGTTTCATTGATACCTGCAGATCATTGCTCTAGAGTAATGTATATGTGATTCCTTCACATGTAGGGTTCCATTCTTTAAAACCCGTAGATGAAATGTAGTAAACTGCACTCCGTTGATCACAGTCATGTGACTAATAGTAATTACAAAAGTGACAGGAGGTGGCCATGAAAAAATAGTTATTTTGCATTTTAACTATTTTTACATTACATTTGTTACCAGATAGTAATATTTTCCCTATGGACATACTTTGATTCAAGCAAATACATGATTTAAACTGATGTGGTTTAGTTTACTGAAGGGAACATTGGACCAGGAAGCAAGAGCCCTGGCTTCTGGTTCTCCTGATTAGTTTTGTGGCTGAGCTATTTGGTCCTCAGTTTTTTACTCTCTAAAGTGAGATAATTGGATTAAATAATGTCTAGCAGTCTTTCCACTAAGATTCTTTGATGTTATAACTTATTAACATTGAACTTTGGGGAATCTATAGATTTAGTTTTTGTCCTTTTCTTCTGATGGACATTGAGCTAGCATGTATTATATATATGAATCTATAGAGCTTTCAGAACTGGTGCTTCCCTTTACATAGGAAACATTGTTAAAATATTAGTGATCATATCTATTTAGTGTCAACTAAAATACGTTCAGATAATGGCTTTATAATACATATTCTATGCTGCATTGAAAAATCATAGTTTAAAACTTATCTTGGAAAATATGGAAACAGTATTTGGAAAAGTTCAAACATTATTTGCTCTTAATTCAAAAACTTTAGTTTCTTTTATCAGCAAAAGAGTGCTCGTGTCATTCACGAATGTCATTAAAATTTTTTTTTCATTTATGATTAGGAAAATTTCTAAATAACGCCTTCCTCATTACTTCCAATTTAGTCATTGTTATTAATACCAGTATTGTAAATGCAATTTTTGTGCTATGGGTTGATTTTGTTTTTATCAAAATGTGTGGTTCCTAGTCAAATGGCTTAATTTAGTCCTTGTGTATTGTCATTTAGGTTTATATTATTTGAATTTTGTTATTCTCAGTTCCTAATATGTCCCAAGGAGAATGTTTTGTTTTTGTCTATGAGGTAGAGGTTGTTATCAGTAGACAAAAAGGGGTGTGTTTTATTTGGATCAGTATCTGCTTAACAACATGACTTTAGGTATAACAGGTGTGGGTATTGTCAGATGGTTTTCATTTTTTTAAGCACATTTTTTTATTTTTAAGGTCATTGAAAATTTAAACCAGAGATTCCTATCCTTATACCACCAAATATCCTTTTTATTTCTCCTCAAAACTTTATTTTAAAATTCTTGTTATTGGAAACATTAATTTGAAAATATAAAAATATTTTTTTAAAGAAATCATTTTTTCATTTTTATTCTTCAAAGACACGTGACTGCCAGTTAGGAGTCTCTGTTTAGAACGAGATAAACAGGTGTTACCACACCAAGTTGATAAATTAGAATCCAAAACAAAGACGATGTTTTCCTCAGGTGTTAAATCATTGTTGTTCTATATTCAGTTTCTTTTTTAGGTATTTTGAAATAGTAAAAAAGCTTATGGGCCCCAAGTTGGAAACCACCGACTTACGGAATCCACTAGAGAAGCAAGCACTATCATGAAAAGTATAAAAGTAGTTAAGGGGGTGGTCCTTTTCCTCTAAAACAGGCCACTGATTTTTTTCTTTTCTCTGTCAGAAACATCTCATTTTAGACTAGTTATTTGATTTTGTCATGTCGATGGTGTTTTCACTGTTCATTTTAATCTTTTAGGAAGGAAGACTTCAAGAAGTCATTGAAACTCTTCTCTCTTTGGAAAAACAGACCCGTACTGTGAGTAAATTATAGTGAAAATTGCAGTTACCAATACTCTCATTTAACATGATTGCATTAACTTTCAATGTTTTCATTTTTACAGGCTTCTGATATGGTGTCTACATCTCGTATTTTAGTTGCAGTAGTGAAGATGTGCTACGAGGCTAAAGAATGGGATCTACTTAATGAAAATATTATGCTGTTGTCAAAAAGACGGAGTCAGTTAAAGCAAGTGAGTTCATAATTGCTCGAAAAAAAATTCTCATTTAAATAAGGACTTTTAGAAAACCTTTCTGTGAATATGTATTGTATCTACTGTTAATTCAACATAACAGTCTAGACAGTTTTTAAAAATTCTGTCCATAAACTCATGACAACTGCTTTTATTTTTGTTTTTTTCTTTTAGTCTTTATATATTTGAATATTTTTATAAAATTATAGTGAGAGTATTGATACAGCTTTGTTCTATTTCCATGTCGTACCATATCTTCATTTTTTATTTTAAATGATTTTGTCATAATCCACCATGTTGATAATCTGTAATTTAACCACGTCTTTTATTAAACACTTAATATTAAAACTTATTTTTGAGGCCATTTCAGATATTTTGAATATGGATTTTGTATAAGGATTATGTGTGTTCTCTTTGGGTGTTTTTGAGAAGCTGAATTTTCGTTATTGCTTCTGTGTTCTGCTTGAGATATATTTAAATGGTCCTGTAGAAGTAGATTCCACTTTTTACATTTGTATCTCATCTTTAAAATGCTATTCTCTGAGAAGCTTCTGGGTTTTTATTTTTTGCTTTCAAATGATAAAGGTAATGACATGGTAAAACAAGGCAGTAATAGAATCAAAAACAGAAATATAGGGTTCTTGTCCAAATCCCTTATTTCATTAGTCTGCTGCTAGAGTAAGCTTAGTGGGTTAAATTATTTTTTGCAAAAAACAAAGTTACTGTAATTGTTTTTCTGTCTTTTTTTTTTAGTTAAGCTTCCATGCATAAAAATTCACTATTAAGAATTTACATGGATTTAATTAAGACAATCTAGTAAATGTGAATGTGAAATTTGTTTAAATATACCTTTTGGTGTTCAGGTCTGTGGTTTGAGAAACCATCAGAGTGGTTGAGAGACCAACATAGATAAACTGTCATCTTCCTCTGATTTTCTACTAGGCTTGCTTTCTATAAGACAATTTTGCAATTTTGAAAGGTTTACTTAGGGTTGGTTAGAAGGGCAATCTGGGTTAAAATAAACAAAAATGTATCATTTATATAGTATTAATACAATTCAAAGCACATTTTCTCAAATACAAATTTGATTTCAGAGTCATAAAATTTCAGAGCTATTAAAAGGTACTATTTAACTCTATTACTTTTTTGATTGAGAAACTGAAGTTTATGTATAAGGCTCTTGGAATGCAAAGAAATGTGCAAATAACCTACAGTTTAATACAGAATATAAATCACAAGTAATCTTAAGTACATCTTTGACAAGTGTTCTAATGTTCATGTAAAAAATTATTTACATACACAGCAATATATAGTAAGTGACATAAGAATAGTGAACGGTACTAAGAATTATGAAAGGAGGAAGAGAAAATTTTTGATTAGGTTTATTGAGAAGATTTCTTGGAGAAGGAGGAGTTTGAGTCAGCCTCGCAGTTGGCCAGTGACGTAACCAAGACTGCTCTTTTTGCTGTAACGTGTCTTCATAACTGGAAAGTGCTTAAGGACGGAAAATTCTCTTTCCTTTTCTCATAATTACTCTTTACCTAAAACTTACTTTTTGCCTTATCAGGCTTAGAAAGTAATACTTTTTTAAAATAGTCTTTTCTAGATTGCTTAATGGTTTCAAGTTCATTGTTACTTGAGCAGAGGGTAGGCCTCACTCTAACCATAGCTTCCTTAGTGACTTATCTATATGTTTTTCTGGGAGCTGCAGGATGTTCAGTTATCATTAGAATATTGATTGTTTTGTTTTGGTTTTGCTCTTACCCTCCATCTGATTTCTGTTAATGTGTTTTTTGCACAGTAGAATTATCAATCATATGCCCATCTAGAAATCATTATTATAATTAGCTTTAGAGGGATCATATGATTTGTGAGATATTAGGTGTCCCAGAGCCTTGTACTTACTGAAAGAATTATAGTTTACAATAAAAACCTTGCTTCTTGGAACTCTTGGGTCTCTGAGCAGCAGATTTTTCAGATAATTAAAAGGCTAACCTGGGCTACATGAACATTAACTATTTTTCAAGGAAGTTTGCAAGATATATCTTGGGAATCCTTTTTCAGTTTTATTGAGGTTTAATTGACAGCAAGATTTTCTATTTACTTTTCTGTTTTCATAAAATATGCTTAATATAATTTAACATTTTCTTGAAGACAGAGTCCTAATTATTATCAATGATTATGATATGCTCTTTAGAATCTAAATTAGGGGTTGACAAACTGTGGGCTATGGACGAAATTTCACCTGCCACCTTTGCAGATTAGTGTTTGAAACGCATTGTCTGTGGCAGCTTTGAAGTTACAAAGGCAGACAGAGATCCTATGACCCACAAAGTCTAAAGTATTTATTATGTAAATGTCAACAAAAATTTACAAAAAAGGTTTGTGAGCCCTGAGCTAGGTCATAGAATGTTAGAGTGGAGGAAATGTCCAGCCCGCTTACATTACCTGTGAGGAAACTGGGCAAAAGATGCTGTGCCTTTCAGTGTCACATTTTACTGAGATGAGTGTGGGTCACTATGGCTCCTCCTCTTCACTCAGATGGTGGACCTCTTTTACCTTCTTCCTCTGCCACTGATGCTTTTTTCCTGCAGTCACAATATCTGCTGGTCATTGCTTCACTGCTCCCACAGCCATAACTGAACTCTGCTTTTCTCTTCCTTTAAAAAAAAAAAAAAAAAGACCTTTGGTCCATTGCCATTTCCTCCATGCTTTTCCGTTGGGCTGTAAAAATGCCTGCTAGCAAGCCATCGAATAGACGCTAGATGTGCTTCTTCCATGTTTCCTTCTGTGTAATCAGTTCACCAGCTGTAGTGGGGAGAGGTACAGTCTTTGCATATGAGGGTATCCTAACTTTCGAATTGTTACTGGGTGTTCAGTACTTCTTAGCTGTCAGGGAGATTTTAATGTTCTTTGTTGTTCTTTCATAGGCATTTCAGTATGTAGAGTCGCTTGGGAAAACCAGATTTGCCCATAGCACTTCCATCAATAACATACTTCCTTTTCCTGTATGAGGAATGGATTTTACTTACGGGCTTTTATTATTTTAGGCTGTTGCAAAAATGGTTCAACAATGCTGTACTTATGTTGAGGAAATCACAGACCTTCCCATCAAACTTCGATTAATTGATACTCTACGAATGGTTACAGAAGGAAAGGTGAGTTGTCTGTTGGCATAACTTACAGTAATAACTACTCTTATCTGTATTCAGAGACACTTATGTATTTAGACATTTCATATTAGTATGTAAAAATAAGGTTGATAAGGTTAATTCTTCACCCTGGCCTAGATCTGTTTGAAAAATCTATTTTGGAATAGCTAAGGTTTCACTCCAATATTTAAATTAATAGAGTATTTGCAGTGCGAAGTTAATTTTCAGAATTTCACTGTCTTGCCAGATCTATTTGTATTTTTTCTTTTTCAATGTCCTTCTCTGCACCTCCCCATCTCATGTTTCTCTGAAAAAGGTCAAGCATGAAATAGTGACTGTGGTAGATACATTTCTTTCTAGATAAGTTTTTGTGGCTTGAAGACAGTAACTTAGCTTATATTTAACTTTTTGTCTCTGTCAGTTCAGTTAATGTTACTTAGTACCTGTGGTGTGCTAGGTCCAGAATGAGCAAAGCACTATTCTGTAACTCAGAGAGGTCAGTCATAGAAATAATTACTGCGCTGTGTTGTGACAGTAGCAGTGTGCCTGTAGGTCCCAGTAGCACAGAGGTAGAGATCGATCGGCTGAGGTGCCCAGGGAAACCTCAAAGAGTTGATGGCTGAGCTGCCTTTTAAGAATTAATAGAAATTCTACAGGGCAAGGGGGTAGGGAGAAGGGCATTTTAGACATAGTGAAAATTATACACAAAGATATCAAAGTAAAGAAAATATAGTACATTTAAGAAACTAAGTAGTGTGTTATTATTGGAGATTAAGGTTTTTTGGGACGGAGTGAGGAAAAGAGGTTGCTACAGAGCAAAGGCTAAATGAGTAAGCAAGCCTAAGTGTGAAAGTTAGTTTCCTAGACTATTAAGCTCTATATAGCTATGTTTTAAATGTTTAATTTGTTAGAAATTACAAATCCACTAATATTATGTATAGCTACAAAAATGCTAGTAAATCTAATACTTAGCAATATTAGATCTTTTTAAAGAATGTAGCTTTCTATTTAAAGACATCAGAATTAGAGTATTGATTGAATTGTAACTACTTGACTGCATATGCTCTTTATAAAGTGTTTTTTTTCCCCCAAATAATTCCTTTACAGGCATTCTCCATTTTCTGTGCCATTTACGTAGCACATGGTTCGGTTATTTGTTAAACACAGAGACTTTATATTTAGGTTTCAAAGCAAAGCTGCAAAATATGGGTAATATTTTGTAAAGACATTTTCTTAAAAATTATGATTGTGAATTGTAAAATGTCACACTGCTCCATTTGTATATGGAGGATAAAGTGCACAATAACTCCAAGATAAATACTCATATCTAGTTTGAATAATAGTTTAATTCTCTTTTAAATTTTAATATATTTCTATAAGAATTTGGATAATAATAAATTTCTCATATTTGTAGATTTATGTTGAAATTGAGCGTGCTCGACTGACCAAGACATTAGCAACTATCAAAGAGCAAAATGGGGACGTCAAAGAGGCAGCCTCCATTTTACAAGAGTTGCAGGTATGGTGCTGCATTTTAGAGTTTGTAAATGTATTTTAGTCAGCAATATTTTCTTGCGGGAATAGCCTATTTTAGCACCTTATTACTTTTTTCTGAACCACCAAGATCAAGAGTGAGTGCAATAGGGTGTGAGGTTGTTCAAGTAGCTGGAAGTAGCGTAATTATGGTCCCAAGTAAATTTAACAACTAAAGAAATTTTGAAGAAAAATTAGGATGAACAAATTAATCTTGATATTGTGCTATTATTTGAAGATTTTAATTCTCTTTAGAATTATAGAATTATAGAAATCAGAATTAAATAAAATCAGTAATTTATTTACTATTTACTCTGCCTAAGGAATTTGATATTAATTATTGGTTTTGTTCTTAATATTTGGTGGTCAATTTGTAGGCTAAATTGGTTTATCAAAAAAAAGTGCTTCATAATTTGCTATGTTTCAGGACAATTTTTAAGAGAGACCTTAAAATAAGATAACAAAGAGCTAAAGAAATATGAGAAAAACCATTGATTCTCACCAGAAAAATGTACATGAACTGTGCTCAAAACCTGGCTTATTATTTTAGCCCATCAAAGGCTTCCTATTAAGTTAAATTGATTATTCTAACTTTTCAATCATGTAGCTTGTCCTTTTTAGCTAAAGGGGAAAAAATAATACTGGAAGGATCTTGCAATGCTATGCATTGTTCTTTTTTTTTTTAACATATCATATATTCTCTATATACTTTGTCTCATTCGGTGTTCACACACAATTTTTAGTCCCAATTTTCAGCCAGGGAAGCTGAGACTTAAAGTTAAGTAACTTGCCTAAAGTCATTACTGTGAAGTGACCGAGTTTGGATTCATACTAGTTCTGTTTGGCTTCAGACTTCTTTCTTTTTTTCTTTTTAATTAAAAGATTTTATTTTTTAGAGCAGTTTTAGGTTCACAGCAGAACTGAGTGGAAAGTACAAAAATTCTGCATATAGCCCCTGCCCCTACTCACTCAAAACCTCCCCTATGTCAACATCCTGCACCACAGTTGTACTTTGTAGTTACAGTGGATGAACCTACATTGGCACATTATTATCACCTAGAGTCCATAGTTTAAATTAGGGTTCACTCTTGGTGGTGTACATTCTATAGATTTTGACAAATGTACAGTGAGATGTGTTCACCATTGTAGTTTCATGCAGAATAGTTTCACTTATAAAAATCCTGTGCTCTTGTCATTTCACATTTCCCCTCTAATGCCTGGCAACCACTGATCTTTTTACTATCTTCATATTTTTGCCTTGAAACTATTTTACAACCAGGAGTATTATGTACCTCATAATTCAACATTATTTGTGAAATATTCTTGCCAAAAATTAAATCTCGATTATATATAGATTCATGTGTAACCACTAGTTTACAGGCTATACCAGGGACAGAAGAACCTGTTAAATGATACACAGGGACATAGTCAGCAAAATTCAGACTCTAGGAAACTATAGGATGATTGGCTTGATTTCTTCAACAAATAAATGGCAAGGAAAAAAGAGACATAAGAAATGTATCTGTCAAAATATGAGCCTTAATTGGATCTGATTTGATTAAAAAATAAATGAGACTTTTGGGAACTGATATTTGGTGATATAAGGAATTTTTAGGTACGATAATATTCAAAGTCTTTCTTTTAGAAATACATACTGAAATCTTTATAATATGTTTTCTGAGATTTGCTTCAAAGTAATTGACTCAGAGAGAGTGGGTGAAGATGTTTAAATGAAACATCGATTATTCATTGTAATTGTTTTTATTTTCCTTAAAAAATTACAAAGGAAACAGTAAAATAAAAACATTTTCAGACCAAATTATAATAACAATAGCCTCACTTTATACTGCTTTGTAAAATGTGTCATTCTGGATTTTATAAATTCACTTAAAATATATGTATACCAAATATTAGGAACTTTTTCATCCTACTTGATATAATTGATTTTCTACATTGTATTCATATCTATTGTAACTACAGTCTACATCCATTAGGAGTCATATCAGCCTTGTTATCTGAATTAAAAAATGACTAGTGCCTCCTTTTTTATATAATGGTTTCAACTGTTATGTGAATAAAAGGCCTGCAACTGGCATCTTTTTTTGTATTTAGAATTATAATTTCCTCATTAGCTGTTAGGAAAATGCAAATTAAAACTACAATGAGATGCCATACCACTACATACCTATTAGAAGAGCTAAAATTAAAAAAAAAAAAAACTACTGACAATACCAAGAGATGACAGGAATTTTGCAAAGCAGCTGAAACTCTCAGATTGCTGATAGGAATACAGTCTGCAGCCACTCTAGAAAACAGTTTGGCAGTTTTTTGTAGTGGCTTTCTCCATGGTAGACAAAAGATAGAATCAGCCCAGATGGTCTTCAGCAGGTGAGAGGATAAACCATGGTTCCTCCTTACAATGGAATACTGTTTAGCAATAAAAAGGAATGAATTATTGATACACACAATAACTTGAATGAATCTTATTATTCATAGTATTGTGCCAGGTGAACAAAGACAGTCTCAAAAGGTTACCCACTATATTTGACATCTTTAAAAAGACAAACCTGTAGTGATGTAGAACAGATCATTGGTTGTCAGGGGTTATGAGTGGGGGAAGCATGTAACTATAAAGGAGTAGCATGAGGGAGTTTTTTGGGGTGATATTAACTGTTCTGTGTCTTGATTGTGATGGTGGTTACACAAATCTATAAATATGTTAAAGTTCATAGAACTTTACACCAAAAGAAAAAAAATCCATTTTACTGTATAATAATTTTTTTAATTATAATTTACTGGAGGAAACTAGCATCAACATTCTCCCAATACATGTGAAAGTTCTTACTATTTATAAGGGTGAATATGTTAATGTGTGTTTAATTTTGTTGCAATTTAAAAATGTTATAAACTAATTTGAGGACTTACTCTGGTAGGTGGAAACCTACGGGTCAATGGAAAAGAAAGAGCGAGTGGAGTTTATTTTGGAGCAGATGAGGCTCTGCCTGGCTGTGAAGGATTATATTCGTACACAAATCATCAGCAAGAAAATAAACACCAAATTTTTCCAAGAAGAAAATACAGAGGTAAGCATATCTCTTACTATAAATTTACTTTAAAAGTATTTGGGAAGAAAACCCCCAAACCCCCAATTTATTTTGTCAATGTTTTTTTCAGAAATTAAAGTTGAAATACTATAACTTAATGATTCAGCTGGATCAACATGAGGGCTCCTATTTGTCTATTTGTAAGCACTACAGAGCAATATATGATACTCCGTGTATACAGGCAGAAAGTGAAAAGTGGCAACAGGTAAGAATATATTCTTAAACTTGACATTGATACTTATTAGGAGCAATTTACATATTTTATAAATTTTGAAATTTTTACTTCAGTAATTATGTGCAATTTTATGATGCTGCATTATATTCAGTGTGTTGATAATTCAGTTTATCCTTACTTATTCAGATGAATTGTGGTAATATTCTAAATTATTTATCACAGTGGATGAAATGTAGGCTTACTATTTAAAATATGTACAGCAGGTCACCTGCTAACAAAGGTTACAGATAGAGACCTATCACTTTTTTTTTTTTTTTTTTTTTTTTGGTGAGGCAGCCCTTGGTTGACCTCACAGATTACAAGGACCTTGTCAGTTTCCAATCCCTTATTTATTTATTTTTTATTTTTTACACCTACAGCACCTGGTCTTCCTAGGTGTTCTCCCATCCAAGTATTAACCAGGCCCAACCCTGCTTAGCTTCTGAGATCAGATGGGATCAGGCTTGTTCAGGGTGGCATGGCCGTAGACAAGACCCAGCAATACTTTGGAAAATTATTTTATAAAATCAATTTTAAACAGCTCATATGTGTATTCCACATTTATGCTGCCGACTTATTATAAGAACTTTTTCTTTTATACATTTGTGTAAAAAAAATGTCAGCCCAGGTAGTAATTCAAGTTAGCAAAGACTTACTATAATAGTTTTATGAAAAATAAATATTACAGAAAGATACTATGAAAAGAGCAGCTTGGTAAGATTAAGAATTTTGAGTACAGTATTAAAAATTAATAGATACAATTAATCTGTGATTTTTTTTTTTTTTTTTTTTTTTTTTAGTTCTTGCCAAAGTTTACATTTTGTTTCTAATCCTGCATATAATCTATTGTGTTATACAACTTTTTTAGGCTCTGAAAAGTGTTGTCCTGTATGTTATCTTGGCTCCTTTTGATAACGAACAGTCAGATTTGGTTCACCGAATAAGTGGTGACAAGAAGTTAGAAGAAATTCCTAAATATAAGTAAGTACTTTTATAATTAGTGAAGTATATCTCAGTTAAAGTGCTATTTTGAAAGAAAATTGGTTAACCTAAGGGTACATTTTTTAATTGGTTGCTGGTAGATTGTTTTAGAGAGTAAAACTAGAGATAATAAAGTGGTGAACTGTTACTTAGTACCGCATCAGAAATTAATGTGATGAGATTACCACACATCATTTTAAACCACTTATTCAGTAGAAGTTTTATTTCAAGCAATTTTAGCAGCTTTTGGTTAATTAACCATTTGATAAAGTTTTGTCATTTGTAGTTTGGGGCATTTCATAAAACAGACATACACTTCATCATAAGCACAGTGGACGTTTATTTTTTTAAGTTATTTTTCTTCTATCTGTTTCATTAGTAAATCTTTAGTCCAGAGATTGGCAAATACAATACAGGAAAGAACAATGTTAGGTCAGGGAATGCTCTATGCAGGATTACCATGGGAAAAATGGTAGTAAAATTGGTAATATTAATAATTCACTTGATTCCTGTTCTACAAATAAAAATTTATTAAAAAGTGTTTGTTGGTATTTAAAAACTTGCTATTATATTAGATGAAAGTTAATTTATAGATTTGGAATAGTAAGTTTTATACAATTTACAGGGATCTTTTAAAGCTTTTTACCACAATGGAGCTGATGCGTTGGTCCACACTTGTTGAAGACTATGGAATGGAATTAAGAAAAGGTTCTCTTGAGAGTCCTGCAACTGATGTTTTTGGTTATACAGAAGAAGGTGAAAAAAGGTGGAAAGACTTGAAGAACAGAGTTGTTGAACATGTAAGAATATGGCATGGGAGAGGTGACGATTAAAAAGTAAAGTTTGGAAAATTTGAGCATAAACTTTTATTTTTCAAGTTTGATAATCAAATGTGTGTCTTAGATGTGATGTCTTTAATTCTTCACTTAGAGTTTTTTTTTCTATGCCCAATGTAATAGTGATGTAAGCCTGTTGTTCAAATGTTTATGTTTCCCAAAGCACGTCAGAATTTATCTCATCCTTCTTGTCTTTCCCCCTTCCTATATTTGGCTTTTCAAGAAAAGATAACTAGGTGTTAGCATGCTTCGTTTTGAGAGGACTTCTCAAAAATCCAAAATTTTATAGTATATAAACCAGAAAGAATGTCTTAAGAATGTGAGGGATTGATGGGGGTGGGGGAGATGGTTTTCTATCCGATACTCACTTGGTAGTTTTAGAAATGGGTAACATGTCTTAAACCTTTGATCTTCTTGGTGTTGATACAAATTGGATTATGTCAACATTCATTCATATAATAAACACATTTATTGTTAATCTTCTATGTGCCAGACACTGTACAAAGTGCTGGGACACTTGGGAGAGTAAGACATGGTCGCTACCTTCAAAAAGCTTAAAAGTTAACCATAGGGAAGATGCGTTTATAAATAAAAGTATTATAGATATTATGATACAAGTATATATAGAGTACAGGCTAGTGTAAGGAGAGAGTTGATTGGTTCTACCTGGAAGAATGGTCAGGCTAGATACATAAGAATTGACGTGAGAGGTAAGATTTGTAAGAAGAATACAGAGTTAGCAGGTGGACAAGGGAGAGCAGTCCTTTCAGGCTGACAGGGCAGTCTAAGCAAGGGCTTGGAGGCACAGACCAGCAGGGGAACTTGGGGACCCAAGAAAAGGGCTCAGCGAGAAAGGAAGAAAGGAAGTTAGGTAGCAAGGATCTGGATTACAAAGTTTGTACACCCAGTAGTGAAAACCTCTGAGAGGATAATGACCAGGCTTGTGTTTTATGGATTCCTTCGGGGGTAAGTGTGAGAATGCGTTTAGAGAGAGAAAAGACTAGAGATGAGACTAAGTATGGGACCGTATGGGCTTGAATTAAGGTAGTAGCTAAGGTATTGAAGAATGGATGGAATGGAATTATTTTAAGAAAATCAGTAGAATTTGGTCATTGATTAAATTTAAAGGGTGAAGGCAGCAGTGGGGTCTAGAATGATTATCCCACTTCCTGAGGGATTGGTGTTGCCATCGACCCTGATGGGGATGGAGGTGCAGCTTCTTCAAAGATGAGTTCACTTGTCTCCCCGCTGTTCCCCATTTTCCCTCGGGAGTGCTGGCCTGTTAATATCAAGAATCATAAAGAGGAGTGTCCCTAACTTCAGTACCATTTCCAGTGAAACTTAGGGAATTTAATTTCTAGTTACCTTGAAGTAGTTAAGATAAAGTGATGTTTTGAGATGATCTCAATTTTTAAAAATTTCAACCTTTTAAATGTTTGTGTCATAATTAGAAAAGCTTAACTTTAGGTTCTTGCATTTAGCAAAAATATTGTACAGTTACAATTTTCAATCACTAAGTCTATATTTTGACTATACAATTTTAAAGGGTTGTGGAATGTACTCAGAATAACTTATAAATAACTGCAGAAACCAAAATATCTAAGTATTTAGTTTTGTTATTGAAGTTTAGAACCAACACCATTCCAGTAGTGGCCTTTAGGAAAAAAAACAGCTCTCAGTCTGACATTATAACTAAACCTATTTGCATATGAAAACAAGTGGACTTTAGCCTTTCTGACAGCTTTTACATGTCCTCCCTATTCTCCTCTCCTCAGAATATTAGAATAATGGCCAAGTATTATACAAGGATAACAATGAAGAGAATGGCACAACTTCTGGATCTATCTGTTGATGTAAGTAGTATACGCTTGTTTGAGTTATTTTTAGCCATTCATTTTGAATTTCAGTGGACTTCTAGAAATCGAGTGAGAAAATCAATTTTGTTTTATTTAAGTTTAGGTGATAGTTTCCCCAACCTATTTTAAGTACCAAAAAATAGCGCAAATATCAGTTTATAGTTACATTAATATTATTTATACTAGTTAACATCTTAAGTATGTTAGTTTTCCATTGGTTAATTTGAAGTCCAGGGTATATATTCTATAATAAATATGTCTAGGTTCCCAAAAGTGAATGGTAGGAATAAAAGATGTGAGGGAGACTTAACGGCAATTTACCTGAAAAGGTCCCAGGACATGCCATTTAGGAGGAAGCGTAGGAGAGAGTAGATGGCGTTGCTGTTGATGTCAGGCCCTGTCCCAGTACCAGCGGTGTTAGGTTTGTGGGGAGGCAGATTGAGACTCAGCCCTAACTCTGAGTGGACTCATTATATTCATTCCCTAGACTCTCAGTAAAATAAGTACATTATTACAGGAAATCAGTAGTTGCTTACTATTAATAATGAAGTTCTGCCCTGCATATCTTGAATGAAGAGTTTAGAAAACGCTTTTCTTAAATTTTGTTAATTATCTATAATTATCAAGTCTTAATCCAATTTGTCTTTCTCTCTTGCAGGAGTCAGAGGCTTTTCTCTCAAATTTAGTAGTTAACAAGACCATCTTTGCTAAAGTAGACAGGTTGGCAGGAATTATCAACTTCCAGAGACCCAAGGATCCAAATAATTTATTAAATGACTGGTCTCAGAAACTGAACTCATTGATGTCTCTAGTTAACAAGACTACACACCTCATAGCCAAAGAGGAGATGATACATAATCTACAATAAAGGTCTTGATGCCCTTAATGCTTATAGAAAAGAGTTAAAATTGGAAGTCATTAAAAAAAAAAAAAAAAAAAAGACTGTTACGGTGTATATGTTGGGGTTGTTTTTTCCCCTATTCTCAGCTCCTTTGTCTAAAATTTAAAAGATAGTGAATATGTTCGAGGCACCTATCAACCTTTCAACTCCCTGATTTCATTGTTAACTTTGCATTTACAATTGGTACAAAAACAATACATTTCTATTGTCTGAGTACTCAAAAAATTATGTCATAACTTACCCAGATGTTTTTCTGTTATTTGAAACCTTTTTAGCTATTATTTGTTTTCATTCAGCTAACAACCATAATTATAATAAAAGCAGTATATGACGTTTATTTTCTATGGTTACCTGTGTTTCTGAACATTTTACGGGGTTTAAGTGATTTTTAAATAAATTCCGTTGTAAATCTATGAAATATTTGTAGAATTTAAAAAGCAACATAGAACATATACATTTGGGATAGAGTTGTGATTTGTGAAGAATTTGTATTTTAGTACAAATTTTATGGCATGAAGTCTTCTAGGCTGAGTACAGTGTATGGAGCTACCTGGTAGGCTATCGACTTTGTTTTTTTTTTTTTGGAGTCAAATTGGTTTCAATCACAGTAGCTTATTTTTACTTGTTTTCCTTGACGTGACCAGTTGTTGAACAAAATCATGTGACATCATGTTGACACAATTTAACACACAGTCGTTTTAACGAGACTTTGTGGCTTTAACTTACAGGTCTGATTATGTCGTTAATGCTCCGAATTCATTATCTCTTTATAGGAACTTTAGTTTCTTTATTTGAACACTGGATAACAACCTAAAATGCTTTAAAAATGACCCCCCAGAAAATTTCATGCCACCCTCTTAGCGAATGGTATAGTATTAACATTTTTTACAGAATTAAACAGAAGTTTCACTGTCAAAGGAAACATCTGAGATCAATTAATAGGAGCAAATTTTGGAAATTTTTTAAAAATTTGATTTATTTCAGAGAAAATAGAAAAATGAAACAGTGTTAGAAGGTTATTTAAAATGTTTAGATGAAAGTATAAGGTCTACTTTTTTAAAAACAAATTCAGAAGGGGAAAAACATTTTGGAAACATTTTTCATTATTCATTTTCCATGTAATGGTCACTAAATTGTCCTATTTCATGATCCCATGGCTGGGGACAATTGTAGGACCTCTACTATTTATGTTGAGTCATTGTGAATAATATAGTATTAATCTAATTTTATTCTTTAGAAATTTAATGTATTATTAGTCACAATAATAGCAACATCTGCAATCACTTATCTTTAAAAACTAACCAAAAATATGGCAAGTTCAGAAACAAAAAGTTCACACTAGCAATACTAATATGGTTTTAATTTTCTTTTGAATGAAAAAGATAGAAAATAAAATTATATTGCATTGTTAGTTTGTAAGTCAGATTGGAGCTAATTTGAATCTAGCTTCTCACTAACTTCATCTTTCTAGGGATTCATTCCCTTTGTATTTGCCAAACCTAGAATATTTGGCCATACATGTCACTGCGAAGACTTCAAGTGCTCCTCTTTGGTCTTTATTTAAGATGCTCACCCTCAACTAGCTCTCTATTCTGATTTGGTGCCGCTTACAACCGTGTCCCAGTGTCTCACACAAATTCAAATTGAAGTTATTACCAATTTCTTGGTGTTACAAAGAAGAATCCATCAGCCTAGGGCGGTAAAATATTTGAGATTTTTTTAACCTAAAGTCCTGCCTTACATTTCAGACCTAAAGCCGGCATTTGTGAAAAGGATAGAATCACCTTATTTTAAATATGAAGAAAGTAATAGTTGACTCATCATTTTCGTCAGGTTACTAACCAGAAGGAGAGGTGATAAGCCTCTTGTTTTTTGGTTTTTTAAAATGAAACATTTTTTACCATTTTTATTTCATATAATTTATGTTTTTAAAGTTGAATAGCTATCTGTAATAATTTTCAGTTTCCATATGCTTATTGAATCATTGAAAAACTAATTTTTAAAATTCATACTGCTTCATTCTCACAAGTGTTAAATGTATGATAAAAGTACCTATTTTAAATTGTTTTCCGCTCCTGGATATAGCTGCAATAAAATCACTAATTTGTGGGTGTTTAAGAAAACCTGGAGAATAAACTCGTACTTTAAAAGATTACTTCTCTTTTCAATTCTCTTACTGTTTAAAACAAAAGGCCATAGATAATTTTCATTTTTCTTTTAAAATCGTGTTCTCTTTCTAAACCTGTTTTTAATCAGTGGGAAAACATTTTGCATGTTTGTTTGAAAAGTCAACTGGTTGGCTTTCTTCTCCTGACTTCTTGGGATTGGTGAGAGGCCATACCTGCTTGTGCTCTCGACCAGTGGTTGTCCGACCCCACGCGCTTCAGAGTCACCTGTAGGGCTTGTTATAACACACATTGCGCTGCTCCCCTGAGTTTCCCATCCAGAGGGTCTGGGACGAGGCCCAAGAATTTTCTTTTCTAACAAGTTATCAGGTGATGCAGATGCGGCCGATTCGTGGGCTACACTTTGGGAACCATTCTTCTCGACAACACTTAAATACTAGAAAAGAACTACGTTGGTTTTTGTTAATGCCTGCAGCACCTGGTATTTCTAAGTGGTCTCCCACCCGAGTACTAACCAGGCCCGACCCTGCTTAGCTTTCAGGATCAGACAGGATCAGGCACATTCAGGGTGGCATGGCTGTAGACATATGCTGGGTTTTAAAAATATTTTTCTGAGCAAAAATATTGAGTGAACATAGACATTAGTGAATTTAGGATTGTGCTACAGCACAATGCTTATCCAGTGCTATTGTTTTTGAGTCTAGTGATTCCAAAGTCTGCTTTTATTGTGAGGTGTAGAGAAATGTTCTTGCTTTTCTGGTGGTTGTAAAACAATGTCCCTAACATGGAGCTTTAATAATTACTATGTTGAAAGAATTGAATGACATTTTGAAGACCGCGAATTTTGCTGTTTTCTCTCTATAAGATTAGGAATCATTTATCTTTGTGTCTGTCACTTCTGTTAACAGTAGAAACGTCAACACTTCTTGAGTTATTGCTTTATAAGCAATTAATCTTTTAACCCTTAATTATCATACCTACCTGGAATTTTCCTTTGATCTTCACTTCCAACTTTACTCTGTAAGCATGCAATTTAGTGGTATTAATTACATCACAATGTCATACAACCACCACCACTATTTTTAAAACTTCTGCATCACCCCAAACAAGCTCTGTAATCATTAAGCAGTGATTTCCTTACTTCCCCTTTTTCCCAGCCCCCAATAACTTCATGTCTCCGAATTTGCCTGCTCTAGATATTTCACGCAAGTGGAATCATACAACATTTGTCCTTTTGTGTCCAGCTTATTTCATTTAGCATAATGTATTCAAGGTTCATCCACATTGTAGCATGTATCAACTTTATATCTTTTTATGCCTGAATAGCATTCCATTGTGCAAATTTACCCCATTTTATTTATTTGTCTGTTAATGGTCACTTGGGTTGTTTCCACCTTTTGGCTGTTGTGAACTAGTGCTGCTATAAACATGGGTGTGCAAGTATCTGAAGTCCTGTTTCCGAATCTTTTAGGTATATCTGCATATTGGCTTAAAAAAAGATTCAGAGAAAATTGTAAAGATTGTACAGCGAGGTTCTTTGTACCCTTCACATTGGCTTATAAAACCAAAAGGATGTTTATGTGCAAAGGAATGGTGAGGTAGACCAGAGAGGGACCAATTTCTGGCAAAGCTGTTAATATTTTAAATCTTATCCCAGTAACTATAAAGACAAATTCCACGAGAACGCCTCTTCTCTTGTACCTACTTTCAAGGTGGCCCACAATCAATGGAAGAAGAACCACTTGTGATCAGAGTTGTCAGATCAAGTTTTAGCCAACATTGAGCATGTATCATGTGCGTGAGTCCCAGCAGACTAATTAGCATTAAATAAGGCACTCATATCTTAATAGGTGGTCTTGTATCTGAAATCCATCAAGGACTTTTTAAGGTTTTAGAACCAAAAAATCTAAAGCACATTTGGCATCACTAGGACAAAGGGTTATTCAGTATGAATCATAAAAGTAGCTAAATAAACACATTATTTATACATCCACAAAAGAACATCTGGGCCAGGTTTTTGGAAACTTTATTTTTAGACTGTGGAAATAATGTTCTTAACAGGGGCAGCTTTATCTAAATGGAAGAAGGTAGGTGTCACAGATACATCTTAATTTTTCTAAATTGCCGTACATACAGCCTTATTTGTAGTGAGTACCAAATATGCAGGAAAAATCATCTTTAAGAAGTTTAATATTTCTAAATTTAGTACCCTGTTAAATTGTATACTTGGAACATTTTTTTGAACTTGGAACATTTTCCTTGAACTGAACTTTCTTGTTTCATAAATGCCCCCTTTTTTAATGCTTAAATGTCACTTGCAAGTGCAACAAGTAAAAAGGTTAAAGCAATATGATGTAAACTAATTTTACTTGACCAAGAGGTTAGCGTTATATTCATTTAAATTTTTTTTTAGCGTTTTGGAGGATTAGATAAGTTTAAAAGCAACTAATCTTTCAGAAAAAAAGCAAAGATAAATTGGGAAGGAATAAGATGATTCTTAAAATGCATATCATGTCTGCTACTGCTGAATGCACAACAAAATGCATCACTGCAGAATACTAAACAGCTGATTTCCTGATGCTTTCACATCGATTTTTATTGTGTGTAGAATGCAGGGCAGATATTTTATTCAGAGTGTTCCTACTTAATGGAAATGCTATAGAAGACCACATTTCCCTCACCTATTAGAATGCAAATCTTGAAAGAGAAGGATAATGTGATTTTCTTCCACTGTCAGTACTTAGGATTACAGTAAGAGTTTGGAAATAAGTTCTTCCTCTAAGATTTAGATAATACTAATATATTCTGGACCAGAATGGATAATGGATACATAATGGCTCCTGGGCTGGCAAAACCTGACTCAAAGGAAGCTCACTTTCGAAAGGGCAACTTTTTACAACTAGTCGACAACTTATTTCCTAATATTTGGAATGGCACCTGGCACATAGTTACAAAATGTATGGACTTTGAAGGATAATCAGATAACATTAACTTGACTAGCTTTGAAAAACATAAAGAATACCTCGGTCCAAGAATTAGCCATGAAAGCTAGAAAAGTGAGAGTCACAGATGCATACACAGCTGTTGTGTGTGGGACAGAGCTTCTTAGCTAACTGAGTCTAAGTATTCCAGACTTTTTGGCAAGGCCATCCTAACCACGGACATGGGGACAAGAATTAGAACCCTTTGTTGGAAACACTTCTCTCATAGAATGGAAGCAGCATGCAAAAATAGCCTAGGATCATCTAACGAGCTCATCTTGATCTGACCCCATGCTCAATAAGCAAACTTCTGATGGTAATTTCATTTACCATTAGATCCATTATAACTTACCAAGTATTATTGGGTAACTTAACCAATATTATTTTCAAAAAAATAAAATCAAATATAAAATAGTTCCGTCACATGAAGCCTTTTAGTGGAGCCTCAAAAACTTAAATATAGAAGGACGATATGACCCAGCGATCCCACTCCTAGGTATTTACCCGAAGGAAATTAATGGAAGATTCAAACAAATACTTGTACACAAATGTTCATAGCAGCACTTTTTACAACAGCCAAAGGGCTTAAGCTACCTGAAATGACCAACAAAGGATGAATGGATAAATAAATTTGGTATATCCATACAACAGAATGTTATTTAGCCATAAATAGGAAAATCAGAAATGCTAGTATACGTTACCATGAGAATGAACCTTGAAAGATGCCAAGTGAAAAGAAGACACCAAAGATGAAATATAGCATGATCCCATTTATGTGAAACTTCCAGAACAGACAAATTCAAGAGAAAGAAAGCCGATTGGTGGTTATCAGGGCCTAGGGAGAGGAGGGAACTAAAGTAACTGTTTAATAAGGGTTTTTATTTTGGGGTGATGAAATGTTTTGAAACTTGATCGATGTGGTTGTATAACATGAATGTATTAGGTCCCACTGAATTTTTTTGTTTTAAAATGGTTCTATGTCATGTGAATTTCACCTTCAATTTTTTAAAAAGGTAAAATGACTCATGTAAATATAAAATACATATATCGAAGATGTTATTCAATTTACAATTAATAAGAGAACCAGTAAGATGTTAAAATCATTTCAAAGGGATACACACACACACACACACACACACACACACACACACACACACACACATATGAATAAAATTGCTAATTAGATACAGACTTGGTTGTTAATGTCCAACAGGAATGTCTTGAGGTTATTGGTTTTGCCAGACAAAAAGTTATTTGCATCACTAGGGGACGAAAATCTATAGATTAATCTTGGCTCCTGCAGAGCTTTAAAATAGCCCAGACAATGGCAAGTCAACCTCAGCACTGCACTGAAAGGAAAATCAGTAATCTCTTTCACTTATTTCCCAGTTTTAAATACTTTTTCTGGCATCATACATGTCTGCCTCCCAGGAGAAGACGGGTTGATCATGTGGTTTCTTGGATGGCAGTTTAATTTCTCATTAGTGTTGAGTAAATGATCATTCTAGTTTTATACACCAGTGTATATCCATCTCTGAAAGATAGATTTGCTCTTTGAGCTGGAAACACTGGTATTCAGTGCCTAGAGACCAGAGATCACACTTGGCCTATAGAAAATTCGCCAAGGTAACAAATGTGGCCCAGTAAGGTCTTTCTTGATAGATAGACAGCATTTTGTCCTCTCCCCAAAGAGATGAGAGTCCTTTACTTATTTTGAACTTTAACAACTTCATTTTGGACCTAGATCTTTTTTTTTTTTTTTTTCAGATCTTGAAAGGTTTAATCATTTATGTACTTCTCTGGTTTTTGAGATACATCATATTATTGAAATAAATGTGTTAAACTCCGATTGCTGTTGACTCTTTGCTGATATACTTAGGCAAATTATTCTCTACATGAAGTCACTCAGTTGTCTTTAGGGGTTGGAAGGGGTACAAGTGAATATAGAACACTTGTGTCTGTAAGGAAGTTATGTTCCTTCCCATGAGATAACTATCACTCATTTCCTTCCTGTTTTTTCCATGCTATTCTTGGGTGTTTATGTTGAGGAAAACATTTGCCGGTATTACATTCAAGTACTCTTTCTGTCAAAAGCATTTTCAAACTCTTTATTAGTCATGGTAGTTACACTCGAACTTGGTAGAGTTGCGTCAGATGCTATGTTTTTTGAGATGGCAACATGATGAAATATGTATGTTTAAGAATTACCCGCTTCTATAAAAGGTAGACTGAAGGTCAAAAACAGTTTCCTTGGAATCCTGAGGTTTGTAACAAAATCATCCAGCTCTGCTGCTCAAACTAAATTTGAACTAGGAGAAATGCTGAGAACTGTTTTTATTTTCTTCTTTCAGATGCACCTGGAAGCACTAAGTCACCTGGTTGTTTTCAAAATTTATGTCCTATATTTTTCTCATCACTTGGAGTAAACAAACAATGGGAACCCTACACAGGCAAAGTGAACACAGATGAGGTAATTGTGCTTCGATCCACCTAGGAACGAACCTGTCCCAGAAAATCAGGACTCTGAGACCCTCTCTGCGATTTACTAATGTGGAGGTAATTTATTGAGCTGTTTCGGTGGCGTTCTGCTGTGAGAGACTCAAAAACAAAAAAGAGAGATATCTTTTCCTCTTTTATTTGAAGAGTGTTTGTGTTTCTGTGGCTCTTTCTCCCTTTCTCTAAGGGCTATGTGGTATGGGCTGGGAAGAGAAGTAACGGGGATGCTCTCTACTCTACCCCTGGATTATCTACCAATGAGCAGTTTATCCAGGGGGGCAGGTGTTGTTGGGGCTGCAGGGTCACGGGGAGAGGCAGAACTTCTCTGGAATGGTTGCACCTTGCCTGATACCCACCCCACTTTTGGTCTTGCAAATTATAAGAGATAAGAAAATTGTATTATTTAAGTCATTTAGAGTCTCAGTTTTTTGTTGTTTTGCAGCCCTAAACATCCTAACATGCCTAC
Organism: Pteropus medius; assembly: GCF_902729225.1. Lineage (NCBI taxonomy): Eukaryota > Metazoa > Chordata > Mammalia > Chiroptera > Pteropodidae > Pteropus > Pteropus medius. The sequence continues at coordinate 11,302,188 of NW_024355990.1, read as the reverse complement.
TTATGTAAATCTGTCCAAAAATGTGCACAAGAGAGACCATGCTAGGCATACTGCTCTGTACTTTGCTTTTTTCATTGAATATATCTTGGGGACGTTTCCATATCCCCTTGTAGAAGATGATCTACCTCTTTTTAATGAATGCACAAATTTTCAGTGTATTAAATACCATCGTTTTAACCAGTCCCCGCACTGATTGAATGGTTGTTTCCAAATTTTTTAATTTTTAAATTTATTCTTTTCTCCCCCCCCCCCAGCTTTACTGAGGTATGATTGACAAATAAAAACCGTATACATTTAAAATGTACAACATGGGGTTTAGATATATCTACATTGTGAAATGATTACCACGAACAAGCTAATCAACATGCTCATCACCTTACGTTTAGTGCATGTATGTGGGTGTATGCGGTGGAACATTCAGTACCTACTCTCAAGAAATTTTAAGTATATAATACATTATAACTATAGTCACTGTGCTACACACTGATCTTATAACAGAGTTTATATCCTTTGACCAACATCTCCCCATTTCCCTCACCCCCACTTTTATTATTTTTCACAGCCTTGTTGAGATATAATCTACAAGAAACTTCACTTATTTGGAGTGTACCCTTTGATCAGTTTTTAAGTATATCTACACCCATGAAACTCTCATCAATATCAAATAGTGAACATATCTCTCACCACCCAAATTTTCCTGGTGTCTTTTTGTAATCCTTCCTTCCTGTCCCTTCCTACTGTCCCCCATCATCCTTCTTTTTAATGAAGGCACAGATTTTTATTGTATTGAATATCGCCATTTGTTCAGCAGTCCCCATTTTGTTTGAATGGGTTTTCCCAGTTTTCGTTCTTGATTTTGATTTTTTTTTTCCCCGTTAACAAACTGCTGTAAACATCCTTGAACATCTATCTTAGTTTGGTTTTTCTCTTAAAGACATATGTCTTACTGACGTTTCTGGTTATTATATTCTTTAAAGTGACAGACAGTTCAGATTATTATTCGGATGACATATCAGATACCTCTCGTGTACCACTTGAGATCTTCGTGGCCTCATCTGTCACTTTTCCAGCCACCAGCAGTGATCATTTCTGTGTAGTCTGATCATTTCTGTAAGCTGGTGTGGCCACGCCATGTACTGCCCTGAGCCTGCTTTGTCATATCTCCCTTCCTGGCCGAGGGATTCCCCATCGACACAGCAGAACCCCAGTTTGACATCTATGTAAGCAGGTGGGACTTAAAGGGAGGGAGAGTTCACATCCCGCGAGGTGACTCTTTGACCAATCAGAGGAGGTTGTTGAGGGGTTGCTTCTTTCCCATTTCTCCCCGCCAGACAGACTGGAATAAGATGTAGGTTACATGACTTCCTGGAGGACGGTCCCCCAGCTTTTGAGCAGTGGCCGGTTTGATAATATATCTTCCTCCTGGTACTGTCATCCTGCCCCTCCAGCCTCCCTGCCAGCCTCCCTCCCCTGGTCTCTTACTCCTGCTCCCTGAAATTACACTCCCTAATAAATCGGTAGCACATAAGCTTTTGCCTCGGGCTGTGTTTTTTGGGAATTCAGGCTAAGACAGTTGGCATTTTCCACATGTTTATACTGACTTTAAATGAAGCCATCTGTAAATCTTCCTAGTGATCAGTGTGGCGGGAGAATCCCAAGTTCTTGGGATTATAAAGTACGGTGTGTAGTAAATGCAGACTTGCCCCCCACTCTTTGGATAAGAGGTAGGAGAGTATTAAGGAGGGAGGAAGTGGCGGACTTTGCTGCAAACGTGTTCTGTAGCTTTTCTCACCGTCTGCTTTCTGCCCTTCCTCTCTCCCCTCAGCACACTGCAATCTGACTTCGATCTCCACCCTTTTTCCAGAATAGCTCTTCATCATGTCACATCCGATCCCCACATTGCTTGGTCTCCCAGCAGCATTCGCTTGGGTTACCCATTGCCTACCGAAACACGTTCTCCTGTGCCAAAGTCAGCATCATACCCCACCTCGACAGCAGCGCCTTCTCCAGGGAAGGGTGTCAGGGTCTTTCCTCGGCCTTCTCTATTCCATCCATGTTCTCTCTCCAGATAATCTCATCCAATCCCACGGCTTCAGCTCTGTCTCTAGGCTGATGACTTCCAAGTCACCATCTCCTACCCGTGCCTTTCTCTCAAACCTCAGATTCCCACTACGAACGCATTTCTACTTGGATACCTAAAAGGCAACTCAATCTCCACATCAAGAGTTCCAAAACAAAGCTCTTGATCTCCCCATTAATTTCCTTCGCTCCAGTCTTCCCTATTTCAGGAAATGACACCGCCTTTCACACAGCGACTCCCGTCGAAAACCCTCACGACAGCCTTTTCTTCTCGCTCTTCATCTGATTCATTAGCAAGTCCCGCCGGAGTTATCATCAAGATTCACCCTAAACCCGACTCCTTCTCATCACCTCCACTGCTACCACCCTGACCCAAGTCACTGTAAGATCTTGCCAGGACCACAAGAGCCTCCTAGCTGGCTTCTCTGAGCCTCTTGTGCCCTCTAAATGCAAACGGAGTGATTTTTGTAAAATTTAAATCTGATCGTATCTCATTCCTGCTAAAAATTTTTCCAACAGCATCCCTTGCAAGGAGAATAATAAATCCACAAGCCCCGGCCTGATCTGTCCCCTCATGACCTCCCTGATCTCTGGTCTAGCTCCTTCTTCCCCTCTTCTTTCTGAGACTTGTACTTATGGAGCTTGTCTTAGATTAGCATCTTCACATGATGATCTCTCTTTTTCTGAAATACTTTTCCCCAGATCTTGACATGGTTGGCTCTTCTTGGACTCCTTATCACTTGGGTCACAGCTCAAATGTCTTTTCTCCAAGAGGATGCCCCTGACCGCTCTGGTTAAGGGGGTCCTGGTCTTGAGACCCTCTCTATCCCACTGCCCAGCTTTATTTTAGCCCTGTCACTTACCACTGTCTGAAGTTATCTCTGAATTTATTCCTTCATCTGTGTACTGACTGTCTCTTCCTAGAGTACTTGACCCAGGAGAGTGGACCTCTGTCCTCTGTCCTATTCCCTACTATTCCCCTGGAGTTTAGAATAGTGCCTGGCACACAATGGGAACTCATATTTGTTGGATATGAAATACATATTTGTGGAATTAATAAATGACGTGTGGTAGAATTCTGGGTTGGTTATTTCTCTTCAGCAGGCTATTTAAATGATGAGACGAAGGAGATCGGCGGGTGGTTTGCAACCTTTGGAAATAACTGGCTTTTCAGCTCATTAAGAGATCAATTTCCCTGGCCTCTCTTTCATTACATTGATAAAAATAATTATTTTTTGCCCAAAGAGTAAGAGTCACCAAAGAGCTTATTGCACTGTGAGAAGCACAAGCCATCCTGTGCCTCTGCAACTCATGGGCTTGAAGAGTGTTTGAGCTTGGAGGAGGGCTGAGACATAAAGGACCCAATGTGTGGTGAGTCCAGCAGACAAGAGTACCCCAAGAACCCTTAACTTTGGTGCTGGCTGGCTTGGCATAGGGGTTAATACGTGGTCCCATCTCTGGAGCTTGGACATAGATCCTTCAGACTTCCTCCTTATTCAACAGCTCTGTGACCCTTGGGTAAGTCACTCAGTCTCTCTGTACTCCAGTTTCCCCATTCGTATCAGGATAACGATGATGACAAATTTATCTGCCTAAGGTTTTTATAAGGATTAAATTTATCTATCCCAATGAAATATTTGGCACAGTACCAGGCTGGATTCCTATCTAGTTTGCTAAAAGGGGCCAGGCTTGAGGTGGCAAAGAATAAATATGTTTTTTTTAGGGGAATATTTAACTCTGTCTCACGTCTGTTAAACAGATTAAAAATTCCCTCGGCCCGTCCTGAACCCCTCTCATCTTGCTTCTTTATCTTGTTTTCTGTCTCCTTCCTCTCTTCCTCAGAAGTCTAGGGGGAAAGAGGAAGAAAAGAGGGAAATAAATACTCCCTCCAATATTTAGTGTGTGTGTGTGTGTGTGTGTGTGTGTGTTTGAGGGAACTCTTTAATACTTCCTGGTGTAACCTGCATGCCCCTCAGACACCACGAGGGGGCAGCTCTGCTCACAGGTTCCAGCCGGCTATTTCATCACAGGCATAAATATGCTAAAGTAAAAAGGTCTGAGATCCCTTACATTCTGCTCCTGTTCCTCCTCCGGAGAGTATACTGGCCATGTGCTGGGCATGCTCTCTAACCTCTCACATGGCAGCAGGAAACAGCCGTGGTCTCCTTTTCGTGGTCGCAGTGGCCCAGGTGGTCAATGTGACGAGAGTCGCCCAGGGCCTTGGTGCCAGTCGCAGGAACCGCAGCCCCGGGAATGAACGAGGGCTGCAGGGGAGGCAGAGCCTGAGCTCGTGGGAATTCTCCTTTGTGACTTGAAAGGACAGGGCTGGAAGGAGCCGCGTGAGCGAACAGTGGGCATTCCCTTCCTCCTCCCCAGCACCCACGAGGTTGGGCTCATCTACAGGCTGAGCCCCAAGAACAGGGTTAGGGTGGCTGTTCCCCACTCCCTCCCAAGCAGGAAATCAGAAAGGGCCTGACTCCCTGAGGACATTTCATGAGCAGGAAGTCCTCAGGACAAGCCCCCTCCCCCCACCCCACCCCCGCCCACCCCTTTGTGGGGAGGGCAACACCATGACTTGTGACTGTGTGTTATTGTTGTCCCAAGACAGAGTCCAGAGGCCACTGGGTCTGCTGAGGACGGTGTCGTAGTTTGCTCAGGCTGCAATGACAAATAACCACAGATTGGGTGCCTTAAACAGCAGAAATTTATTTTCTCACAGTTAAGAAGTCTTGAAGTGCAAGATCCAGGCGGCGGCAGGGTTGGTGTCCTCTGCGGCCTCCCTCTCTCCTTGGCTTGCAGACGGCAGTTCTCTTGCTGTCCCTTCAGCATCCCTGGAGTCCCTTCCTCTTCCTTTAAGGACACTGGGCCTACTGGATTAGGGCCCCACCCTAACAGCCTCATTTTCATCTGATCGACTCTACAGAGACCTTATCTCCACATACATTCTGAGATTACACCTTTGTCATGTGAATGTTGGGGATACGATTCAGCCCACAGGAGATTGTCACTCACTGGGCTCAGTTCTCTCCAATGTCAAGGACAGCTAAAAGGTCCACCAGCTTTCATACCCAGCCACTGGGTTGACAGAGGCGTGGAGGGGAGGTGGGAGTAGCGCCCCCCAGGAGGATGGGGTGGCTGTCATTTGGTCACCGGCGGGAGGGCCAGGGAGAACTGTGAAGGTGCTGGTTGGGTGAGGAGGGGTGGCATGAAGCAGGCCCAGCTTCGTGTGGTCAGTGCCCTGCTGTTGGTGGCCATAGCCGGTGGGGAGGTGGGGGATGGAAGGGCAGCCCCAGCAGAGGCACAGGGCATGGCCTGAGAGGTGACCACCCGCAACGGCTGGCTGGTCTCTTGAGTGGGGAATAAAGTGCCCTTCTCAGTCTTACCCTCCTGGGACGAGGCCCCTTTGTGTGTTGGGGAAAGATGAAGAGAGCGAAAAACATTCAGGGTCCAGTTCAGGCCAAGAGGACTGATTAGAAAAGGGACATTTGTACTGTCCAGGGAGATCGCTCAAGTGCCCGAGAGGAGGGTGGGAGAATCTTTGATATTTAAACCCTCCTACCATCCTCTTTGCCTGATTCCTCCTCTCTGGAGCGATGCCTCATGAGCTGATGGCAGGAGGGCAGCCTCCCACATGGCGGCTACAGACGCTGCCCTTCCCCACCGGTGCTGACGCGTGTGTGTGTGTGTGTGTGTGTGTGTGTGTGTGCGGCACTCCGAGGTAGTAAGTACCAGCTGCAGCAGCGGGCAGAATTCCCAGCTCCCCTCACCGCACGTCTCTCGAACCGGGACTGCTCTCTAACACTCGCTCAGCTTCAGACCCACTTGGATCTCCTCACTGTATCCTTAGCTATTAGATCATCTCCCAAGGCAACTGGAACCTTCTCAACCCTGCATTTTAAGGCTCCATCCAGCCCGCCCGCCCGGCTGCAAGATGAGAGTTCTGAAAAAGCAACTTGACGCTCGCTGGTGAAGAGGGCATGATTGTGCTACTCTGGGGTGGCTGTGATATTGCTTCCCCATAGTGTTTATGTGAAGAAAATTTGTTCTTTGGGAAATTAGGGGCTACAAAAAAAAAAAAACTAATGATAATAAAAAGGGGGAGAAAAAGGCCAAGAAATAGATTTCTGAAGAATCCAAAGATTACTGTACCGTCCCCAGTTCTCTCCTGTTTCTTGGGATGAGCTCAGTTTTTCCCTCCCAGGAGTGTGCCAAATGTTTCCAGAGGACTAAACGTCTCTGTCACTTTCCACAGCTGCGGCTGGTGTTAGTGACGTGGTCCCAGCATGGCTGAGGGGGCAGGAGAGATGGAGTAGACAGAAACAGAGGCAGCATGGGGCGGGAAAACAACAAGGCCCTGGGGAACTTGGGCCACACTCTTAGAAGTGTCGAAAGATGGGGATCCGAGCCTCTGGCCATGCCACCCTGAACAGGCCGGATCTTGTCTGATCTTGGAAGCTCAGCAGGGTCGGGCCTGGTTAGTACTTGGATGGGAGACCACCTAGGAAGACCAGGTACTGCAGGCGTTAAAAAAGTAGATCTGAGATGTCTGCCACTGGGAAATCCTTTGTGGGAGTTTTCCTGGAAACTCAGGTGAGGGGTGTGGGTCAGGGAGCACGGGCTGGAGGTTCCTTTTGCTCTGGGAGTTTGGACTACATCTTTCTGGGAAAAATAACATCTGCTACTGTGTCTCTTGCTAAGCAGGCCCACGGGCAGGGAAACCAGAGTCACTCCGAAGGGAAAAAGCGAGGGGAGGACTCTGGTTTTGGCCTTCCAGACGCTTCCCGTCTTGCCCTCTGCAGCAAGCTTATTGCAACTGCCAGATATTTCCAAGAGCATTCCCCACCCATTTTTCCATAGCCCACGCCTTCCCCCATGCCGAGGGGCTTCTGGGTTGGTGGAGTTCAAACTGTGCTATGACGATCAAATAACACATTCGAGTTATAGGAAAATTTAAAACCACAGAATGACATAAATAAGAGAGAAACAATTACCTGTTCTCCTACCTCCCAGAAAACATCACTGATAGGATTGTAATGTAACTTCCTCCTGGTCTTCTTTTTCAACGCAAGCTTTAAAACACGTTTAAACATAGATGAGATAGTTATATTATATATACATATATTGTGTTTTATATATGTGTATATATATATGCATATATATGAATTCCTTTTATCTTGACTTTCCCATTTAACATTATATCATGAGCATTTTTTCCATGGGTGACATTCTTTTGAGAGAATTCCTGACATCAGAGAAATCTACCAAGCAGAGCCTGTGGGGACAGGCTGCCTGCCTCTCTCTGTCACTCGCTGAGAAAGCACAAGGTGTCAGCAGTCAAGGCTGAGCGGAGGCCTGGATCTTACTTACCCCAGCCTGGTGCTCCCTTCCAGGGTCGGTCAGAGCTGTTTGCCTGCTCATGCCAAGCTTCCTCCCACGGGGCCTTCCGAAGCTTTCCACAGCTTCAACATCAACGACACTTTTGTCTGCTCCACTTGGGGGAGAGGGCTGGATAGTCTGTTTTTTGTGTCCTTGATGGATCCAGCCCAAGTTCAATGGACCCATGTACTTGCTCAGTTTCCCTAGATGGCCCAGCTCCAAGAACAGCTCAGATGCCAAGGAAACCAAAATCTCTGCCTCTGTGGCCAAAGTGGACAGGCTGTTTCCTGATACTCCATGCGTGCGTGTGTGTGTGTGTGTGTGTGTGAAGTGAGTTCCAACCTGTGATTTCATTTCTGCGATAGTATGAAACAGCTCAGTGCATAGTACAGCACTGTTCTCCCCACCTGCTTCTCCCTCCCACCATGCAAATAGATGATCTAGCCCTCCCTAGCTGACTCAGCTGTAAAAAAGAATAAGTGTCTGTGAATGAAAATTTTTGCAAATGAATTCAACCAACAGCTGGACAGAGCTTTGTTGAGAGCTTCCTCTGGGGTGTGCTATATTATAGGTAGTAACTGTTCCTTGTACCAAAGTTTACAGAGAAATTATTTTTTTTATTGTGATAAAATATACATAACACAAAATTTACCATTTTGACCATTTTTAAGTGTACAGTTCTGTGGCATTAAGTACATTCATATCATATCATTGCGTGACTATCACCACTATCCACTTCCAGAATGTTTTCATTTTCCCAAACTGAAACTCTACATCCATTCAATAATAACTCCCTTCAGCGTCTGGCAACTGTTATTCTACCTTCTGGAAAGTGACTTATAGAATACATCCTGGGTTACCCTTAAATCGTCACTCATGTTCACTCATTCATTTTACAAATATTTATTAAGTGCCCACACTGGTGAACAGAACAGAACACCTGTCCATGTGAAGCTTACATTTTTAAACAATAAACTTATACTTTTAAGCAATAAATCCTCTGTAAGGAAACAGTTACCAGGTGGTCCAAGATAGCTTCTTTGAGAAAGTAAAATTTTAATGGAGACTTTAATGAAGTGAGAGGAACTGGTGCAAAAATCTGAGGGAGGACCATGGGGGAGGGTGGGTGGAGAGTGAACAGGTACATCAACCCTGAGGAGATGTGTCAATTATGGGATTTTTGCTGCATGTAGTAGACTATCTCATCAAAATGCGGCTTAGACTGCCCGTTCTCAAAGTGAGATCTGGGGAACCCCTGGGGGTTTTCAAGAACTCTTTCAAGGTATCCATGAGGTTATTTTTATAATAATACCAAGAACGCTCTCATTCTTTCACAAGTGTAGAGGGGAGTGTTTCATTGGCTATATGACATATTCCAACAGATCGCGCACATATTAGAAGCTGTCTCCTGTTAATTCAGACATTAGAGAGATTTGCAAAATGGTAAATTTTGTGTTATGTATGTTTTATCACAATAAAAAAAATAATTTCTTTGAGATTTGCAAAAAGAGAGAACAACCATTCTTACTAACTTTTTTCTTTTGGAAAATATAATTATTTTTCATCAACTGATGTTTGTATTAACACGAAACAGGTTTATTATTTTTACTTGAAAATAAATTACTACATAAATAGTTAAATCGACATATGACATTTTAACAGGATAAAACGAAGTTTAATTGTGTACATATAGGAGTCCCATAAAAATATGAAACCCAGGGGTAAGTTGAGCAGTTGAGGCTTATATACCACCTGAGCTAAAGAATGGGATAAGGGCTTGGGGCTACAAAGGGGAGGAGGATAACTCACAGAACAATAAGAGCAGATGTTCGGTAATTAGATGTTTGCCCTGCAATACAGATAGGTCATTCATAAAAGTTATCTCTTCTAAGGGTCCAGAAAGAGTCTGCCTAGAATGTGCCACCGTAGCATGCAGCTTACGTCAAGCTAAAAATAATCGAAGCTCAACAAATTCAAGAAGAGTTTTTTTTAACCTTCCCCTTACCTGCCAAAAGGAATTCAGATAGAAAAAGCTGCTTCACAAGGGGGTACTTAGCCCATTCATCTTATATATGAATCGAATGTGTCAGACAGAGCGCATCCAAGCAAGCCCGTGTATTAGATTCCCCTCCGTGTCCCATGTTGCTGGGTGGCCTGGCATTGTTTATCACCTGTTCGCTTTTTGCACCTCCCTGTGAATTGCCTACTTCCCCCCTCCTTAGTCCAGAATAGCATATAAGCCTTAACTGGTCGGTTTGTTCTCAGGTCTCAGGATCTTATGGAACCTCCATATGTGCCCATATAATACATTTATTTGGTCATTCTTTCCTGTTCATCCATCTTATGTTAATTTGATTATTAGTCCAGCCAGAAGAACTTAGAAAGGTAGAAAGGAAAAATTCTTTCCTGGCCCTACACTCTGGTAATAGCTATCTCTCCGAGCCAGGCCCCCTATCTAAATTCCCTTAGGTAGTTTTAAGGAAGAGGTCAAAGTTTTTCTTGAGTCTATTGGGTCTCGATTGCCTTCAGCTCAAAATAACCCATATGCAAAAGTGGCACATTTTGGGGGGGCGTATCCTGCTCTCCTTCACAGAGTTTCAACCGCGACATCGAGGACCAGCGTACTTTCCAACTTTCCATCATTCCATTTGGCTACGCTCGGCTTGTAGGCAGCACCCCTTCCTCATGGGCGAAGACAGATGGTTGAGCAGTTCCAGGTGTCGTGGACATCCAGACAAGACAGGCATTTCCTCCCATGAGTCTCTGAGTTGGGGGAAAATCTGTCCCCAAAGCTTGCCTATAGGTCCTGTGGGCCTGGATCCGGCTGCATGCCCACACTCTAGTCCTAAGGAGGGCGAGAAGCAACTCTTGGCATTTTCAGCCTCTTTGGAAGGGAGGGTCCTGCAGCAGGAAAGGCAGTGGGAGAGGGCGCCACTCGGCTGGACCACTGGAACGGTTTGGCCTGTTGGAGAAGCGGCAAGCCGGCTGGTATGGGAAGATGGGAAGAGTGTCGGTGACACGTGTGGAGAAAAGTGGGGAGAGAGGGTTGAGATCCACTGCTTCAGCTGAGAAATGTTATTATAGGTGGGTCCTGGGTTGATGACGAAGTTCAGTCAACAGCAAGAATGAGGTCCAGCTGTTTTGCTGGATGCAAACTTGATATAAATTCAGAATCCAGGATCTCAAGTTCCTTAAAGTGTAAGCCATAAACTCAGCAAGTCAAACATGTGACTTTTTTGTGATGTATTTTAATCACTTCACCAGCCTTTTAATTAAAAGGTTGTCTGATCGATGGGTGGAAGGGGAGCAGTAAGCGACTTTGGGAAGTGTTGGGAAGGCATTTTGTAATTAAAGTACGAGTACCAACCAGGCTTTTTATCTGGAAAGCCAAGGCTGGCAGGCAGTTTCTTGCATCTCAGACTTTGTACCTTCTTTACGCAAAAGGCAGAGAAGCGCAGGGGACCCCTAAACACGGTCTTCCGATGCGCTGGGATTGGACTCAAACAAACAAACAAGCAAACCCAAGCCAAATGGATGACAATTTTGCTTGCCCTTTTTTATTATCATATCCTTCCAATAGTCTTTTTCTTTTTTTAAATGAGCAATCGAATGTTGATTATCATCTAAATCCAGGGATAGGGTTGGCTAATTGACAAATGACACAAAAATAGAATTGCTCAAGTGTCATAAAAAGAAAAGAAAAATCAAACGGAAAATTTTCATTGCCTTAAAAAATTGGATTTTTAGATAGTTTCATATAATTTCGTTTAGTCAAAACGGCCCGATAGCCATCTTATATCTAAAAATTTCTGTCGAGGTGTATTTTGCTCAGTTTTTCAAAACCTCTGAAAAGAGCAGCCACAGGCTTTCATGACGGGAGTTCTGATTTCGATTCAAAAATGATGACCTGAAAATGGGAACATTAGGGTGTTTAGGTGCCCTTAGACAATAATAATCTAGCTTGGAAATATAGATTTGTTGTTCTTTTAGTTATTAATGATTTTTTTTTGCAATCCAAGTTCTATTTATTAGAGATTTACTATGTAGGTCAGACATTTGCTGACTCAGTTTTTAAAGAATTTACAAACATGGCTCCCTTGGGCTCTCCCAGCCTGGGGGGAAGGGCATAGAGGCATGGATAATAGTCATAATTGTAAAAAGGCTGGGCGAACTTTTATCTTGCTCCCATCCCCAAGGCACTAGACCTTTGGTCGAGGGAGAGAAACTTCCTAGCAGTTTGGGCCTGCCAGCAATCTCACTGTCAGGCGGTAGGATGCTTTGTCATGCAACTGTGGGCAAGGAAAATGTGCATACTCATGTAGCTCAGGGTTTAACGGATTAGTTTAGGGAAATGGTCAAAGCTGTGTTAATAGAAGAGATACAAATTTCTTATGTAGTCCAGACAGGAGAGATTCTGGAAGGAAATTAATCCCCATCAAGGCAAGAGCTGTTTGATTTTACATACTCTAGGAGAAACCAGCTGGGCTCCAAGTGGTACCCTCCCATCCCCCAATCTTTGAAACCAGAGCGTGCTCTTCCCATCTCTCTTGGAAAGCGGGTAAGTATTGAGTTCCTGGAGCCCACCAGATGCTCTGCAGAAGCCACAGTGACGGGGTAGAGGAGAAAGGCCAGTCAACATCCTTTTGACACCAGAGGCTTGTGAAATTTGCAAGTCGCAGGAGAAAAGAGGCATTTCTGTAAGGAAGGGTGATGGATGGGGGAAGAGAGTGTAAGAGGCAGGGGGGTTTAAGAACAAGGGCTTCCTGGAGAGAGAAGGGAGTGATTTGCAAGAAAAGAATTCTCTTTCTACTACATCACAGAATACTCGAGGATGCTGTTTCCAAATTATCAAAAGAAAAAAAAAAAAGATTGGATTATATTTGGGGTTTTAGTAGATTTAGTATACTTACATGTAGCAAACAGCTAAGTATTTGTGGTTAGGGGTTGGAGGTGTAAGGAAGGAGTACGATAATCGGTATATATCCTGGATATATAATCTTATATCCTCTAGCAAAGATCAGAAATATTTGATTCAGTAGAAACTCCAGAGATGCCCTAAGAGAAGTGGTGAAGAGAACTTTGCAGGATGTATAGCTGAATCTGCCCAAGTAGATGAGTTAAAGCTTCTCCAACAGGGCTGTTCTTAGGTAGAGACCCGGGGCACTGGTTGCTCTTAACTTTTTTTTCAAAGGTGAAAAAGATGTAACATTGTGGGTGGCGGGAGAGCCCACCCTCACCCCCAAGAGAAGAACGATAGCAAATACAGGACAGATGAGATCAGGGTTGGTGGCTCTGAATTCTGCAACGGCAAAAATTAAGGAAATTGTCCAACTGTCTCTCCCTGGCAAATTGGGTCTTGGATTCTAGCCCAGGCCAGGAGCTTGGGCGTTGGGCTGGGCTTGGGTAAGGATGGGCTTGGTCAGCAGTTATGAGGCAGTGTTAGGAGGGGGAAACTGGGTCCCGAGCAAGGGTGGATCTGGCCCGTGCTCTGGGTTATGGGGCAAAGGGGAAATGGTGTTGAGTCTTGGGAAAAGGCAAAACTAGGAAGCAAGTTTGGACTTGAAACATCAAGTCCAAAGCCAGGACTTGAAGGGGTGGGTTGGCAGTCCTGAACGGGCAGGAAGACGAGGCCGGGAGAACGCACTCAGAGAGATCTCAGAGGAAAATCTACAAAGGCAAGAACTTTTATGGATGGAATGGATAGAACTGTGTAGAATCAGCGTGAGGACTGTGGAAACTAGGACCTGGGGTGGCTCTTGGAAAACCAGAATGGCTGCCAAAGAGAATGAGAGAATCCTCTGAGATATTTCCCAGGGAGGAGGGGGAGGGCAGAGTCTATTTGCATTCATGGAGACCCTCCCCCACCTCCACCAGGCCCTGTCCTTTTTAATTCCATATGGTTTCTCTAGCTGTTCTTTGTGGAGCGAGTAATTGGGCAGGTCTCCTTGGTTGTGTGCTCACCCTTGGGTGGGTGCTCTTTGCTGCTAATGATCCATGAAGAGGGGGTTGCTGATGCCCGAAGGGGATCTTGGACAAAGGAGCTACACTCTGCCAACTCTGGATAACTCTTTGCTGGCCTTTCTCTAAACCAAATACATACTGAGCACAAATTAGTGTGTAAGCAGCTCTTTTGTGAAGGGTTTAAAAACCGACCCAAAGCCACATGGAATGAGAAGGGGAGGGTAGCTGGGAACCATATCCTTGTCTGGTTCAGTTGTTTTCAACTTGATCAGACCCAATGCCTTTCTTTTAACCAAATATTTTGAAATGCCTTCTCTGTTTTCCTGAAATGAAATTCATACATATAATAACCTACCTACATATATTCCAAACCAAAACAAAACCTCGTAACATAAATTCCCCAAACAAAGGAGAAATCAATGGAAAGTAATTTATAATAAGATAACTATTTTAATACATAAATGCTCGGGTCTGACTACACTAGAAGGCATAAAAGCAAGTGAGCAGGTACTTATACCGATATAAAGAATCACCATGAATGAGATACCATAAAGGCGGATGGTGTCATTGACTTAAATACCACAAGCAGGTATCTGCTCTTCTCAGATAACTCTTGGGAGCACCCTTTGCTATGCAGTCTGAATGTTAGCATCCCTTCCAAGTTCATATGTTGAAACCCCAATGCCCAAGGTGGTGGTATTAGAAGGTGGAACCTTTGGGAGGTGACTAGGTCATGAGGGTGGAGCCCTCATGAATGAGATTGGTGCCCTTATAACAGAGACCCCAGAGCACTAGCTTGGCCTTTCTACAACATGAGGATAAAATGAGAAGTTGGCAGTCTGTAATCCAGAAGAGAGCCTTCAGTAGAACCTGACTGTGCAGGTATGTTGATCTTGGGCTTCCCGCCTCTAGAATAGTGACAAATAAATTTCTGTTGTTTATGAACCACCAAATTTATGGTATTTTGTTATAGCAGTCCAAATGGACTAAAATACATATACACAACGAAGCACAATCATCCCTGAATTTATATGACAGCTGGCTCCCCTAAACTTTCATGCTTAATAAAAATGTGCTAAGATACTCTGTGATTATAATATAAAGCAGAGTTAGGTGCTAGGTGAGATAGAACTCACATGATAATTAATACCTACATGATGATTTTTGCCTCTGTGAGTATTCAGTGAGACATTCAAAATTCCTGTGCTACCACATGTATTGTAGAATGTCTAGCATCCCTGTTCTCCGACCATTAAACAGCATTCCCCATTGACTATGAACATTGGAAATGTCCCTACAGATTTTCAAAGTCTTATGGGGAGCAGTAGCACCCTCTTAGAGAATCCATGGTCTACTTATAAAGCTCTCCAACATGGGGCAAAGCCAGCTGCTTGGGTCTTTGGGACCCTTTGGAAAATGATGAATTGACACTTCTTTGTTCCCTGTGATGGTTAATTTTATGTGTCAACTCGACCAGGCCACAGGGTGCCCAAACGTTACTCTGGGTATGTTTGTTAAAGATGTTTCTGGAAATGGAGATTAATATTTGAATGGGCAGTCTGGGCAAAGCAGACTGCCCTCCTTAATGTAGGTGGGCCTCATCCAATCCAGTTGAAGACAAAAAGGCTGAGTAAGACGAAAGTTCACTTGCCTTACTGCTTGAGCTGGAACATCAATCCTCTCTTGCCCTCAGACTAAAATTACACCATCGGCTCTCCTTAGGCCTCCAGCGTGTTGGCTACAGATATTGAGACTTCTCAGCCGCCATAATCATGTGAGCCACTTCTTTGTAATAAGTCGCTTTATATATATTTAAACACACACATATATGGTTCTCTGTGTATATATATGTATTATTATATATACATGTGTGTATATACATATATGTCTATGCACAGAAAATAGGATATATATGTACATCCTATTGGTTCTGTTTCTGTCGAGAACCCTAATACATTCCATAACTCCTCCCTCTCTCTCTCACTGCTTGAACTCCTTTTTTAACTCCTTCCCCTCCAGTGTCCCTCCATATCATTCTTCCCTATAGAAATAATCTAGTTTCAGTTCTTTTAACTCTCCCTTTCACTGTGCCTCTGAGTCTTCCATAATGTAGAAGAAAAAGTCCCACGTGTGAATAAAGGAACTTGAATCTTAATGCCAGGTCTTCAATTTATTAGCTGTGTTGACTTGGACATGTGAATTAGGGCTGGTCACTGACTGCCATTGTGAAGCTGGCTGGAGACTTCACAGCCCCAGGACCTGTGTCAGCCCTGGACACGTTCCAAGCCTGCTGTCTTCAGCTTCCTGAGAGTAGGATTTGATTTACACTATGACAGGAGCTTCTAACTTCACGTATACATGTTGCCACATGAGGCACATAATATGCATTCAACGCATGTGTGCCTTGTGTCAGGAGTGACTTGTCACAAGCACCAACTTTGGGACCAGCTGCGCCATGAACCCACCTCTCTGGGATGCAGAAACGGGTGTTTTGGAGGAGAAAGCCTGGAGTTTCTAAAAGGCCGGCCAATGGGAAAATCACCAGCTTTGCCTCTAAATCCAACTACGAGATTACCTAGGCTCCCAGTCATAACATTATCCTCGGTTGCTGTCTCTAGCGTCTCATTTTTTCCACACTCCTGGTTTCAGTGTCTCTGCCGTACCCTGCCTTCCCGGATCTCGCCTTTTGGCTCCTGATACATTTCTGTTTCTCTCCTGGCTTTGGCCCTTCCATGCTCTTGGCTTCAAGCTCCAGCTCCGGATTCCAGGCCTTGGTGTCCCCAGCTGATTTCCTGCCCCGTTCCTATGCCCTTGCTCAGTCCTGACAAGTTGCATCGCCAGGAAGAACACATGGGGCCCCCAGCATTCACTGCATACATATACCGGTGTCTTGGACCTCACCAGTCAATGAAAACGGATAGGGCATCATTTAAACGAATACCTAGCCTGAGCTCTCACCTTTCTAGTCTTCGATAGTAATCTCTCCTACGTTCGCAAAATAGCTTTAGGAAATATCAGCTTATTCGGACATATTTACGAATCAGTGCTGGTCGTTGGTTGCCACTGTAGCTACCTGAACTTGGACCTGACGGATCCAGGTCCTGACAGTTATACACAGTGCCGCTCTGTGAGGATACTGAGGTTCTGTTGCTGTGACCACTACTCAGGTGCCGATGGAACTGGAAACGCACCGTGCACAATGCCAGTTAAACTGGAATGCCACTGGCGCTCCACAAAACCAGAAGCCCTTGTCACCACCTCAGAAAGCAGAAGAAGGCTGTTTTTCTCACAAGATGCAGGCTTGGCCTCTGAGTGGTCTGCGGGACGGGTTCAAGTGTCAGCAGTCACGGCGTACCTGGAAATAACTGCTTTTCCCTCGTTCTCAAGACACTTTCACTAGATATAACTTTCAGAACCATTGTAAAAATCAGGTGCCAAGACAAGTCGATGGAACAAAAACCAGTCTTTTCAACAAATGGTGCGAGGACAATTGAATATCCACATGTAAAAGAATTATGTTGAACCGATATCTTATACCACGCACGCAAATTAACTCAAAATGGATTTTAGGCCTAAACGTGAGAGCTAAAATTATAAAGCTCTTAGTAGAAAACATAGGAATAATTCTTCATGATCTTGGGTTAGGCAGTGATTTCTTAGATATGACACCAAAAGCACAAACAATAGAAGGAAGAATTTATAATAGGACTTTATCAAAATTTAAAACTTTCATACTTCAAGTGATATTATCTAGAAAGAAAAAAGACAACCTACTGAATGGGAAAGAATTAGTATATTATATAACTGGTAAGGGACTTGTATCCAGAATATATAAAGAAAGAACTCGTACAACTTAATTATACAAATAATCCAATTACAAAAATGGGCAAAGGAGTTGAATAAACATTTCTCAGAGAAGATATACAAACGCCAATAAGCACATAAAAAGATGTTCAACATCATTAGTCATTAGGGAAATGCAAATTAAAACCAAAATGAGATACCACTTTATACCCATTAAGATGGCTAGAATGGAAAAGAGTAACAAGTGTTGTTGAGGATGTGGAGAGAGTGGAACCTCCATTCACTGCTGGTGGGAATGTAAAATGGTGCAGTCGCTGTGGAAAACACTTCGGCAATTTCTCCAAATGTTCTCACATGACTCAGCAATTCCACTCCCAGAGAAATGAAAATATATGTCCACAAAAGGACTTGCACAAAATGTTCATAGCAACATTGCTCACATTAGCCAAAAAGGGGAATCAACCCAATTGCTCATCTGGTGAATGGATAAATAAACTGTTATGTACATACAATGTAATACTAATCAGTAATAAAAAGGAATGAAGTGCAGATACAGGCTTCATAAGACATGGATGAATCTCAAAAACATTAGGCCAAGTTGAAAGAAGCCAATCACAAAAGACCACATATTATGTGATTCCATTTATATGAAATAAATGTCCATAAAAGGCAAATCTGTAGAGACAGAAAGTAGTTCAGTGATTGCTGCGGGGCCCAGGGTAAGGGTGGGGACTGACTTTAGGAGGTACAAGGTTTCTTTTTGAAGTGATGAAATATTCTAAAATTAGATAGTGGTGATGGTTGCACAACTCTATAAATGTACTAAAGACCATTAGATTTTGCACTTTAAATGCAATTTTATGGTATGTAAATTATATTGATTAAGTAGTTTTCTTTTTTAAGAAGTAAGTTTGATTAGTTCTGGGACATTTGTCTCTAAGTAAATAAAACTTCTTTCCATTTAAAAAAAAATCGTTAGGTATTTCAAGTGTAGTTTCTAGGACCTGTGAATTTTCTAAGAGCCTACAAAAGGTGGGAGACCTAAAAAAAGTGCTGTCTTTAAACTATAAAAATATATTCGAAATTAATCGAATGCTGACACGTCAACTAACCAGTGAAAGCCAACTCATGTAAAACTAACGTAAATATATATAAGCTGATGTAATACGGCACGTGGGTGTATTTCACGTTTGACATGATGCTGAGTGATGCCTCCAAAAGGTAGAGTGGGGGCAGGGAGGGGCTGGGGCCGTGAAGGTCAGGGTCGTGGGAGCGGAAGGCTGCCCCTCCCAGATGATTCTTCCTTTTCTTAAAAGATCTTTCTTAAGGCTTCTGTAGGGCTTTCCTGCAGTCTCACCCCTGCCTGAACACCTGAGTTCCTGGGCATATCAAGGATAGACAGGGGTCAAGTTTTTGCCTCCCAGGAAAGACCCTTATCTTACACAGAAATCAGTTTATGCAAAATAATTTTATCGCGGAGCCATGCTGATCCTCACTCCACCCAACAAAGAAACCCTGGCTCCTGCCATACAAGGCACCTGGTTTTGTTGTTGTTTTAACTAAGGAAAGATGTGTTTTCTAACATACAAGTCTTTTTCATTCGAGGAACAGAATAAATTACCTATTCTGTGCTTCCTCTTTTTGGCAGGGGAGAGGGGTGGTTGCTGCAATCTCTTCAAAGAAATTTTAATGCTATATTTTCCCAGTTTTATTCCTTTTTTTTTTTAATTTTTAAATTTTATTTATTTATTTTTGTGTGTGGTGTAGTAGTGGACAAATGCCAGATCAGGTGTCCTAAGTCTTATTTTATTCCCAGCCCTAACCCCCTTCCCTTTGGTAACCATCAGCTTGTTCTCTTTTATCCATGGGTCTGTTTCTGTTTTGTTTGTTTGTTTATTTATTTATTTAGATTCCACATATAAGTGAAATCAAGGCACCTGGTTCTAAACCACACGGCAATGGCCCTTACTGTGTTGTAGAGTAGGTATCTGTTCACACGTGTGTGTGTGTGTGTGTGTGTGTGTGTGTGTGTGTGTATGTGTGTCTTGGACAGGTCTCATTTGCTTTTGAATCTCAGGGCCTAGCACAGTGCCAGACATGCTCTGGGCTCAAAAAGGGATTTCTTAATAGGTACATTATTTTTATTTATAGTGTCCATGGAAACAATCTCCGTATGCCTGGGTTTGTGCTTTCATGTTCTAAATTTCAGTCCTCATAGGTCGATAAAGTGGTTTGAAAAGTAAATAAATAAAAATTTAAAAAATAAATTTCAGCCTCCCTTGGAAAAGAAGAGAGAAAGTGTTATAATATCACCATTGGACAATCTAGTAATAATAGATTCATGCGAGAATCATTGATAGATGCTAAAATTGGTAGATCAAAGTTAAAGGATGAATAGAACAGTATAGTCTCAAAATCTCTCTCCACCAGATACTTATTAATTTCACAAAGAGAAAATATTAACTTTGAGTGAAGAAATCTGGCAGACATGTCTTAACCAGTGGGTAAAGTTAACATCATCAGTAACGGGACAAATTGCCACGAGACATATGCCTCCTGATATGATGTACTGAGAATAACACAGCACCACTTCCAGCGTGTTCCGGTTCAAAAACTGAATTTAATCCTGAGAAAAGCATCAGATGTACTCAAGCTGAGGAACATTCTACAAAATAGCCGATTCCTCCAAAATGTCAAGGCTATGCAAGACAGGGCAAGACAGGAAATTTTTCCAGATTGAAGAGGACTAGAAGGACGTGACAACGGAATGCAACACGTGACCTGGGATTTTCTTTTTTCATAAAGGACATCATTGGGGATAATTGGGACAACCTGAAAAAACTTTGAGCCCTTTTGCTTTCAGGAAATATACACTTAAGTGTTTATGGGTAAAGGGGTAGTGTGTCTGCAACTTATTCTCAAATGTTTCAGGAAAAAAAAATTGATATACAGAGAATGATAAAGTGAATGTGGTAAAATGTTAACATTTGGGGAATGTATGAAGGCTGTATGGGAACTCCTTGTACTATTCTTGTAATTTGTTGGTCAATCTGCAATTATGCCAAAAAAAAAGTTACAAAATGTTAAAATATCCTCTGCCTCTGGACAGTAAAGCTATTATTGGAAGTTATTTGTGGCACTGAGGGAGTCTGGTAAACAGATGGACTGATCAAAAGGATTTAAAGTCATTAGAATTTCTTACATTTATATCTATTCTCTTTACAAGGCTCATTCTTTTGCATGGGTCTAGGTAAATTTGATTTATATGCAATATGACTTTATAAATTCCACATATTAGAATGCATGTTTGGTTATATATCTTTCAAAAATAATAGTGGCTTGAATGTGATAGAAGTTTAGTTTCTCTCTCAAGTAACAGAACTGGACAGTCAGTCCAGGGCTGATATGGAGACCACCTAATCAAAAGAGACCAAAGACGCCTCCAGTCTTGCTGCTCAGATGTGCTCGGTGTGTATCCTCATGTTCCAAGCTGGCTACGCGAGCTTCAGACAGCACATCCATATTCCATAGTCAGTAGGAACTAGGAAGGAGCAAAGAAGGGTACCCTACGCCCCCTTTAAAGACATTTTCTGGACATTGCACTCAACTGTTCTGGTTACATCTCTTCATTCCAGGGAAACTTCTAGATGCAAGACAGGCAGTGCTGTTTCATCTAAAAATCAAAAAGCAAGAGAGTGGATAATGAGGTGTGTCAAAACCCCGTATTCCAAAGCAAGATAAAAGTAATCGGTAAGGAAAATCTTGCAACTATGTATGACTCAAGTGCAGTATTGGGACTGCCTAGATGAAGGATATTAGATGTGGGGGAAGAGACAGGTGTTTGGAAAGAGAAGAAAATGGGAACAACCGTTGAGGATGCCCTAGAAAGTAGGATGCAATACCGTCAAGATCTCTGCGTAAGAGCTGTGGTGTAAGTGAATAAGACTCAGGGGAAGAGGGAAGGGGAGGAAAACAAATAAGGAAGAGCCAAGGAAGGAAGGATGAGGGGGTCCAAGCAAGGGAGAGATCAAGAGTAACAGAGGGTCAAGTTCGGTGGCTCCAGCCTGTGTGAGGCTGGCTCTTTGGTCCCTGGGGCCGTGGCCTCTTACTTGTCTGTAGAAGGAGAGTTCTGGGAAGGACAGCTTTATTTGGTATAAGAAACCACCATCCACTTCCAATTGTCATTTGTAGCGTTGGAGACTCTCCTGACTTCCAATAAAGCCTTTATATAACCAAATCAGGCAAGCAAACATGGTACAAGGGCTAGAAAAAAATTAGGCTACACTGAAAAGAAATCCAACTGTGTGCAAGGAGGAATTTTAATAACTCCTGATAAATCAGCCAATGGCTTTGCTCCTGTCTTCTGGGACACTGTGGCTGACTATTATTGGAGGTCCCATTGTTGTGGCTCTGAGGAGGTCTGCTGAATCCTGTGAAAGCTGGTCATAAGGCTTTTGAGTCAATAGATTTTTTTCTTTAGGCCTCTTATAAAAAAAAACTGCCTTACATCCAATAAACACTTGGCTCCTTTCTTGTGAGGAGAATCACAAGGAATATTTACCTTTCAGCCAAGCCTATGGGGCAAAAAGATGTGTTTAGATAAAATTGTGTACTTGGAGTTTCGGTGGGAATGGGCAAGTTTGTTCACAGGCACTTCATTTCTAGTAAAATGTTTATATTACAGTATCCTAGAGCTGGAAGAGACCTTTCTCTTTGGGTATAAATATTTCTACAGAAGGCTGCAGAGATTGGAGTTTGCTTTGTTTATAGAAATCTGCTCCACCCCACTCATGAGAATTTCACGATTGTAGACACTTGCCAATAATTTCAAAATCTACAACTGAGTTTTTGCAAGTTTGGCAAAATATTTTGCTAATGTGGATGCCAATGCTTTTGAAGAGTTCAGGCCACGATCGAGGGCCTGTAGCCGATCCCAGGAAATCACTATCTTCTGTCTCCAAACTGCTCTTTAGTTAAGACGGAAGGAAAACCAAGATGCTAACCGAAGCGGTGACGACGCAGTGGGAAAAGTTCTGGTGTCTCTGAGTCGAGACCCAAGCGCTGTGATCAAACAAACTGCTTGGCCTATTAAAAACACACTGAAGGCAACACATTTTTGTTTCGCGACATATGAGAGGGCAGGTTGCCAAGTACTTGGTTATGAATGTGGAATCCATAAAAAAAAAAAACAACAAAAACCCTGCACTTTGTCACTCTCTTCATACTAGATTAACCCTATAGCATCAGAAATGGCACGAGAGATTTACTCAAGTCCTTTGAACAGGGAATTTTCTTTCTTTGCAGCAACTTTATGCAAAAATGGTAAATGGGTTTCAGGGAGCTCCCTTCTGTATGTAACTGGCTTGTAGGTAGAAAGTGTGAGAAACCTTTGGGAACCTTTCTACTGAAGAGAAAGATTAAAGTTCAACTAAATAGAACAGAAAATGCCTAAGGGTTGTTTTTTCCCTTAAACTGAAATTCGACTTATAATTAAAACACACTTTGTTTTTTAAAAAGGACCTTGGGGACCTGATTTTTTTTTCTCCCCACCTGGTTCCTGGCTAAAATCATGACTACTTTTCTCCTTTTCTTTTCTTTCTTTCTTCCTTTCTTTCTTATTTCCTCCCTCCTTCCCTTCCTCCTTTCTTCCTTCCTTCTCTCCCTCCCTCCCTCCTTCCTTCCTTTCTTTTTTGGAGATATTAAAAGAGTATAATCCTTACTCATTGAGTTGAAGGAATTTAAAGACCACTTAGTCCAACACCCCAGTCTGATGGGCAGGAAGGCCCAGGGAAATGAATTAGCCCAAGGTCTCATGGCAAAGCTCGGCCTAAGTCACTCATCTTCAAGTCCGTGCTTGTCCCAGTACATCCCAACACTTCTAAAGAGCAGACTTACCATGTGAGGATTCATCACTGAACTGTACACTTTTTTTTGCTGTCTCTGTTGAATACGAAGTTCCATTCTGAACCTTTGACTACCTAGAAATATGGGAGTTGGGCTTGTAGGCCTTAAGTGCCACTTCCAGTCACAATAAGGTCTGGAATGAAAATATCCTCAGGCACATTTCCCTACTTGAGTGCCATTTTCCTGTGGAAGAAATCTTGGTCCAATTGTAAATGGCAAAAATAGACCACCAGGGTATTTCTGGTTTGTTTTGTTTGTTTGATATTAGCTATTAATTGGAACATGGGAGACAAAATACAAGAAGGAAATAAATGGGTATTTTTTTTAATTCCCTATTTTAAAACCAAAACCTTCAAGCAGTAAGTGCTAAACTTGCTGGAGACTTATTCTATCCAAGCCATGGTTTGAGATGCCTGTAATCCTTACAACAAACAACAGGAAGGCTACTTCATTGTTCCCATTTTACAGATAAGGAAACTAGAGTAAAGAGAGGCAAAGGACTTGCCCAGTGTTCTTTGGTGACAGCAAATAGCATTGCTGGGCCTTGCTCCAGAGTTTGTGCTTCTATTCACAGATGATGGGACCCCAGGCACAATATAAATTTTTCTTCTCTAGACCTATCCTTTGAGGTATGGATTCTGCCTTCAAGTTGGTTTCTTCCTTTTCAACAGCACTGTGGCCTTTATTTCCTTCCTGCTCTGCTGATTCAGGACCCCAGGAGGCCCAGCTTCCTGTCTCAATCAGTTTGAGGACTGCCTGCAGAAATGCAGACTCAGCAGAGTGGTGCTCACGGGAGAGCCTGCAAAACATCGGAGAATCAGAGGCAAAGGCAGACCCACAGAGGTGCCTGTGCAAGCACACGCACAAACACACACTGAAAATATCTGGCTATGAGAGGGATGGAAAGGGGGTGGATATAAGAAAGAACCGAAAAGCAAAAACAACGTGGATGAGCCTGGAGGACAGTATGCTAAGTGAAATAAGCCAGACACAGTAAGACAAATACTGTATGACCTCATTTGTATGTGGGGTCTGAAAAAGTTGAACTCTTAGATAACCAGAGAAAGAACAATGGCTGCCAGGGGCTGAGGGGTGGGGGAAATGGAGAGGTTTTCAAAGGGTACAAACTTTGATTTATAAGATGACTAAGTTTTGGGGATCCAATGTACAGTGTGGTGACTGTAGTTAACAATACTGTATTGTATACTTGAAATTTGCTAAGAGTGTAGATCTTAAGTGTTCTCACCACCTCTCCCAAAAGGGTAACTATGTGAGGTGATGTATTAATTAACTTGATTGCGGTAATCATTTCACAGTGTATACACATATTAAAATCATGTTGTACATCTTAATAAATCACTTTGTACAACCTAAAAAAGGAGCAAGAAACAGCAACTACTTATCTACATATTTGAAAACTACCTTTTTTCTTGTTTTCTAGCTTAATTGCATCATTGTCTGAGCATGTACTCTATATGATTTAGATCATTTGAAATTTGTTAAGACTTGCTATATTTTCTAACATTTTCACAGACATTCCATGTACTCTTGAAAAGAATTTGTGATCTGCAGTTGTGGGCTGAGTAGTCTATATATATCTATTAGGTAGAGTTGGCTTATCCAGTTCAAATCTATTTCTTACCAGTTTTTTTATGCTTTATTTTTTAAATTATATTTCTTACTAGTTTTTCAACTGCTTGTTCTAACATTACTGATATACATATCTTCCACTATAATTATAGATTTGTCTCTATCTCCTTGCAATTCTGTCCATGTTTTTGCTTTATATATTTTGAGACTATGTGTATTAGGCACATACAAATTTAGGACTATTATATCTTCTTGGTAAATTAAGCATATTATTATTATTATGAGGTGTCCCTTTTTATTTCTAGTAATGCTTTTTGCCATAAAGCCTAGTTTCTTTCAGTTTCTACATGGCTTTTTAATTTTTTTTTTTTTTTTACAGTTGCGGTCAATACAGACAACATACAACTTATCATCTTAACTGTCAAATTTTTTTCATTTTTTTTATTATGGTAAAAACACAACATAAAGTTTATCATTTTAACCATGTTTAAGTGTAGAGTTCAATAGTATTAAATGCATTCGCAAGGTTTTGCAATTGATCTCCAGAACTCTTCTGGTCCTGCAAAACTTAAAACTCCATACCCATTTAACAATTCCTCATTGTCTCTTCCCCCTATCCCCTAGCAACCACCCTTCTAATTTCTGTATATGAATTTGACTACTTTAGGTACCTTGTATAAATAGAATCATACAGTAATTTGGTTTTTTTTTTTTTTTGATGACTGCTTATTTCCACTTAGCATAATGTCTTTCCCTCAAGGTTTATCCATGTTACATAGCATGTGCCAGCTTTTCCTTTTAAGGCTGAATAATAGATTATCCTCCACTGTGTATGTGTGTGTATATAAATATATGTGTGAGTGTGTGTGTGTGAGTGTGTGTGTGTGTGTGTGTGTGTGTATCACATTTTTCAATCCATCCGTTAATGGACACTGGGTTGGTTCTACCTTTTTGCTACTGTGAATAATGCAGCTATGAACACGAGTGTATAAAACTCTGTTTGAGTCCTTGCTTTCAATTCTTTTGGGTATATACTCAGAAGTGGGATTGCAGGGTCATATGGTAAGTGCGTTTAATTTTTTGAGGAATAATCATAGTGTTTTCCATAGTGGTTGCACCATTTTACATTCCCACAATGTGCAAGGGTTCTAATTCCTCCACGACCTTGCCAACACTTGATATTTTCTGTTGGGATAACAGCTATCCTAATGGGTGTGAGGTGATACCCTTGATTTAAGATGTTGTCAAAAGCCAAGGGCATTAGGACACAAAACCCCCAAATTTCAGAATCACTTCCCTGTTCTGTCGACTCCTGGTAGTTTTCCACTTTTGTTAACCTTCCAGATGTGTTCAAGCAGATGTTTTGAAGGTCCGTTTTGTTTTAGTTGCCCATGGGAGGATTAGATGGAATCATCTGGTCCACCATCACTTCTTTTCTACATCTCAAACAGAAAGGAAGTTGGGCTAAAAAGTTGAAGCGGAGCGTACGATTTCTTTTTTTTTAATCCATGTTATTTTCTACTATTATATTTTAGGTGACTTAGAGTAGATATCTTGGCTGAGCGTTCTCAATTAATAACAGTGAATTCTTTGTTAGATCAAGTAGGAAGAAAAAGAGAAGGAAATTCATGAAGGAAAAGGGAGGGGGGAAAGGAGAGTGGGAGCGTGAAGGAAGGACTTGGAGGGGGACAGAGGTGGAGGAAGTGGAAGAGAAAGAAAAGGTGAAAACAGGGACGATCGAAAAGGAAACGCTTTTTAGTTTTACCAAAGTCTCGTAGCTGGCCAATGATTCTCTAGAAACCCATAGTTTCCACTTTTTTTTTTAACAACGACAACAACAGCAAAATCCTCTATTGTCTTTTCCTTGCCAATCATTCACTAATTTTCATGATTGGCAGTGGAAAAGAGAATTCATTCATTCACTCAACCAAATATTAAGTACCTACTATTTGCCAAACTGTTCTGGGCACTGAGGATAGACACAGTAATGAACAAAATATACACAAGTCTTTGCCTTCCTTGAGCTTCCACTGAAGTGGGCTGTAGTAACCACGATATAGTAATTAAAGTGCTAAATGCTACAGCAAATGGATCACAGTTCTCAGTGGATTAGCATACTAATCCACAGGTCTACTGTTTGATCAGCTTAGAGTTCGATGCATATGTTTTGGGTTAGGCAGATTTCCACACGCTCATTCAGAGTCACACTTTTGCTCTAAGTCCATGTGCAAGAACTAGTCACATGGCTCTAGCTAGATGCAAGGGCACAGCTGGGAAATGTAATTCTCAGCAGCAAACACAAGTCTTTGGTGATCAGCAAGCTGACACTTCACATGAGAGAGATAGACAAGGAACTGAATAATGAAAGAAATACTTATTATGTTAGAAGGCGATGAATGCTATGGAAAGCAAAAGAATGGGAAGAAATATAAAATGTGTGTGTATTGAGAGATATTGAAATTTTAAATTGAATGGTGAGAAAGGGACTCATTAGCCCATTATGGCTGAAGCAGAGCCAGGGAGAGAGAGGTGGGAGATAAGAAGCAGCAGAGGGATTCTATAGTTTCTCTTCTCAATGAGATGAGTAGAAATCAGAGGGTCATGTGCAGAAGAGGGATAGATTTAATTTTATGAAGACCAGTGTGGCAGCTATGTTGAGAATACACTAGATGAGGGTAAAGGGGAGCAGGCTGTAATGGATTGGACTAAAGTGGCCACAATACAGGTGATAAGAAATGGCCAGATACTGGATATTTTGAAGGCACAGCAGGATTCATGGATGGGTTAGAGGTGGAGTTGGAGAGAATGACAGGAGGGACTGTGGCCTGAGCAAATCTAAGGATGGAGTTGCCAATAACAGAACCGGGGAAGACTGTGGGGTGTATTTGTGGGGGAGATCAAGAATCCATTCCTGGACATGCTGAGTTTGGGGTGTCTATGAATAGAGAACCAAGTGGAGATGCCAGCAAGTTGTTGGATAAGACTCCGAAGCTCAGGAGAAAGCTATCCGCTGGAGCTATAGGTTTGGAGTTTTTTTCCACTCAAGGTAAAGATAGTATTTAAAGACTTGAGACTGAAGAGATAATGTGTGTGTGTGTGTGTGTTTGTGTGTATCTGAAGATAGACCCAAGGACTGAGACTTGGGGCTGAAAAGAAGGTGTGGCCAGTGCAGGGAATGGGGAGGGGAAAACAAGGAAAGGAAGAGGGGAGGGATCAAGGACTTATTTGAGTCTGTGTGTTCACCAGATCACAATCGGAATGGGGAAATCATTAATGTTCATTAAAGGGCTTTCTCTCCCCCAACTCCATTCCTATCTGCCCTCTGCTAGCTGTGCACAGTTGGAGTGATCTGAAAGGATGAAGGGCAGGGTCCTCAGCATCTCATTCCATGCTTCTTCAGCACTTCCATTATCACCCCTAGCTCTGATGAGTTTGGTCATTCATTCAGTAAATATTTGTCGACCATCTACAAACATGCCTGGCTCTGGTATAGGCACTGAGTGAAAAAACCATACTCCAATGGGAATGGGGCGGATAATAAACAATCAACAAACAGATAAACAAGAAAATTTCTAATGCGGGGTAAGAGAATAGAGAATGATCTGCTTTGGTTAAGGGGATCACAAGCATCCTCTTTGAGAAGGTGACATTGCAGCTGAGGCCAGTGCCGCCATCATGGTGAAGGAAGGGAGGCAGGAGCCACCTCACACAGGAGCTTGTGGCTATGGTCAGGAATAGGGTTTTATTCTATGTTCCATGGGGATGCCTTTGGTGGGGTTAAGCAGCTGAGTCACATAATCCCATTAACACATCACAAATGGAGAATGGACTGTAGGGGGCAAAGTGGAAGCAGGGAGACGGGTTAGGAGGCTTTCTAGCTCAGGCACCACATGGTGCTAGGACGTGGATGGACCAGGATGCACCCTGGAGAGGATGAATGGGTCAGGCAGGGATAGGACTTGAATTAATATTATGTAAATTGGGCACTTCTTTGGGTCAAGGCCTTTAACGTCAAAGAAAGGGACCTACTAAAGAAACTTTTGGGAGGCACAATTCTTGCCCTCAGTCTATTTAGTGTTTAATTACAGGAAACAGACCACACACCTAGAGGTGCCATGTAAAACACAAAGCAACCATTAAATCAGTGCACAGTTGTGGCTGAAGGCGAACTGGAAAAGGAGCAACTTGGGTACCCAGCAGAGATTCTGGAACTTTCTTAAGACCGGAGGGGCATTCCATGTTCCAGCGGGCATTAGCAGATGGTCGCGAGTCGTGCTGTGTCCCCGCCCCCAAGCCCATGGCCGTGCGTGGCTGCCTGCGCTGGAACGTCTAAGAACCTGGCTCCAGGCTCCAGTTTCCCAACTCATTCGGAGCTCAGAGAAGCGGGTGACTCAGGGGAGGTCCCTCCCCAGCACGCCGCGTTCTCGGCCGAGAGTGACTCATTACCTCGCTCTCCTCCTCACCGCTGACCCCGGGCCAATCCCTTAATGAGTCTACACCTCACTCTTCCCATCTGGCTGGGACAATTGCCTGGTGGAGTTTTTAGCTCCCCGGGGGCAGGGCTGCTGTCAGCGACCGTCCAGGTTCCTCGAGAGAGGCTTTTCATAGGGTCTGGAGGAGCTTGGACCCGTTGGGTGGCCCCATCGCTCCAGGCCCACCCGGTGCCCAGAAGAGGGGATGTAATGCCCGTGCATTCCTGCAATGTCAGAGCCATTCAATGGCATTTTATACCGAATTCAGTTTCGCAAGCATCGATGTTCGGGAGCATTTTTTCCTTGGACACCTCTTTGTAAAATTTTGCTTGGGATAAAAAGCAACTAGAAGTAGGCCCCCAAAGTCTGCAAATCAGAGATCAGAGGCATCGGCGGGGGGGAAGCGGGAGGGGGTCTGATCTACGTGCGCCGGAGGCAAGGGGATGGATAACTGCGCCAGGTCTCTTCTCGCTCCGCGCAACCGAAAGACCGCGGCTTTTCGGGGAGAGAGCTCGGCTACCCCTCAAAGAGCCTGCTGGTCTGAATAGAGACCCGGGCGACGGGTGTGGGCTGCGTGGTCGCTACCCCGGGTCTCCCGCGGCACTCGGCGTCCCCTACTTTCAGCGCCCCCTGTCACAGCTGGGCAACTCTGTGCGTCCCCCCACAACCCCTGGCGCCCGGAGTCCTCCCCTCAACCGGCCGCCTGAGCTAATCTCCCGGCTGGAACCCAGCAGGTGGACCGGGGCGGGCGCATCTCTGTCCAGTCCGA
Organism: Pteropus medius; assembly: GCF_902729225.1. Lineage (NCBI taxonomy): Eukaryota > Metazoa > Chordata > Mammalia > Chiroptera > Pteropodidae > Pteropus > Pteropus medius. The sequence goes on along the minus strand of NW_024355990.1, from coordinate 11,272,233 downwards.
GGCGCTCTCGGGGACCCTCTTGCGAGCCCTGGTGCGCCTGTGCACCGGGTCCGGAGCCCGCAGCTTGCGTCCCGAGTTACCTGCCCCGGGAAGTCACAGTCCGCAAGCTGCCCGGGCGGAAACACTGTGGATTCGGTGGAGCCCAAAGCCACATTCCTAGGGGAGGGGTCCGCACCTAGAGGGTCGCGGATCACGTTTCCGGCCGAGGGGTGGAGACAGCGGGAGGGAGAGTAAACAGGATAAAAGTTGCATTTAGTTTACTATTCTACCCCCCCACCCCACCCCCAAGCGCGCTTCTACGCCGGTTGACGCGGGGACACCGTGTCGCCCAGATCCTGGAGCCCGACGGCTCTGGAGCGGTCAGGACACAGCCTGTGGCAGGACACAGGCACCTTTCGGGCCGCGGATATGGGAGTCAGAGCGCCGGCTGGTCTGCAGGGCTGCCGGGCTCCCGGGCCCTGAAGGCGACCCCCGGCTGCCCGGGGCGGGAAGCGGGTCGCAGGAGCCCGCCACTGTGCACGGAGGCGCTGGAGCAATAAGACACATAATGCGCATAAATAAATCAATGAGCCGCTCTTTGCTGCCAGCAGCAGGGAAACCTCGGACTGATTAAATGCAGACATGGGGTGTCTGCCAGGGCAGGAGGGCGGCGGGGCAAAGGGAACCCGCGTGGAGGCGAGGCGTGGGGGGAAGGGAGCCCAGGGGTAGGAGCAAAGAGAAAAAACCCAAAGCCACATTTTAAAATTGGAGATGACTTTTAAATGCAAACGGCCCGGAGGAGGGGGTGGTGTCGGACCAGGGGCGCCCGGGCCAGCCAGCCACCGGGGGCAACTTCCCGGGCGGGAGGTGCGGCCAGAGGGGCGGCGCCGGCGGCGGAGGCGGGAGTCGGGGGCCGAGGGGGGCAGTCACTTTAAAGGCTCTTTCTTACCCATAATGCTTTGTGGGGACGTTGACAAGTGGATCCAAGATGGCGTAGAAAGTAATGACAGGTAAGTCCTGACTTCCCCCTTCTCTGCTGCTGGGACCGCTCCGAGAGCTGCCGGAGCCCTCCAGAGAGGGGACCGGGCTCCCCTCCAGCCCCCTGGGCCCCGGGAGGGGCGGCCCCGGGGCGGGCTGGGGGCCCTGGAGGCCCTCGGCGGGGCCTGGGAAGCGGGGCTCTTCGAGGCGAGGCCCGGACGCTGGGGCTGTTTACAGCTTCTTCCCCTCCTCGGTCCCCTGCCCCTCCGCTGGGGGCCGCGGCGCGCTGAGCCCAGGCGGTGGAGGGGGGCCTTGCAGACCCGGGCCGCGAGCGGGCGGGAGGTTTCTCCAGCCCCGGGCACGCCGCGAGGGGGAGTCGAGCCTTCGTGCACGCTCCCCTCGTCTGGGTCGCGGCTGCGGGCGGGGAGCGTGCGGGCCTCCCACGCCCCGCTCGATTGCCCCCTCAGGGCTCGGACTTCCACCCCGGTGGGGCGCGGGCCGGAGGGTGGGCGTCGGGAAAAGTGGGTCAGGGATGCGCCCCCTCCCTCCCCCACCGAGGGCTGTTGCCTGAGCTTCACTTTCTTCCCTCCTTTCTCCGCCCCCTCCTCGAAGATTCTCTTTGGGCCACAAACACATGAACAAGAATAAAAACAGGCTATCCTTTCTTGGCGATTCATTTAAGACTCTCCTTTTCTAGGGCCGAGGGACTGCAGCTTTATCTAAGGACTTTGGTTCCTCTCCCCCCAAATTATTTGAGCCTTCTACACTCTACTCTTTGCTTGAGGGTTCTTCAGACAAGGGCTGGAAGCCAGGATCTAGGATTCTTTTTGGAAAGGGGTCCTCAGGTTTTGTTTGAAACCCAAAATTGTTATTCCTTCTTCCTCATAACTTACACTCTTCAAGCAAATCGTCAATATAATGTGTATAACTCCAGAGACGATTCCTGGGGGGCGGGGGGAAGATGACCGTTTTATGTTGTAGATTTTCAAAGCATTTTATAATCTTTTATCACACAGAAAGGAAATGTTTTTATTTTAAAGTAAAACAGACAGACTCATTTACAAAGCTGCATGCTATACCATTTTGGTAACTTTTTCCATTTCAAATTTACATGCCTTTTCATTTCAGGCTGTTAAAATGTTTGCTACTGATCATGACTATATTACTGGTGTTGTATAGACTTTACTTTTCTATTTGCCTCAGGAATTGGATGAAGTAATTGATCACTAAAGAACTACAGTGCTGGTGAGATGTGTAAGGTGAGACTGCAGTTGAAATGATTTACATTTTTTTCTTATTTATTTTAATCAACTCATAAGGGTAAAGCCGCAACTAAGTAATTTGCTGGGGGCGTCTTTATTTTCCAAATAACTTATTCAATCTAGTGGATGTATAAGCAGAGCTAGATTTAGAAAGGGAAATGTGTCAAATGTACCAAACTTTTCAGTGACTGCAACATACTCAGCCATAGTGGAGCTTATCCAGAGCCAAATATTATTTGCAGCTATCCTTGATCAGTATCTTCACCAGGGTAATTATAGGTTGCCTATTTAAATTTCCTTGTGTAACTTTAATTGGATGTCTTAATTTTATCTGTGTTTTGGTGTCTATCACTTATTCTACATCGAGTGTTAGTGATTGTGTATGTGAGTATCGTGTGTCCACAGTGTGTGAGAATTTTATAAAGTACACTCTTTCCATTGTAAAGAATTATTTTAGGCAAATCTGTCACAACTGCTTTTATTTTTTTGAAAAATGGAATAGTACTTGTCTCATAGTTATTTTGAAATAAAAACAATAGTGTTGAGTTTTGTTCAGCTTTTTAGATAATACTGGTTTGTCATTATTTTCTGTTCACACGTAGTGTGTGAATTCAAAACGTTGCTTTATTTAATCTGACTTACAATGCTTTGGATTTAAAGGACATAATTGATATATAATGTTAATGAACAATTGGTATTAGATACTGGGGAGAAGTTTGCTAATTTTACATTTTTCACAAGCAATTTTTTTTACTTTAAAAATATTTTACTATGATTTATTGAGAAAATTAAGTTATGGTAGATTGATTAGTTACTGCAGGTTTTTTTTTTTTAAACACATCTGGGTAGCATTTGGATTTTGAAATCTCATGACTTTTCATATCTATCACAACATCTGTTTAAGATGTACTTTATTTTTTTTTTCAGATTGAGGCATACAATTGACATTTTGCCTTTTAAAAAAACTTGGGAGAGGAAGGTGGACATAAACCAAGATCCTTTTGTAAGTGCACACACCACATTTGCTTGTGTTTTAAACTCAGCAGTGCTTGTGTGTATTATATTTATTTTTATTCTTGGCAGGGCAAATATGAATTTTAAAATTTATTTTCAGCTTACACACGGAGGCATATTCATGCCTTAGACTTCCCAATCTGAACCTTTTATCTTGTTTTGTTTTGTTGTTGTTTTTAATTTACAGATTCCTTTGTGGAAAGGAACAGTGATCTGCTTTTTGACCTATGGAGATGTTTGTTTGTAGTCTAAAATGGAATATAGAAACAGGTAGTCTTGTGTGGCTAGTGTTGTTTGGCCTGAATTGTGTCAAGACATTTTCCACAATTTTCACACATGTCGACCATGTGAAAGTGTTAGTATTCACTTCAAAGTGAAGTTAGTGGTTGGCCACCAAACAAGTTGTTACACGAGGTCTTCTAAAATGGGAAATACCATAGTATGGAAGGTTGTGGTGAAGTAGAAGTCTGTGTCTTTGAGCTGAATAAAGACATAGCTTTTTTAGTCTGTCCTTTTGGCTGGGAAGCTAGGACACTATTTTTAGGTAAGGCTGTAGTTTTTGAGAGCCAGTAAGTACCTCTCAATCAGCTGGTTAACTTGACTTTTGCAATTGTTAGCAAAAAATTTCGTTTTTTGATACTATAGATATTTAATCTACATTGTTTTAAAGTCTGTATACATTTATGGAATGTCCAGTGTTTTACTGGGGAGGGGAGTGATGCCAAACAACAGGAGAAATTATTCCTACTTGCACAAGGCCTTTTGCAGTTTAAAAATATGCAGCATGTTCATGAAAGGCTAAGAATATTGCAGAGGGACCTACAAATAAGTAGACCAGATCTTATACATGTGCTTTTGTTCTCTGTTTAAGAAGTAGGCTTGGTATTAATATTAAATGCAAATTGGTTTATAATTGTCAGACTATGTTTAAGATTCAGATACAGGCCTGGCTCAAGAAATAAGGTCCTTTGCCTGTTGTTTCAGTGCATAAAAATGCATAGATTTTGGGCCAAGTTTATCAACTTGAGAAGCTACTTAAAAATTATAAGCAAATTGTTCTGGTTGTTTATTTTCATAAACTTAGATAAGTATACATGGAAATGTAATTTGATTTTTAAGGAATATTTTGAAATGTTTTCTAGAAGAGAACTATGATGTGTGTGGAGAGTGTGGCCATACTAGCTTACAGTTCATTTCAGTTGATGGATGTAGTCAGGATTATTTCTGTAGCATTGGCTAGAAGCAGCATAAAACATAGTGGTCTATCACTTCAAGAGTGGCTGGGATAATATTTTTGAGTAGTCCTGAATTTAATAAAGTTAATATTCCTTTAAAAAATAATATCGAAGATGGATGTAACATGAAGACTTTTGATTTCTATATATAATTTTTTTTAAAGCCATCAGTTGTCTAAAAATAATTGAAAGTTTTCCAACTTACTACCAAACAGTCATACCAACTTGTTTACTCATGTAGATTGTACTGGGTCATTTTCTCCAAGAGCAGAAAGTTGCCTGGTGAAACCAGAGTTTGTATGTTCATCTTGCTTTTGAATAAAAACAAACAAAAAAACAAAAAACTGATTCGTTAGGGTCTTCAAAGAATGCATAGCATCTTTTTTGATTGCACCATTCTGAAGTGAATATTTGTGATTTTTGTTACTCCTGTGTCATATTTAAGGTGTTCGCTGCACATCTGAATTTGCCTTTTTGCTTTTCTTCTTTAAAAGTTCTTGTGAAAATATTCCTGTAAGGCGAGCTTCCTGTCAGTAGGCAACATGTTTAATATCATTTAAAACTTTATTTTTATTCATTTATTTTTATACAAAACCGATGCATGCTATGGTAAACAGATTTGAGCAGTACTATGTAAAGTAAGTGTATATAAGTGTATAAAGTAAAAATTAAAAAAACAAACCAACCCTCTGTTTTCCTTCCTCCATCTTTTCGTCACGTTCCCCTGAGCTGACCATAGGAGACAGTTGGTGTCACTTGGCTTTTGGAAGACCTGTTCCTTGCCGAGCTATAGTGCTCTTAGCAAAAGCAGAGGGAGAAGTCCAGGAAGGCAGGGCTGCTGAAGCAGTTTAGATGTTGTGCAGGGACTATTCTACTCTTATTTCCTGTGATGTTATGTAATATTGATAATCTTAAACTACCATAAGTTTAAGATAACTAATTGAATTGTTGAATTGTTAGTGAAACACTCAAACAGTTAATTCCATGGTCAGATTAGTACAGTTTTGATTTGTTGATATTTTAAGGAAATAAATATTTGTGAATCGAAGTCATATAACTTCAGGGCTGGGGGTAATGGTGATAGTTGCCATCTGTGAAATTGTACAATATGCTGTACGGTATCTTTATTATAAGCTTTCTATAATTCATTATCTCTCCTTTAATCCTCATAACTCTAAGATAGTTATTGTTATTTACGTTTTGCAAAGGAGGAAATTTAGACTAAATGTGAACTAACAGACTAGTCACGTAGAGGTGCTGGCGTTCTGTGCCCTTTCTATTGTAATGTGCTCCGCTGCTTCTGTCTAATCTATTTTCTAGACAAGGAAATTAGGCCTGAAGAAGTCAGGTGACTTGCTTAAGGTCCCACAGCTAAGAAGTAGAAACATTAAACCAAACTTTTATCTCTTGACTCCTATCTCTGGACTCTGGGTCCTGGCTGGTTATGTATTTTTTTTTTTTTGCAATACTGTGGAGCAAAAGACCATATGCTGCGAATACTGGATACAAAAGTTTCAGAACTGATACATCAGCAAGAGTGTTTTGTACTATGTATTCAAAATCTTTCTTCTCTCTCTTTCAGAAATTATAAAGAGCTCTGATGGGCTATTTGGGTGACACCCAGTGCAGTGAACTGCAGGTGAGTAAGGTTTAGGAGAGCCTTATTTAGAAAACAAGAACTTGGTAATGCTGAGAAAGAGGCAAGAAAGTCTTAAGCTAGGCAAGAGTGTCTGAGCTAGGAAAGAATGAGGTGAGACAGGGTGGAACAGTGGGAACCCGAAGGTGCAGGTCCTGACTGAAATGGCCACTTCGAGAACAGATGGGATCCTGCTGAACGTACTCTGAAGAGACTGCCTGCTGCTTTGTCCGAGTTTGTTTGAAGAGAATCGAGGGTAGGTTAATCTTCCACTTGTGTTCTGAATGAGTAACTGCACAGGGCTCAACCTATCTGCATATGATTGGAACTTGAGAGGTCCTTCAGTTTTTGTGTCAGTATTCTTGAGTGGTAATCATCCTGTACTCTGATGAACTTGGTTAAGTATTGAATTGTTTGTTTTTCTTGTTATCTGCTGTGTATGTATTGTCATGAATCACTATATATCTGAATTTTTGACGATCTAGATACTGAGAACACATCAATAGAAACAAAAGTTTAAACTTTTTTTCTGCTGATTGTATTCCCTCTACAAGGTGGTTGTATTAGTCCTTCAAATTATCTTTTGCTGAAATGCCCCACTAAGTAAGAAAAACAACTTAGTCTTGAGAATATTTTTTCACAGTAATTGATCTTCTTGGTCTATTATAGTACCTTGGTCTTTCATTATTAAACTTAGGAAATGGTAATACTGCAGAAAAGTAGACTGTTTTAATATCATCCCTGTGGGGCATCAGTGCTAAAATTATTTTTTGATATGTTTTCAATACTAATCTTTTGTTAGACATCACCAGCTCCAGCAAGTTTCATTTGTTAATAAAACGGTTTGCCATCCTGTCATTTTGGGCTTTGGCTGGGTAAGATTTACAAGACATTGCCAGCTACTTTTTACCCATCTGTTTTAAGCTGGAGATTTTAGTTTTAGTTTTCTATTTCTTGTAGTTAAAATAACTTTTTTTTTTTCCTTTTTAATTGGCCCCTAGTTCTTTTTGTCCATGAGTCTGTACTGCTTTTTAAAAACTGTGATTTGGTCTGCCACTGAGTCAGCCAGTTGGCTTTGAGAATCCCAGAGATTCTCAAATGTGACAATACTCTAGACTTTTAGAATTTGTAATTGAATTTGGGCTTGGCTACTTGCTGATTGGTGTAATCATACTTGGTTGGAGGGATTCTTTGTTTCTTGAGTTTATTGTTTTGCACGATTCATCCCCCCACAGGTTCATGGGGATGATCAGAAGGCCAGTTCAGGAGGCTCGTTGGTCCTTGGAAAGCTGGGATCTGGGGTTGCTGTAGGTCATCATGATAAGGAGTGCATGAGAATTTTCAGTTAAGCAAAGTGAGGGGAAGGTCGGACTTCTCTTTGAGACTGTATCAAGCTTGTATCCTGGAACCCCTTAGTATGGTGGAATGAACTTTCTTAAATTATGAGATAATTTGAGTTGATATTAAGTAAATTGTTAAAATTTGGGTTATCACACTAAAATAGTTAATTTTATTTTTGGCATCTATTAAAATATATTTTGCTCATTTTAAATTCGGGTTCATATAATTTGATTTTTTTTCTGTTTATTAGATCATTGGAACATTTCTGTGTTAAAGTTACCACAATTTTCATTTATATGATTACCTTTTGAAGGGTAAGATATTTTATCAAGTCATGCCTTCATAATTTGCATAAGTCTTTTTATGTTAGGTATTTATGTTGCTGGCTGGTTTTTAGTTACTACTTTAATCTACACTATTGTATTTTTTTCTAATTATCACTAGTGTAAATTTTTGAGTACATTGCTGTGTTAAATGGTGTGAATGTTTTTATGGCGTTTGCTATATCTTGCCATACTGTTTTTATTAAGAATATTTTTACCAGTTTGTACTACTAACAGATACATAGATGTTTCTGTTTCAACATAACTGGACAGAAATAATTTTCTCCTTAAGTTTTGCTCATTTAATAGTGTAGCGTGGTACTTGCATTTTTTTGTTTTGTTTTTTTTCAAATAATGTTGAGTTTTACTCTTTGATTCTCTTCATGTTGAATTGTTTGTTCATATCCTTGGCCACTTTATGCAGTAAAATATTGATGTGGGCTTTGGATGGTAAGGCAAGTATAACTAGCTAATAAAGAGGTGATTATTAAAAAAACTAGAACACGTTCAGTGAAAATGTTCAAAGAGTCTGTTTTAGATGGTAAGTGATCTTGGGGATAGTGGTTGAAGGGGAAACAGGTGGATTATTCCAAGATTTAATTCAACAAATATTTATTGTGCATCCACTGTGCACCACGTGCTGTTGTATCCTCTGACTGCTTCTCAAGTTATCATCATGGTGTCTGCCTGGTCGAAGGAGGAGGCTGCTTGAGAATGCTTGCGGTTTCACCACTTGGGGGACTCTGGCTGCTGAAGTCCCTCTGTGGCTGCTTGGAGGGCTGAGGGGATCACTGTCTAGAACATCTTTAACTCATTCATGGCCTACCACTGTGCCGTGGTGCTCCAGAAGCTCTGTACCCCTGCAAAAATGAATAAAAAGTCATTCCTATGGACAAGGAAGTAGTCATCTAATAAGGAGAATAGAGGCACCAAAAAAATGGAAGACCTAATAGCAATTTGATAGGTGCCAAAACAGGGTTTGGGACAAAATGCTTAGGCATTAAGTGGAGGGAGTGATACTGCCCCCTTGGGGATATGGAGGAACACTTCAACTGAAGAGGTGGCATTTAAATTGCACTGCCGGGAAGAATAGCTTGAGCAGAGGCCGGGTTGTAGTGTTGGAAATGAGGCAGGTGTCAGGAATCTGTATATCCAAATTACCTGGACCTTGGAATACATAAAGGACCGTAGTTGAAGGTAAGGCTGCCAAGAGGTCAGGGCTGGGCTTTGGAGGGTCTCACATGTTTGACAGAGGATAAGTATGTTGGATTGGTAGTGAGGAGAAACTAGAGATAGGGACTTTCTTTGGATTTATGGTAATAGTCCAGGTGAGGGAGGATGAGGGCTTGAATTGAATTGGTGACCTTGGGAATGGAAAGGAGATGATGGATTCAAAAGCTATTTTGGAGGTTGAACAGAGAGATGTGACGGATTAGGTAGGAGGGCAAGGGAACAGTCAGTTCTGTGCCTCGAGTCAGAGATGATGTTGAGGTTTTTCTGGTTGGGTGGCTGGCAGGATGGGACATCAGGCATAGGGAAGTCAGGAAGAACAGGTCTTAGGGGTTTAGAAGAGAGAAAAGATGAATTGGGTTTTGTGTGTGGAGTTTAAGGAACTAGTAGAAAGCCAAAATAGGAATTTTAATCTTTGAAGGATGTGATGAGGAAGTTCCGGGCCCAGAGGAGTGAGAGGGATCCGTGAGGTTTCATAGTCAGTTACAGCGAGGACTGAAACTCCCTGATCCTCTGCTCAGCACTCTTTCCCTGCCTCACACTGAGGGGACCTGAAGCTTCTCAGCTGTGCTCTTTCCCCAACACCTAGGTGTGCTCAGTAGAAAGTTGGAAGTGGCAGAGTTTATGATGGGAGTGAGGACCTTTTCTAATTAAAATTTTTTATTATGGAAACTTTCAGACATTCAGAAGTGGAAAGAGGAGTATAATCAATCCCACTGTACCCACTGTCCAACTTCAATGGTTATTAATGTCGTTTCACCTGTTTTCTCCCTCCCCATCAATTACATTGAAGCAAACGGGAGACAGTGTTTTGGTGACCTTAAACTTTGTGTATTTGCAGGTAACGAGAGTTGAACGGTTTAGAAGGATATGTTCCAAGCTTACTGGGTGGGGTCTGGACTGAACAGAAGTAGGATTAACTTCCAGAATTCCAGTGCTGCCTCAGACTTTGTTTTTGGGCAAATCACTTAAGTCTTCTGAGTCTTAGTTTGTCTGTGAGATGGAGATTTCAGCTTTACTTAATCACTTGAGATAAGGTAGGTAAAAATCCCCTCTGAACTCTAAACTCTGAGGCTAAAGTATTATGCAGATTTTAATTGTCAGTAGAGCTATTCCTTTGGGTTTCTGTGTTGCTGGCATGAAGTTTATATTATTCAATGAATTTTTATTATTCAGTAGATACTTATGTTAGGCCCCTGAGGCTTCAGTGAACAAAACAGACAAAATCCCAGCTCTTGTGGAGCTCATACTCTAGACCTAGAGGATAATAGTTTTACAGTGATTAATATAACTTACTTGCTTCATAAAATAGGTTTTTGCTTTTTCATATCTGATTGTCAGTAAGCATGTTCAGTGATTTGGGAGGAGACTCAAACTCTTCAAGAAATAAATTAGAATTATTGAAAGAAGGCTATCTTTAGAATTGCTGGCAATTCTGAAAAATGGGTCAGGAAAAATCAAAGCAATAAATGGGAAAACATCTCAGATTTAGCTGTTGATATAACTTTTTAAAAATTTGCTGCTTGTTTTTATTATTTTAGTCACTAAAACAGATGGTAGAGAGTCCATCAGGATCTTTCTTTTATGTATTTAAAACCCTTTGCCATATTGAATTAGGAGATTTACGTCTTGATGAAAGAGATTATTCAAAAAAGAATATGATTGATGATCTTAGTTTCTAGTTTTCTCAATAGGCTTAGGCTTTCTTCTAATGCTTCTTGCATACTCAGTGATTTTTAGAAAGAGTTTTAAAGAAAAATGCAAGTCGGGCTGAACATTAAGCACAGTACGATAAATAAAACTTTATTACTTTGTAGAATATTTTGCCTGTGCATCCCATACAACCGTCACAGATTCCAGTTTTGGATGAAAGCAGATGAATTTAAAGATAATACAACATTCCTCTTTATGACTTGGCATTCTAATGAGAACTGAATTTGGTACAGGACAGTTCTTGGAATGCTTGGCATTTAGGTTATTTTAGGCCATCTCTTTGGGAAATTCAGTTAAAGTACTTATTGAATGATTCGAGTGAATTGAATGATTGTCATGGGAATATAAATGATGTAAAATATGACTCCTATTTATGATAGTTTTGTTGGGCAGTTAAGGCATCCAACATGGTATGTTTAATCCAAGATAATAGGTGATTAAGAGGCCAGTTCCTTCTATGGGAAGTAACGATGGTTTTGGGAGGAGAGCGTTTTGGGAATGTAGGCCTTGAAATATTCATTTAAAGGTGGGTAGGAGTTGGGTCCAGAGAGGGGCAGGAAAGGACATTTGGGTGAGGGAGGGCATTGTCAGAGACTCAGGGTCTAGACCATGCTTGGGGCCTGTGTGGGAGTGCTGAGAAAGTTAGCTTATAGCCAGATTGAGGTTTGCCTGGGTACCTAGTAATGAGCTTGGAACTTATTATATAGGCATTTTGGAACCACCGTGCCATCTCTAGAGTAATGGTTCTTAGCTTTTTTCCTCCCTGAGGAAGTGTGACACACTTTTATTAGCCGCAGTGTCTCACCAAGGCCACACTGCCCAGTGAGGGAAAGGGGGGATGTTCTGATATGCTTTCCTTACTCCACTGTACTGAGTTCTGTGGGTTATTTTAATGATGTATCCATCTGACTTTTCTTTCTTTTGTCACAATACATTTACTACTTTCTAGAATAGCGGTGTTTTCAGGATAAGAATGGAGTTTCCGGAGGGAGAGTAGTATATGAGGTTTAAAGACAAATTACTGACTTTTAAAAAAATGTCCATCTCGAGTTTTTTTTCCTAGCAGTCTTTTTGTTTAAATTTTTGTGTTTTTTAGATATGTAAAGAAACTTATGTATTTTATTACATTTGTCTTTTAAGTTTTCCTACAGTTTTATTGTTTATATAGGTTAATAATTAAAGATAAGTTGGGGTTTAATCAAGAACCGATTGCGGATGTTAGTAATTTCTGTCAAAGTAGATAGGGATAATGTTTAGCATAACTCATCCGTCTTCTGAAACTTTTACAAAGATGCATTTCACCCAAGTTAAGTATGAGGTAGATAATTTTCTTTTTCTAATGGAGACAGATGTATAAGACAGATACAGAAATCATCTTCAATTTAGATTGAAACTTTAGTTACTACTATTGGCTCCTGCTATTTGATCAGAGTTTTTTTTTTGTTTGAAGTCTGTCTCTAATCAAATAAGATTTAGGTCTTTTGGAATAAAAGAGGACCATGACTACATTAACAAGTAAAGTTAATTTAAGGAAGATAACTTCTTGATTTTTTAAAAAAATAAAAGTACATTTCGTGACTTGGTTTCATGGTGAGCTGGTGGTTATTCTCATACTGTTACAGAAAGAAGTCCACAGTGAGGAAAGAACGATGCTTATATATCATCTTTCTTCTTATCATCTGTTATTGAAACCGTCTTAATCCAGGCTAGTCTGCCTACCACCTCTGTGGTACACTCTTGATTTCATTTTTCTTTCCATATTTACTTTTGACACTGGACCAGTTATCTGAGATGGAATTCTTCAGACGTGTCCTACATTTTGTGCCAGGCGAACTCAGTGGTTATTCTATTCAGAGACATTCTTTCTGAGGCACCATTCTTGCCTCTAAAACCTATGGCTTTTAGAAGAGAAATGTATAGGCTTTTCATGCATTAACAACAAACTTATTCTTCCGTATCTATTTCTTTTCAGTTTTTAAAGACCATGTCCATTAAGACATTGAGATTCATAGTTTAAAAATAATTTAAAAATTTTTATTTTTAAAATTATCTTACAGTAAAACTGACTTTAATTTGGTATACAGTTCTGTAAAATTAACACATATAAAGTTTGGGTACCCATAACCACAATCAGGATACAGAATAGTATCATACCCTAAAAACTCTTTCATGCTGTTCATTTACAGTTACCCATCCCCATCCCAAAACCCTTTCAACCACTGACCTTTTCTCCATCTCTATAATTTCGTTTTTTGGGGGTATATTATTTAATGGAATGGGTTCTTTTACTTTGTCTTTGAGATTCATCTAAGTTATTGCATGTATTGAAAGTTCCTTTTTATTGCCGAGTAGTTTTCCATTATCACTCATTAAAGGACATTTAGGTTGTTTCTAGTTTTTAGTTGTTATGAATAGAGCTGCTAAAAACATTTGTGTATAGATTTTTGTGTGAACCTAAGTTTTCATTTCTCTAGGGTAGCTGTTTCTGGGGAGAGGGGATTACTGGGTCACATAATGAGTGTATTTTAACTTTATAAGAAACTCTCAGCCTTTTTTCCAGAATGGCTGTATAATTTTCTATTCCCAACAGCAATGTATGAGAGTTCCAGTTATTCCACATCATTGTATTATCAATATTTTTAATTAAGCCATTCTCGTAGGTATGTAATAGTATCTAATTATGGTTCTCATTTGCATTTCTCTGCTGACTAATCCCATTGAACATATTTTCATGTGCTTCTTTGCCATCATCATATCCTTTCTGTGGAGTGTTTGTTGAAATCTTTTGCCCAGCTTTTAATCGGGTTGTTTTCTTATTGTTGGGTTCTGAGAGTTTGTTATATATTTAGATAAAATCCTTCTTCAGATATGTGATTCGCAAATAGTTTTCACTCAGTCTTTTATTCTTTTAACAGTGTCCTTCAAAGGGCGAAATGTTTCATTTTGATAAAGTCAAATTTATCAGTTTTTATTTTGGAATTGAACTGAGATGAATAGATTTTAGAACAAGTTTCTATTCTATAAAAGTGATGAAAAGAAACTTAGTGATAGGAATGTTCTCATAAAGTTGACTTTTGTGGAAGGTACAAAAGTTATAATTTTATGGAAAAGTGGTGCTAATTAATACACTCTCTAGTCTTGGGGACACATATGACTTTTGCTTAATCAAAGGAGATGCTTGGCTAGGTTTGTGAGGTGTTTCACACTTTTTAAAAATGATAATCATTAACGTGGCTAATATATGTATGTATATATATTTTTATATATATATGTATATATATACTTTTTATAATGCAGAATTATGTAGGAAATTAGTCTTTGAGAATGTTTCAGAGGTAAGATGGTGCTATTTTACATTCACATTTAATGCTTTTGGGAGTGCCTGATTTTGAGTTTCTCCTCTATTGGAACAGCATTAGAGCCTTGATTATGGATTCAGAATCAGTGTCATGGCTAAAAGCATGAGCTGTATCAGACTGTTTAGATTTGAATCCTGCCTCTCTAATTTACAGTATAACTATAAGTAATTTCTCTGTGCTTTAGTTTCCTTGTCTGTAAATGGGGATGATAATAATAATAAAATGCACCTTATAAGGTTGTTATAAGGATTAAATTATATTACATGAATATAGTCTTTTCAGCAGCATCTGGCACACAGTAAACATTCAGTAAATGGTCATTATTATTGCCGAAATAGCTTTATGATAAAGTTTAAATGTTTTAGAATTATGTTTTCAAGAAGCAGAATAACCAAATATCGCACTAAGCCATTTCTCTCCCATGCTTACCTTTTCTCTTTATACTTATTATTAGTAATCAATAACTGTGACCGGTGTTGTTAATAATCATATGTATACACTGTTTTACAAGACAATTATCAGCTCATTTGGTTTTTACTTAAGGTACTAATCAGATATCAGTTAGCTCCAACTGCCTGAAATATTAGCCTAAGGTGGCTTAAGCTAAAAAGAAATTTCTTGGCTCACCTAACTGCAAAGTCCAGGCACAGCTAGCTGGTTTCAGGGCTCAAATAATGTCATCAGGACTGAGTTTTTTTTCCCCCATGAATCAACTTTATCTTTTCTTGTATAGATTTCAGTTATAGGTGTTGTATGTTAGACAGATGGCCGTACAATAAGCAACCTGTGTAGCCTCTCAGATTTTAGATTCAGCAGGAAAGAGCACCTGTTTCTTTCCCAGAAGCTTCAGCAAAAGTCTCATGATGTCTCATTGGCTCTTATGGGGTCACAGGTCTTACCCTGAGCCAATCCCTGTGTTTGGCCTGTGAAGCTTGAATTGGCCAGTTCCAGTCACATGTCACCCTTGGATCCCTGGTGGAGTCAGCTTTTCAGGAACCACGTGGACTAAGAGTGGGGGAGAGGTGGCTTTTCACAGGGAAATTGTGGGCTCTTATTTTCAGGAAAAGGAATGGATACTGGGTAGCCAAACAACTAATGAAATATTAGTCTCTTTTTAATAGGTTTCTGATTCACTTTTCTTGCCTATAAGTTACATTGTCCAAGTCTGTGTTCCCCACAGGGGTAGGAATTTGCAGAAAGTTACAGTGTTTTCTATTCTTTTAGTGAAAGTTGGATAATTTTTAACAGGAAGAGAAAGAATCAACGTAGATAGGGATGGACTTTTAACAGCGGGTGGATGTGGTGCTGCTTCTTACACTGTTGTGATTTATGTGACTCAGCTCCTTTCCCTGGGCCTCTCATTTGTCCTTGGAGAAACTGTACTAGGCCCACCTTGGTCTATGTCTGTCCTAGGATCAGGCCAGACAAGAGCGTATGCTATCAGTATGGATGTATTCGTGTACCCTAGAGTGTCACCTACACAATGAAGTGTATCGGGCTGCTGGCCTTGTACAGGAGTAGTTCTAGATCTCTATGTATTTTCTTTCTTTTTTTCCCAAGTTTTTTTAAACAAACTCTGGCCAGTTTTATTAAGAAAAAATTTGCATGATTTTCTTTTCACCAGTCTGTTTGTTCTGGCATGCTTTTAATGTTACCAGAATCACCTGGATCAGTGATGGCCAGGGTGCACACTCTAGTATTTTCCACACACTCTCCCCAATTTAATATTATTGCCATTGTAGTGATGGACACAGTCTTGGCCAACATGGCGTAGTACTCACTTCAGATTTCCTCAAGGCTGAGCAGTTGTTGGATAGGATGGCCAGTTTGGCTTTGCCTTCTCTGATCATTTTCAGAGTCTGCTTGTACGCCAGCATGTACTTGCCATTTTTCATAACAAGTTGGAGCCTAGAGTTGATTGACTCCAGTGACCTTTTCATCCTTGTGGCCACCATCTTCCTGTCTTAGGTGTGGGATGGCCCCCATCACAAGAGCAGCTGCCAAATTGGCCAGCGAGTGAGCAAGGCTTTCACCATGTGTTTTGTATAGTCCATTTTAGAATAGCCTCAGACATTGTCTCACTCTGACTTTGGCAGTTTTTATTTTACATTTGAGGAAGCACTTTAACTTCTTCAGAAGGAGTATGTGTCACAAGGTCATACTGCTTTCTGAAAAACAGTTGAACAGAGACCTGCCTTGTACTGAGATCCACACTACAGCAAAGTATTCCTAGTGAGATTCAGGTAGGTCTTAGAAACTAATTATCAGGACCTGATTACCAAAGATAATTATGGGAGAAACCTTCTGAGGTAGACATCTGAGCCTAATGTATCAGAGACTTAATCTCTATAGTCAATTCCCACCAAAGCTCCTGAAATGAATGGTTCTGCCTCTAATCTCTACTTATATATTAATGTTACTGAGATCTCCTTGGCTAATACGTTTGGTGACTGATGTTGACAGTAGTCTTTGTGATCTCCCCTCTTAGCCAGTTTTAGGGATTGGCTCATCTTTCAGTGACATACAGAAGCACTTATTTCTCCAGTGGCTATTCTTGCATAATCATTATCAGTTTATTGAGATGGAGACAAAAGGTAAAGATATTTCCTCCGTCAAGTGGATAAAGTAGTTATGCAGAGTGATATTTTATTTTCTATAATAAAACATTGTATGTTGAAATCAGTAAAGTGGTTTCCACTTTATATAAATTGACAATTTGGAATTTTAGGAAAGTAATAATAGCTAACACCTACTGAGCATTACTGTGTGCCGGGCATTCTTTTAAGTACTTTATGCATATTATTTCATTTAATCCTTAAAATAACCATAGGAGATAGGTTTTGGTTGTCTTCTTACCATTTTAGAGATGAGCCAGTTGAGATAACTTGAGATTAAGTTCAACAAACCATAAAGGCTTCCTTTTTTTGAACTTTGGCTCTGAGTCTGTGTTCTGGATCAATATGTTGCATCCTCTTCTTAGGAAGAATTTAGCTTGTGTATTATCAGTTTTTTCTTTCTACTTCTTTTTGTAATATTTTCTAGATGTGGGCTGGGAGTTTTATAGATAAGATTTGCTAATTCTAGGGCCTTTGATATTCATGGATTTATCCATCCACTGTTGTTGTTATCATCGGGCAGGCAAATACTATACACTTGTCTCTATCAGTAGTTCTCAAGCAGGAAGGACTTTACCTCCCAGGGGACATTTGCTAATATCTGGAGACATTTTTAGTTGTCACAAATCGGGAGATATGCTACTGGTACCTAGTGAGTAGAGGCCAAGGATGCTGCTAAACATCTTACAATGCACAGGACAGATCCCCACAGCAAAGAATTATTCAGTCCAAAATTTCAATAGCATTAACTCTGGTCTGTATAATTAGTGGTTATCTTGTAATGCCATTCTTATGTCTAATGGGAAAAGTCACTGCAGTAATATAGAAATCATTTTTGATTTTTGTTTGATAATTTATTTCACTCAGATTAACGCATGTTAGTATATGGGGCATAAATACCTCTGTAACTGATATATTTAAGTTCTTTTAAACCGAAGTAAGAATTATAGCTCACTGAAGGAAAGCTGAGAAAGTTTAAAGGGAGGAAGCCATGTAAAGACTAAAAATACAATATTCTAAATATTTGTTGGATTATTTTGTGAATAACACAATTAGAC
Organism: Pteropus medius; assembly: GCF_902729225.1. Lineage (NCBI taxonomy): Eukaryota > Metazoa > Chordata > Mammalia > Chiroptera > Pteropodidae > Pteropus > Pteropus medius. The sequence continues at coordinate 11,254,490 of NW_024355990.1, read as the reverse complement.
TTTATTTTTTATGTTGAAAATGTTAATTTGTTAAATGTAAACATTTAAAATATCCTATAAATTTCAAAACATGTTTTGGTATTTTTTTAATAAAAAATTTCAAAGTGAGAAAAGTAGAGAATATTACATTGTACCCCATGTATATACTACCCATATTTAACAAATGCTAACAAATACCGAAGTCCTTTTTGAATTCTTCGTCGTCCTATTTCTTTGATATTTCTACTTTTTTGACGATACACCAAGAATCTCCAAAGTCAAGGGGGCCTAAACCTCTTTTAAAGTCTGTCATCATGCTTTACTCACTGCCACTGTCTTTTGTCTGACCATCAGCAACTTTCTCCCCTCACCTTTCACTGCAATATATAGGCAGCTGCAGAACAGCCAGGAGAAGGCAGAGCCAGGTTGTCGTCAAAGCTAGTGGAGAGGGCGGGCAGGAGTGTATGGGTAAGCTGGAGAGAGGTAGGAGGGACAGGTAAGTACGCTGGGGCCATTCGGTAAGGTGGAAGGTAGGGAAGAGCAGGAGGGTGACTACGGTGGGAACAGGCAAGAAAAGCAGCATCGATGCTTGACAGAGCTTGTGACAAGAGGTTACGTCAGCAAGAGAGACCCTCTGAAGCAGTGTTGTGATTGCCAGGTCAGAGGATTTTAAGGCCTTCTCTGCCCAGGTTTGCTGCTCCCTGTTGTCCCGAGCGCTGTAGCTAGGGAGAGGCCGCCCTTCAATTCTGTGTCTCACTTGGACTAGTTTATTTGTCTTTTATTAGTGGTAATGGTTGCTTCTCACCAGTTCTTCACAGGACTTATATATGATAGGTTTCTGCTTTATTTAAAAACTTTCTGTGGTGTCCATTGCGTATGGAATAAAGCCCTCACTTCTTGTGGCATTTGAGATCTTTCCTAGCTCCTCTCCCTCCTCCTCTCTAACAGGACAGCTGGAGTCTGTCGCGTACTTTCTTTTGGTGATTTCGCTTGAACTCTTCTCTCTGAAAAGCTTGCCTGTGCTCTCCCTATCATCTCTGTGTGGTGAACTTCTTTTCACTTTTGAGGCCAGCTCATGCCTTTTGGCAGATGGAATGTCTTTCTTGTAATTGTTCATTTGTGCTCTGCCTCTCTTGCTAGAATATGAGTTTCTTAAAAGCACTGATGACACGCTCCATCTTTGATTTCAGTGCTGCCAGCACATGGTCTGGCCTCGGGACATGTTTGCTGAATTAAATTAATAGGCAGTTCAAACTTGCGTTTTAGCCACTTTTCTATATTGGTGGGAAAATTCCTACATGGTATATAGGTTTTGATTTTCTGCAATCAGTCACAGAATTACAAGACTGAAATTGGGAGGTTTGAATATGAAACATTTCCACACCTTCTGGTTAAAAAGAATAAAAGGAAGCCTTTATGGTTTGTTGTACTTGACAATATTCAAAGTCATGTTTCATTTATAAATTTGTCTCATTTATAAATTGGATGTTTTGTTGGTATGATCCTGACTTACAGGTGACATTTTGCTTGGATCTTACACTAAAGACTTCATAAGATATAAAAGAGAAGTATAGATTTTGTAGCATCAATAGCTGCTGCTCAGCTGCGACCTTGATCAAAAGGCTGGTTGCGAGTAACTATTCAGATAGATAATTAAGCTAACTGAAATAGGAATGGGGTTAGAATTTATAATTAATAAGTTTTGAAATCTTTTCTTACTTGTTCTTTCTCTCTGTCTTCAGGATTTTTGTCCCTGAGTCATGGAAGACAGAAGAGCTGAGAAGTCATGTGAACAAGCGTGTGAATCACTCAAGAGGCAGGACTATGAAATGGCCCTCAAGCACTGCACAGAGGCCCTTCTTTCTCTTGGCCAGTACTCCATGGCCGACTTCACAGGGCCATGTCCACTGGAGATAGAAAGCATCAAAATTGAGAGTCTTCTTTATAGAATTGCCTCATTTTTGCAGCTGGTGAGTAAACTGTTGATAAGCCAATGCGAAACCATGTAAAATGGTCCGTTTCATTGACTGGGGACTATTCCTGGTCACTCCCTCTATAAATCACCTAATTCTGGGCTGAGGAGATGAGTGAAGTGGCTGTTGATGGCAAGCAACTGTGTTTTTAAGCCTTGAAAATTGTACTATTACATAGCCTTTTGGACTATTTGTTTGACACTTTTTTTTAGTGCATATTATGTGCTAGATAACTGTTTTAGGTGGTTGGTATACATTGGTAAAAAAGAAGAAGATCCATTTTTTATGGCACTTTTTCTAGGGGGGACAGATAATAAACAATAGACATCGTAAATAAGTACTTTAGATTGTTAGAAAGTAACAGTCTGCATGAAAAAAAGGTAGAACAGAGCAAGGGAGATTGGGGTTACAGGGTTAGGGTTGCAGTTTTAAATTGGTTGGTCAAGGTAGGCCTCATCGATGAGGTGATATGAAGGCGGTAAGGGAGTGAGCCCTGTTGAAATCTGGGGGAAGAGCATTACAGGCAGAGGAAATCAGTGCAAAGGCCCTGAGGCAGAAGCATGCCTGCCATGTTTGAGGAACAGCTAGGAGGCCAATGTGCTGGAATAAAGTGCATGAGGGGGAGAAGATCATGGGGCTAGATCCTGTGGGGCATCTCGGGTCATGGTAAGGACTGGTTTTTATTCTGCTTGAGGTGGGAAGTGAAGCTATTGTGGGATTTTGAGCAGAGGTGTGGCATGGTCTTATTTAACAGGAATTCTTTGGCTTTTGTGTCGAGAATAATTTATAAAGGGGTAAGAATAGATGCAGGGAGACTAGTTTGGAGGCTTTTGGAATAATCCAGGCCAGAGATGACAGTGGCGCAGAACAAAACGGAAGCAGGGGAGCTAGCGAGAAGTGGTTTGGTTCTGGTTCTAATTTCAAGGTAGAACCAGTAAGATTTTTTAATATATTGAATGCAGGGAGTGAGACATACAGAGCGGTCACAGGTTACTTTCTTTGATATGTTTTTGTCTGAGCAATTTGAAGAATGGAGTTTCTTTTGACTAAGATGAGAAGGCTGTACATGAGCAGCAGGCTCTGTGGGGGGAGAGGTCGTTTTGGACACGGTGAGTTTGAGATGTCTCTTAGATATCCTGCCGCAGGTGTTATGTACATAGTCATTTATGCAGGAGTTTGGGAGAGAAGTCTGGGCTAAAGACACTAAGTTTAGAGTCTTGGCTCATAGCTGTTATATAAAGTCTTGGGCCTAGGGGCACATCACCAAGGAGTGAGTGTAGGAAGAGAACAGGAGATCAAGGGCTTAGACTTGTGGCTCTACAGTTTTAGGAGGTTGGTGAGAAGAAGTGGAACCAACAAAGCAACCTGAAAGAGCAACCTGAGGTAAAGGAAAACCAAGAGTAAGGTGTCGTGGTAGCTGAGTGAAGAAAGCGCATTCAGCGAGGGAACGTTCAGCAGTGTCAGTTGTCGTTCCCTGGAGTGGAGCGTGAATGTCCAATTAAAGAGAGTTTAAGAGAATCAGAGGAAAGGAATTTACATACATGAGTACAGACAATTCTTGAGGAGTTTTGCCTCAAAGAGGCACCAAAAAATGAAATGGTAGCTGGTGGGGGAAGTGAAGTCAAGAGAATGATGTTTTTAGATGGGCAGTAATAACAGTATGTTTGTTTATAGGACTGAACTGATAGAAAGCAAAAAGTTAACGATGTTGGGGAATCAGAGGAGGCTTGCAGGAGCGACATTTTTCCGTAGGCCGGAGATCTGCACGAGTGGTAGGCTAGGCCTTAGTGGTGAATGTGAACGACTTGTCTGGTAACAGGTGGGGGCAGAGAGTGTGCTGGGAAGCAGGTAGATGCGATGCTGACGCTCTGTGGAAATTCTCTCAGGGCTTCAGTTTTCTCAGTCAAGCCATCAGCTGAGAACGAGAACAGGGGCCCAGGAGGTTCTGGCGATTTGAGGTTAGGGAAGGTGAGGAGTAGGAGTGTGAGTAAAAGGACTAGGTAGGGAAGTAGACGATGGTGTTTGTCTGTAGAGTATTGTGTAATTCTCAGAGAGCACAGGAGTTAGCTTTGCTCTGTGAATATTAAATTTGCAACATTAACAATCAAACTTTAAAACAAAGCTGAGCTTCTTTTTGATAAAATATCTGTTTTAAGCAGCCCTTGAACTACTTAATTTTATCTCGTACCTTTTATTTTGCAGAAAAACTATGGGCAAGCTGATGAAGACTGTAGGCACGGTATGTGTAAAAATGGGACTCTTCTGATTTGAAGATTTTGAATTATTTAATTGAGCACTGTTTAAGATTTCATTTTTTATATGCTAATTTCAAAAGTGATTCTAATATTTAAACCCCCCCCACCTTTCTGTGGTGACTCGTGACTAATGTGGATGACAACTTTCCTGCTATGATGGGTGTACATTGTTTCTAGTCACAAGTGTTGACATTCCTGTCACTCCTTTGGGAACATGGATGGCGTCTTTTTATAGTTTCTGTGAGTATTTTCAGTCAATAAGAGTGAAATTTTAAGAATATATATATACACATTGATTAAAACATTAAGCTTGGATAAATTGAAAGACTGGGCCTATTCCTTCTAAAATGTTTTTTCCCTCCCTCCACTGGAAGATTCTCCACAGAGAGAAGAGACTGGTTAGAATGTTCTTTAGTGCTTTTTCCTGTTTTCTTTTGGGCAGGAAATTGATTAAAAGGATTCTTGCTCTTTGGGTACATACATTATCACATGCTCTTGGTGGGGTTTTTTGCATACCTCAGTGATTTGAATAATATAATGTTTCATTTATCCAGAATTTTGGGGGTGCTGAGGTGTTTAACAGAAGTTAATTTTTTTTCTATTTACTCCTTTGTATTAAAACTTTTAAAAGTACGTATTAACTATTTTTGTTGTAAACCTTGCAAAACTATCTTACGAACTCCTGTGGCATATTGGACATAGTTTAACCATTCATTAAAGATTCAGCGATCCTTTTGTGACCCTTTCCTCATGTTAGTTTATACTTTGGGAGTTAATTGGAATTTGAGAGATACTTACAGTCTTCCTTTAACAAAATTCCTACTATCTATGAGCGTTTAAAAATTACCAACAAGTCAAATAGTAATGTCAGATAACATCGAGGAATATGAAGGAGGGAATCATTTTTCCTTCTTCCCCCTCCTGAAGAAATCATCGTTACTAGTTTGCTGTATCTTCTGCGCCTTTCTCTATAGTGATAAACACAGATACTTATAATACACTGATAGGTGTATTTAACTCCTTTAAGAGTTAAAAAAAAATTTATGTGATCATCACAATGCACTTGCTTCCTTATATACCGTAGATCATGGAATCTCCCTAAGTTAATACACCTGCCCCAAACTCCTGCTTACTATTTCATAGTGTAGTTGTGCCATAATTTATTCAAAAATTTCCATACTGATGGACATTGAGGTGGTTCTGATTTTCTAGTTCATTATCATCTATCCTGTAATACATATATTCTTTCTTACTGTTGCCTTTGTTTCTGTAAGATAGTCTTAGAAGTTGGATGTCTGGGTTAAAGGAGTTTTAAAAGTCAGTATCTGGGTTAAAATTATATACTTATATCCTTATATAACTTTAACAGACACTATTAGATTAGTTTCAAGTGCACATACCCACCAGCAATGGATGAGGATGCCTGCTCCCTGCCATCTCACTAACACTAGAATTTATCAGTCTTGACATTTTGCCGATCTCATATGTGAGAATTGGCCCCTCTTTTTAATTTTCACTTCTTCAGGTTCTAGTGAGGTTTTTCCCGTCGTCTCATTTTGGAGACATGCAAAGTCCTGAAGGTTAAATGACTTGCGAAAAGTCACAGAACAGTAACTGCTGTTGGTGAAGGAGCATATGAAAAATGTTGCATTTTTCTGTTAATTGTTTTACCTAGAATTTTAAAGTTAGATAACTATTTTACAACTACCAAATTACCAAAATAAAAGTTTAAGCAGGAAACTTGGAGGTGATGGGTATGCTTATTACCTGGATTGTGATGATACTAACACAAGTATATTCATATGTCCAAACTTGCAAAATTGTATACATTAATTATATGCACTTTTTTTGGTCTACCAAATATACCTCTGTAATGTTGGGAAAAAAGTTTAACCAATGTCTAAGGTAAAGTTGTTAATGAAGTCAGTGCACCCTTGTGTTGGTGGTGTATGAAGTGGAATGCAGCTTGGTACTATGTTTATACCCTTTGGCCCCGTAATCTTATTTATGGGATACCATCCCAGTAATAATCCAAAAGAAGGAAAAAATTGCACGCAGAATGGTGTTCACTGCTGTGCTGTATGTAAAAGTGAAAAATTGGTTAGCTCCAATAAGGGAGGAGTTCATTAATTAAATTCTGTCCATTCTTTGTTAACCATTTAAGTGATAAGAACACGGAAAACACTTATTTAAATGCAAAAGCAGTGTATATAAAGTTGTTAATTTGAAATAGACATTAGGGAATATTGGCTAAGTTTATATGTATATAGTGCTCATTGCAGAATTCTGCTATTACATGTAATTTTTCCCCCAGCTTTTGGTAACGTTATTTTTATGTAAGATAAAATACCATGGTTAGGCAGTCAGTTAGTAATAAAAAGCAAGATGAAAATCTTGGCCTCTGTTAATTATTATACTGCTTCGTAATGGTGGGTGGCTGTGGAATCGCTTCTCTCTTAACGGCACCACCAGACCTTGTTTGCGTTTTCTGTGTCTGCTCCTTCACCGTCAGCCTATCAGCTCACGTTCCTTGACTCTCAGCGTGCCTCATTGCAGCTCCCCTCCCCTTCTCCACTTGCTGCTTCTGTCCTGATGTGGCTTTCTCTGGCAAGGTGAGGAAATCAGGCAATCTTTGTCATGGAATTCAAAACAAACTTTTTATTATGAAAAATTTCAAACATGCAGGAGAGTAGAGGAAATAGTGTAATAAACATTTATATTCTCAAAATTTAAATTGTAATATTTTACTATATTTTTTCTGAAATATTTAAACATCATTACAGACATCATGATATTTATCCCTAGATACTTCAGTATGCAGCTCTAAAAAATAAGGCTATACCTACCTAACCACAGTATTATTATCAACCAAATGAAATGGATAATGACTCCCTAATATTATCTGAAACCCAGTCCATAATCAGATTTACCTGGTTGTTCCCACAGTGTTTTTTATGGCTGATTTGTTCAAAGCAGGAACTAATGAGAGTCATAAAATTCTAAAGTTGGAATTGTACTTTAATGAAAGGAGATAGGCCTTGAGTTGAGGACTCAAAAGCCATCTCGAAAATAAACTACATAGACTAAGTTCATGGAGTTTAGTTCTCAGTTCGATGTCGTGTTCTGGATAATGAGATCGCCAGACTGGTGACCACCGGATAGTAAGGTGGTCGAGTCTGTTTCCATTATCTGAACATAAGTTGTGTTTGGCATAACAGGACAACTTTCATGAAATAATGATATTTTTTCTGTCTTTCAAATATTCATTATATAGGAACCTTACATTTTTTACACTAATAAAATGGAATGAGGTAAGTGGGGAAAGTGAAATCAAAAGAAAATTTTAGCAACTAAAACAGTATGTGCTACACGTACTATGTAGGACAAACTCAGTCATCATAAATATCAATAAGTATTTTTGTAAAGCTGCAAGACTTTTAAACCCTAGCCGAGCGTGTCATTAATTTAAAAAAATCGTCATTACGAAGGAGTGTGGGGCACCATTGACATTTATTGTAATATTTGCCCTATGGAGTAACCTGCAACCCCTATTGAATAGAAATTGTGTTAAAGAAAAGCGAATTGATATGTGACTGATTGAACTTCACTTTCCCTGGGGGAAAAAGTGGCATCTTTACCCACCTTTCTTCTCAGAAGAGTTTTGATTAAAAACTCTTATGATAATTAATTTTTTTTTTTGAAGACTACATAGTTTAGAGGGGTAACTATTCAGAATTATCTCTGGGACAGGCCCTCTGAAATACGTTATTTTATTTAATCGTATTGTAATATTTCAGTTTTACACATGAATAAACAGGCTTTTTGAGATTAAGGATTTTTTCTTAAGAGCACGGAGCCAGTCCAGAGGGGAACTGTGGTTTTGAAGTGAAGAGTTTCTCATCTGAAAGGTTGTGCTCCTTCTCTTTATCCTAAACTACTGCCTGTGTATTCTTTAGGGTTTCGTAGACATTGTTCTGTTTGGCATACTAAACTTGGAAAAAAAAGGCAAAAGGATATTCTAGAAATGAAAAAAACTGAGGCTCAGGATCACTTGGATAATCATTAATGGAGGGGGGACAAGAATTTGGGTCTTCAAGCCTGTAGTCCATCCATTGGTTTTTCTGTTCACCAGACTTTTAAAGTCAGGATGCATTCCAATAACATTTAATTAATTTTTCTTTGGATCTGGTTGCATTAACTATTTTTTAAAAAAAAATTTCATGTATACGAACTTTATCCAATAGTAATTTTAAAAACTTTTCATTTTGAAATATAGATTTACAGGAAGTTGCAAAGATAGTACAGAGGGATCGCATGTACCTTCCCCCCCCACTGGTTACATCTTATATAACTATAGTACATTAGCAAAACCTGGAAATTGACTGTGATACGATTATATATAAATCGATGTCATTTTATCATATATAAATCGATGTCATTTTATCATGTGTAGATTTGTGTAACCACCAACACAGTCAAGATATAGAATTGTTGTCCCATGTCCATGAAGATCTCCCTTGTGCTGCTGCCATCCGATATAGTCACACTCTCCACCCTCCCCTCCACCATCTCTAATCCCTGGGCACCATTGGTCTGTTCTCCATCTCTAGAGTTCTGTCATTTTGAAAATATTCCATAATGGAATAATACTGTATGTGACCTTTTTAGACGGCTTTTTTCCCTCACTGTATTTGAGACCCATCCAAGTTGTGTGTATCAATAATTCATTCCTTTTTATGGTTGAACACTATTCCATTGTATGGCTGTACCGTGGTTTTGTTCTCCACCAGGAACTTAAGGGTATGGCATGGGATCTTTGACTCTTCATTTCCTCGTAAGGTTTATTAACTTTTAAATAAAGGTCTTATATTTATATTTAAGTTGATAAGAATAAAAAAATTAAATCGTAGGCTACTAATTTTGGGACCGAATATAAATTAGAGAAGTGAGTGTTTACGTTTGAGGGCTGTTATCCTTTAAAGATGCAAATTCTCTTTTGTATGATAGATATTTAACATGGTTGTGTGACTGTTCTAGATTTCTAATTTATGCAGGGTATCAGCAATAGTCACGAGTGACATTTTTAAATTGTATTTCATGTTTTATGACTCATGGGATAAATAGTAGCATTAATTTTATATTAACTGAAATTATATTTATATACAGGAGATTTAAAATGAATCGTACCTTCCTTGCCTTATAAAATCTCAGTAAATACTGTACCAAAGGAGAACTGAAATTAAGATTATCTTGAACGTATGAAAACAGCTCTCGTCTTTCGGACAAAGAAAATAGAAGAGTAGCAAAATGTCAGAGTTTCTCTCAGTAAGCAAATTTTTGGGGAAAAAGTAAGCAAATTAACCGTGGAAACAATGAAGCAAGGGAGTGCCTAGCAGAGGATTTGAAAAAAATTTTGTTTTATCCACAATCAGGATTTCCTTTGAGTGTTTACGACAGAGATGAAGATGAAATGGAAATGATGGGAGTGGAAGAGTTTTAAGATAAAAAATATAGTTACGTTGATTTTGTTTTAAATAGAAAAAGCTTAATCCAGCTATTGAACGGTTAACAGAGGAAGTTTTGAAGGCTCTGCAAGCCCACGTCCCCTCCCCAGTGCACATGCAGTGCAGAACAGGCTACTTTGGAAAATATTATTTTAACAGTGCCTTAAGTAAGAAGTTTATTCAAGCATGTAGATGATGGAATAACCTTTTATGATGTTCTGGGAACCAGGTTTCAGGTTTGTTTTTATGCTTAATTGCATTGTCAGCTTTTTACTGTGTATAATTATTTTATATTTGTATAGAAATAAGGAAGTAGAGAGACAGTAAACGAATTAGCTCTAAAATTTAAACTGGAACATTGAAAATAAACCGGGAGAAACCACCTATGTTTCTGTAGTATGGAAACATCCAGAAGGAAGGAGTCCAAGCTTCTTTACAATGAACTGTAGTTGAAGGAAAGAGTACTTCCAAAAATATGCAATAATGTCTTAACCCATTGTGCACCTGAGGAGGCTGTAAAGGAGATCACAAAGATTTTTGTGACCAGATTAAGGACTGAATGTTGAAAGGAGCAAGGTAGCAGAGATTGTGTGTGTGTGTGTGTGTGTGTGTGTGTGTGTGTGTGTATTAGAGAATATTTAAAACTGGAGATGAAATATTTAGAAGAGGTCTCCGTGATAGATAACATTGAATACTGTTATGGCTTTTCATATTCCCAAGGCATTTTATAAAGGAAACATTTTATCTTCAAAAGACCTTGGTAGGCAGAGCATAAATGCCACAAAAGCTGCAGCCCACATGTCCAAAAGCGTTAATTTGTTACAATTGGAAAAGAGAGGGCAAGAGAAAAGGGTTGAGGCAGAGGAAAAGAATGTTGGGGGGAAAAAACCTAATTTGGCAAAATGAATGGACACTGGTGAGAGATTTGCTACATTGTTCTAACTTTGGTTTCTGTTATACTTTCTGATACTTGTAACAAATAGACAATAATCTCTGGTTAATGATTTGACATAGAGTTATGTTTGGAGTCTGTTTATATACCACTCCCCCCAACCCAAATATCTTTTTGGAAAATAAGTTTATCGTCAAAAATGAAATGGCTGATATTTAGGAAAAGGATTTATTTACAAATTATAAATTTATTTTATACATAAAAATAATTCATTTTCATTTTTGATTCAGTTCCTGAACTGTTGGTTCTGAGAGCGAAATTATATCCAATTAGTGAATGATTTCACTTTATTAATGACTAGAGGATTTAGTTTTTAATGATAACTAAACGTTTTCTTTTGAAAAATTTGGGAACATGCCTTGATTAGGCTAAGTTCTTCAATTAAAGATTTTAGAAAAAACTTGCTATAGTCATGCTACTGAAAAATATAGAATACTACTTAACATTTACTGCACTTTAAGCTTGTTTTAAATGAACTTTCTCATTGGAGGAAGTTCTTTACAAGTAAGGGGAATCACACTTTTTAATTGTTGATCCTCTCTTCCCTAGCCAGAGGCTATCAAACCCTAACAAGCTATTTTTGTTGGAACAGCTCCTTCCTTATGACTCAGTTTCTGATTCAAACCATTCCAAGAAAGACATATTTCAAGTGTTAGAAAATATTACAGAAGCTTCAGAATGAGAAGGATAGAGACTTGACTACAGCAACGTAGCTAAGCTGTTCGGATTTCCTTCTTTGTAACTCCCAGTGGACATGAAGGAGCAATTCAGTTTGGGAACAGTTGTGTGCTCACAGTAGAATTTCGCTAAAAGTTGGTGGGAAGAGAATTTATTTGCAGGGAATTGTAGCTTTTTTTGGTAATTGCTCAAGATTAGTTTATATTTTAACATCATCTCCTTTGGCAAGTTCAATTATTAAAGCTGAGGCAAGTTTAATAATAACACTTTGTTTTCTTAAAGCTTTTTCAAGATGGCAAATACCATTTATCAAATTAAAGATATGTGAAAGGTGTGTGTAAAATGTGTGATACAGTACTCTTTAAACATGACCTAATCACCTGAGGTTGAAGTATTCTTTGATTTTTTTTTTTTTGTTTCCCCGAAATATTCTTTAGCTCTTACTAACTATAGTGCCTTAATATCGCAATTACTAAAAAGGGACTAAGATAGTTCCTTTGCAGTTCTCAATACTGCTTTATAATTTTTAGAAGGGGACCCCTCGTGAGGAGACTGCTAGATACTTTATGTACTTGATACAATTAATCTTTACCCCAACCTTATCAGGGTCTACTGCCGGTTCCATTGTACAGGGGAGAAAACTACTTCCAATGTAAGTAGTTCAGACCTTAGTAGGGCTGTTGTTTTTCTTCAAAGCATTTTATTCGTGTTATTTCATTTGATCTTTACAACACATTTATACAGTTTTCTATTTTACAGATGATTGCAGTGAGGGCCAGAGAGACAAAATGACTTGCCAGAAGTCATATTTGAATAGTTTTAGGAATAATAGCGCTGAGGGAGATGTTTGTTTATCGTGGAATTTTAGAAGATGCTCAAGACATTCTCAATGATGCTCTGTTGGAGTTACTCATTTTTTGGGATTATCCAGGGACAGTTGTGTGGATGAGTGATCTGTAACTTGGATGGAGTGAGACAACAATTTGGCTCAAAAGTAATTGACCAAAACCTTAAATACAGAGAGAATGCAACTTTCAGTTTAGTTATCTGATTTAATAAAGGATATATATACATAAAGATGTTTTTTGCCGTGTTATTTTTAATAGATAAAAATTGGAATTGTTCTGGAGCAAGGGAATAGTTAAAGAAATTGATGTATTTGCTTAATGGAACATTATATAGGCAATAATATGATAAATCCTAGCAGTCTAATAACATGGAAATATTGAATGTGCCAAAAGGAAATAAACCAGAATAACAAACATATTTCTATCAGTTATAATCATGTAAAAATTATGTAAATATTGATAAAAATTGGAAGAGAACATGAATAAATGAAAACAGTTTAGTTCAGTGGTGAGCTCATGGTGAATTTTTTATGTAGAATTTTATTAATGTTATAATGTTATTTGTATAATAGAAACATTGAGCAGTATAGCGAAAGGATATGTTCATTACAACCAAAATAAAAATATTATGAACAGACCCAATGGACTTTTTTTTTTTGTACTGTGGAGTTTATAATCTATGTAAATTTTCTTTTAATTTTCTTTTTTTAATGTTTATTGGAGTAACATTGGTTAATACAATTATATAATTTTCAGGTGTACATTATAATTTGACATCTATATATATTCTATTACGTGATTACCACCGAGAGTCCAGTTTCCTTCAGCTACCATATATTTGATCCCCTTTACCCACTTCATTTAAACTCCTTTACCCTGTCTACCTCTTCCCTCCTCCCCCACCCCCTGCCATGTCTTTGAGTCTCTGTTTGTCCTGTTCATTTGTTGTTTTTAGGTTTATATTCCAAAAATAAGTGATATCATGTGATTGTCAACTTTTTCAGTCTGGCTTATTTCACTTAGCGTGATTATCTCAAGGTCCATCCAAGATGTTGCAAATGGCAGTATTTCATCTCTTATGGCTGAGTAATATTCCATTGTATATATGTACCACAGATTCTTTAGCCTATCATCTATCGTAAAACACATCGGTTGCTTCCATGTTCTGGCCACTGTGAATAGTGCTGCTATGAACATTGGTGTGCAAATATCTTTTCGGATATGGGTTTTCAAGTCTCCCAATGGACTTTAAATATGCAGTATATTACACTGATACTTAAAAGAAACATTTCCTTGGAAATAATTAGAAAAAAATGCAATTTCCAAAGTATTTTCTTTCAAGATATTATTTTCTTGCAAATAAAGCTAAAGTGTATACAAACTAAAAATACAGTCTTTGGATTTAGCAGTAAAGAGAAGGATGCAGATTGTTTTACTAGATGAAACATTTGCAGTTGCTGTGAGAAATCTCAAAAGACATGACATAAAAGTGATTATATTCTGTATTATTAGAAACATATACTCCTTGTAATTGTATAAAGCTAAATTTGCAAACACTTGCAAACAATTTGGGTAGCATTTTCAATGGCCATTTGACAATTGGGTTCTAGTTAATCATTCTGGTTTTGATAGAGGCTAATTCTTAATTGCTGAAGAATATCACGTGTTGAGATTTGCAGTTTCTATTCTTTGCATTTTAATGGCACTGGGTCTCTTGTGTCACTGTCAAAAATGTGAGAACTTCATCGAATGTATCTACAGTTTAAAAGTCCTCATGTACTCAGAAATCATAGGTTCGAGAGCTTTAGATTAATTCTTCCTGTGATTTTGGTGCAGTCCTACTGGCTCTTGGCTATAGTGGATTGGATACATGCATGTCTCGGACAGAACTAAAACACTACTGCTTTCCTCTGGAACTTGAAGTTTTTTCTTTTAGCATATAAGAAGTCATGCTTGTGAGAGTGCGCTAATATAATCAAGAGAAATGTGTATTGCGTGCCACGTGGTTAATGATGGCTGTGCTTTTTTGACAGTGCTAGGAGAAGGACTTGCCAAGGGAGATGGCGCCTTTCAGGCAGTGCTTTGTTGCATGCAGCTGAAAGGAAAGCTCCAGCCTGTATCCAACATTCTTGCCAAGTCACTGACAGGAGAGTCCCTGGTACGTTGCTGAGCTCTAATTTTGAATGTCCAAAAAACGGATTCATTCACTTGACTCCTTGGGAACATTATGGGAAAAAATAATTAGTGTGCATTTTTCCTTTTACTTTATTCTCTCAGAAATGACAGTTCATGAATATCTTGAGATACTCATTTTTCTCCAACAACCTGATTGTAGTTTACGATAATATATATAAGAATTACAGGTACCTTTTAAAACTTTGAAAGTATAGAATAACTGGATGATTTTCTTTAAAGATGTATTTAATAGAACCTAGAGATGTTTTTGGGTTTTTAAATATTCTTGTGCCTATGATATTATAAAGTGCTTAAATTCAGCCATTTATTTTATAAAATGTTTATGTTTTTCTTAACTGAGTAATAATTACTTTTGTTTCTGAAGATGGTCTACATGTAAGTCGGTATTCATGACCTCTCTGATGAAGCTATTTAATTCCATTCAGACTTCGGGTAAATTTTTTTTTGGTGTAGTATTTAATTTTCTAGAGTTTTTGTTTGTTTTGGGTTGAGATAATTCAAAGACTACTTTTTGGAACTTCGAAGTTGGCAATCTATACAAATTGGAAGAAAAGAGATAACTTTTTTCACCAGTTGGTAACTTATAAAATTTGCTGATATTTTTTCAGGAGTATAGTGAAAAACAATGAAAGCAAGGAAGTATATATAGACTTTGCTATAAAGCAAGGAAGTATATAAAGACTTTGCTATACAGCATGAATTCCCTATACTTTATTATTTTGAATTGATATAAATCATGAAAATCTGGAGCAAAGTTTTGTTTTCAAGGCAAATAACTATGTTTGGTAAAACAAAAAAGAAATTAGGAAAGTTCTTGGTATACTGCTGCGTGTAATATACCCATCTCAGAGGGTAATTTAGTTCTTTTCTAAGGAGTTATTATGCCCTGAATTGTTTAATTGGTTTAACATTGTTTTTTGATTTCACCAAATTCACAAATGATTATAAAAGCTAAAATGTATTATTAATATAGCAGAAGTATATAGCTCTTTAGTTCTAAGTAGATAAAATATTTTTTCTTTATTATTAATTCTATCTTTAAAGAACTTTTCTATGTAAGTTAAATATATTGCACAGTTTTATCTGTTGGGTTTTTAAACCTGGAAAAAATAATTTGCTTTTAAATCTCAAGTGAAATTTGAATTTCAGAAGAGTGAATATTTTGCATATTTTCCTTTAATAGCTTTATTAATGAGCCATCTTTAAATTGGTATCGTCGTTTTATGTGAATCTGAATCATGGGTAACTGAGTTCACCATTTTGCAAATATAAGCCCATTAGTTTTAGGGGAAAAAAGTTAAGAAGAAAAAGCTTATATTTATTTTTGTTTTCACTTATTCTGTCTTGATCTTCAGTGATTCCCATAGTGAATATTTTATTGATTTTAAACTCTTACACAAGGTGAATACAGTGTTTTAGGGCATACTGTATCTTTTGTCCTGTTAACCTTTTAAACTTTCCTTACAGATGGCAAGCTTTATTATCACCATTAATGGCAGTGGGGATAGGAGATGAAGGGTTAGCATTGTTTTCTTTACAGATAAGCCTTAGAAACAGCTGAGAAATTGAATTAAGTCCCCATAGTAAAGAACTAACATACTAACTGTTTTTTCCCTTTTCCATGAACCCTTTCAGAATGGGATGGTAACAAAAGATTTGACAAGACTAAAAACACTTCTCACAGAAACGGAGGTAAGACGATTTGAGAGGGTCTCTTTGGAGAGTTTAACTCAGTCTGGCTAATAAGCATCTGTATTAAAATTTGGAACATAGGCATTGGCTGAGAAAGCAAGGCCGTGAAGGTGGGGCAGTGAAACCTCCCGACTCCGCTCTGTAACCCAGCTTGGTCCCGTCCTAGGGGCTCTGCTTCTTCTCATGTCTCCTCTGCACCCCAGGTCTTCTGTTTCTAATTCTTGTTAGCTGTCTCTGACCAGTAAACAGAAAGATGATTGGGAAATTTTAGTGTTTAACTACACCTGGTCAGAAAATACTGTTAGTAAATCTCGTCAAGGTTTTGTAAGCAACTAAAAAAGTCTGAGTTATTTTTAGGGAATGGGTTTAGGAGATGTGTATCAGGGTAAATGATGAATAAATATACGCCCTGGTAAAAAGACACATGGATAGTCCAGGGACAGCAATAGTATGGAAAAGGCCCATAGCTTTGTAAGTCTCAAATTTCTGTTCCTCATACAGGCACATGAAAATATTTTTATTTAGAGGTCTCACTTTAAAAATAACCATTTTGGTCAGCTTTTATCGTAAATGGAAGCCCATGTAAAGTGATCGATTGATTGGCTTATTTATTAAAAAATTGGCACCCACTATGTGCTAGTAGGTACAATGCTTCATCCTTGGGGTACAGCACTGACCAAGACACCCAGAGTCCTTGTCCTCTGGGAGGTTAAAGTCTTGAGAAAGATATGGACAACAAATAAATTAGGTATAATTCACATTGAGGTAAGTGGTATGAGAGAAAAGAATAAGCTTTCTGTTATCAAAAGATAACTGAGATTGGGTGGGCGGTTAAGCAGGGCCGTAAGGATTGAGAAGGCGCCGGTGTCATGGAGAGTGAAATGGAAGTTGCTCCAGGTAGGCGGAGAGGGTGAGCGGAGACCCCAGGCGTAAACCTTGACCTCTAGTAGATTACTTTCCCATTTCAAATCTATAATATAACACCAACAAATAAGTAAGCAAAGGTAGTCATCATGAATTAATAAGCTGGATAAAGATACACTGTTTGCTCCAGTAGTATAGGTTTTTTTTTTTAAATTGTCATTTTATTTGGCTTCTGTTATCTTACCTGGAATTAACCAAGAATCAGGAAGCTCTAGTTAAGTTCAGAGCCATTTCCTTTCTTGTGTTCATGTGTCTTGTTAATTTCTAAGGAGTAAAGGAAGTGTTTTAGACTTTTAAAATGAGAATGTAAAATAAGATAACCTTTCATTTTACGATTTTTGGCTTTGTTCTCTTTTTATTGCCTTAATTGAATTACCACCTCTACTTCTGATAATCACACACAAATGTGTGTGTGTGTATACAATTTTATTTTTTATATTTATAATTCTTTTACATATAAGGCCACAAATATCACTGTACTTTTAGAAGAAGCGATTTAGTTTTGTTTATAATTTATTTTCTGTATAACCAGAGTAGTATTTTTGGTTAAAAATCCATCTAGTAAAAGCTAACAAACAATGCAACAACCCTTATTTATTATTGCATATGACATATTTAAAAACAGTGAGAATTTGTCATTTAAAAGTTGGGTTGAGCTGTTGTTTAACTTGCAAGCGCTGGTGGATGAGGATGAAGATCTGAAACTAAAGACTAGCTAATGAAAATGAAAACAATACATATTCTTCAGTAAAATTTAAAATATCAAAAGTCAATAGATTTGATTGTGAATTTATAGGAATTCTAGCAATATGAAATTTAGCTGCTTTCCTTGAAGGCGTTAGTTAAGACCGAAGATCATAAGCTAATTGATATTGCCATTCCATCTTGAGTCTGGGGTCTGAGCATATAAAAAGGGTGTTTAAAAAAACAAACACACACAATATCTCGGAACCTAAGAGTCACAGTGGCCAAATACTCAGCCCTCAGTCCAGGCTGAGTGTCTCATTTTTACCAGCTCTTCTGATGAGGATGTACTGTTCACCAGACGCTACCAGACTCAGAGCTGCAGCGTCAGCACAGGCCTACTCTGCATTTGCAAATCATCGCAGATGCTGACTCGTGAAACACACCATGTATTTTTCCTTTCTAATAATTATAAATGCTTTAGCCTTCATACTATGACCGAAACATTTTATTCCCATTTTTTGGAATATTTGATAAATTAATTTTGATAAATTTTTTAGAGGGGATATTTTAAATTCATACTTGAATTCAGGTTTTAGCTTTTGTTTTTATACATTCTGTGTACCTGGAATCATATTTTAAGGGCTAGTGTGGAACTATGGCACTTAGAGCTTGCTTGTACAATTTAAAGAGATCTCCTAATGTATCTTGTGAGCACAGAATTACAACTAATTTGTTAGCTTATGTATTCTTATGTTCAGTCCTCATTTTACAAAAAGAGTGGATTGTCTTAAAAAACTTATTAGTAAGTCATTTGAACATCAGAGAAATTTTCTGGTAGAAGGAGTTATTATAGTAATTTTTTTCCACCCCAACCTAAAAAGTCCAATTTAATCAACAACATATAAATTATAGTGATATTATTGTTATGTGCAATTAGCATTTATGACATTTTTTCTATGGTACAAGACATTCCATATTTCACCTTGGGATACTGTTTCTTCCTGATTCAGTTCAGCATTTAGTGTGCACCTGTGCTCTTCAAGGTTCTGTAGGTTTTGGAAAGCTGAGATTCCTATAAAACAGTCTGATGAGGCAGTCTGAGATGCACATAGCTAATGCAGCCACAGGGCAGCCTGCGGTTAGTGCTGTAATGGAAGTACAGGCAGGGAAATGAGAGATTAACACTCTGTGGGGAAACCAGGGAGGTTTAAAGGTTGGATGGGGGCGGGCAGCTGAGTAAAGACCCAGAGGTGATTTGGTACAGGATAAGATTGGCAGTCAGTTGGTTTAGGGGAAGATGAGACAAGTAGTAATGAAGGCCTTACTTAGGACCGTGGCAGTGGGAGTAGAGAGCACAGATATGATGGATGTTCTAGACCTACTTGGGCAGGATTTGGATGATACTCAAAGCAGGACAGAGAGGGAGAGTTCAAGATGGCGTTCAGAATTTCAGTCTGGCTCTCTTTGAGGAAGAGGAATCTGTTAACTTGAGGTAAGGAGCACTGAAGGAGGATGAGATTTGGGGTAAAGTTGGACATATTGTGTTTGAAGTGCTTAGGTGATCCATCTGGTTTACCGAATACCCATTATATATAACAGATTTTCTGTGAGGGGCAGGAATGCGGAAGGGCAGTTGCAGGCTGTTGACAGTGGGTCTGTACATGGCTGACAGTGATCCAGCATGTAAAATGCTATGGAATAGTTAACAGAAAGTGCTGTGGCTGGCACTCAGTTGGAATCGGGAGTGTGGAGTGTTAAGTTAGAGCTAAAGGGACAGATTAGGGATTTATGTGCACCGAGGGAGTCGCGTAAACCAGGAGTCAGAGCGACTGGGGCTCCCGCCACGGTCTCCTTGTGGGAGAAGGGCTCATCCCAGAGTGAGGGGGACTTGGTAAGATGTGCTCCCTGGCCCCGAAGTGGTGGCACTGCACTTGGTACAGGAGGAGAGGCACCTTGCTAGCCGGCTCTTCTCTAGGTGTTAAGAGGAGAGTGAAATGAATAAATGGATGGAAGATGCTACTCTGTGGGGTTCAGGACTGGAGACTTAGATGTCTTTTCCTTTACCAGCAGGTAGTTTTTATGTAGGAAATCTCTATCAATTTCCTTAATGAGGGCTTAACAAATACTTCTTTTCCATATTTAAATGTAGTTTAACATAAAGCAAATAGCAAAAAATATCATTTTTGAAATACTAATGTTTACTAAAAATTTCTAAATATTCAAACTCGGCCTTTAAAAAAATGTTGAAAATGTCTAAGTTTAATTCAACATCAACTAGATATTTATTATAAAATTATCTTTCATTTGAAAAATTGCAGACAGCAACTGGTAACGTCCTGTCTAGATATCACATGGAAGACTTAGAAGAGGGTAAGTACCAAACTGTAACTTCTGGTACCTATGGTTCTGGGCATTGCTTTTTTATTAATTGATTATTGGGAGGAAATTTACTGAGTTACAGTACATATAAGTGGAGGTGTAGGTGAGAATATAAAAATTTAATTTTAAGAAATAGGTGTAGATGAAAGCAATTTTTTCACTGGCTCCTTTACATAGAATGATGGAATAATGGAGGTAGTAGATAACTCCAGAAGCCATCTATTTTATTTTCTTGCCTCCATGTAGTTCTAAATTTAAAACTCATTCTTGGCAATCTCTACAGGGAGGCCTTTTCTCCTCTCTCTCTACCCCAGGCCAGTACAATATTACTTTTTGGCAGTTCTGATCTGTAAACTGAATTATTGCTGCCACCGTTAAAATCCATGATCTCCTTATATCTTGCCAGAGGAAAGGGAAGAGAGACCAGCGTTCATTGAGTGCTTGCTGGATACTGTGTACTGTGGTAGTGGCTGTCACAAAAATAAGTATTGACTTCTTAGAGCCCTTCTCCATCTTTTTGATGGGTGATGAAACATATTTATTAAGGTTCAGAAATTTTCCCAGCCACAAAGCTAGTAAGGGATAAAAGATAACTTTAAACTCTATCTGGCTGAATATCTTTTTTTTTTTTTTTTTAATGGGTGAAAGGAGGCACAGAGATTTGTTCTTGAAAACTGATAGCTGCTCAGCCATTTCTCTCTTGAGCCTTATTTTTTCTGGCTTATTTGGAACCATTTATGTAAATGAATCAAAGCTCTTTATATTCAGAAGTAAACAAATGTTAATTTTTAGTTTCTATCTCAGAATTCAACTTTTTGAATTTCATTTTAATTGTAAAAAAGGATTACTTTTTACAATGATGTGTCAGACAAATCCTAAAGTACGTGAGTGGTAATGTGGAACTTCTTCTCACTCAGTATGCAGTATTGGAATTTGTTCTACAAAATTTCCTTCCAGGATACATAATTTTCTCATTCCTGAAGTAATTGCTAATAGAGATACATCTCATACTTAAGAAATGACAAGCATGCCAGCGTCCCTCCTTTAGTTGTTAAGGAAGAGACTGCCCTGGAAATGTGCCCACCAGTTGCTAGGATAGAGTCAGGGTCATAGATTTGATTTAGCTGCTGGATAATTGCTTCTGCAGTAATTTCTAAGTTTCATATGGTTAATTGATTTAACTCATTTGATTGGTAGATTACTTTTTTGGTAGAGGCAAGTATGTCATGTTCTTTTTACATCATCTGGGATGATGTGTATGGAGGGTTTATAGAATTTCTTACACATTAAAATATCTGAATTATTAGCAAGCTTCAAATGATAAGACTATATATCCTGATTACTCTCTAGGATCTTGTAATGGTTGGCGTTTCCGCCCACCACCTAGGGGAATCACAAGCAGCGAGGAATATACTTTGTGTAAAAGGTAATGTGAACTTTTTGTTTTAAATTAATGACATGTCTTTATTCAAAGAATAATTTCGCTTCATTTTTTAAAAGAAGGGAATATGCAAAGGAAGAAGATAATGATTTGAATAAAACGGTTTATTTTCAGTTTGAAACAGAAGCCATAATGGGCATCAACATTAAATAGTAAAAGTTTGAGCCATATTGGTGAGCTTTTAATTACAAACAACAGTGATCAAAGGGGAGATTGTTAAGACTGTTTAGAAGTCTCTTATAATGCACTTGGATTATTATGATTGAATTTCATTGCTGGTCTCTTGCTTTTGCGAAATTCACCAGTTATTGTGATTGAAGTTGAAATTATTTTATATAAACTGAAGTAGGAGATAAAATAAAGAAACGTTAAATTATTTTACTAACTCGAAAGAGAATCTATTATCTTCATGTAATCCTTAAATAGAATTTACGAGTAATTTATATTTGAAGGGCTAACCTATCAAAATTTCATAATTATGTATTAAGGTGGAAAGAATTATTAAAGTCACATTTAGAAAGGTGAGCTTTTTAGTTCTTTTTATAAAAGCTAGTAACTAGTGGGATTTTTTAGATATAAAATCATTCTAGATTGCTTTTGATGAGTGGAATTTGATATGTGGTTTTGATAATTAAGACATCAGATTCAACATCTGTGGTAGAAATAAAGAAACTAAGTAGTAAATTTTGAAAATCCTGGTGGCATCTGGACCACAGTCCTATTCTGCAAAGGAAATGGGTGAAAATTCATAGTCCAAATGAGAATATCAAACCTTTAGTTATTAGGGAAATAATTTAAAACAAAGCAATAGAAAGACAAAGAAATATTTGGCTCATTAAGATATACTTAAGAGAAACATGCATGATTTTAAATGTGTCTTAGGAAGCATGAGAGCACTTAATTAATAGTGTAACTTAAGTCCAGGTGCTTTGTGTATCACCAAGAAAGGCTTAATATATACTCATTTTTTTCAAGTAGGGTAAGCCATTTGATAAATTGTGCTTTTGTTCATTTTGTATTTCCTACTATCCATATTTTCCATTTGAAAAATTATAGCATTTCTCTTGTCTCCATTTTGCTATTTATCGTTTAATTTTAATTTTTTTCCTTAGAAGATCTTTTATTTTTTTAATGCTTCAATTGTTTAAAAACTGCCCGGACCCATAATTTTGTGGAGTTTTTAAAACTTAAAAAAAATTAGTGATTAAAGTCTTATATTTTTATGTTTTGGACCACTGAATTGACAGTTGAATTTTCTGAGTCATAAACACTGAGAAACCATTAACTCTGTAACCTTTAAAATGAACATTTATTAACTTATCTATTGAAGAATTTAATCTGACTATTGATTCTAATACAGAACTTTTATTCTTAATTTATTTAAAATTTCAAGCACATTTATAGAATCCAATATTTTCAGTAAAATATAGGTAATAGAAATATAGAAAAGAGTAAAAGTATTACATTTGAAGGTGAAAGGTAGAAGCATTAAAATGATAACTTAATGATATGAACATCTTTTTCAGAATGAAATTCCTAGAATGTGGAAAATTTTCTCTAGGTCGTATTATTTTGGGAAGTAGGGCATACCTGTGTTTGACGAACTGATCCACTTGATGTCAGTGTTGCTTTAAAAAATATTCTTCTCTAAGAAGAATTGTCTAATAGCGTTGTGATATCGTGAAGGAAGCTACCTTTTCAATGGTGGTTTTTTGTGGGTGGGGGTGGTTATGATTATGTTCTGCTTTAGTACCCTTTTATTCCAGGGCAGGAGGTCAGTGATAATGGGGAGTTGCTGTTTTGTTTAACTGTCGTAAATGTTCTCTGAACCTCTTCTACCTCTTCTGTGCAAGACAGTGTGATAAATATGGCCTTTCAGGAGACTAAGTTTTGTTTTTGTTATTGAAGAGTCAGAGGGCAAAATGCTGGAAGTTTGTCTTTTAAGTGGTCCCACAAAGTGTATGATAAAACAGTCTTTCCTATTCTACTTAGATTTTTAGAGCAAGGAATCTGTAGGTATGGTGCCCAGTGTACTTCAGCACATTCCCAGGAAGAACTAGCAGAATGGCAGAAAAGATATGCTTCACGGTTGATAAAATTGAAACAGCAAAATGAGAATAAACAGCTCTCAGGCAGTTACATGGAAACCTTGATAGAAAAGTGGATGAATTCATTATCTCCTGAGAAAGTGGTGAGGAAAATAAACTGCATTTTTTTGTTTGTTTGTTTTAAACAATGACCTTGTTTGAGTCTTGACTTTATTTTGTGCTATATTTTGGTTTATTTTATTATCCTCTATATGAAGAACTTGATTCTTGATAAAGAGTTTTTAGTAGCAAAAGTAGACCCATTTACTAAAATAAAGAGCAGAACTAAGCCATTTGTTTGGAGATTTGCAGGTATTATATTAATTTATCTTCATTCAGGGAGTTTTTACTGCCATTTTTTTGTTGTTAATTTTCTTATGTCTCTTGTTTTAGCTCTATTATATTTTGTTCTTAAATAACTGAAAATTAATATATAAAATACCTTGCTTTGTAAACAATTCCATCAGCATCTTTACTGTTGACATTTATTTACCATGCCAGAAGTTTTGTATGTGCTTTTAGGAATAAAAATGTAACGTTACTTGCTCTCTATTTTCAGCTTAGTGAATGTATAGAAGGAGTAAAGGTAGAGCATAATCCTGATCTTTCAGTTACTGTCAACACCAAAAAATCTCACCAGACATGGACTTTTGCTCTCACTTGTAAGGTATGAATTTTGTGCTAGTTAAAGAATGTAAATTTTTTTTCGATTTTTCTTAAAGCTTTTTTGAACCTTTAAATCTCTGTGTTAAAAGAGCATTGAAAATGTTGTAGTCTAAGTACATTTTAATGTAAGTTCTGTATTGTGCTAAAGTGTATTTCTGTATTTTGATCATTAAAGTTACATTTTTTTTTTAGATTTTGAGATAAAATCTCTGTAGATGTTTAGATACTTGCTTTTTTATTTATATGGTAAAGAGGTCTTTGACATTGTCTTCCAAACTTAGAACATAGGATGGGGTTCATGGCTTATAATTAACATTTGAAAATTGAATTGTTTAATCTGGCAGTTCTAAGATACTTAAACAATGACAGCTTGTTTTTATATTTGATTTGATGAAATCACAAATTCTGTAATAATGAGTTTTTAATATGAGACATTTTCTGCAGTGCTTCTCACCTTGAATTGTAAATATTCAAAGTTTAAGAATGAAGCAAAGTAAAAATTTCTGTGAAATGTGCAGTGGCAAAGTTTTGTGTACTTTTTGGTGGTGTTCCTTCCACTGTACCATCTGCATCTTGGGATGAAAAATCTGGGAACATTTAGTTTCAGCCTTGAACCCAATCCAGTACCTTCAGGGGTAACTGCCCTCCTATGAAGAGTTCCTACTTGAGGCTACATAAAAGTTTTTTAGACCAAGGGTATGGAAAGTTGGAGGTCAGTGGTATACAGGGTGAAAGCCTTTGTCACAATGAAAGGTGAACATATCACAGAAAGAGCAGGGAAGCTAGTGGTGTAGGATAAATATATCATTTTAAAAATTTCAGCTTTATTTGAGGTATTAGTGACATCATAAATATATCATTTAACAACTGATTTTTTTAACCATTCTAATTTTTTTTCTTAAATGGCTTATGAGCACAATTTGTATTTTTAACATAGTATCTTAGAAGCATGGGAAAGTAAAGGTCCCTTATGGAAATGGTTTCATTGAAGAGCCCAATTACAATTGGATTTTTTTACCCCCTTGTACTCAATGAATTATTTTAACTTCCTTGTAGCCTGCAAGAATGCTGTATCGTGTAGCATTGCTTTATGATGCTCATCGTCCTCATTTTAGTATCATTGCAATATCTGCCGGAGATAGTACTACCCAGGTATCACAAGAAGTCCCAGAAAACTGTCAAGAATGGATAGGAGGAAAGATGGCCCAAAATGGATTAGATCATTACGTGTATAAAGTCGGGATAGCATTTAACACAGAAATATTTGGAACTTTTCGCCAAACCATAGTTTTCGACTTTGGATTGGAACCAGTACTCATGCAAAGAGTAATGATTGATGCAGCTTCTACAGAAGGTAATATTTAGACTTTTTTCCCCTGATACGATGTATTACAAGGCACTATCATAACAACATTAAAAGATATGTATTGGCCCCTAAATATTCCATAGATAGGGAGGGAATAATAAGGAAAAAAATCCCAAATTAATTGACTCATTTACTGTGTAATGGGATTAGAATGGTTAACATTATGCCCTGATCTTTTAATACAGTCATCAGGGAAAGCTCACTTTGAGGTTCCCCGAACTTGTATGAGTAGATGATCAGGTCTGTTTTGATTTACCAACTTCATTTTTAAAGTAAGATAATTTTGGCACAGTAAAACCTTTTAATGTTAGTTTGGGTAGAATATATATTTTAATGGTAATTGTGAATATACCTACAATGTCTGTTTCCGTGTCGGACTGTCCAGTTAACTTTGCTGATATTATTACATTATCTCTGAATGAAAAGTCCTAAATATAAGCTTTCATAAGTTGATTTTGTACATTTACTAGTGTAAAGGAGACCAAGGCACTTTTAACAGGCTCTGCTCTGTGTCCTTGGGAAGAAGTCCCTGGTTTCAACATGCAAATCCCTGTAGAAGATGATGAATTTCTTTGTACATTGTCATATTACTGCCTGTACCTAAATTTTATGCCAAGATCCAAAAGGACAAGGAAAGATCACGTTAGCCTACATTTCTTTGGCTCTTGGTTGGATTTATAGGTGCTTTATTTTATTTAAAGAACAATAAATATTTAACAAACACTTCATATAGCAGAGCTGTATGAAAGTTGCTTTTGCATTGGCTATGTCTCACCATATGGGGAGGATGTTTGTAATATGTACCACACTGTCCCATTTATAAGAATGTCAAAGTTGTTTTTGGACGTAGCAAGCAGGTGGAACTGGTTTTGTCTCCTTTAGCTACTGGTAAGGTTAAAGGAATATTTATGCCTGAGTTGAACAATTAGGCATTACCTTTTTGTATATGTGCTAATGTTATTACCCAGACTCCATTTTACCTTTATTTCTTACTTATTTTGATTATTCCTTTTACTTGTTTTTATTCTGTTGTATTGTTTTTTTGTCATCTTAGTACTTTTCGGAATCAAAATATCTTGTTTCCCATAGCCAAATAGATATAAATGACGAAGAAAAATATTTGGTTTACATTTACTAGAAAAGAAGTTAGTTGGCAAATTTTTTCTGTAAAGGGCCAGATAATAAATACTTTCTGTGTCACAGGGCTGTTGCAATTACTCAACTCTGCATTGTAGTGAGAAAGCGGCCGTGGACAATGTAAATGAGTGGGCATTGCTGTGTTCCAATAAAACTTTATTTTCAAAAACAACAGCAGGCTGGATTTGTCTCGGCTGCCCTGCTTTGTCTATCCCTGTACTATTAAGTTGCTTTTAGAGACTAGAACTTTGAGAACTAGGAAGCACCCTTTTTCAATCATAAGGAGATTTATATGACAGAGACCAACATGAGACCAACATGCATCCTCTCCTCTCAAATAGAACTCCGAAAAGATGCTCTTGGCTTACACGTGTGTTGTATTTTAAAAGTTTGCTTTTAGATTGGTGATTTGTAACTTATGATTCATTTTTTATAGGAATAGTTCATAAGTGTTGTCAAGAATTTGTACTAGTTAATAAAAGCCTATTTAATTAATAATATGCAGTGCTAAATGTCTGCAGTAAAAAGTAAGAGAAAATGATACTGTTAAAATAGATGATAATAAGAGAAGGTGGCGATGAAGAGGATTCCAGGGCACCCTCATAGGCCTAAGAAATTGAGGGGACTTGGGCTACTTTCGCCTGAGATATGGTCTACTTTTCTAGTGGAGAAAAAGAGTAGTGGACAGACTTTAGAGTGAAATAAAACTGGCTTCGAATCCTGATACTCTCCTTATTAACTGTGTGACCCTGGGCAGAGTACTTAACATCTCTGAGCTTCATGTGGAAACATCTGTAAAATGGAGCTAGTAATACCTGTCTTAGAGGATTATCGTGAGTACTAGAAATAAACAAACCTTGCATAGTATCTGGCATATAGTAGGTATTTAGTAAATAGTAGCTATTATTTTTATCATTAGACATGATTAGGATAATTTCTGGCTTACAAACAGGATGAAGAAAGTAGGAAAGAGAGAAGGAGGAATTTTTTTTTTTTTTTTTTAAATGAGGACTGAGACTAGGGTGTTAGCAGACAGACTAAAAAGCAGAAACGAAGAACTAAGTCATTAAGGCCGCAGCACCTACAGATCTTGGCAAGAGATTGCAGTATAGGCGGTGGAAGAGAAGCTGTCCAAAGAAGTGACTGATGAGTTGAGAGTGGTAACTGGAAGAAATAAAGAATCTCATTTTTAATGTTTATAATGTATCAGTTTGAAGTGTTATATTTCATTCAGATATGATAGAGGAAATTAATATAGACAAAGATATCCTCCCAATTTGTAACCAATACTATAATATACCCTCATCCTTTTTTATAATACTATTTTATAAAAACCACCAGTAACCTCTTTATAGTTTGATATCTTTGCCTATTTTCTTTTAAATAAGGTTTTACTTCTGTATGGTTATATTATAGAAAATAATTGAAAACAAGCATTTTCTTGAACTAATTTGAAACATTCAAACAGTTGCATGTAGTAAAATTTGTTTTTCAAGGACAGGAAAAATAAATAGCACAAGAACACAATATAAAATGTACAAAATGTATCTTATGATATGAAATTATAAATGTAAAAAAGAAAACAAATCTAGGTTTAGGCAAGCTAGATGACATTCGGTTGACTATTTTGTCATTGTTAAACTGACCTGTTGTGCTAATTTTTAGCTCTTTGGTATTTTCTCTACTCTTAAAATTGATGTCATTGGATATCTTGATATTTTTGTTAAGTTCTTAAGCTTTTTTGTGTGACTATATTTGTTTCAGTGTGACTGTGTACAGAGTCCCAACAGAATTTTGGAAAAATTAAAGCAGGATGTAAAAAGTATAATGTTTGTTTCCTGCTTCTTTCTTAATGCTAGTTAGGTTTTTTTTATAGCAGAGTTCTTGTCAGCAAAAAAATTGAGAGGAAAAGATTTATGTGAAATCACAATTTTATAAAACATTCTGAAACAATAAAAATGTGAAATGTCAGTTTCTCATTTGTATCTTTTCCTGAAATACTTGTGTGGATAACATTCAGAGACATTGAGAGGAAGAGAACTTCTTCATTAAATTGGTGACAATGTGTCAGTCTGGCTACCTTCACCTCTAGCCTCAGCCAGTTCATCGTTTGATCTTCCTTGGTTTAGAATTAGTAGAAAAGTGTCATTCCAAGTACAGTTGGGAATTGGGGAATTGAATTCAATCTGGGCTTTATCATGTTTCCATACAGTTTTGATAATATTGTAAATTATATCTTAATATAATTTGGTTTCTACATACACAAAGAAATGTAATGGTGGTTCGAAACTAGAATTTGGATAGAAAGTATCTTTATCGCATCTTACACTTGATTGTTCCTTTTTAGGTAAGTTTTTGTCCTTAAAAGAATGCCGGGAACATATATTTCTCTTCCATAAAGTTATAAATTTGGACCATGGTGGATCATCTATTAGCTCAATGTTTCCAAAACTGTGTTCCACATAAATTAATTAGGTATTATATTAATAATAGGTAAAGGGTTCCATGTCCAAATACATTTGGAAGTGATGCATGCTTTATTTCCCTGGTAGAGATTCACAGTGCACCTCAGTAATTAAAGGCTCAGTCTCTGTCAAACTGATTTGATCATGGAACTTCATTACATTAGTGCATCACTCCTTGAAACTTAAAATGAAATTGCATAGCAGACATTTCTTTCTCTAATTTATTTTTCATTATTGAATTAAAAATCTTACGTTAGTCGATTCACATTTGAATCGGAAAAAAAACCCCACTTTTAAAATGTTATTTTTATGATATCTAAAGTATCCGAACCTTTTCAATTTGCAGGTCATGAATGATTTTTTTTCTCAACTCATCATTATATGGCAGTGCTGCAAACTGTTCGAGAAATATGTATAACTTCAACTTTGCTTTTTTCAGTGTTTTCTTCTTGTTGGTGAGATTCAGGTTCAGAAAATGATACTGTATGTACTAAACAATTTTTTTGGATTAAAGATGTGCCTCTCAAAATGTGCGGTAAAACACATTTTTAAAAGACATCTACAAAAGAAAGAAGTTAGTGAATTTTCTCCCTGCTTAGTAAACAAACTGCATTATGCACTTCATATCATAACTTTGACTAATGAAAGATTTTGATTTGGTATTGTTTTGATGATCTGAAAGCTACATGTTTAAAATTCTTATATTTAAATTTGATAACTTGATATTACATATTTCACTACTTCGAGTCTAGCAGCATATCTCAACATTAAAATTTAGTATGATTTAAAAATGATTGCCAGTTGCCAAAGTAGTTAGTAAATTAAGGACACGTTATATGCATATAAAATAATATTTAAAATGTGATCAGAAAAGTAATAGAAAAATAAATTTAAAAATGGTTTATTTGTCAATGAAAGATAAATGTACCTGAGTGGAAGCATGTAAAAAGTATGAGGTACTTCTCTCCTGTTTTCTCTTTTTAGTAGCCTTGCTATTAGCCTTGCTAAGAGAGGGGAGATAGGGCCAGACAACATGGAAGAGCTGAGAGGTGTTCATCTTGCTTGTCGATAGCAGTTGTGGTGAAAGGAATGATCAAATGGATAACTGAAATGGTAGTTTGGGATTACTTTTGGACTTTATTTTATCATTAATTTGGGCAGTCAAGACTTGTAAAGCCACAGACCAAAATGTTTTCTAAGGATAAGAATGTGATATCTGATTTTGGAATTGGGAATCAGTTCAGCTTATTCTTTTTACGCCCTAGATAAATATAGCTGTTTTAATAAATTCCATATTTAACATGCATTTATTGCGTGCCTCTTTTGTGTCAGCCCTTGTGCTGGGTACGTAGACCACTGGATTTTTTTTTTTTCTCCTTACTTTCTTCTTATCCACTCTCCAGGTCCTGTTAAGAATGATTTTCAAGTCTGCTGTACTACATACTTTGAGACAAAATAAACCAACCCTTTGGATGCTTTATTAGAATACTGACTATGTGGCTGAAATGAGAGCACTGCTATTCTCAGTAATCAGAGGGCAGGGGAAGCGTATCTTGTGTCAGACTAGTTATTCCAACCTCGAATTCTATTTTTGACAGCAGCTCGTCCCTTATGTTATCTTCAAAAAATTAAGTATATTCTAATTATCTTTTTTTTCCTTATGAATTTCTCTTAAAATATATTTATAGGTTCTACCTTCCACACCTCAGGGTAACAAATTCCATAGGTGTATAATTTCTGTCAGGTTTGCTTTTGGATTTATTATTACAAGAATTGGTTAATAAGTCACTGTTAAACTCTCCCTATGTGCTTTTATGAATATTGACCCTAACTTGTTTACTTTTCATCTTTCCAGAGTGTTTTTCATTTTAGCCTAATCTAGGTTGAAGAAAAGTTGTACCAGGATGCACTGGCTCAGGCTAGTAGGTGTCTGGGTTAGATGTTAGCAGATACGCATGTGCCATCACAGGGATGACGTGAGCCCCAGCAGTAGTCATGTCCCCTCCCCATGGCAGAGTGTCATCTCCCTCTTCTATTTAGAAAGGCCCCTTAAGACCTAATGACCTTTAAACACTGTACGTTAGGTGGATAATTAACCTGGTTTAATAAACTGCTTCTTGCAAGTGAAAGGATTGGAGGCAGAAGTTTGTTTCAAGTTCAGATGAAGCAGGGAAACAGGTGGTTTTTGCAAACTCTGTATTCTTAGTAGCCACTGGCCACAGTTTGGTTTTGACATCTGAGTTAACGATTGAGATCAGTAGTTTGTAGACTTTTTGATGCTGGCACACATGGATATTTAACAAGATTTTTCTTTCTACTTCCTCAGCTTTCCCTTCCCTTGTACTGTTTATAGTCTTTAAAAAAATAAATGGAGTAAAATTTAACATTGGGAATAGTTTGGAAATTATTGTGCTACCTGCTTGAAGACACTAATTTTAAGAATTTTATAAAATCAGGATGAGAATCATGGCACTACATAGAAAATGAGAAAAAAAATTTTTCTCATGACAGTTTTCCCCAAAAGCTAGGCTAGAATACTTCTAGCCCAGAGTAGGATGACTTTCTGTATAATCTGCTTTGCATATTAAATAGATATTACAAAAAGCTTTTTTTAAAGGAAAGCTATACTGTTTTAAGTCTGTTATTATTCCAGTTACCTGAATATCAGTCAGGACTAACTAGTGACTTTTTAAAGGATGTGAATGTAATATTGTCTGAATCAACTTCTTATTTAAAGTAAAATTGTGAAATATCATTCCCCCACCCCAAAGAGTAGTTAAGACATTCTTTTATTATAGTAAATATATTCTTCAATATTACATAGAACTTAGTTTAAAAAATTTTTTTAAAAGAGCTGGTTATTTGATTTGTTACGGCACCCTTGTTGTTTCTCTTTTTGACTTTTGCATTAAGAAAATTTTGTGCATTCTTGCTATTTTAATAATTACCTTCTGATTTTTAGTGATGGTATAATCTATTTTAGCAATGTGGGTATTTGTATAATTTAAATAGTTTTTCGTAGCTATGATCTAGGGAATGAATAGGCAGGGCCTAATTTTAGAGTGATTTGGGAAGAAAACGTGATTAGTTTACTTTATGAAAATTCTACAGTTGACCTTTGAACAACTCGGGTTAGGGGCACCAGCTCCCTGTGCAGTTGAAAATTCGAGTATAACTTTTGGTTATCCCAATACTTAACTATATCAATAGTGGCCTATTGACCAGAAGCCTTACTGAAAACAAATAGTTGATTAACACATATTTTATATATGTATTACATACTGTATTCTTATAATAAAGTAATTAAAGAAAATATTATTTGGAAAATCATAAGGAAAATACATTTATAGTATTTATTGAAAAAAATCCATGTATAAGTGGACCCACCATAGTTCATACTCTTGTTCAAAGGTCAGCAGTATTGTGAGGCTATTGCAAAAACAGATGGTCATCATCTCATCCAGAGTATTTAAAAAATGCAAATTTTATAGCTTGATGACTTTAGTTGTGTTTATATTGCCATTTGAGAAATAATAGAACTAGCTTTTACAAATGCCTTTCAAGGAGCAAAGGTTAGAAATTAGGGCTTTTACTTTTTTTTCTTTTTATTACATTTTTACATTTAAATTAGACCCTTTACATTTTAATCTTTATTAAGATACTAGGATAAGCTATTTTCTAATATTGAAAAATTTCTCTTGGTGGATGACTATATTTATGATCATTTTTATAGTTTATATATAACTTTTAAATGTAGCAAAATCACTAAGCAAAACATGGCAATTTTGCATTATGTTCTTATTTCAAAGAGCACAGGATAACTTGTCATTGTGTTTTGGAGGCTAACTGATCTCTGTTTAAACTTTTTATTATTTCTTCCAAAAATCATAATGAGTTGTGAAATCATCTTTCCAATTACGTTATATTAAAATTGGATCTTGGTCTGATTGGTCAGTTAAGCAACTTTTTTTCTCTTGGTTAAGTTTCATATTTATAGGAGTATGTATGTTCCACCCAATAGAAAAGTATTATGCACTGCAGATAGAGTGAGCCTACCCAGTGCTCAGAATTTCTTAATGATGTATTTCACGGTGCTGGTATTATGCTACATTTTTTTTCAGAGATGTCATAACTTGAACAGTCATTCATTTTGACACCGTGCCCTACTTACAGTATAATTTAACTGAGGCCAAACTGGATTTTTCTAAAATGGCATTTGAATGGTATATCATATTATGTTTTATTGCAGAATTAGCAGTTTTTCATGACTACTTTCTCAAAGATTTGTGTTTGTCATAAGTTGGCTTTCAGAGAATTTCATTGTGCTTTACCACACAAGAAAAGATTTAACTTTTCACAATTTTCTGATCTTCTCTTTCTGTGATGGGGCAGGTATTGGTAGTGAGAGAAAGTGATTGTCACCTGATAGACTTTGTCTTATGAGGAATTTATCATGTCTTCTTCATGCAGATCAGATTTCTCTTGACTGAAGAGTTGAGTTCTAAATATTAATCTGTATTTTTAAAATGTTAATAACTATTTCTGGTATGTCCTAGCCTGATGTAAAACATATTTTTTACATGGGTTCCTATATATATTATTTTGTTAAATAAGCTAGACAAAAAAAATATTTCTGATATGTGGAAAATACTCTGTTAAATGAGCTTTATATTGTTCTGTTTTAAGAATTTTAGCTCTGGCATATAATACTCTCTTACCAAAATGTTTAATGTATTATTTGAGAATTTTAATGCTGTGTTCCTTTATAAATGTCTTTTTTGTTTCCATCTAGATCTTGAATACCTGATGCATGCAAAACAACAGCTAGTAACCACAGCTAAGCGTTGGGATTCTTCTTCTAAGACTATTATAGATTTTGAACCTAATGAAACTACTGATTTGGAGAAGAGCCTTCTTATCAGATACCAAATTCCTCTCTCTGCTGACCAGCTATTTACCCAGTCCGTTTTAGACAAATCATTGACCAAGACCAACTATCAGTCACGGTTGCATGACCTTCTTTATATTGAGGAGATAGCCCAGTATAAAGAAGTCAGCAAGTAAGTTACGTTAGAAACATTTTTTTTGGGGTTAATCTCCCCTTTGGATGGTATTTTTCATTTTTAAAATGGAGGTATGCCTATGTGAGGTGGAAAAGTGGTTGTCATTCAGTAGCTTTATATCACCTTCTGAAGGCAGGAACCGTGTCTGGCTCATCTTGGTAGCCCTAGTGTGCAGTACGTAGTGTCAGTTCCCCAACACATGCCAGGTGCTGGGCGTGTAAACATGTGGTTTCTGCTCCTCCTGGCAGAGTGAGCACTCAGCAGATATGTGTTTAATAAATGTACAAAAACTGAAAGATCACATATTTTGGAAAGTAATTTTAAGAATGAAATGATTTAAATCTTCTGGGAAACTTTGATAATGATAAAATACCTTTATAGGAGTTTATAAATGCTTTCATGTGTTTTACATTTTATTCATATCTCACAGGTTAAATCAAAAGTGTTTAAATCAAAACCTTATGTTAATCATTCTAGGAAAAGTAATCTCAGAAATCAAAGTATGAGTAAAAGATGTTAATGAAATAGTTGTTATATTTGGTAGTAGCATTCTATCTACTTTTTAGATAAAATGGAATGAGCCTTAAAAATTGAACCACAGTTATGAGGCATTAACACATTTTTATTAGTAATTTTCCCTTAAATACAGCCTAACCAACATTTTTTTTTTTCTGAGCTGCCTTTTTGGTACCTTATTAATATTATTGACACTGAACACTCCATCGAAGGACATATTCAGAAAAGGAAAAGAGAAAACTTAAAGCTGCCTTGTGTTATTCTGTTTCTAGATTAAACATGATCTAGCTTTTGGAAAGTGTTTAAATGAAATACATGTAAGATTTACAAAGTCAGCTAGAATGTATTTTTCATTAAGACTTTAAATCATGGCCCATTGATAATCTCTTACCAGACTTATCGATTATGTCCATAGACAGTTCTAGTGAAATGGTCGGTTATTAAATAACAAGGACAATGGTTTGTATCATGTCATTAAGAGTAATGTTACGTGTGCATTTTATTTACATTATGAGAGTTTCCTTTTCCTTAGAAAAGAACAGTATGACATATCATAAATATTGGGGTGAAACAGAGCTTAAAAGCCTCTCAGAATCTTAGAGACCATTTTGGAGTACGATAACCAGAAATTCACAAAAAATTATAAATTATATTTAATATTTTGTTAACATTTATAAATTATTCCATATACATTACTTTAGAACTTATAACTAAATACTAGTAAGTTTATGGATTATTGTTTTAAAAATACTATTTTAAAAATATAAATTTGTCTGAATGAAAAAAATAAATGCTAAAAAATTGAGGTCAGATTCTGATCAAGAAACGTAAGAGGATGAAAGTTCACTCTGAGAGCACCTTGCAAAGGCTTCTAAAGCCAATGATAAGAGGAGCTTAAAAATTGCAATGTGAAATGAGCACTGGTGGCAAACTCAGTTGGTAAGTTATTTCTGGGGGGCCATTTGCAAGTTTGTATTGAGGGTCTTTGGAAAAGTTAAACTTTTTGGTGAAGTGATTCTGTTTATGAGGGATCGTCCTGAAGAAACAATCAGAGGTGAAGATTAAGATGTCTGTATGCAAATGTCTCTCAAAGAGTAGTGAAGAATAAGTTAGGTAAATTATGATATAGCCATATAAGCAAACTTATATAACTACTGAGATAATGTTCTTGAAGAATTTTTAATACAGTGAAGATGGTTATGATATAATATTAAGGGAGAAATACTAGTTGTAAAACTATTTACTGTAAATAATGCACACACATATGAATATATTTGTATATAAAAGTATTGGAAAGAGTTAAAGCAAAGTGTTCTGGTTGGTGGAATTAACAGATGATTTTTATATTCTAATATATAACAGTTTTCTCTATTTTTGAAATATTCTACAATGACAATAAATTGCTATTATAATCATCAAAAACAAACGAAGAAATAGAAAGGAACCAACACATTACTAATGTGTAACCCTTATGTAACACTTGATGATCGTGGTGTAGAATTGCCCTTAGATATGAAAAAAAATGATTATGGTTAAGACAATGTGCACAGTGTGGTAGATAGTGTATAGTCTTTTTATAGGAACATCTGAGCTTTTTCTATTTTTTTAATCTTTAAAATTAGATCATGGTTGTCGACTCAAATAGGGATATTTACAAGTTGAATATAAATCTGTAAGGATCACTTTTGATATGTTATATATGCTAACTACACAAGAGTTTTGAAGGATCTTAAAGATAGAAATGAAAATTTTTTTGCTATATGTCTAAAGTGACAAGTAGATAGTTACTGTGTCAGAGAATTTTGGAAAATTTCCAGTGATTCTCTCTCACCCAAAGGTAACCCTGGATGTGAAGGCTGGTAAATTACCCTTCTGCATTTGGCAGGCTTGTAAAATTTTGTGAAGTACAATACAGAACCGGTGCACATACAAAAAAGCAAATCCTGTTAGTTATGAGATGGAGTTCTCAGAGGGAGGGCATCTGCAAACAGATAGACAAGGGACAAAGTACAGATATAAATTGTAAGGATTTTTAAAGTCTTTGACAAAGTTTCACACATTGCTTAAAAAAGTGTATTTTCTGTTTTCTCCTTTACCCTTTAAAATTAATATTTATGGTGCATTTTAATGGTGGCTTGAATTCACATTTGATAAATTCTTTAAGCACAGATAACACAACTGAGATATGGTTTAAAAATGGATTTCGGGGAGGTCCGTGCGCAGCTAGTAAACTGTGCTGTGGTGGGGGATTAGCACACTCTTTCTGTAAATGGATGGAGAGTAAATATTTCAGGCTTTGTGGACTTTATACAGGCTTTGTTGAATATTTTCTTTGTTATGTTTTGTTTTCTGTTTTTGTAAAAACCACTGTTAGTCAAGGGCTATACAAAAGCAGGCCGAAGTTGGATTCGGCTCTTGGGTAATGCTCCACTTTGTCCAGTTGGGTCATTTTGCTTGTCTGTTGAAGCAAAAGTGAGACTAAGTCACCTTTAGAATGGTGAGGAATGTTTTGTGGTGCAGTGAGAACTATTTTAAAATCAGAAGACAGCTATATGGGTAAATGACGTTTATGTGTAATGACAGTAATAATGTATTCTGAATGCACTGAAATTTGCCTTTTTGAGACTTCGTAGTTAGACTTAGCACACAATTGATAGGATATTTCCCTAGGTCCAGAGAATGTGTTTATAATTTGTGATCTTTGACAATTTAAGCGAAATATTACAATTGTGACTGTAGTATCAAGGGAATTCTTACTGATTTCTTACAATTTAATTGTAAGGATTGGACTATACTTTTACATGGTCGCCTTGGCATTCCTTCCTTGAAAATAGATTGAATGTAGCCTCTGAGGTTTAGACAAAATATATTTTGCCTTGAGGTTGGATTTAGTAATCAAGTTTATCTTTTCTTTTTTAAGAGATGATTTTTCAAAGCAGTCCAGAAAGTAAGATTTCTCTTTATGTTCATTTTTAATGTGAGATGCATGGAGGTGGTAAGGATAACATTGCATTTTATTTAAGTTTTAGAAAATGCTTTTCAGTTCTTTTAGGGTATTTTTTTTTAAACTTCTCGTCCTCAACTGCATATTGATATGCATTCAACGATTCTGCCTTGAAGTGACGTGTACTTGATTCTAAGATATACATTTTCAAAAGAAATTGACTTTGGCTGAAGCTGTCGTGTCCATTAGACTGTGTAGTGGCATGCCTAATCGGGTTGCGGCTTCTCAAAGCGGACAGCTGGCATGAAAGGCCTGGTGTGTGAATGTGCATTTCATCATTAAGGTGGGCAAGGCCTCTTTTGGTTATACCTTGGTTCTGTTTCTCGCCTCAGTAAACCCAGGGATTGGCTTATTACCTGGGTTGGTTTTTCTTGTTGTTCATATAATCAAAAATTATATGAAGTGAAATTCACTGTATAGCTTTGAAAATTTTTAAGGTTATACTCAAGAGATATAACTATTACTAAGATTGATAGAGCCATATTTCTTTTAGTACAAATGTGGTTTTAAATTTTTTGGAAATTTGGTTGGCTGTTATCCTGTCATTCCCCAAAAGGTTAGGAATTATGTAAGCTGTAATGCTGATTTCACATGTGGCATGTAACAATGGGAAGATGGTTTTTCTTTTTCTTAAGAAATATCTTTGTTAATTGTAGGACATATTTTGTATTTTGGGTATTTCAGAATTATTAAATCTTAAAAATACGTATTTTAAATACTTTAGAAAGCTTACTAATGTAATTTAGTTTTAGCTTATTTTAGAAAAATTAAATATCAATAACTAACTTCTATTAGAAAGTCTGTAATTTCTGCATCTTGAACATATGATAAATTTTCTATGGGAAAAGCTGTATTTTGTATTTCCTAATGTTTTTACCTCAAGAGTTTTGTTGCAAGACATAGCTAAATGTCACAAGAGGATTCTCTTATTGCTTTAAAACTGTGAGATTAATTTTGCATGGCTGCTAAATTGTGATCAGGTGTTTTGGGATGGCAGATTCTAAAACAGATATTAACAGTAAAACAATATATTGCCCATGTTAGTTAAGAAAATATTACAAGATTTCACAGATTTGTTAGGGGATAATATAAAGTAGTCGAAATGGGAATATGGTACCTTGAAAAATTCAGATTATTACAAAAATATAAAGTTAATTGAAAGGACAAATTTTATTGAGTATTTAAAAGTGTTAAGTTCTAGGCTAGTCACTGCTGATTCTAAGGCAAACATATTTCTTTGTTCCCCAAAAGTTCGTATGGGGAGACAGACCTATAAATATAGAGTTATAATGCAATGTGATTAGCACTGCGAGAGAGGAATGCACAAGGGCCCCATGGAGAGGCACCTGCCCCACATTAGTGGGGAGCCGGAGGATGGTCAAGTAAAGGAAGGAATCAAGTCTTCTTTCGGGACCACATGGTATTTAAGCTAAATTTTGAAAAACTGGTAAAATTGGCAGGTAAGAAATAAGACAAAGGTATTCAGTTAAAGGAAACAGGATATGAGAATAAGAACGTAGAGTTTTGGGGGAAGCTACAGTTTGCCATCATAATTGTAATGAGAGGCACACGTGTGGTGGGGTGGGTGGTGAGAAAGCTGTACTTGTCTGCTTATCATCAGACTCGCATTTTACAAAGACCCTCTGGTGGTGGTAGTTCAGAGAACAGATTTGAAGTACGAAGTCATGTTAGGCGTTACAGTAATCCAAGTAAAAAATGTTGAGATGCAGATGAATTCAAAAAAGGAGGAACTAAGAGGGCCTGGTGATTGTATGATGGGAGGAATGAAGGTTGGTGAGAGGCAGGGTCAAGGATTACTTGGTTTCTGTCTTGGACACTGAGGTGGATGATGGTGCTCTTAAGTTGTATAATACAGGAGAGGATTGGTTTGGGTGATATGTGGAGAGGTCAGATGGTGACTCTCTTCTGCTCGTACTGAGTTTGAAGAGCATATGAACCAAGATGTCTGTTTGACAGTTGGGTTTACAGCCCTGAGCTGAGGGATCTAGGAGAGGGCAGCCTCACGTAGTGAGAATTACAGAGTAAGAAGAGGGCAGGATGCAGCTTTTCAAAGGTGGATGATGCTTGGATGGAAGATGGAGGAGCATCTGGGAAGATAGGAAGAAAACTGGGAGAGTATGACCTTCCAGAAATCTGTGAAAGAGTTTAAAGAATAAGGAGCATGGTTGCAAAAAAAAAAAAAAAAGGTTAGAAAACTACATCAGCTTTAGCAACAAAGTGGTAATTTATGAATCAAGAATACACTGTAAGAAATTTCTTTGCTCTGGGAAAGTTTTAACTTTGAGAAAGCATAAATAATGTAAGGGTTCCTGTTCTTTTTATTTTAATTATTTTATCTTATTTTTTAAATTTATTTTTTATGGTGACTCGTTCTTTTTAAAAGGATATATTTTATTTTAAAAAAGCAAGTAAACATAGATTACATGTAAACTGGGGAGTGTAGTATACTTTTATGTTTCATTTTCATTTTTAGATTTATTTTTATATAAATTCTTAGCGCACATTCCCTTTTTAAAGAGTCAAATATAACTAGATAACATTTAATCTGTATTTCTTTAAATTACCATCCTACTTTTCTAGTTTGGATCTAGTCAAATGTGCTTAGAGAATGAGGGAAATACAGTATAATGCGACTTTTAATAATTTCATATATATGAGGCAAATATGAAATGTGTAAGTATATTAGGCAAATACTGCCTATTTAAATTACCAATATTTAAATTACCAATGGAGCTTGTAAACTCTTATGACATATTACATGCATAAATAGCTATTCAGATGTGTTATTTTTTGTAAATATTTTCATAAAAATATTTCTGTCCTTATAATTTTGTAATTTTATTTTTTTATAATTTTATAATTTTAAAGTATATACATAGACATTCAAAATTTTAATATAGAGTTTAAATTATATTTGGTTTCCCAGTATTGTAACAACATAAATGTTTTTATTAAAGAAATTAATGTTTAAAAAAAGGTTTCTTTCTTTTTCCTTAAGAATTTATAAGACATTCTTGACATGATGCATACAAAAGAAGATCTGAAAAGAAAACAGTTCAATAGTACCATTAAGAAGTAGCCTTTTCTACAAATGGATATGTAGATTTTAAAACAATTTAATTTTTTTATTCAAAAATTTTAAACTTTCTGAGAAAAAGTACAAAATGTTCTCATCCTTACCACTTTGTCTTCACTCCTGTAGCACCATTGTAGAATGACAAAGGAGAAGAGCTGTGGATTAGTTTAAATGTTTCTTTCACTTCATATTACTTGACTGTGTAAATTAATCTTGATTCTCTGTGCTTCTTTCGCACACGTGTTCCCTCTCATGCTCACTTGTACACATGGAAGTGTGAGTTAGTGCACCAACCATTGTTTAATAAGATAGCTTTTAACTTCTCTTGTAGTCATGAACAAAAATTTTTTTGGATATTATTCATTAATAGTATTGTATGGTTAGCATCTTTTGGTAAAATCTGCTTAGGGAGCATCAGTTTAATAAAAACCCACTGTGGTTTCAGTGCAGTGCGTTTTTTTCTGGTTCTAGGTGATTTTAAAGTCTTAGTTGTCCCAAAGGTGTGTTCAAACAGATTGTTTTTTTAATTAAAAATATTTTTTTTAATTTTCAGTTTTTTTTTTTTTATTTTCAGTTAGAGTTGGCATTCAGTATTTTTTTATATTAGTTTCAGGTGTACATCATAGTGGTCAGCAGACTTTCATATTAATTACACAATATTTCACTATTAGAAAATTATACTTAGCTTCTTTTTAAATGCTAAGACTACAAAGAGGTGTGTATATTTTTCAACACAGTTAAATATGTATCTTGTTGTTATGTGGAAGTTTATTCACTTTAAGAGCAATTTTGTTGTCTCCATCTTAGACTAAAGGCAGACAGACAGATTATGTAGTTTGTAGCCCAGTGGAGTGAAATTGATAATGAAATTTTAACTTTTTGTACCTTTATATTCGATTTATTTTGTTTTATTCTTTCTGTTAAGTTTTTGATGTAAAACATTCAAACGCATTTCCTACTTCTGATTTAGATTCAACCTTAAAGTGCAGTTGCAGATTCTAGCAAGCTTCATGCTCACTGGAGTTTCTGGAGGTGCGAAGTATGCTCAGAATGGACAACTCTTTGGTCGCTTTAAGCTTACGGAAACACTTTCTGAAGATACTTTGGCTGGACGGCTGGTGATGACCAAAGTCAATGCTGTTTATTTATTACCAGTCCCTAAAGAGAAGTTAGTACAGACCCAGGGAACCAAAGAGAAGGTTTATGAAGCTACTATTGAAGAAAAAACAAAAGAATATATATTTTTAAGGATATCCAGGGAATGCTGTGAAGAACTTAATCTTCGGCCTGATTATGACACACAGGTATGTTCTGAGTGTGGCAGCATGCTCCTCGTCAGCTGATACTCTTCTGTTTTGGTTTTTCTTCCTCTGCCATACCCAGAAGTGCAGTTGTTTTTGAAGTATTATACTGATGGGTGGAGAACTGAACCTCTGGTAACTCTCAGAGAAAGAGGATTCTATTTAATGGAAGTATCATCTAAAATGTTCCAATTTTACACAAGGTCACACTTTCCGATTAGAGTCTTAAATCAGCAATGGAAAAACAGATTAAAAGAATTAAGTTTTATCCTGGGACAATTCTCATCTGAAGTTGTATCTGCTTCTGTTCTCTGTCTTTATGGATTCTCAGGTGAACTGTGTGTTCAGTCTGCCATATTTAACTGGAAAGCTAATCCTTTTTTTTTTTTTTCCAAACATAAAATGGTGAATAGTATTCATTCATAGTAAATTGATGTCTTCGGGCTGGTTTTTATCACTCAAGAGATGGTTTTGATTTTTCTCAAATATATTCTTCATAGGAATGGTGGAATCAGATACCCTTTATCTAGAGATTAAGTGATTTACAAGTGCTTCAGTTTCTTTGGTGTAAAACAAAGTTAATAGTATATACATCATCGACTTATTAAATAAGATAATCTATGGAAAGTGCTTATTGCAGTGCCTGGCACTAAATAAAGTGAGTATTTAGCCATAATAATTGTTATTAGAATACTATTCTACTTTAAAAGAATCTCTAAACTTGGTCCCCCTAAAAGATTATCTCCATAGAGTATTTTAGTGAGCTGCAAGTGTTGATGTTTACTTTCATGCTTTTTCAAAAAATGTTTATTTTGTGTTCCAGGTTGAACTTCAGTTTCAGCTGAATCGATTACCCCTCTGTGAAATGCATTATGCGCTAGACAGGATCAAGGACAATGAGGTTTTATTTCCAGACATCACCATGACTCCAACTATACCGTGGAGTCCCAACAGGTACAAAAAGGCGATAGCTCGGTAAAGGAAATTACGTTAATGTTCAATTAAATATCTGTATCAGATAACTCAAGCATTCTTTTGTAAGAAAGTTTCCCTGTATTCTCCAGGAGATATTTTATTAGTTGTGGAAGGAGAGTGAAAGAACCCTTAAATGAAACCTTTGAGGTTCATCATCTATTCTTCACTTTTCCTCCGAGTCTAAATGAGTTTTGTTGCTTTTCAACAGCCTGAATTTGATATGATGTCAGGCAATTTAGGAATATTTCTGAGTAGAACTTGAATGGGAAAATTAGGGCCTTTCTAAAAGTGTTTTAAATAGTTAATTTTTGAACATAAAAGACATTTTTGTAATTTAGCAAAGTAGAGAAAGTATCGTAGAAGATACTACTTCAGAAACTACTCTCAAGTTAATGGTTGTGTAAATATTTTTCTGTTTAAATTCTATTTGGCATATCTTTACATGTAATTAAATACGATACTTCTATTTCATTTCCAGAATAACAGTAGTGATGCCTGCATGACTAACTACAGTTTTCTTTTCATCCTTTCAGCGGGTTTTATTCTGTTGGTCCCTGCCCATGCCCAGCTCACTTCATCTTTTTTTTTTTTGTTTAATCTCATTTACTCTAGACAAAGAAGTTTATTTATCACTGTGTCAATCCAGTCACGATAGGGTGGCCCTGTTCTACCTCTGATGGCGCGTGACTCTGGTATCTTCAGTAAGGTTTCCACGGTCACCCTGGGTATTGGCATCTAGCTGGCAGACAGGGGAAGAATGAGCACAGGAGCATCATGGGGGAAGTTTTTATGGGCCAGGTCTAGAGGTGGCATTTATCTCTTCCCCTCACATTCTGTTTCTTCCGGTTCTAAAAACAGAACAAAACAAAATATGCCTTTCAACACAAAAA
This sequence comes from Pteropus medius, assembly GCF_902729225.1. Classification (NCBI taxonomy): domain Eukaryota; kingdom Metazoa; phylum Chordata; class Mammalia; order Chiroptera; family Pteropodidae; genus Pteropus; species Pteropus medius. Next base: position 11,210,415 of record NW_024355990.1, on the reverse strand, counting down.
CCAAATCATTTCCCCCTTATTTGTATTTACCCTTACTATCTATTCCCATTCTTCTTTTTACTGCCAAAATTCTTGAGCAGGAATAGTCTACATATTTCCAGAATTCTTATTTATTAATTCTGTAATCTCTGTTTTTCTCTTCTTCACTCTCCTGAAAATAATCAGTGATCTACTAAGTGTGAAAATCCAGTGACATCTTCTCAGTTCTCATTTGATTCAGCTTCTCTGCATCTTTCCCTGGCTCCCCATTCTTACAGCCCCTGCGTAATTTAGAGCTGGACTATTTCAGTCACCTTTTAGTTGGTCTTCCATCCTGCTGTCTTTGTCTCTGTTCTCTGGTCCAACCCACATATTTCTCTCAGAGTTAGTTTGCCATATTTCTCTCAGAGTTAGTTTGCCAAAATAATCATTTCACTTCATCGCTTATACTTCTCTGAAGGCTTCTCCTTGATACGTAGATAAAATCTGAGCAGCCTAATACCAGACTCCTATGTGGTCTCATTGACAGCGTTTTCCAGCAGTATCTTTTCAGATTTCTCTTACTTTTTTCTACTTGACACCCCGCTTCTCCCTCTAAATTCCCATGCTCTAACCATATTGAATTACTCATTTAATTTGCCCTACTCTTATTTGCCTCCTTATCTTTTAAAAAATTTTTAAAAATTGTAGTAAAATCTTCATAGCATAAACATTTTGCCATCTTAACTATTTTTTACAGTTCACTAGTATTAAGTATATTCACATTGTTGTGCAGTCAATCTGCAGAACTTTTTCATCTTCCAAAACTGAAACTTTATACTTGTTAAACTCTGCATTTCCCCCTCCCCAGCCCTGTCGTCTCTTCTGTAAGTGATATTCTCCCCCCGAAATAATCTTTTCCCAGTATTAATTTATCGAAGATCTGTCTTTTAAGATTTAGTCCAGCTCAAGTGCTCTCTCCTTCAAGTAGATAAGCCTTATCCTTCCATTTAATTATTTCAACAAATATTTATTGGGTGCCTACTCTGTGCTAGGTTCAGTTTTGTGTTTTCAAGCATAATTTCTCTCAAATTAATTTTTGTCAGTTGTGTACATTTCTACTGTTCTCATTAGATTATGAGGTTTAAAAAATTAAAATTTTTTCAGTTATAGTTGACATGTATAGCACATAGCAATATATTCAAATATCCCTAATTGCAAATGTTAACTGTAAAAGTTAACTAAGAAAATGTCAAATAGCAGGAAACTTTTAAGCAGGAAGAAATTCCATACCACTGTAATTATAAATAGTAATTGAAATGTATCTGGGTCTGGGAACTTACTGAGAAATCATTAGCCATTTAAAATCTTTTCTGAAATAAGGTAGAATATAGATAGATAAATGAAGATGAGAAATTATTCTTGGGCATGTAGTGTATAAATTAATTATAACAGTGCATTAGACCAGGGGAAAAAAAGAACTTTGAATTAGTTTGGTACCAGGCATAAAATAACATTTATTTTATTCAGAATAAACTTGAAGAAACTTAATATTGTTTTAAGTTGTGAAAATCGGAGATGACTCTTACCAGCATGTATATTGTAAATCTTCTTCCCTTTATTTAGCAGGTGGTACAATAAATACAGTTTGTGTTACTCATTGGCTTTCTATAAATTTTTATCATTCATGACAAGATATTAAAGAGATGACCAGCATTGATAAAATTTCTCATCTGCTCTGAAGCATTTTTACACTGAACCAACTGAGAAGTAGAATGGGCTACATAAACAAAGAGATATTGACATATTTTAGAATTATACCTATAAATCTGTCATTAACCTTTTAGGTTTATACTTGTGTATATAATTTAATATCTGTTCATAAGTTTATTAAAGTGTCTGAATTTGAAAGATTAGAGGTTGTTTTAAAACTTTCTCTTTTTAAAAAGTGTACTGGTCAAGTAATATTTTCCTGAAATCTTCAGAAAATTTTATAATAATAGAAGCTTACATTAATTGAGCACTTATTGCTCAATTATTTTTCTTTTTCTTTTTCTGTGGTTGACCTCACAGATTGCAAGGATCTTGTCATCTTACAATCCCTTAATTTTTATTTTTTATGCCTACAGCACCTGGTCTTCCTAGGTGGTCTCCCATCCAAGTACTAACCAGGCCCCATCCCTGCTTAGCTTCTGAAATCAGACATTAGGCTTGTTCAGGGTGGCATGGCCATAGACTTCAATTATTTTTCTAAACAACTTGAATGCATTACATCATTTGATTTTTAAAATAATCATCTGATCACATATTATCTCCATGTACAGATAAAGGAACCATGGTCCCAGGTATCATAGAATCACAGTGGTCAGGTATTGATGCAAATAACAGTTTACTGAACTAACTGTGGCTTTAACATGTAGAGATAGAGGCTCAGAGTTAAGTAGTCCAGGGCTGGTACCAGGGCTCAGCAGTGCCATAAAGGATCAAGGTTTCCGTCTTCTCTCTATCCTATAGAGTAGGGGTTCCTAACCCTCCAGGCCGCGAACTGGTATCGTCAGTGGCCTTTTAGGAACTGGGCTGCACATCAGGAGGTGAGTGGCAGGCCAATGAGCAAAGCTTCATCTGTATTTGCAGTCGCCCCCCCGCAGTGCTAGCATCACCGCCTCAGCTCCACCTCAGATCATCAGGCATTAGATTCTCATAGGAACACCCATCCTTGGTGCCAAAAAGGTTGGAGACCACTGCAGCATAGAGCGTGTTGGCTTTCTTCTTGATGCCTGTTTCTTGATTATAAGATGGCTGCTGCAGTTTTATTTACCAAAAGGAGCAGAAAGGGATTTCTTCTACTGAGGCGTTGTTTCTGTTTCTTTGGATATAGAAGCCCTTCTGAGGAGCTTCTTGCACATCTCATTGGCCAGGTTGGGTCTCCAGCAGAGGAGGCTGGGCAGTGGAAATTAATAGTTGCCTAGGCTTAATAGAGGAAAGGTAGAAAGGGTGCGTGGATGGCTTGGGGGTAACTGTTCCGCAGTGTCTGCCACATATTTTAGATCTGTACTTAGCAGTTAGTTACCTAGAGCAATATCCTCATTCATAGAAGATAGAACATTGCTAGAAATTGGCAGACGTGTGAGTAAATAAGCTAATTAATGCTTAACTCTTTGGAGTGAAATGCTTGAGCTTTAGTAAATGGCTTCCAGGAAGTCTAGTGCCATTGGTCAGTCCTTTTGTTTTTTACCTAAAAAATTTTAATTTCAGAAAAATAAGTAATGGCATGTTTATATAGCCAGTTTGTTTTCTGAGGTTTTACATTTTTAGTAGAATGTTGTTTATTTGAAATTAATATAGCATTAGTTATAATTTTTAAAAACTGAAAGCGTTAAGAAGATTTTCCATAAATAACCATCTTCTGATTTAAGCAGAGAATAGCCTCATAAAGAAGGAATTTTCACTATACCATGTCCTCCTACTTCAGGGTCATTTTGTAGGCACTGTGCAAATTTTCCGAGTCTCTTTACACACCCTTCCTATTTTGGTTCACATCCCTATCATTTTTACCATAGTTGTTGCGATATTTAGTATTTTAATTGTAGTTGTGAGAAAGAATGCTGTTGATTCTCCACTTGGTTTGATCCCTTTCAGCATCTGCTGTCCATTTAAATCTTCGAAACTTAGCCAAGTCATAGAAGGGACACTAGTAAGCCGGATCTCATTACAGCAGCCATTTGTGCTACCGTGACAGGTGTTCTCTACTCTGAAAAATATGACATACGTGTATTATTTGTGTATGTGAAAATATTAGAAACATTTCATGTCGTTTGGCCTTTTAAAATAAAACTGCTGTTTTCCGAATTAAGAACTTCACAAGTTTGATATCTCTTAACAGGGACATACAGGCTTTTTCTTTTCTCTTTATTTTAAACTTTTCTAAGATATCTTTCAGTGGATTAGAAATTGAAAATCAGTTTCCCTTTTGCATTTTGTATACTATGCAAAGAAACTACTATATTATCACAGAAGAAAAGTTTTCTGATATTATGTAACAGGGAAATTACATTTTAGAGACACTTTCATTACTATGTATAGACTTGGCAGAAACTAGACTAGAAGTGTGTGATGTCTATAGGTTATTTATCAAAATCTTTTTGCACTTGGAGCAAGACAAGATAACTAAAGTGAGTTTTGATGAAAATAGCAAAATATCTTACTTATACCAACTCTGTTGGGTAATTTTCTAAAAGATAGTTTTAGCATAAGCATTTGTTTTTATAGATGCTATGTTATTTCAGTATTTTTCATGTTTCAGTGAAATTCAGGATACTTGTATGTCATGTTCTGTTTATTAATAAACTGTATTTGTTTGAAATTTTTATTTTCTATAGACAATGGGATGAACAGTTGGATCCTCGACTAAATGCAAAACAGAAAGAGGCGGTTCTGGCCATTACAACTCCACTTTCAATACAGCTGCCTCCTGTTCTCATCATCGGACCCTATGGGACAGGCAAAACGTTCACTCTAGCTCAGGCCGTAAAGCACATCCTCCAGCAGCAGGAGACGAGGTGAGATGGTGGTATGTGTGTTCCGATCTCATTAGCAGGGCATGACCTTGGTCCTTGTTGTGAATGCAAAGTGAGAGCTAGCAAGCCAGCTTGTAAAAATTTTAAGAAATAAAAAAGAGAAAAGGACCCACACTCAAACCCCAAAGCACTAAAATTTGAATTCTCTTAAAACATACTGTTTAGAAAAATTGGCAATGTAGAGAATGATAGCGTTTAAATAAATAGCCAGCAAAACTCCAAGTCTGCTAAGGAATTATGACATATATTAGAGCAAAAGGGTTGGATTTTTAAAAAATAATTTTATGTGATGGATTTAGTAATAATTTGGGGGAACTTATTTCCTTTATAGCATAAAGAGTAATATAATTTTCTGAAGCATCATTGAATTTTATGTTAGAGGTTATTGAGTAGGTTGAGGGAAATGTATAATGTTAAGATGGCCACTGCTTTTTTTTGGTATTATACTGCTTGAATAGTTTTGTGTTTTATCATTCTTTTTATTTGCACCATTTATTTCAGCAGGATTCTCATTTGCACCCATTCTAATAGTGCTGCTGATCTCTACATAAAGGATTATTTACATCCATATGTAGAAGCAGGCAATCCCCAGGCAAGACCTCTCAGGTATTTTTAAGGCTTATTATGTATCTGTATCATACTTTATTATTCTTAAGAAAAGGTGTCTGTAAAGATTTTAGTAACTTCGAGAATACCAAAATTGTTAACTCTGCATTGACATTTGGAAGTTATGCCTTGTGAAGAAACCATTATTAAGGAAAAATTGAAAAATCTTTGACCATTTACTTCTTAAACATTAAGTAAAGAGAAAGACATCCTTTTTTAAGTTTTGTATGTAAAAATGTTTTTATAGTCTGAGCTGATTTTGATGTGTACCTCTAAAAGCTGCTATGATGAAGTAATATAAATATGATTACGTAAAATTTAAAATTCTAGCATATTTTACGTGACAGAGTAGTCATGCAGTGATTGTTTTTTATGGAAATAAGATTCTGACTGTGATGTAGGTAATTTCATAAAAGCCATACATTAGAGAAACATGAGGTATTGAAGTGATTTCTGCACTAAAATGTAACTGACTGGTCTTTACAACTTTTTACTATCTTTTAAAAGACAAAGAGTCAAAGAAAATTTTAGGTCGATATAGAAAGGTCCTTTCAGTGTAGATGAACATGAAATGTGCTTAAATGTAGGATCATGGGAGAATAAAATCCTTTTCTTCAGAAAACAATAAAGAATCATTAAATGGTTGTTTATTATACCATTTGCTTTCATTGTTATATGAATTAATGTTTGGTTTTGCCATTTTATAAACTAATATGTCATGCGCTATGTTGTTTGAATACAATTATTGTTTATAAATTAATTTCTAACCACACTTTTGAATCATAATTCACTAACTCTTTATTTCTAGTTGAGCCTAGACATGAAAAAAATGAGATTTTGCTATTTAATTCTTCAATAACTATAACCAAAGCCATTTGAATGATTTTATAGTTGCATTAAAAAAGACGAAAGAGAAAAAAATGGCATGATCTGTTAACATGGGTTTTATGCCATACTTTGTTTTCATTCTGGAAAATTAGAGCAGAAATAATTATTTCAGTAGAATTTAGTTGTAGTTAATAAGAAAATATCACATGTGTACAATCACTATAAATGAAAATGTGGTATTTGCCAGTGGATAAATTTATCGATGACTAGTTTGCTTCATATTTTAATCATTTTTAGCTCCTAAGTGAAAATTGAAAAGCTAGTAGCATTTTTGCTATGAGTGTTCTTACTTTAATGGAGATGTTTGTTTTGTTTGCTTTACTGAGCGTGTGTATGGGTGTTAATGTTTGTGTGTGTGTGTGTGTTATGTAGGAATCATGGCAGTCTCAATAACCATGGTGTATTTGGCTTGGAAACAGTGCAAGTAAAGGCTCTTCAAGTCTTGGTCAACCTAGCATAGGTCATTTGACATTTGGGGCAGTAAAGCTGTTGTTGGTAAACATTAAAATCCATCATTTGACTCGCATTATGCTTAGCTTTCCCAGGTAAAATTATGTTTTGGGGTTATAATTTCACATGTAGTGCATCTGAATATGTAGAATAAGAAGTTCTGTTCCATCAAGGTATATGTATAGTTGTAGTGGCCCAAATACAGGAACCGGCCCTCTGGTTGAAAATCTCACCTCTCCATAAATTGCAGGAGTGGTTCAGTCAAGATGGAAAAATATTTAAATATATTTAAATACAAATTTTATGTTATTTCATTTAGTGAATAGAATAAAATAAGAAAAAGCTTGACTTCCCCAAATGTTTTTTTGTGTGTGTGGGTCTACATTTTCACAGCAGTTTTTCTCTTTGGGAAAGGCGTTAACTTGTGAATGTATTTCCTACAAAGATTAATGCATTGAAATGTTAGGATTTATTAGCACCATCTATTATCACATTAGCTCAGATTGATTTATAATTTTTTCTAATGGACGATAAACTTGCGAGGCTTGGGAGATGGAATGGAGAAGATGGGAATGGCTGTGCCCTCTAGGGAGAGTTGTCCCAGGATGCAGGGGAAGGAACACAAGAGGGCACTAAGTGTCTGCCTGTGACCCAGGGAGTGTGGTGTCTCTGGAGTAACACTGAGGAGGACTTTGCCTTCTTCACAGTGTAGGTTAGAGTGGATTCTGGTAAATGCGATGAAGTGTGAAAATAGTCATAAATATTATATAGTTAATACAGTAAATATGTTAAAATATGCATACTTATGGTTAAAGTGTATAAAATTCTATTAGATGCCAGGAGTCAAGCTTAAAATATTTGGAGTTGGAGGTTGTAAGAAACCATTTTAGATTACATTTAGTTTCAGTTTTTATTTCTTTCTTAGAATTAGAAGATTTAAAAATGGAATAGAGAGGAAAACCCAGTTTCTGTGTATGGTTCTGAAGATTAGTATCTGGCACTTAGTAGATTAAAGATTATCTATGGAGAACGTGCGTATTTACCGTGTTCTGGGCAACTATACAAAGCAATTATTTGTTTTATATAGATATTTAAAGAAACATTTTCCTCTGGGATTATGTCTTTCTGATTGTGTAGTTTCATAAGTAATAATAATTTTGTTGGAGTTTTTGGCATATGAATTCAATACATGAGTAAAACTTAAGTGAATTAAAATGTTATATTACCAGTCAATTTCATGCTAAGTGTCATTATACTTCATGTGAGATAAATGGATGGGTTTGTTTCTAAAAATATGTAAATTACTTAGTGTCACATTTTATACTTTGAGCTTGAAAGTGTCCAGTTTTGTAGATGTTCTTGGATGTGTTTTAAATAATCTTATAGATAGTGTCTACCTGAAAGGTTGTACAAAACTAAAGTGCTGAGAAAGTATTTAAATCTTTTTGAAGTCAGCACTAGAATATTATACTTTTAAGGAAGCATAGACCTAATGATCAAACTTTTTATTCTTACTAGCTTCAACTTGAGGTAGCTTTCCAAGGTGATTACTAAAAAGTTAGTAGTGAGACTTAGAACTTCAATTTCTATTTTTTCTTTGAGGAAGAAGCAGTACTTGGAGTCAGATTTAATAAATAACTTAAATCACTTTTTCAGTTTTACAATGACATGTTTATATAAGAAAATATGGAAAATATAGAAAAGTACAAAGAAGAAAAATAAAAATGATAATCTCATCAGCCAGAGTTAATACTACTAACATTTTGAAGTTAATTTCTAGTAATTTATATGCTTAAATACACATATATTAGTTAATATTAATGGAATTATAATTTGTAAATGATTTTTTCAGATAGTTTGTAAAATGAGGTTTTTCATATATTTAAAAGTAAATTCAGCTTTGCTGATTTGCTTAACATTTTTTATTAACACCTAAAACATGCTTAAAATTTTATTTATTATTTATTTACTTAGTGTTAGGCGAGGCAACCCTTGGTTGACCTCACAGATTGCAAGGACTTTGTCAGCTTACAATCCCTTAGTTTTTAAAAATTTTTTTATGCCTATAGCACCTGGTCTTTCCCAGGTGGTCTCCCATCCAAGTACTAACCAGGCCCGACCCTGCTTAGCTTCCGAGATCAGACGGGATCAGGCTTGTTCAGAGTAGCATGGCCATAGACAATATATTTAAAATTTTTGTATCTTTTAGAAGTGATATTGGTTACTTTCACCAAGTTTACAGTCTTTGCTTTTATAATAATGTTTTAAAATACATGTTTTTACCTTCCTCTATTATAATTTATATTTAGAGATATTTATGATATACTTTTTTTCTTTTTGCTTTACTTAAAAGAAGACAGCCAGTTTTAAGTGTTTAGTGGAGGATTACAACACATTTTAGAAGATTTGAGATTAGTTTTTGTGCATTTTACATTTGAGCTGTCTTTGAAATATCTTAGAGGAGATAGATGCTAAATAAAGAGTTAGATACACATCCTGGAGCTCAGAGGTGAGGTCGTGGCTGGAGAGAGAAAAATGTGTGAGTCATTAGGGTAATGGTGGCAGTTAAAGCCACGGGCCTTGACGAGATTGCCAGGGGAGAGAAAAGAGCTTGAAAAAAGAGAGGGCGAAGTCTTAAGCCTTGGGGAACCCTAACCCAGAGAGATAGAAGGAAAGAAGGGGAAGGCTGAGTCATGGAAGCTGAGAGAAGACAGTGTTTCAAGGAGGGAGGGGCCATAGAATTGGATGCTGTTAATAAGTAACTTGATGGGCCTAGAAAAATGTCCACGTGATGTAGTGACATGACGTTTATTTCCCTTGGTTTGGACCCCCACACTCTCTTAAGTTCTTTCCTGTGTCACTCACTGCTCCTTCGCTGTATCCCTCTCCTTTTCCCAGCCTCTAAATGTTGCCGTGGTCCATCAGTCATTCTTCCAACTAGTTTCTTTTCTATCTGCTTTTATCCTCCAGGTAATCTCGTCGAGGCTTAAGGATTAAATATTATTCCATTTGTATATTTCTTGTTCCGGGCATTCTCCTGAAATCTAAACTTATATATCCCTCTGTTTTTGGACATCTCCACTTTGATGTTTATTCAGATATGTCTAAAACTGCATTCTCAATTCCCGCCCCAGATTTATTCCCCCTTTTTACCAACTTTGTAGCATTCATCTATTTTCAAAGGCATGGAATCATCCTTTCTCTTAAATTCCACATCTAGTTCATAAGTAAATCCTATCAGCATTACTCTCAAAGTGTATAGTGATTCTGACCATTTTCACATCTCTACTGTTACCACCCTATTATCTTTTCTTGTCCAGACCCTTACAACAACCTCCTAACTGGGCTTCTTGCTCCTGTACCCTGCTCCTGCCTCTGTTCCAGCCAGTGGGTGTTGCAGCCAGCTTGTACTGGCTTGTGAGAGCCAGTCATTTGCATGTCTTCCCAAGTTCATGTTCAGCAACATCATGTTGGTAGCTTGAAATTGGCTGTAGTAGGTTTTATACCACAGAAATCAGCAAACACTACAAATCCCCTACCTCCACCCCAGAGCTCAACATTTACCAACATGCCACTGTCCACTCCTCACTCCGCCAAACAAGAGAAACAAAGCGGTCCTTTAACAACATAAGTCATGTTTGCCATGTGACGGCTCTGTGAGAACTCTCTCATGGTTTTCCATTAAAATCATAGTAAATCTAAAGCTGTTAGGAAAGTGTGCAGGCCATGTGATTTGCCTCTGCTGGAGCAGAGTAGACACCCGGAGGATTTCGTTACATGGGTTGGTTAGAGATGTGTGGGAGGGTGGATAGATGGATAGCTTGTTTCTCTGCTGTCTTAGTGATCTATTGCACAAAGCCTGCTAATATTTTTCTTTTACAATTAATGGAAGATATCCTATTTCTTAAGATTTTCTGATTGTCCAAAATTGATATTTATTTTTAAATTTCTAGAACCTTAGATAGAGGTCTATTTAAAGATAGGTATAAGAATATATTCTAAAGTGAACTGCAAATAATTTTTTAATTTCTATTTTAAATATGCAATTCACTATTAGCATAATTAAAATAGAAATTAAATATATTTTTGGGAGAATTTTCTAGAAAAAAACTTCCCAAATGGGAATGCTTTGAACTTAAATTGTAATGTTTATGAAAGTATTTGTTGTCATTCTATTGTGAGATCAATCCGAAGTCAAAAATTTTTAGATATTTATTTTATGGTAGTTCATCTGCTTTCTGTTTGGACCTTTTTTGGTGGGAGAAGTCACAGTTTGTTAAATTCTAATCTAGTAGAATGTTAACAGTTATCAGATTTATTTGTTAATTTCCACATATTGTAGTCTAAAATAATAATGTCGATATTTTGATAATCAAGTACTGGTAAAGTATTAATAAATATAAATAGGAAATGTTGTCTTCTTTTATAGGGTATATTTCAGAAATCGCTGGGTAAAGACTGTTCACCCAGTTGTGCATCAGTACTGTTTGATCTCAAGCGCACATTCCACCTTTCAGATGCCACAGAAAGAAGATATTCTTAAGCACCGAGTGGTTGTTGTTACGTTGAATACTTCCCAGTACCTCTGTCAGTTGGACCTTGAACCTGGTATGCCGACTTCAGACACAGACAGTGGGTCTCTGAATGCTTAGAGCTTCTGCATTCCATTTAGACCAGGGGTTGGCAGACTACATAGCCTGTGGGCCAAATCTGGCCTGCTGTCTGTTTTTGGAAATAAAATTTTAGTGAATGGAACACATTGATGCCCATTTATTTGCCTCTTTATTACCCGTGGATGCTTTTATGCTTCAACAGCTTAGTTGAGTAATTGTAAAAGAGACTGTATGGTCAACAAACCTTAAAACATGTTTGGCCCTTTACAAAACAAAAATTAACTCCTAGTTTAGACATTTTAATGACTGCTACTCTATTTGTTCTCTTATTGGTCAGCTGAAATATATTTACTATTGATCATGTGAAAAATTCAAATTTAGACACTATTGGTGGTTTTTACAATTTTCTCAAGTTTTTGTGTTATACGGTGTATTTTTTTTTTTACTTGCTATTAAGATTAAGTGCAGGAACCATGTAAAATCAAACTAATATTAAGTATAAATATAAGGTGAGAAGTTCTGATAAATATGGCAGAACTTAAAAAGTGGTATCACTTTGAGGTGGTTGCTTTGGAAGAGCATTTATTGCTGCCGTATAATTGCTGACGTTGCTCAACACTTGTTTGCTCTCTCCTATGGGACTGGCTTTCAGAGCCAGTGACAAATTCTTTTGAACATCCTGAAAGGTAGAGACTGTTCTTTTCACCTTGTATTCCTGGCACCTGGCCTAGGATGTAGACACCTGGAGGCCCTTGATAAACCTCTCTTTATTTTAATGAACAGTGGCCAAACTTTCTTTTTTTGAGGATAGATGTCATTTTAGAAAAGCTTCAAAATCTTTCGGCGACATGTATGTCTGAGACTGGTAAATAGGTAGGAGATCAAACTGAGCAATACCATTAGGGATAAGAGAGAGAGAGAGAAAGAGAGAGCGCGCGCAAGCGAGCGCACCATGACTTTGAGTAATGAGACTTATTGTGCATGCAGCTTCTAGCTCGCTGGTGAGGGCCCTTACAAAAGCAGAGTTTCAAAATTGTTTTGAACAGTGACTGTATCATCGGAATGAGTTGTATTTACTCCTAGCTGACTTCTTTGAATGGAACAACACATTTGAAATGTAAATTTTGGTATGTTTATTTAACAATCAGTCTCATTACTTTATGATTATACTCTGCATATTCACTACTTAAATACCCAAACCTCCTAAACAGTATAGTTTTGTGAGAGAGTAAAGAATGGCTTCGAAGAGCAACTATGGAAGAATGCTTATTAGAAGTCAACTGTGTGTTTTGTTGTGGGCATTGTTTATACTTCATTTCATTTAATTCTCATATCATCCCTGCAGAGGGTTATTTTACAGATAAGAAAACCAAGGCTCAGGCTAAATCGGTTTGATTAATTCAAGTTACCTTTACTAGCTTGAGCAATAGCTGTAATAATTTCATGGTTTATCCAGTTCCTGATTCAAGCCTAGCTCTATTTAATTAAAATGTTATCTAATGAAAACAGATTTTTTTCACTAGTCTCCATATTTTCCTCCCCATTTAATCCTATGTTTATATAATCATCTTCCTTAATTAGTCTCGGAGAACAAAAATACAAATTCTCCTCAGTGGGAGAAAAATGCATGTGTCCATATTATGCTTGGGCCACAAGTATTAATGACTGTTGTCGGTAAATAGACAACAGTCATTAATACTTGTACTTTCAACCATTTGTTTGAATGGGTGATGATGAGGTTTATTATTGCCAGTCAGGAAGATTAAGAGTTTTAATCTAAAAACAGGTTGCATTAGAAAGTTGTATAAACCGATTGTTTGGAACTCGTTGATATTCTTAGAAATAGAGATAGAAATAGAGGTTAGGTTCTTGGGCTAACTCACAGCAAGCTGATTAACTCTGAGTTTTATAACTCATCATTCTGCTGAGAAACTCTTTTGTGTTCTTTGCTAGGTTAGTTAAAAGAGGGCCCTCTTCTTCCTACTTTGGTGAATCAGCAGCAGGAGACTGCTTTTTCCTTCTTCACATTGAGGCAGCAAGGAGATTTTTGCCTCTTTCCCCCATTTAGGAGCCAAGGGACTTTTCCTCCATATACAGGTCCCCGTGCCCCAGTGTGAGTAGCAACAGCAGCCGAGATGTGGGATGCCTCCTGCTCTTGATGTTTGCATCTCGGGGACATTTGATAATGTACATTTTTGACATTTATTATTAGTCACTTTTTGCAGAGTGGTGATTTTCTTTTCAGCCAGAGTATGATCTTAGACTAAAAAAAGTCTGTGTGTGTGTGTGTATTATGTTTTATATATATATTACACATGCACACACAAAATAAACCTAAATAATCAAATGAAAGAATTTGCTAATAGATAACTTGATTTCAAAGTTAGATTACAACTTTCTCCTTTATATTAGATTTTGTATGATTTTTTTATTATTGGATATTCACGTTTAGGTTCAAGTTACTTATAAGCTACCGTTGTTTTATTTTTGGTGTTTCACCAAATAAATAGTGAAAGGACTTTGGGCCCATCAGTGTTTAGTTGCCAGCCCTTCTTTTTGGTGAAAATCTACTGTCTTGTACTTTTAAAATATTTTTCTTTTCTTTTTTTTTTTCTTTTTAACTCCTACTGCACCTGGTATTCCTAGGTGGTCTCCCATCCAAGTACTAACCAGGTCTAACCCTGTTTAGCTTCTGAGATCAGATGAGCTCAGGCACATTCAGGTGGCATGACCGTAGACAAAATATTTTTAAATATACTGATTCAGCTCTTAGTCTCAGGGCCTTTAGCACCAGATGTCATTTACGTATCTATTATTGAGTAAAATAGTTACTCCTTTTAACCTCGTTTTTAAAAAATGATTTAAATGGATAATTTTCTAAATTGAGGATTGGCATTAAAAGTATTCATACCTCTTAAATTAGCACACTAAACTTTTAGCAGAAAAGAAAAAAACACATTCCTACCTTTATTGCTGCTGTAATATGCTTTACTGTGTTTATACTGTACTTTGTAGGGTTTTTTACGCACATCCTATTAGATGAAGCTGCCCAGGCCATGGAGTGTGAAACTATTATGCCTCTAGCATTAGCAACTAAAAATACGCGGATTGTCTTGGCTGGTGACCACATGCAGGTAAATGCCTTCTGAGTCATCATACTGAAAGGAATTTTGAATTATATTTTGATGTTTAATATTCTGTTTTCTAAAACATCTTATGAAATTGTGCCACGTATCGTAGTTTAAGTACTTTAAATATTTCTGTACTAATAGTGAAAAGTACTGGTATTTCTGAAGGAAATTACTTTTCTTTATAAAGCAAATTTAAATTATCCTTCCTATAGTTCGCTGGTTCCTGTCCCAACATTTGTTTTCCTGAAGGGTTAATTTTTCACTATCTTAAGAAACAAAGTGCTTCATTAAAAATAATGATCAAAGTCTCAAAGAACATGTCTGATTTTATGTATTTGCATACCTATGTAAGAAAGGGAAATATAATTTTTCTATTAAAATTTCTGTTTTACATGTCTCTTCTTCCACAGTTGATAAAGTTTGAACCTTTATAGTATTGTAGCCATCAAGACATATAGGAAAGAGTTGAATGTAGAGGAACAAATTCTGTTTTAGTTTCTTTGCCAAAAGTAGTTTAATTTTGTTCTTTAATGGGAAGAGAGGTATGATCTAGAGTGGCTCCTTATATTTTATGAAATAGAGAGGGTTATTTTGCTAATTATTAAAAAAATTTTATTTATAGACTAAATATCCTGCCAGCTCACCATTTTAAATAGGCCATCAATTTTACTAAAAGAACAGATTGACTCCTCCAGTGGTGCAGTGGGTTGCAGTTCTGAAATTACTGAAGTCGTAGTTATTACTATGCTGGAGGAGCCCTTTACTAACCTGTGTGTAGAAACTCTAGGTCAGTGTTGGTGTACTGAAATGAAAAGTTAGAAATTTTAGACTAGTTCTTTATAGTAATGGAATTGTTCATAGTAAATATTTTTGATTCTGTTTATTCCAGCATTTAGCATGTTGAAGTTAAGTACATCGGAAGTTTCAGCATAGTGGATTTTTTTTTTTTTTTGATTAGTAGGTTAAAAAATACTATTTTTATATTTAGTTAAATTTTCTCTGTATGTTTGTCTGTTACAGCTCAGTCCTTTTGTTTACAGCGAGTTTGCCAGGGAGAGAAACCTTCATGTTTCATTACTTGATCGACTCTATGAGCATTACCCTGCCGAGTTTCCATGTAGGATCCTGCTATGTGAGAACTACCGCTCCCATGAAGCTATCATCAAGTAGGTGTGAACTACCCTCTCTACGTAAGGAACTCAGGACAGCATTGTTACTAGGGAGAGATTATTTTCAGCAGTTTTACGGTGTCTCTAGTGTTGCAAATTATGTTTAATTTTATGTCTTTAAAAGAAGAACACTTCAGAAGTCAGAGCTGCAGTTTTTCACACAATAGGGCACTTCTGGAAACTAAAATTTTAGCTTCTATTAGCTAGGACGTATTTTCCTGTGACTGAATATATAATATATATGTAAAACTATATGATATAATAAACAAGTATATTGACAAACCACATAATGGTTTGCTTATTGTGTCTTGCTGTGTTATATAAGGAATCTGTTTTAAAAGAAAGGATGGAAGGGAAGAAGAGAAGGACAGAAAGCCATGAAACAGTAGTAAAGTTTTTAAAAGTTTCTATTAAATATAGTATGTATCCATAAAAGTAAAAATATCATAAGTGACAGCTCAATGAATCATCATGAGCCAAACACTCCCATGTAGCTGGTGTCCAGATCAAGAAACAGAACGTTGCTGGCACTCTGGAGAGCCCTGTGTGCCTTCTGGGCACTGTCCCCACTAAAAACTTAGAATTTTTTAAAGTTTAGTATAATTTAATAATGGTGATTACGTTAGTCATGTAGAAACCATTTTTAGGTTTCTCTGGAAGCAGTAGGATATATATTAAAAAAAGGTTTAACTATGGCATTTATCGATAGCTCAAAATATGATTTCTTTTTTATTGTTGCAAATTATTTGCTGAAGTCAGTGATGAATCAAGTACTAGATAGTATCTTCATCAGTAAAGAGTATTTATTTTACAGTTGAAGACAGTTGTGTGTATTGATTTGATGTCTATATATCTTTGTGTTTGCGTGTATACGATTCACATAAGTAAAAATGTGTATTACCAGGAAAATATACTAGCTAGCACACATTACCTCATAGAGCAAGATGCTTATGTAGGATTGAACTGTTGTCATGTCTTCCTTTTATTTCCATATTCTGGCTTCGCACTTAACTAAATAATTCTGTTTAGCAATGGTATACCAGGAGCCTACTGTGTTGTTATTGCTGTAGTTAATTTTGGAGAAAATCTTGGCCTCACTGTTATGAGGTGTTTGGATTAAAATTAATCATGGACATAAAGTAACATTATTATAGTAGACCAATTTTTCTTTTTCTGATGGTTAAATTTAATTTTGATGCTAGATCACTCTTTATTTATTTATCTTGGTCTTTTTCTGCAGTTACACCTCTGAGCTCTTCTATGAGGGCAAACTGATGGCCAGTGGAAAGCAACCAGCACACAAGGATTTCTACCCACTAACTTTCTTTACAGCACGAGGGGAAGATGTACAAGAGAAAAATAGCACAGCTTTTTATAATAATGCAGAGGTACCTTAGTTCTTTTGCAAATTATTAACATTTCACAGTCACGTAATCTGGTCTTGTTGAGCATTTATTTAAAATTTTGAGTTGACATCTTATTGTGTGTTGACTTCGTTTACATGAAAATAGTATGTAAAGTTTATTTGTTCTTGTATAACGTTGATTCAGATTTGTTAAGATATATCTCCTGTAGGAAACAAAAACTTTAGTTTACATTTTGTCCTGTGATAAAATACAAAATATATGTAACTCCACTTAAAAGAAAAGCCAATATTATTTTCACAGAGATTATTATTATTAGCCTTCTAAAATAGACTACGATGACATTTTATAGTGCATGCTCGAATGAGGTGTCAGATCAGACAGCAGACAAAAACCCGGTGAAGTCTTTAGGGGCCAGCAGGCCAGACACCCTTCGATTGAGTTCTGGCCATTACAGTGAGTAGAGTTTCGGACTTGAGGAAACCCAGAGCATGGGGGACGGGGGATGGTTCTTGATCTACGATAGCCATCTTCCTCTGTTTCTTGAGTCTCATGCTTGGCTCATCTTCTTTTCAAAGAGATGGCTTTCATTATGGAATAGTAATTCATCTTTCCTTTTAAAAATTGATCAGAGGGCTATAGTTAAAAGTCAGTACAAGAAAATCAATAGTGCTCACTTGATAAAATCCTAGCAAAAGCAAAGGAACTTGACATTTTAGTTCATCTGTGCCATTTAATTTCAAGAATAGGTCAACTTTTCTTTAAATGTGTGAAATATTGACAAATAACTCTAGGGTCTCCTTTATTGCTTTTACACTCGGGTTAGAAACCAGCCACCTGGTAAGGGTGACAGTGCTGACAGGCAGAGGCAAGCCTGCAGTCCGGGAGGCCTGGGGTCCTGCTGTGACACCAGGGGTCAGAGCCGAGCCCAAACTTTGATCCTGAGGCAGGACCGATGTTTGCCAGAGGCTCAGCCTGGGCCACTTGTTCCTTCATGGTGATGTGATGTGTTTCCCAGACACCTGCTAGCTATAGGACAAATAAGATACATGTTCTGGATTGTCAATTTTATTCAGAAATTTTTGGGGAAGAAATAGTTTTCATATTTAAAACACACAAAGATAAGATTTGTGTGACCTTTAAATATCACACATGTAACTTTAGAGAAATTTGAAGCCACCTTGAACTTTACAACTGGAACATGGTTGTTCAGTTGCTTTCTTCAGCCTCACGAGTTACTGTAGTCAGAACTGTGAGACACTTCACCCCAGTTGCCCTGGACTTTTCTTGAGAGTAGATCATTCATAGATGAAACTCAGATCTATTTTGTGTTTTAAAGCAAGCAGAGCAAGTGGCACCAGTTATATCAATAGGAGAAAAAAGAGATTTCTATTTTTATAAAGGTACTGATTAAAATTTAGGAGGACATTATGATATTTGAGAATGGTTTAGAGTTCATTATTATGAAAATGATCTAGTTTCACACAGACTTAACAATCATAAGAACTTAAAACAAGATAAAATTAAAAATAAAATTAAAGAATGCTAACAGCATTTTTGCTGTATGTAACTCTCCTTTATATAGAGAACGTTTTGTAATTTTATGTCATGTTTATTGCCTAAACTTGTATCTTCTTTCACGTACTTAAAATGATAGATTGAAACAAAGTGAGAAAGATCATCCTTTTTTTTCTTGATTCCGACTGAACTCGTATGCCACAATAATGAAACGACCTCAATAATAATGCCCTCTTGAGGGGAACAAAGCAGAATTTAAGTACTAAGCACCAAGACATGATTCTCTTAACCTTGAGAAATTCGGTCTGAAGAGAGACGCTGTGGAAACAGTTAACTATAAGATAAGCATAGGTGGGAGGTAGGCAGAGTTGTACAGACATGAAAACATGACTCTATCAGGTTTGATGGAACCTGTGGCATAGAGAATATGTCTTTTGCCTTAGATATACTGACACTCAGTGGTTAGTTGTCATATATATTGATAATTCTTACATCTTCCTGGTGGATTGACCATTTTAATCATTATAAAATGTCCTTCGGCAACGTTTTTTTGGGGGGGTGGGGTTTAAACTTGATTTGTCTGGTATTAGTATAGCCACTTCAGCTGAACTTACGGTTGCCATTTGCATGGAATATTTTTTCATCCGTTTACTTTCATCTTATTTGTACCTTTGAATCTAAAGTATATTTTCTGTAGACTGTGTCATTGCATCGTGTTTTTGTTTTTATTTTAAATCTAGTCTGATAATAACTACCTTTTGTTTGAATTGCCTAATTCATTCACTTTCAATGTTATTATTGATATGTTTGGATTTACACCTCTGTCTTTTGCTTTTCGTTTTCTGTGTCTCGTGTTTTTTGACCCTTTGTTTCTCCTTTACCACGACTGTTAGCATTAAGTGCATTTTTCTAGTCTCACATTTTAATTTATTAACTACATTTTTTGAGTTGTTTTCTTAGTGGTTTCTCTAGAGCTTACAGTATACATCTTAACTTACTGGAATCAACCTCAGTTTTAAACTGATTTAATTCTAATGACATATAGAATGAACTGCATTTCTCTATTCCCTCTTTCCTATTTTTGTGCTATTATTGTTTTTCATATTATACCTATATATATGCCAATAATACATGGTTATAATTATATAAGTTTAATGTCTCGTAAAGATTCTGAGAGAAGGAAGAGGGTCAAGTACATATTCATAGAGTTTGCTGTATTAACTTTGTTTACTATTTCTGGTTCTCTTCCCTTCTTTCTGTGAATTCATTCGAGTTACTATCTGGTGTCAATTTTTACTCACCTTCTTTTTCCTTATAGTCTAATATATTACATTTCTATATGCAGTAACCTAACAATGTAATTATGTACATGTTGTGTTATGCAGTATTATTTGAGTGAGTTAAGAGGAGAAGGGAGAAGAAATATGGTTATACTGTCTTAATTAGCCACATAATTCCCGTTAGCAGTGTGCTTTGTTTGTGTGGATTTGAATTACTGTCTGGTGTTACTTGCTTTCATTCTAAAGAACTTCCTTTAGGGTGGGTCTACTAGGAAGGAATTTTATTAATTTTTGTTTATCTGGGAATGTCTTTATTTTGCCCTCATTTTTGAAAAGGGGGTTTTGCTGGATATTTGATGATTGGTTATTTCTTTCAGCATGTTGAAATTCGCTTTCCTACTACTTTGTTGCCTTCATTTTTTCTGTTGAGAAGTCATCTGTTAATTTTACTGGGCTTCCTTTAGAAGTGATAACTTGTTTCAGTTCCTTCAGAAGTGAAAACCTGTTTTCAAGGTTTTATTTTTGTCTTTGACTTGCAGCATGTTGATTATAACGTGTCTGGGTGTGGATCTCCTTGCAGTTATTTTACTTGAATTTCACTGATCCCATGTTTTTCTCAGATTTGTAACAGTTTTAGCCATTATTTGTTTGAATATTTTTCTGGTCCTTTCTCTCTCTTCTTCTGGTCCTCATGTGTGTTGATGAGCTTAATGGGATTCCACATTTCTCTAAGTCTTTTTTCTCTCTTCTTTAGATTGCATAATTTCTGTCTATCTTCTCGTTTGCTGATTCATTCTTCTGTCAGTTTCAAATCTACTTTGAGGCCCTATTGTGAATTTTTTACTTCAGTTATTTACTTTTCACCTTTCCGAGGCATAGATTGCTCCATGGTGTGATCCAGTTGGAGTGGGCCCCTTGACAGAGGCAGAGTGTTGCCAGGTTGTGAGGTGTACTCTGACCCTCTCCTGGTTGGAACTTAGGGAGCAGTTACTATGGGAGGATGTGGACCTTGCTATTTGCTGGCTGTCCCACCCACGTCACCAATATGGGCCAAGAGCTCTATGTGTTATATGCGTGTGTGGAATCCGTGCTGCCGTCCAGGTGCTACCAGCCATTGCCAGTCTTCTGCAACCCAGAGCTTGGGAGGTTGGGATCTGCTGATATTCACTGGCTGCTCAATCTACCCGGAATAGGTCTTCTGCCCTCGGAAGCCAGGGGAGATGGCAACTGTTACTTGGCTGCCACTGGTTCAGCTCTCCTGCAGTACAGTCTGTGAGGGAAAGGGAGACTGCTCTCTTCACCTGCTGTCCCACTCAGACCCTCCCTGCGTAGCAGGCGATGGGGATAGGGGACTAGGCACCACCCAGCTGCTGTTAACTACTCAATATAGGCAGAGGATGCGAGCTCTCATGTTCACCAGCTACTGAAACTACCTGGAATAGCTCTCGCACCCCAGGTTGCTGTGGGAGACGGGAACTGCCCCTTGGCTGCTGAAACAGTCCTTCTGTAGACAGAGCTGTGAGGGGCTGGGTGCAGTCCCTAGTTTGAATGCCTCAGCTTTCTACTCTTCTTTGAGTTTCTGTAGAACTTGAATACAGTAAATGCTTCTCCATTTCTTGTAAGCTCTTTATGAACCTCCAGAGACTTCAAATGATTGCCTTCTAACTTCGACCAGCTTATTAGATGTCTGTCTGGGAGAGAGGTTTCCCCAAGCTCCTTAACCATTCCAAGTCCGTGTGTTTTGATTAGTTTTATGGTGCCTAGAATATAAGGGTGTGAACAGAGAGATGAAGTAGAGAAATGGTTATGTGTTGCTTAGTTGTAGGAACTCTTTGCATGTGGGGGGCAGCAGGGGTGTCTCTCTAGCTTTCATCTACCTCCATATCTAACCAAGTGGGTAAAGACCTCTTTGTCTTATTCCTTATCACAGTAGACTCAGACCCGCCTTTCTTGTCCTTCACAGCTAGAGCTCCATGTCTTCAGTCCAGTTTGCTCTTCAGAATGCTTGGGTGGGCTACACATCTGATGCACTTGCTGTTGTATCATTATGGCAGTATTGCTGACTGGTCTAAGCCTCTGTCATTTATCGAATTTGTATCTGGAAGTCGGAGCTGTGTCCTAGCCAATAATTCTCAAGTACTTGAAAGAAATGAAAACTTAAAATTTATTAAATATATTCAATATTATAAATTTAAATAGACATTAACAAATAGTAAATAAATGATTAAAAGACATTTAAAAAATTCTCCTTCCTCTCTGGATTCTTGCTTGACCCTCTGTTGAGCTTGCCTTATGTATATATTTATTAGGAATTTATTTTCTAAATATACAGTAATCTCTTAGCAGGGAAGGAACCTGTTTTTATTAATCATCATATTTCCCACTGTGCTGAACATTGAAACTGTTTGATCAATTCATTGAATTAAAATGATTGAACTACACTAACAGCCCAATAAGGTGTCTAAAACATTCAGTTGGGTAAAATGTGGCATTACTGTATCACGAGCTTGATGAAGAGGCTTGGGTGAACTTGTACCACTAGAAGGGCGTGAACTCTGAAAGTCTGTCTTGCCATCCAGATTTGTCCTAGTCCCAGCAATGGTTTGATGCCAACTGTTGGCTGCTCTGCTTAGTTGTATTAATGGAGGGGGGTGGGTGTGGGACAATGCTAGGCCTCGTACTGCTGAGACTTAACAGTGACACTGACTCTGGGAATCTTCTAGTTTGTTGGTTGGTTTCATTGGCCCAGTCTAGAGAGAGTGGACTGAGAAATATTGGGAATGTCGGGACTTTCTTTCCTGTTTCCCTGGGTGGGGTCGCCAGTTTTATGGCCCCATCTCTGTCCTTGTTCCTCCACAGGAACTTGAACCAGTCCTCATTTAAGAATGGAGGCTGAGTAAAGAAAGGGTGGGGGCCAATTGCCAGTTACATTGTCTCTGATTTTCATGTTTTCACTGGGTACATTATTGTAGAATTTTACTGTTTTACAAGGCAAATAAATTTTTATTCTCACTGTGTTCCAAAAAAATTTTATTCTCCCTGTTCATAACAGCAAAGCATTATTTCTATTTCGAGGTAATTTTTAAATGACATCTATTTCCGTTACCATATTCTTTTCTCTAAACACTTGTGTAACTTTAATGTGTTACGTGTGTTTGTTTAAAGGTATTCGAGGTGGTGGAACGTGTGGAAGAGTTAAGAAGGAAGTGGCCAGTAGCGTGGGGGAAGTTAGACGACGGCAGTATCGGTGTGGTGACTCCATATGCTGATCAGGTGTTTAGGATACGCGCTGAACTTCGAAAAAAGAGGTTATCTGATGTCAATGTAGAACGGGTGCTAAACGTTCAAGGTGAGCATTCATCGAAATGAGCGAAGTTACTCAGATGCTTACATCTTAACGTGCGTCTTAACGTGCGTGCACATTTGATTTATAATTCTCAAGTTCTCTTTTTCTGGACGAGTAATTATGTATTCATTTCATACCAAATTCTTCAGTGCCAAATTCGACAGTTAAAGGTAGAGCTCATTTACATGTTTATTAAATTTTTATATCTAAATAAAAGAAATATGCACAAATGAACTTTTTTAATGATCGTAATTGTATAAATGTCATACATGATATCTGTATGTTATAGTTACAATCACCAGAGCATATGACACCTACTGTTGTTACTCTCTGTTTGAGGATTCATTTGTTCATAAAGATTTTAAAAAACTTGTACCTGTCAAACAAGTTCTGTTTAAATGCATTTTTAAAGGCCCAGCTTGTTTTTCATCTATAGACTTTTCCTGAATGAATAGTTACCAGGAACTCTTTTAAATTGTCTTTGTGTAATTAGTTGCTATAAATTTGTACTTTTAAATATATGAAGCAACACAATGTGAATGCTAAAAAAGCCCAGTACAATCTTAGGTTTCAGGGTGGTATACAATAGTAAGAGTAAACAATTTCTAAATCACAGGAGAAAAATAGCTCCATTATACCAGGTGTTGTCCAGGTCACAGAGAATTTGGGTGTCCATTTTAGAAGGAATATTACTGGTAAACTAGGAAGCACCCAGAGGAGATCTAGGATAGTTGATGGTTTAGAAATTGCCATATGGAAGTCGAGAACGGCTGAAAGGATTGTTTGGCTGAGAGAAGAAAAGACTAAAGACTGACAGTGAAACTATAGTCAGATATTTGGAGACCTGTCATAGGATGCAGGACTAGATGTGTTAACTGTGAGAAAGAGCATTTAAAAATGTTGTACGAGGCTTCCTTAGGGAATCAGCTGTGTCTGCCTTGGTCAGCGAGAAGTGGGTTCTTGTATTGAGTGGGACCTTGGAATAGATAATCACTAAGGTTGGTTCCAGAAATAATATTAAATTTTTTAAAAACAAAATTTACCGCTTAATTATTTTCATGTGTTCGTAAACACGTAAAATGCCTCAGCCAGTGGCATTAAGTGCATGCACATTGTGGTGCAGCCATCATCACAGCTCTTTTCATCTTGTAAAACTGAAACTCTGTCCCTATTAAACTATAACGCCCCATTCCACCCCTGCCCTCAGCCCTGGCAACCCCCACTGTACTTGCTGTGTATGAATTTGGCTACTCTCAGTACCTCAGATAAGTACGGTAATACAGTATTTGCCCTTTTGTGACTGGCTTATTTCACTTAGCATAATGTATTCAAGGTTCATCCAAGTCGTAGCATGTGTCAGAATTTCTTTCCTTTTAAGGGCTGAATATTTTATTAAATGTATATTACCACATTTTGTTTATCTGTTCAGCTATCTGATGGACACTTATGTTGCTTTCACCTTTTGGCTTTCGTGAATAATGCTGCTGTGACACAGATATACAAATATCTGTTCGAGTCCCTGATTTCAGTTCTTTTGGGTATATTCCCAGAAGTTGAATTGCAGGATCATAGGTTAATTCTCTGTTTAATTTTTTGAGGAACTGCCATACTATTTTCCATAGCGTTTTGTATACCGTTTTACATTCCCACCGACAGTGCTCGGGTTCCAGTCTCACCACATCCTTGCCAACACCTGTTATTTAGCAATAATGTTAAAAAAAAATGAAATGCTTTTATGCTAGTGGTTCAGAATAACAATCTTAAGTCTCTATTTTTTATTTTTTTAATAGGAAAGCAGTTCAGAGTTTTGTTTCTTAGCACAGTACGTACAAGGCATACTTGTAAACATAAACAGACACCAATTAAAAAGAAAGAACAACTGCTGGAAGATTCCACAGAGGACTTAGATTACGGTTTTTTATCTAACTACAAACTTCTCAATACTGCCATCACAAGAGCACAATCCCTGGTTGCTGTGGTGGGTGATCCCATTGCTCTGTGCTCTATTGGAAGATGCAGGTAATTATGTGTTACTGATGGAGACATTAAAGGGGAAAATGTAGGGTAATTTGCATCCCTGTGTGTACATTTATTTATAAGACCTCTTGGCTAATTAAAATCAAGTTAGTCTTACCTGATACGCAGTGGGAAACAAAAATATATTACTTTGAGTCTGTTCTATACGTACTTTTGTATTCGTTCAGTTATCATTCAGCAGACATTTCCCGAGTGCCTACTATGTTCTAAGCACTCTTCAAGCCATTCAAAATATATCAGTAAACAAAATAGACAAAAATCCCTGCCTTTGTGCAGCTTACATTTTATTGGAGAAGAGAAGACGGCTGACAACAAACAAAAAGTATACTATGTAGTGTTTCATGTGTTAAGTTTAATGGAAAAGAAATAGAGCATTAAGGGGAATTAGGAGTGATGGGGTGGAAGTGGGCTGGTTTGTGATTATGCATAGTGTGGTCAGAGTAGACCTCACTGAGAAGCTGACATTGACAGTGAGTTAGGGAGCTGTCTGGAGTAAAAGTGCTCCACGAAGAAAGAACAGCCAATGCAAGGGTCCTGAGGTGGTTTTGTGTTTGTGTGTATCTTTGATGCAAACTACATTTTATGTCGATACTTCATTTTATTTCTTTCTTTATTGTTTTGGCTCATTTTTCATGAATTTTTTTCACTCATTTTCTCTCTCAAAGCTCCTCACTGTAAATAATTCTTTACATCTGGTTAATCCAGAGGATCCTAAAATTGGGGGTGGGGATTATACATGATTGTTACTTGTCTTTGGATAGCATTGTTAGTATTATTTAGATCGTCGTCATAGGAACTTTCTATTAAAACATTGTTAAAATATCAACATAAATAAAATATTTTCTTTACACTTTTGATTTATACCAATCATAGGGATTTTAACTGTATGAAGCCAGTATATGAGACTTGGCCTTTGTAGTATTGAAAAACTATCTTAACATTGACAGAAAACCAGTCGAACAGAAATTTGTATTACTCTTTTATGAAAAAGAAAGAAATGTGCTTGAGATTACTTAAAATTTTCTAAGTATTCTAGTCCCTGTCAAAGTGAGTTCAGAATAATAGAAAGACATGTAGACAGTCCTGAATATGCCTTTTTGATGTTTTAGAATTAAAGTAGACAAAGTTGTTAGGAAGTGGCCCTCTTTGAACCAAGTTTTCTGTTGTAATATAGATATGGCAGCATTTTATTATCTGTTTTCCTGTTTCAGCAGGAAAAAAGTATCCTATGGAGAGGAATACGATTTGGGACCTTTAAGAATAAGCTGCATGTATTAAGAGTTTCAGATTCCCAGAGAAGTTAATATCCTTTATAGGAGAAAACCATTAAAGGAATCAAATAGAGTTTTAATTTATGGTTGTGAAAAATAACCTTTAAAAAAACCGGAATGGTTTATGACTTATTTATGTATAGATAAACAATTCTGTTGTAAAATATCTTTAATTTCATATTTCGAAAATATTTTCATTCATTTTTAGCCACTAATGACAAAAAATTGGGGAGGGAAATATATTTCAAGTTGGAAACGAATAAAACAGAATATTAATTTGGCCTCTCTCCTGAGAATTTTACTTTAGTTACTTTACTATTCATTGAAAGTGTATTTGGTTAGAATATTGCTGTGATAGTTTACTATTTTGTTTCTGTTTATCATATGATAAATATGAGAACACATACAGTTTGATTAGAACTTAATAGATTAAAACACATGTATAAAATGGGATGAAATGTATTAAAAACCAGCCTAACTGTTGGGGGAATAAATAGGTATAACAATAGTCTTGAGCCATGTTAGTTTTGGACTCTCCTTATAAATAACTCCAAACATTTACCAACATGAATATTTTTTAAAAAAAAAACAAAAAAACCATTACCGCTTTCTATAGAGTCATATTCTACTGTGAATTCTATGAGATCAGTATTTTTCACCCCTTCTCTGACATAAACTGTTAACTTTCTCAAAACAAATGGATGAAAGATTCCTCCTGAGGCCATGCTGTCAGAATTATCTAGGGCTAATTTTTAACTTGAAGCCATCTTTACCGGTTGCTTATTTCTTACTACTGAGCTGGGATATGTCAGGGACTGCAAATTAATTTATAAGGTAAGGAAAATATTTTCAGAGTGATAAATATGTGGTATAGAGAGAAAAAAATCATGTGACACATAGCTAAGTGGGAATGTTATCTATGTTATTTGGACAGTTTAATTATGGCTCTAATCCAAAAGCCGATATTCGAGGCATATGGGTATTTATGTTTTAATCTTTCTAAATTCATTAGAAATTAATTTAATTTCACAATACAAGTAAACCTGGAGGATGTCATATGATTTTTAGGTACTACAATAATGAAGCGAATTTTTTGTAGTTTAAGCTAAT
This sequence comes from Pteropus medius, assembly GCF_902729225.1. Taxonomy (NCBI): domain Eukaryota; kingdom Metazoa; phylum Chordata; class Mammalia; order Chiroptera; family Pteropodidae; genus Pteropus; species Pteropus medius. Next base: position 11,183,097 of record NW_024355990.1, on the reverse strand, counting down.
GAGGCTTCCCCCCGCCGCCATTCAATATATACAAAAACCAAATATGACATTTGCAAATATTGATCACACAATAATTACTGTGTATACTATACCATTTAGAAAGCAAACAGTTATATAACCTTTTTTTGTTATAAAGTATTTTTGAATAGAATTTTTCTATTAACCTGAAACGAATGTAGTGAACTTCCCCCTCCTCCACTCATCAAACCAACAACTGTAATATAGTAGCTGTCGTTTACTGACAGCGCTCTCTGTGCTGGCTGTGCCAGGTGCTAGGTTAAGTGTTTTGCACACTTAACCTGGTTCATCAACCCAATAACCCTGCAGTGTGGTTATTTTATTTGCATTTTAAATGGGCAGCCTGATTCAGAGAGTTGAAATTCCTGCCCATGGTCATATAGCTATTAAGTGGTTCACTCAAATGTCACATTGATGTCACATTGACTTCAAAACCCAAACTCTTCTTCCTGGGTTACCTTCCTTTCCCAGGAAGTGATGAATGTGTGTGGATAAGTCTGCACTGCATGGGGAGAGGCCAAGAGGGGAGTCATACATTCCTCTAAACCAGCGTCTTTGGAGAAGGTCTTTCTTTTATCTGAATTTCTTCATAAGCAAATTCTCTTTACTCAGTGAGATACAAACACCTTTCACGTGTGTAGAGATGTGTGTGTATGTATCTGTGTACATGTGCTCACATCTTCTCTCTCTCCCCTAAAGACATCTAGTGATTTTTCAGTGTTTTATCAGTGATCCTAAAAGCAAGCTTAGCATAAAAACAAAAGCAAATTTTGTGTTCATGCAATGATTAAAAGTAAGGTTTTGTCCTTTGAAATACTTATATTGCAATAGAAAGATACACTTGGGGTCTCTAACCAACATTACTAGAAAAACTTGTTAACATAATATATTAACATTTATGGAGGGGACTGAGAACTGGTGAAGCCTTTAAATAAGTAGAGTGGTGATTTCTTATCTTCATTCTGAGTATACTTGAAATTTTCAGGTCATCCTCCAGTTATGAGTTCAGAAACGAATGCCTAATAATGCTATATGTAGTATTCCATTGAACATTAGGGAGGTCAAGGACAGTGTGACCAGTCTTTAAAAGAGTCTTCACAAAGAGAGAAAAAAGGAAAAATTTGAACTTTAAAACATAATTTTTAAAGAAAAAATACATTTCTCTGAGAGTTTAAAAGTTCAATAATAAAGTATAATAATAATAATAATAATAATAATAATAATAATAATAATACTGTTGGTGTCCTGTTTTACACATGAGGAAACTGAGGTACAAAGAGAGGTCAAGAAATTAACCTGAAGTGACATAGCTACTGAATAAATGATGAGCCACAACTAAAACCCAAGTAGTCTAGTTCTTGAATCCATGCTCTTGACCATTTTGCTATCAATGGGGTAATTAAAAGACAAGTGAGATTTAAAATGGAAATTTCAGGTTATTTTCAGGACTAGTTTAACTTAATTTATAATAAGTGTTTAGTGTTACTTCTAAAACGGTGTCCTTAGCTCAAAGGCTGCTTCTTTGAGATCCTTGGGATCTTATAGACAGAGACTGACACCCAGCTGTTAGCTTCTTAAATGTGAGGTTGTTTGAAGGTTCTGCTTATTCTGTGTTACTTCAGCTCCCGTTCAGTGCAGATGAGGTCAGTATAGGAACTGGGTATAGAGTATAAAAGGGTAGCTTGAAAACAGAGCAAGTTCTAGCACTTTGGCTATGTAAGCTTGAAATGAAAATATGTTATAAGAAATTGATATTAAAAACTGAGCTAGAGTAAAAGGCGATCCATTCTCTCCTGTTTGGCTGTGTCTTAAGTTTAACACAAATGCCGAATGCCACTCTATGAAACTGATACTTTATTGGTTAGACTGAAACACTTTCTTTTGAATATAGCGATTAGAATTGTGTTGATATTCATACAGTTGAACGTTGTGGCTTTTTAAATTAAAACGATGGCAAAGTTTATGGATTTTAGATCCTGAGTGCTATATTAAAGATAATCCTTAGCTTTCAAGACTTGATGCCTTTAGAAGATCCTTAAGAATAAAAATAAAGGACAGCCATTAGTGTGCATTTCTTAGCAACATACACTTCCTATAACTATCTCGTTAGCCTTTATGTCCAATTGTCAGGAATACATAATAATATTTTGTAGCATTTTTACTTTTCCCATTGTTGGCATATAGGCTTGAAATTTTTTCTGGACCCATTTTTTTAAACTTATTTTTAAAAAGTTAAGAAAGATGGTAGAAGGCATATGTAAGAGAATCATAGTTTGAAATTGAACTGCAGTTTTATGAATATATTAATAACCCAATTCCCATTCATATACTAACTTTTATAATATAAACCTTTTCATTTATGCTTTTTGAAGCCATCTTGATTTCCTGCTGTCCACCTAGACACAAGGATACCAACTTGGGAAGAATCCATATCACATATCTCTTATAGCATAATAAAAACATTGTTTGAACCTCATATTAAAGATAGGTATGCATATTTATAATAGTCATTTAAAAATTTTAAACTCTTTATATGTTGTCTTTTGTAATATGTATTTAATATTTTAATATTTGGAGATCAATTTTCAAACCTTTAAGAACAACAGTATACAATGGCAACAAGTTTTAAATGTATTTTTCTCCTTTAGTATTTATTAATTTGATTAGGAAATGAATAATCAACATTAAAATTAGCATGCCAGCTTCCTGTATTTCCATAATTAATTTAACTCTTAACAGTCAATTAATGTTATAACTTGTGATTGTGACAAGCATTTGTTAAGTAAGAAAAAAATGTAGAAGTAGCAAATTATTTCTTAAGAATCTTCATGAGGAGAGTATCTACTTTGTGGCTCAGATTTACTAGGCTACTTTGGCTCCATAATTCAAAATAGTTTAATTTCTCTGTGTGTGTGTGTGTGTGTGTGTGTGTGTGTGTGTGTGTGTGTGTGTGTGTGTGTGTATACACACACACACACACACACATATATATAAGTATGCCCAGAAGTACAAATCTTTTATAGAATGAGTTATCAGTTTTGAAATTCTTACTATATGTAGATAACAAAAACCATCATTCTAAGTTAGTGTGGATAGTTGAGCATTGACTGACTGTATTACTTGATCAGCCAAGATTGAGTACCTTGTATGTTTTGCAATATTAGACATGACTCTAATTTCAGAATCAAACTTCTGAAGTCTTGTGATTTGGTGGGGAGATTATATCTGAATCATAGTCAAGTGAATATTGGACGTAAGGAGGAAACTTGAAATTATGTTTAGTTGCTTTTGTTCATTTCGGTGATCTCATGCACTGGAAACATGAACTGATCTTCTTGATCTTTTCTGTAGGAAATTTTGGGAGCGGTTTATTGCCCTCTGTCATGAAAATAATAGCCTGCACGGAATCACTTTTGAACAGATCAAAGCTCAGCTAGAGGCTTTAGAGCTAAAGAAGACATACGTGTTGAATCCCCTGGCACCCGAGTTCATCCCACGGGCTCTGAGACTGCAGCCTTCAGGAAGTGCCACCAAGCTGCAGCAGTCACCCCCCAAGGTACAGCCTGGCAGTGAGGTCGAAGAGGGTATCGGTGGGGGAGTGCAGGAGTGTCAGAGGTTACTGGGCCGCGTATTACTTCCAGTGTTGGAGGTCAAGGTTATATTTGGTATCAAGCTCTTCTGTAAGGACCTGTCTGGTGTGGATGTGCGAGTGGGAAGGCAGCGTGATCTTTAGCCATGCTTAATGTCATAACCGCCCTCAAAATTTCCAAGTGCCTGATTTCTTCTGATGTCCTTTGTGTAATGTAACCTCCCAGGCCTCTCTGCTGATAGACTTATTTTAGCAAGATGTGAATAAAATGAAGCAGTTTAAAAGACTATCACTGTCTTTTAAAAGCGTATTATTATTTATAAGGAATAGTATTATAAAAACAATATTTGTATAAAGAAAATAGTTCTGATTCTTTGTTGATGACCAGTTCATTTCAAGTGGTATTTGATAGTGAAAAAATTTGGCCGACTTCTTGAAGATAACTTTCGTTGATTTTTGACCTATATTTGTTGTATGAGAAGTAGTCCAGTCACAGGGAGTGGAGATGGGAGAGTCAAAGCTGTTTCTACTTTTGAACCGTAGTTATTTTTGGCAAAGACAGCTGGCTTATTTGCTAGAGTGCCTGAAAAAAAAGAAATGCTTGCACTTAACCATCTAGAAAAGGAAATTATGAGAATGACACATTTAGTATGTGTTCCAGTGTTTTGGTGTATTTATAGTCCTTCAGCATGTTATTAAACTTATTGACATGAGTTAATAGAGTATGTCAATTTTGGGCTTCATTTAAAAAATATAGAACCTAATATGTAAGCAATAAAATATCTTGAAAATCTTAATACATAGCTAAATATGTATTCAGCTGAGAATAGAACTATTTTCTATGTTAATATACTGTTGTATATTCTTAGTTTAATAAAAATGAACCTAATGTGCAATAGTGCTTTAGCAACTTGAGGTTACTAGATTAAGCATTTTGCATAAATGTATCTTATAGATTTATAAAACTTAAACTATTAACAAATAATAATTATCAAACAGGTAAGTTTCTTCTACGCGCCAGCTATTATACTAGGTGTTAGAGCAGCAGAGCTAAGAAATTAGCCTCCGGTCCCCTAGTGGCAGACGTTGGAGGGGTGATGGTCAGAGGAAGGAGGTGGGTTCAAGGCATTTTCTACCATGGAGGTGTCGTCTAGGAGCCCACTGAGTGGTTGGGGATAGTGGGAGATTGGGGAGACATGTCAAAAACTAGAATGGAAGTTCCATCGGGGTGGTGCTTTTTGCCTGCATTAGTGCTCTGGCCTCTCTGCCTAGAACTTCTGGCTCATCATAGGTGCTTAGAAGTATTTTTTAGATGAATGAGTGAAGCTTAAGAAAAAGAGCTTATGTGGAAGCTCTACAGGCTCTACAGGGAATAGCAACTAGTTTAGGGTATGAGAGGAGTAGGGACCCCAGGTAGAAACTTTAAAATTTTATTTTTATTTAATATGTTGCAAAATCATTATACTCTTTGTGCTTTCTAGAGTAAAGTAGAGTAACTACAATAAACTTCTTATTTAATTGAGCAATGTAAGCATCAATTAATGTCTATATAGGTGCAGCTAGATTTAAGCCATAGTCCCAAATGTCTGTTGATCCTAAGCAAGATCCTGTAGTTTGCTTTTTGTTTTTATTTTAAAGGTGAAGAAAATATATGTTGAATCCACTTGCTTTTCCAAAACCATAAACTCCCTGAAGACAGAAATACTATTCTATATTCTTTTTATGGCCCCCAGTACCCAGCCCCACTCTTTGTACATAGCGGGTGCTTAGTAAGTATCTGATAAGCGAATAATAGTTATGCTGCGTCCAGTAGTGTGGCTTTTCTTTCAGTGAGAAGATTGTGTAATTAAAGGCCAAAGCAGCCATCTCCCCAGTTTTTAAAACTTTTTAGAGCATCTTCTTCACTGATCCAGTAGATATCATCTGTTATTTTTATGTCCCTAACACAATGGTTTACCAAATTTTCTATGTACTTGGTTATTTTAAATTATTCTTTACATCATATGTAATAATAATTTTAAATAACTGAGATATTATGTGCCAAAGGTTATTTTTGTCTCTTTATCTCCTTCCTTGTCCCAGTATTTTTTAAATTTCTGTGAAACTGTTTTGAGGTTTGAATAAGTACTGGAGTCTTTTTATTTAACTTTCTATTGTAGAAAATTTCAAATATTTACCCAAGTAGAGAAAATAGTATAATGAATTGCCTGTTACCCAGCTTCATTAATTATCAGCTTATTCTTGATCTTGTTTTCTCTGTAGCCCACTTTCTCGGCTCCGCCACCACTGCACACACACCCTGGAGAATTTTGAAACAAATTCCAGATATTTTATTTTATGTGTTGGAGTCTTTTGATTAAAGGGGAATTTACTTCACTGATAAAAAAAGATATTTCTGAAAATATGATGCTAAGCCATTCAGTTCTCCCCAAGTTTCCCTAATGTTTCATTTTCAGCATAGTTCTGTGCATGAGAAATATTAAAAATTAGTAGTGTTAATGTTAGATTAAGATTTAAAATCCCAACAAGATTTCATGCAGTTAAAAGTAAGAGGCTGGATGATGGTTAAAAATGCTCCAGGCCCTGCTTCCTCAGGACTTCGTGTGGCAACAAAACGTCCAGGAGTAGGTAGTCCTAGAACCCTTCATTGCCTTCCTCTCTCCAGGCATCATTTATAGCAGTGTCTATCTCGTGGGCTTCTGCAGAATTAGCACATAGAAAAATAATATGCCCGTCTTCATTGTGCTAACTCCTAGGGCACGTGCTGAGAGCAATGTTTGGAATAGATTCATTTGCACACACTATAAAAACTAGTCCGAGGTTAGATAATATTCAAAAATGGATCCTCTGAAAAGACCAAAGCATTATTTATTAAATTTTAGTTTGTTTTCCACCACCTGTCTCTAGCTGTTTATGTTGTGTCTTGCTGTCCAGACATCAGAAGAGGTGTCAGGCTTATGTAGCTCAGAAGCCTTAGTGCCTAGCCAGGGCTGGACATGTGGTGGTCTTATAAACATTTGTTGAATAAATAAATGGAAACCAAAGAACGAATGAATGAAAAAATAAATACTTGAGTGAAGAAATGGTTGAGTAAAAAGACAGTCCTTAGAAAATAGATATGAACTATATTTGCTTATAAAATTCCTGGAATTAATTAGCATTCTACCAAAGATACACATACTTTCTGAGATTTATTAGCAGAAGTTTGGAATTATCATTATGGAATGACTTTTATATACATAGTTAGCTCTAGCTCACTGCCTCATTATTTTTTTTTATAAGCCACCAAACACTATATTTTGTATAGAGCAAGTATGCTTACGTTCTACAGTTGCATGCAAAGTCGAAATATACTAGAGTTTTTCCTATATTGAACTGTACAGAGTGCTGAATCACGCTTGTAGATATGCCAGTCTTTTTACATGATAGGCTCTAGGTTGAGTTTTAATGTAGTAGATCACCCAGAGTGCTGACGTATATTGTCTGGCATGCTTCCAGCTTTAGTAGAGGATTACCCCAGACTATGGTTATTCTTTGTGTTGGTTTCCTATTGCTGCTGTAACAAATTAGCACAAGTTTAGTGACTTAAAACCACAAATTTGTTATCTCACATTTCTTTGGGTCAAATGTCCGGGTTGCCTTGGTTGGTTTCTCGGCTTGAGTCTCACCAAGCCACGTTTAAGGTGTCGGCCAACTGGGCTCTCACCTGGAGGCTCTGGGAAGAGTCTCCTCCTAAGTCATGCAGGTTGTTGGCAGAATCTAATTCCTTGTGGCTGTAGGACTGAAGTCCCTGTTTCTTTGCTGGCTCTCAGCTGGGAGCCATTCTTAGCTTCTGGAGGCTTCTCTCCAGTTCTTGCCTGTGGCCCCTGCATCTCAGAGCCATCAGTGGTGCATTGACTCCCTCTCTCCCTTGGAATCCTTGTGACTTCCGCTTCTACCACACCTCTTACTTCCTCTCCTGCTGCATCTCTCTGACTCCAGCTGGAGAAATTTAGGGCTTATGTGATTAGAGTGAGCCTTCCCAGATAATGCAGGATAATCTCCTTATTTTAAGTCCATAACTTTAATTATATCTGCAGAGTCCTTTTGTCTCATCACATGACATATTCAGGGTTTCCAGGGATTAGGGTGTGGACATCTTTGGTGTGGGAGGAGGCATTCTGCCTACCACACTGCCAAAACCATCATGTTTTCTTCACATAATACATAGTTGCCCTTGGTTGATGGGTCCTAGAGGCTAAGAAATCTAAACGGGTTGTTCCCCTTTTGGAACTGTTTCACCGTCTGACTCTGTCATTGGCTCTCCTTTCTTCTGTAAGTGTATGTGTCCCTGGCTGCTCTTGTTGTCACTTCTAATTGCTTATGCTTCTGATCTTCACAAATACTTCTGCCAACTCTGCTGCCTGCCATTTTCTCATTTTATCCTTTTTCTCTGCCTACTTTGTTATTCTTTATTCCTCAGAAGTTTGTTTCTTATAGCTAGTGCCAATCACTGTGAACATTCTCTTCTGGTTAATGGACCAACTGTGGTTCTTTCTGACTATTTTTTTTTTTTCTCACTTTTTAAGAGTTAGAGCTTACCTTCTCTTGCCCACTCATCACTTAACCAACTGACTTTTGATGTTTAGTGCTGATTTGAATATTTAATGTTGCTGAGAGGGAGGTAACTGAAGCATCATTATACTTTAGCTCTAGTTAAGACTGAATTTTTCTTCCCACTATAGACATTATCTCTACCTTTAGTTTTCAGATGTAATATACAAATAACAGATTTGTGCATATCTAAGGGTAAGTCGTATAGTGTGCTACTTGTGTTTGTATGATGGCTTTGTATATTACAAATGGCCAATGTCAAGAGAAAGAAATTTTTTAAAGTTCGAAAATTCAGAACCATTGTCTCTTCAAATACTGTTTCTGTCCCCAAGTCATCATTTTTAATGGAAGACTAGTACACCATTATATGAATCTGCTATTGCTTATTTCATAAATCTTTCATTGATGGACATTGAGGTTCTTAACATTTTATCACATGTATAAACAATGCTGTGATGAACATCTGTGCACAAATCCATTATTTCATTTGGATACATTTCTGGAAGTGCAGTCACTGGGTTAAAGTGTATGTACATTTTTGATGTTTTTGATATATATTGTCAAATTGCTTTCTAGAAAATTTGTACATTCTCTTAAATTATGACAGTGTGTCTTTTTCTGTTTTTTTTTCTGTCACTTTTACATTTTAAGATGCCATGAATCGTACTCAATATATCATAAATCTCAAACCATATTTACATTCATGTTATTGTTTTAAAGGTTCTCATCCTCAAGAATTGAAGACTGATATTTTTCCCTTGAAAAACAACTTTTATATTTCATCATTTAATTCATAGAAAATTTATAGAGAAACTACAAAGGAATAGAACTTAGATTTCAGTCATTGATTGCATATTTCTTTATATAAAAATTTATTAATAAAAGAATTTTAGATGTCCTTAATTTGAAGCTGAGAACACTTTCGTTCTAGCAACACGACAATATTTAAAAAGAAAGTTCATTCAGAGCAGTCTCATGGTTATTCACTACAGACTCACAGTCCTCAAATTTTAATTATTGCTGTATACATTTTATTTGCATAGGGTTAGGAAAAATGGTTGTTTTCTAATATTAAATGTGTTTATTATACATTTGTTTTTTTTCTGTAAAGGGAAAAAGCCTCCATCATACCCAGAATGATCATTTCCAGAATGATGGAATTGGTAAGTGGAAAAATTAGCCCTATGAAAACTTGCTTTTATGATATAAGAGTTCTAAATTTCATCATTAGAAAGGAGAGGGTGGGGAGAGGGACACACAAATGCACAAACACACTCAGGGACACTTTGGAACTCACTCAAGTCTTCATATGTCATTTCTGAAAGTGGTGATTTTGTAGGCACCAAGGTATATATTGAGAAACTTTGAGGAAAAACATTTAAGCCTTTAATGCAACGTAAGTTTTTGGAACGTATTTATATCCCAACAAATGTTAGGTCATACAAATTTCAAGGTAAAGTTAATATTTTTAAATGTTGCAGTGTTATGCTTTTAAAATAATAATTGTTTATCCTTCATTTCCTGTGTGGCTTTGTTACAATTGCAAGTTAAAACTTTATTCCGAAGAATCGTATATGTTTTCCTAGTCTTGGAAGGATGTTTACTGAGAGTGTGTGTGTGTACATGGCTTTCTTTCTTGACACATCTCCAACCTCAGAAGACATTTAAAATTATGCTAGTTTAAAAAAGGAATACGTTGTATATCTCAAGCTAATTTTAGGGAACATTTTTAAATGGTTATTATTTTTTTAAATATGCTTTACTCATTCACACTGATAATTCTTTGTAAGATACCTTGTGGCAAGCCTGGGAAATATATTTTGCTGTTGGATGATGTAAATTATTTTAGGTGAATATGTTCAGCTATTGAGTGCATCCTTTCTCTATTTATTTTTCAGTTCAACCCAACCCTTCCGTACTTATTGGCAATCCTATTAGAGCATATACTCCTCCACCCCCTCTTGGACCTCACCCAAATTTGGGGAAATCTCCAAGCCCTGTTCAGAGAATAGATCCTCACACTGGGACAAGTATTCTTTATGTACCTGCTGTCTATGGAGGGAATGTAGTTATGTCGGTGCCTTTACCTGTAAGTGGATGTTTGAGATACTTTCTATTGAGTAAAATGAAATAGGCTTCACTAAATTAATGACTATCACAAATAGTGTCTACCAATCTCTTTTTAAAAAGACTTTTCAAAGCCTTTAAAGCAGTTCATATATTTGACTTTCAAAATTTGAAATGACCAAAGCCAAAGCAATGTGAATTGTTGCTTACAATTTGTTACTAGATTGTCAGTGGCTATGAAGAAATCTGTTAACTGGATATTTTGATTGAGAAGACTTCGTATTCTTTTAAAATATTTTTACTGAGGAAATTTGGGCTAAAAGTTAACAGAGGTAGAAATTAGTCTCTTGTTTTGTAAAGTGATGTTTTCTTTTAGGTTTTGCTTTTTATTCTTGTGTAATTCACTAACCCTTCCTAAGAAATAACAGTTCTTTGGAGGAGGCAAAGAGGCTTGGATTAGTGTAACTCACTTGGATCTAAATTTATCCAAGAAATTCCACGCCTGATGAAATCTTACTGGTACTTAAAAACATCATTAAATCCTTTCTAAAACTTTCATTTTTAGAGGGCTTCCATCTCATGTAAAACCCAGTTTTATTTCTTTAAAGATATTCGAATATATTGGTAACTTTGTTAATTTGCTGGTATACTAATATTTCCAAATTCAGGAATTTTAGCCTAGAAAGCCTTTCATTTAAGGCAAGTGCCGTAATTTCAAGCTGGGGTGATCATTACCAAGGGTCTTTGGCACCCTGCCCACACCCCAAAAGTGGAAAAATGCTGAGCTGCAAACATTTCTCAGTCGTATTGGTCATGATAGCTGCAAACATTTCTCAGTCATATTGGTCATGATAGTTCACAATGAAAAAACTGTCAGTAAGAAATATGTAATTTATGTCCACTCCCCATAGACTTTCAATTTTAGCTGAGTTATTTCTTCCCAGACAGCCTGGCAACATTATACATCATCTGCTTTAAATAGTAAGTCCCGTAGGATTTATATTTCATTTTACTAGGTCAAAGAGGCCTTTATTATATAAGATTCTAAGAGTCTGCATTTAGCAGTTATATTATAATAAAATAATAGGGGCAGTAGCTCAGATGTCATTGTATTTATTCTTTTTATGTTAACACTGCCGGGATTATGTGTTTAGACACACCTAAGAAATTTTCTGTTTCCACGACTTAAGGGAAGAGTTGAATTAAAAGCATTAACTAAACTAATGACCAGTTTGAATTTTGCCTATCATAAATGAACATTAAATTTTTTGATTATTATTATAAAGTTGGAATACCTTTTTCTTTCTTTCCTTTTTTTTTTTTTGAGTTGGGGCTCCTTAGACTAAACTCTTAATTTTTCCTTTATTTTCTTATTTGGTCTATTAAATTATATAATTATACACTTATGATTTTAAAAGATAATTTTCATGGTAATCTGTGATACGTATACATTCATATTGAGGGGAAATGATTAACGATTATAAAGTGATTTAATGCCTCAAGGAATAATTACCAATTTTAAGTCTTCAATTTCTTCCTAACCTGAAAAATGATTAGTTTTCTCTTAACACACTCAAGATTCAGGGAGCCACTTTTTGACCAGTTAAGATGTAGCAGTAATTCTACCAATTGTTGCTATTAGCATTGACTCCGTAGTTATTCATTTTGATAAAATTAACATGTGTCTCTGTGTGTTTGCTTTTTTCATAATCAATAGCACTATAGCAGTTGTCCTTCCAAAATGTACTTGATGCAGTTATTTTGTTTCTTGTAATAACCTAGGTACCATGGACAGGGTACCAGGGTAGGTTTGCAGTTGATCCTCGAATCATTACCCACCAGGCAGCGATGGCCTACAACATGAACCTCTTACAGACACATGGACGGGGATCTCCTATACCTTACGGCCTTGGGCACCATCCACCTGTCAGCATAGGGCAACCACAAAACCAGCATCAGGAGAAGGATCAACATGAGCAAAATCGAAATGGTGAGTTGCTTTGCTGTTTTCATGTTCCTAAATTAATGATATGCCAAGTTGTATCAACATATAAAGTTCCTTTAACAGTATGATTATTGTTTATAGATTATTAAACTTGTTTATAGATTATTAAACCCTTTGAGAAAAAAATCTGACATAAAAACTATGGATCTTCTCTCCAGAAGATAAAAAATTGTACACAGATACAAAATTTGTATGTGATCTACCACTTGTGATTGGTATTACCAATTTTCTAAAAAAGTTAAATTTTAATATTTAAAGTGCTTTAAATGGTAGTCATTTAACATTGAGACAGAAAACCCTCTTTTGTTAAACATTTTTATTGACGCAATATATTTTTGTGGTATACTAAAAGTTACTACTGCTCTGGCAATAGTTGACTTAAAGTAGTTGTTTCTTATGCAAGTCATAGTCTCTTGTCTACTAGAATTATAAATAACAAAAAATTGCCCTCTATAATTTTTAAAGTCAGGTTTATTGAAGTATGATTTCTATACAGTAAAATTCACACTTCTAAAACATGCATTTTGACGTGTTTTGACAAATATACAGAGTTGTTAATCACCACCGAATCAGGATACACGGTATTTACATTACCTCAGTTCCCCTATATCTCTTTGCTGTCGACACCCACTAATCTGACTGTTGTCCCTGTAATTTTGTCTTTACTCTGGTATGTCATATAAATGGGATTATAGGGTATGTAGTTTTTTATGTTAGGCTTTGTTCACTTAACAGTGCTTTTGCAATTCATTCATGCTATCTGTGTCAGTTGTTTGTTCCTTTTTTACTGTTGATTAGTATTCCTTTATACAGATGCACCAGGGTTTTTATTGATCTATTAATTGATAGATACCTTATTTTTAATTTTTGGCTCCTAAGCTGCTATGAACATACGTGTGAACATGTATTTTCATTTCTTTGGGTAAACACATTATACCCAAAGCGCATTATAAATACATAGTTAATACTTTGAGAAACTGCCATGCTATTTTGTAAGGTGATGGAAGCCTTTTTAATTTGGGCTAGTCATGTCTGAGATTTCCAGTTACTCCACATTCTCATCAGCACTTGGTATTGTCAGTCTTTTTCATTTTACTCTTGCTAGTGGGTATCTGATAGTAGCTGATTGTAGTTAAAGTTTGTATGTTCCTAATGACTAATGATGTTGAGTATCTTTTCACTGGGCTTATCTGCCGTCTGTATACCTTTGATGAAGTGTCTTATTAATATCTTTTGCCCATTTTTTTATTGGTTTCTTTGTTTATTATATCGTAAGAGTTCTTTATACATTCTGGATATAAACCTTTAATTAAATATTTGTTTTGAAAATATTTTTTCCCAGGATATGGCTTGCTTTTTCATTTTCTTTTTTTCTTTTTCTTTTTTTAATGCCTACAGCACTTGGTCTTCCTAGGTGGTCTCCCATCCAAGTACTAACCAGGCCTGACCCTGCTTAGCTTCCGAGATCAGATGAGATCGGGCACGTTCAGGGTGGCATGGCTGTAGATGTGTTTTCATTTTCTTAATATCTTTCAAAGAGTAGAAGTTTGTATTTTTGATGAAGTCCATTTTATCTATTTTTTATTTCATGGTGTATATTTTGGTGTAACTAAAAATTTTTGCCTTATCTAAGATCAGAAAGATCATCTTTCTTTTTCTAGCAATTCCATAGTTTTAGCTCGTACATTATGTCCATTTTGAATTAATTTTTGTATATGGTGTGAGCTAAGAATTGAAGAGTATTTTGTTTTGTTTTTGCATATATATGTTCAATTGTTTGAGCACCATTTGTTGAAAACACTGTCCTTCTGCTATTAAACTAACTTGGTGCCTGTCCTGAAAATCAGTTGAGCAAATACTTGAAGTCTGTTCTTTTCCATTTATGCATATGTTTATGTTTTTGCCAAGTGTGCTGCCTTGATTACTATAGCTTTATAAAAGTCTTGTAATAAGGTAGTATAAATCCTCCACCTTTGTTCAAAATGATCTATTCCAGGTCCTTTGCATTTCCATATACTTTTTAGAATCAGCTTGTAAGTTTCTATAAAAAAGCCCTGCTGGGATTTTGATTGCGATTGTATTGAATCTATAGGTCAATTTTGGGAGAATTAACATCTTAACAATATTGAGTCTTCTGGTATATGAACAGGGCATCTCTCTCTCTCTCTCTGTCTCTCTCTCTGTCTCTCTCTTTCTCCTCTCTCTCTCTGTCTCAGTTTAGGTTTTCAGTATACAACTCCTGTACATAGTTTTTTCAGGTGAAAGCTTAGGTTAATGTAGGTATTTAGCAGTGTAAGTCTCCTCCTCTCCACTAGTGCATCCCACAAGTTACAGTGCTGTATTTTCATTTCATTCAATTCAGTACACTTTCTAATTTCTCTTGAAATTAGTTCCATGGATTATTTAGAAAGGTGAGTTTTAGTTTTTCTTTATTGGGGGGTTTTCTAAGTATTTTTCTGTTATTGATTTCTACTTTAATTCCACTATAGTAAGAAAACATATTTTGTATGACTTGAATCATTTTGAATTTTCCGAGATTTGTTTTATGGTCCAGGATATGGTTTGTCTTTGTAAATTTCCACATGCATTTGAGAAGAATAAAGTGCTCTGTAAATGTTAATTAGATCAAATTTGTTGATAGGATTGTTCAAGTCTACTGTATCCTCGCTGATATTTGCCTACTTTTTAAAATATAAATATTGAGAGAAAAATATTGAGATCTCCAAATATAATTGATATTTGTCTATTTTTCCTTTAAGGTATGCTTGATGAAACTAGGTACCTAAACACTTAAGATAATGTGTTCTAGATTAATTAACTCATAATCATTATGGAATGACCTTATTTATCCCTGGTAATGTAATATTCTTTGCTCTGAGATCTACTTTGCTTAATAATTGAAAGCCACTTAGCTTTGACTAGTGCACAGCATATCTTTTTGTGGCCATTTACTTTTAATCTATCGTGTCTTTATATTTAAAGTGCATTTCTTTTAGATAGCATATGGTTGGCTCTTGATTTTTTTTTTTAAATCCATTATAACAATCTCTTTTAATTGGGTTGTTTGGACCATTTATACTTAAGGTGATTATTGATATAGTTAAGCTTGATTTTAGCATCTTGCTGTATCAGTTTTAAATTTGTCCAATCTGCATTTTGTCCCTCCCCGCCCCCCTTTTTTATTCTGCTTTCTTTTTGGATTAATTGAGCATTTTTTTTTATGATTCCGTTTTATCTCTTTTGTTGGCTTATTAGCTATAACTTTGTTATTTTAGTATTTGCTTTAGGGTTTATAGTACACATCTTTAACTTATCACAGTCTATTTTCCAATTTTATATTTACCACTTCATGTGTAATAAAAGAACCTTACGATGTTTCAATGTTTTCTCTCCTGGCCTTTATGATATTGTTACAGTGCATTTTACTTTCACATATATTGTTCCAAACATTGTTATTATTTTTGTTTAAACATCCAAGTATCTTTTTAAAGAGTTTTAAATAATAAGAAAAATAGTCTTTTGTATTATCCATGTAGTTAGCATTCCTATTAATCTTTATTTTTTTCTGTGTATTTATGTTTCCATGTAATATAATTTTCCTTCTGCCTGAAGGACTTCTTTTGACATTCCTTGTGCTATAGCTCTGATGGTGATAAATTCTTTCAGTATTTGTATTTCTGAAAATGTTTTAATTTTACTTTAATTTTTGAAAAATATTTTTGCAGGGTATAGAATTCTTGGTTGACAGTTTTTCTCTTTCGGTACTTTATTATGTTTCTCTACTGTTTTCTGGCTTGTATTGTTTTCAGAGAGAAATCTGATGTCACCCTTATCTTTGTTTTTCTATATGAAACATGTCTTTTTTTTCCTGGATGCTTTTAAGACTTTTACAGTGGTTTTAGCTATTCGATTATAATATTCCTTGGTGTAATCTTATTTATGCTTCTTGTATTTGGGGTTTGTTGAGTTTCTTGGATCAATGGTTTACCATTTTCATCAAGTTTGGAAATTTTAGACCCTTTATTTTCTTCAGATATTTTTTTCTGTCTTACTTTCTCTCTTTATCAGGAATTCCAACTACCCCTATATTAGTCTGCTTAAAGTTTCCCCACAATTCATGGATGCTCTTTTCATTTTTTAGAAGTTCCTTTTTCTTTTTGTATTTCATTTTGCATAGTTTCTATTGCTCTGCCTTCAAGTTCACTAAGTTTTCCTTCCGAATTGTCTAATCTGCTGCTAATTCCATCCAGTGTATTTTTCATCTCAGACATTGTAGTTTTTATTTCTTGAAGTTTAGTAGTAAGGCTGTTCTGGCACAATAATTTATTTTATTGTGTCAGTGGTATTCCTGAAGGAATATTTTTGAACAAGAACCCAAATCAAGTATTTTTTCAAGGAATTTAAAATATCCAGCCATTAATTCTTATGTATTAAAAGCCTTTCATATGCATGAAATAGCATTATTTAAGTCTATTGTAATCATGATATTTTAAACCTCAATTTGCTTCCTTTATTATTTATCATCCACTTATATTTAGTTTGATATCTATTACTTTTAAGTAGCATAAGTACATTTGTTTCAGAATATCTTTATTCAATAAAGGCTCCTTTACTAATTTAGATTGACATATTATTTGGATTTTGCTTAATTGCACTTATAAATGACTAAATTTTTGAGCCTTAATAAATAGGCAAGAATGCCAAGTTCTTTGTCTAGTTTGAAAAAATGAGGCCGTAAATTCCTGGAGATTGGGCAGTTATCTTTGGAATTATTTGCTGTTTTAAGATTATTTTATCAAGCTTTTACCTTGTCAGTGAGGTTTGCTTTATTTATAAATTTTCTTTCTTGTGGAGAAACCGCCACTGAAAATTTAAGGACAAAACTCGAGCAGTAATATAAATTGATATAGTGGGTGAAAAATGTTCAAAATATTCTACTTCTTTGTTTAATATTGGATAGTCATTGGAAATGTAACATCCACTGGAGATAATTTATAAGAATTTTAAAATATTTTCTTAGGTAAAAGTGATACAAATAATCCAGGACCTGAAATTAATAAGATTCGAACACCAGAGAAAAAGCCTACAGAATCAAAACAGGTATGCTACTTACTTACATTTAGCGAATGCATTGTTCTAATAGATTTAGTTTGATTGATCATCTTGGAATCTCGATGTTTTAAAGCAAAGTATTTATCTTTTTTATGTATATCTTTTCTGTTTATTGTTTCATGACAGTCTAGTGGGTCATGTTACCCTCTCTCCCTCCACCTGTTTTGGGGCTCCATTATTCATTTATCAGTATATGTTTCTCAAATTGTGGTATTCAACGATAGACTCGAATTTAGAGCCTTTCCACAATAAAAGTAGTAAATGAAGACACAGCTATAGATGTATCATTGAAAATTATCTCAGAATGAGAAGTGCTATTATAGTGAAGAAGGAAGAATTAATTTCTTCATGCCCCTCACCTTGTCACCTCATCACACCTGCTGTGTAAATCCTTAACTCTGTATTCATTCATTCTCTACTTTCTCTGCTTCTGTATTTGTGAACAAGTTAGGGAAAATAAAATTGGTCGAGATAATGGCACTGGAAATTCATGTTTTCTAATCCCAGGGAACCTGAGGGAGCTCTCCTGCATTTCTTTTATAAGTACCTAGTTCCTTTTGCCCATTTTTCTCAGCAGCTTATCTCATGCCTGATCATCTTCCACTTTCTATTATCTTTATGATCAGAGGATGACCTTGCCTTAGACTTCCATCATCAGGATTTCACCCTGTTAACTTAAAACCTTAGACTTATCACTTTTCTTTATCTTCACACATTCTTACTTCCTTATCACCAGTCTCAGGGAACAGTTCCCATTAAAACTAATCTCTCCCCTTCTGGTCCCTCATAGACCTTGTCTCTTCTTTTAATTTATCTTTAGATTCTTTTTAGCTATTGGTTCTTCCTCCTCAGTCTATAAATAAATTGATTGATAGAATGTTTTTTAAAAGACACTTTCTCTGACCTTCATCTGCTTGTAATTACTACCTAATTTCTACTTCCCACCTCATCTTTTTATTTGTCTCTTAACCAACTGTCTAGTATCAGGCTTCAAACATGTCAATGAAACTACCGTGCTTCAAGTGACCAAATGTCATGAACACTTCGGTTATAGTCTTACTTGACTTATCTTTGGTATTTGGCATGATTTTCTTCTTCTTTCATCTTAACCATCTTGTTTCTTTCGGTTTCTGTGACACACATTTCTGCTTTTCACATGACCTTCTGTCCTTTATAAGTTCCTGAGTACCTCCTTCCCATCTGTTCTTAGTCCTTAACTTGGGGTTTCCCAGGGTTCTGTCACTGTCCCACAACTCTATTTGCATACTATCGTTTCTTACTATAAACTGGTCCATTCCATGATTTTAAATACCCATCCCATGATAAGCACTTCCAAATCTGTATCTCCAACTTCAGCCTTGCTTTAAGCAACTGCTCTCTATACTCAGTTAGTTAATCTCATAAGCAGCTCTGACTCACAGTTTCAATAGCTGGAAGGACTCAGTGCCCACTGGAGGAGCCGCAGTGCGAATGAGGCAGCCAGGGAACCTCCTGGGAGAGTACGAGGGGAGCTGTAGTGAAAGTTGAAGTCCTGTGTGTCAAGGAAGGAGCTCAGAGAGAGAACAAAGGGCACGTTGGGATGGTGCAGCAGCAGCAGCGGTTGTAGTCAGAGGCAGCTTAGGACAAAGCCAAGCGTAAGTCTTAGGTGCTATCAGAGCAACTGAAGCCAAGATAGCTGAGTGTCTCTCATGTCCTTGTTTTCAAATTTCTATTGTGATCCTTCTTGTTAGGAGACTAAGCATCCTGATAGGCAAGTTTCATTTTCTTTCCCACCATAATGCTTCGTCTTGGGGCCTGGGGGAAAAATACTTCCTAGCTCTCCTTGAGTCAGTAACTCAGAATTAAGAGGAAAGTGATAGAGGACAATCTAATTCTGGTAATAGACTCAGACTCCTTCAGACCTTACAGCCTTCTATCCTGCTTAGTCTATTGTAGTATCATGAAGTAGCACGTCTTGATCTAAATTTCTGTGGCACTGGCTTAGCTTCCTGTCCACGTTAAAGTCAGAAGTGAAAGAGGCAATGAAAACAGCAGCTTATCCACAGACAACCTTGACATCTAATCATGGTCTCCCTCATGTGATCAGAGTATGCATATCAACAGTACCTTTGGAAAAAAAGTATATCACAGCTGAATGTAGTAGCATCAGTCAGTAAAAAGAGGAAGATTTATGGGGCAAAATGTTTATTTATAAAGAACCTTAATCAGGTTCTGAAGAGCAGGCATTGCAGCTGCTCGGGAAGACTGGGACAGAGTTTCATCCTTCTCATGTCATTTTGTAGACAATTTATATACACCTAGTAATCTTAAGGACCTCAATGGCTAAATTTAATGGCAGTCCATTTGAGCTAGTACATAGAGACGAGAGTGCACTTGGGGCATGATTGGCACATTGCAACCATTTGTTGCAGTAGCCTGGTTGCCAGGTGTCCCCCAGCTTCCATTGAGGAACAAGCTGCCTGTCCTGTGTTCTTAGGATGGTCCGTTCTGTCTTGAGCGCCTTTGGTGAGGCAAGTTCTCTGCAACCTTCAGTGACTATTTCAACATTAAAACTTGTAAGGAGATTGATATACCAACGCAATGCATGGAGTGTTTGACAGAGGTTTCCCCATTATATTTCATTTTTCACATTGTCACCACTTATGATCAAACTTGTGTTTCAGAAGGATGACAGCATTTCCCTAGCTTATAAACCTTTGGTAACTTGTCACGGTTTACAGGATTAAAAAAATATTTATACTCAATATTGAATCATTCAAAGTCTTGTGTTATTGGGCTCTTGTAGTTTCATCTGATGTCAAGAAGGGGAAAACGAACATATAAACAAGTAAAGTTACAGCTTTATCTATGCACTCAAAACTTCTCACGCTCCTCCGATCTGCCATACTTTTTCTCCTTTCTCCACCTTTGCATAAGCTGTTACCTTTACCTAGAATATCCTTCTCTCCCTGGAAAATCCAGCTCCTTGTGCAAGATTCAACTCAAATGTCACAGCCTCTGTGAAGAGCCATTTTTAATTTTCTCATGCACTAGGATCTCTTGCCAGGCACTAGGATATCATGTCCTCTCATAGTACCTCTCATTTTATGTTTAGATGTTGGTATCCTCTACTGGACTCTAAAACAGGGCTTTGCAAACTTTTCTTGCAAAAGGTCAGATCTTCAGCTTTGTGGCTCATCTTTCTGTTGCAGCCACTCAGCTCTGCCATTGTAGTGAGAAAGCAGCCATAGATAATACGTAAACAAATGAGTATGGCTACATTCCAGTAAAACTTTACTTACAAAAATATGTTGGGCCGAAAGTGGCCTGAGGGCTATAGTTTGCCAACCCCTTCTCTATTGTCTTGGGGACACAGACTGTCTTCTTACTGCTTTTTAATCTCCAGCACCAGGCACAATGCCCTTGGTAAGCCCTCCATAAATGTTTGTTGAAGGAATAAATGTCAGTATCTAATGGCAAAAAATAATAACCAAACTCGTTATGCAAAGATGATATATAAATTGTTTATCTACTTTAAAGCATTTAAATGGAAACAAGGTATTTTTTTTATTCGTATAGATATGTTTGAGGAAAGAGATATATAAAGACAATAAAATAAGAAGGAAAGACCGCATTTTAATGATTTATTTTAGAAAGAAAGAAATGATTATTTTCCAAGGAAGAAAGTGTGAAATTAAAAATAATGTTTTTAAGGGGATTAGAGCGGGTATGCTAATAAAATGGCAGTATGTCTTCTTATGACTCAGATTTACTATGCCGTTTATTTTGTCTTTCCTGATTTAAAAAAATATTTATTCCCTCATTTGATTGTCAGATAGTGATAGATTAAGCACCCAGCACTCCTGCAATGCTGATAAGAATGTATCATATCCTTAAGATGTGCTAGGGGTGGGAAAAGGTGGAGAGCCACAGGACTCAAATCTTCTGCGGTTAAGAAAGACTTCTTATTTTTTTCTAGATTGATTTGGAGTCAAATCCACATAACAGAAGTCCTGAATCACGTCCTGGTGTTGTTTATCCCAATACTAAATTTCATCGCAAAGATAATCTCAACCCAAGACACATAAATCTTCCTCTTCCTGCTCCCCACACACAATATGCAATCCCCAGTCGTCATTTTCATCCCCTCCCCCAGCTGCCAAGACCACCGTTTCCAGTTCCGCAGCAGCACGCCCTGTTAAATCAGCAGCAGAGTAATTTGCCTGAACAACCAAATCAAATGCCACCCCAACCAAATCAGGTGGTCCAGCAGCAGAATCCTTTGAATCAGCTGACTCAGCAGCCACCTCCTCAACTTTCTCCTGCCTATCAGGCAGGACCCAACAGTGCTTTTTTTAATAATGCAGTTTCTCATCGACCACAGTCCCCTCCTGCAGAGACTGTGATTCCTGAGCAGCAGCCCTCTCCTATGCTGCAAGAAGGCCACAGTCCCCTGCGAGCCATCACACAGCCTGGCCCCATTCTTCCTTCACATCTGAATAACTTCACTGATGAGAACCCCCCGGGATTGCCTATAGGGGAGGCTTTAGGTAAGTTCTCCTGTCACTGTCGAATGTGACAAATTCAGAGATTATTTACTTAAAATGACATATACTAGGCAATATTAATTTGGGTCAGAATTGGTACGTTTCTTTAAGTAAAAATCAGTCACTTAGTGTAGTAATCAGAATGTAGTTCCAAATGCTGTATAGTATTAAGCATCCAGTTGATGCGAGGTCACATCATTATGTAGGTGAAAAGACTCATCATCACCACCATAACTCTGGTTACTGGCAAATTTAAAAAATTTGCTTTCTCCAGAACCCAAATTGTAGCCATTTCTTTGTCCTTGTGGGGAAAACTATGTTGTAAAAACTCTTGAAAAATTAACTGGAAACCCCGAGTGCATGCTGACTTGAACTCTTCACAAACGTTTTGCAGATCGTGTGCATGGGAGCGTGGCTCTGGAAACGTTGAGGCAGCAGCAGGTGCGGTTACAGCAGTGGAATGAGCATCACGCCTATCTCAGCCAGGGCAGTATTCCTTACCCACACCATCCCCACCCTCATCCCCATCCTCACCTCCAGCACCTTCCTCAGCCACCCACTGGATTACATCAGCCTCCAGTGAGGGCAGACTGGAAGCTCCCCAGCAGTGCCGAAGATGAAGCAGAAGCAGCAGACTCGAGGTATTGCGGCAAACTAAAAATAGCCTGTGAGACATGACCCGCCCTGTTCTCTTGAATGTTGTCTCAAGTTGGAATCTAGTCCCAAAGAAAGTGAATGCTGGCCTTCTGAGCATGTGCTACACAGTTCTATTGATTGACCCCAAAAAACAGAGAATCGATTTAGAAGTAATTCCGTGCAAATCTAGGCATGGACAATCTGCCGTAAATTAACATGGTCCTGGGCTTTGTGGTCTCTTCTAAAATAGAAACATACCATCCTACTCAGTAGTGTCTTTTTCATACTCAGTAGTAGTACTTTTAAAGAATGAATAAGGACAGAAGTAAATTAGTGGCTAAAAGTGAAAAATTCTAAATTTAATATTATTTTTTCTGGAAGCACAGAATTCTACCTTCTTTTAACTACAGTTATTTATTTAGTGTTCAGTCCTGACTCTAAACTTGTTTTTATGGCCAGTGTCATGTGAATGTATTGAAGTGTTTCCTGATGCCTTCTGAATAAGGTCCGCCATTATGGTGACTTTTTATCACTGCCAGTTATCAAAGACACGTAGAGACAAGGACAATTGTTTTTAATACAAAGTGAAAAGAAAGAAACCAGGTACCTGGGCATATTTAGTGTCTTCAATTCAGCATCTCTTGAGTGTTAATGTTTACCTTTGAGATTAATTAATGTTAGTTCAAATTATATTTTATGATTTTGTTTGTAGAAATTGCACTTATCGTTGACTAAGCTCTTTTTAATGTGACAGAGCCTCTCTTTTGTTTTCTCCTCCTCATATTTCATCGTCTTTATGTAGGTTTCAAGACTTACTCAGAGAACTGTCTAATCGTGATCAAAGTGACACACGGGAACTCGCTGAAATGCCACCACCTCAATCAAGACTTTTGCAATATAGACAAATTCAGACTAGGAGCCCACCAGCAGTCCCATCTCCCCCATCCAGTACAGACCACAGTAGCCACTTTTCTAACTTTAATGACAACAGCAGAGACGTTGAAGTAGCCAACAACCCAGCATTTCCACAGCGCCTACCACCCCAGATTTTCAGCTCGCCTTTCTCGTTGCCATCTGAACACCTTGCCCCTCCTCCCTTGAAATACCTGGCACCTGATGGAGCATGGACTTTTGCTAACTTACAACAGAATCACCTAATGGGGCCGGGTTTTCCCTATGGCCTACCTCCATTGCCTCACAGGCCACCGCAGAACCCTTTTGTACAAATACAGAATCATCAACATGCTATTGGTCAAGAGCCATTTCACCCATTGTCATCTCGAACAGTATCTTCTTCTTCGCTCCCTAGCTTAGAAGAGGTAAATGCCTTTCTTTCCTTTTTTTTTTTTACTTTGGGACTAGTTGATTGTGAAAAATGTCAGTATTTATGGATTTGACAATAGTGGACAAATCTTATTGAATTTAATAGTCTATTGAAGATAATCTTGGAACTTATTTTAATTTCCTTCCTCCTATTGTGTTATTTCAGACTTTGTAGAATGGTCATTATTGTTGGAAAATGAAGACCCTTACAGTCTTTTATTGCTGATTTGGAACATTTAACATCTGACTGAGCCAAGGAGGCTAGCTTAGTCCTGTTTAATTTGGGAAAATGGTTTTTAGTGACTCATCTTTTTGCTTAGGTTACATTTGTTTATTACAAATTTGTTATTAGAGCTTTCCATAGAGGTTGGCCATCTCAGCCAATGGCCGATTCCAAGTGCTATTCTTTTTCTTCTGTCACTCATCTCAGTAGTTTCTTAGACTGACACAGTTGATACAAAATGATACTCTGATTTCCAAATGTCAGAATTTGCATTGTTTAACATAGGATTGACTCTGCTAAACTAGGCATTTTACAGTAAATTGAATTTTTATCTTAAACTACTTAGGTATTTCCAAAGAGCATCTTAATGGACCTTCATTGATATGAAAACCTTAGCAATTCCAGGTTATAAACTTCCAGAATGGGTTCCTTTTGGTGTAGACTATAAAAACTTGCTGAACTCTTTATTAGCTCTAATAGATTTTTTTGTGGACACCTTAGGTTTTTTAATATAGAAGATAATGTCATCTGCAAATATAGTTTTGTTCTTTTTTTCCAATCTGGATGCCTTTTATTTCTTTTTCTTGCCTGATTGCCCTGGCAGAACCTCTAGTATAATGTGTCGAGTACATATTTGGCAAAATTAGAAAAAAACAAGTATATCTGGGGTGAGTTTTGCAAATTTCCTCCTGTTACTGATTTCTAATTTCATTCCATTGTGGTTAGAGAACATATTTGTATAACTTTAGTCTTTTAAAATTTGAGACTTGTTTTGTGGCCCAACGTATGGTCTATCCCGGAGAAGAACGTATATTTTGCTCTTGTTAGGTGGAGCGTTCTAAAGATATGTTAGGTCTATTTGGTTCATATTGTTGTTCAGATTTTCAGTTTACTTCATTCTTCTGTTAGGTTTTATATTCATTATTGAAAGTAGTGTATTGAAGTCTTAAATTGTTGAATTTTCTATTTCTCCTTTCAACTCTGTCAGTTTATGCTTCATCTATTTTGGGGCTCTGTCGTTAGGTTTACATATATTTATAATTGTTATATCTTTTTGATGGGTTGACCTTTTTATCATTATGTAATGTAATGTCCTTTCACATAATTTTTTCTTCAAGTATGTCCTTTCTGATATTCATATAGCCACCCCAGCTATCTTTGGTTACAGTTTGCATGGAATGTCTTTGCTCATCCTTTTGATTTTTGATTTTGTTGTCATTTGTGACTTTTCTGAACTAATCAAAAAATAATTTTAATTTTAAATTAACTTTTAAATTCCAAACTAATTTTTAAAGTCTGTATTTGTCATGTGTGGCCTCTGAAGTCTTTATTCTATTAGCTTAATGATCAACTCATCAACGTGCAGAGATTTCCTTAAATGTTCAGACCAAAAGCATTACCCAGTGTTTGTCTGTGTGTCTGGACACACCGTCCATACTCAGCCAGGCTGTTCCCATCTCTGCTTTAGCGTTTACTTGCTGCTCCCGCAGAGCCTCCAGATCAGCGAGAGGTGAGAAATTTTTAGGTTTTTCCTGAGCATGTGCACAGCACTTGTGTGGTCTTCTGGATTTGTAGGAATGTATCAGAGCTGTTCAAACCCCTTACTCCCTAAAGCATCTCATTCTTCAGCCTTTCCTTCAAACGGTTGCGTTAGTCTGTTGTTTAATTCAACTGTTATCCATTACCACAGGCAGCAGCAACTAAAATATTTGCCTGTAAATGTTTTTGATATGGCCCCTTTATAAAGCACAAGTTGAATTCTGAGTTAGACAAAACAAGGCAAGTTTTTTTTTTTTTAAGTCTTGTTTTGTTTTTTAAAAGCCACCAGACAGGGTTAAAATGAATAATTACTATTCTTTGAGAACGAGGCCTATTCTGCTTCCTCAGAGCTGGTGTCAGAAATGCAGGGTCTTATTTCAAGGCTACCACTGACTTGGAGAGCAGGCGAATGGGACTAGGGTAAGTTAAAATACCACAAAGCTCACTGTTCTTACTGAAATTCCCTGGTTTTTCTTGAGTAAGTGCTCCCTTGGTTGCTGCAAGCTTTAGTTTCTCTAATTCCAAGAAAGGTGATTGTGACAGTCTTGCCAGTTTTTTCATTGCTTTATGGAGGGATGGACTTAGGAGTTCCTTACTCCGCCATTACTGATATCACTTGTGATATTTTGACTTAACCTGCCAAATGAATTCATAATATGTACGGGGAACAACATGCCAAAGTTTTTATAAGGTCTTGTCAAGTTTTGTACTTTATGAAAAATACCAAATAATGTACTTTAATCATTGATCTGTGTAAACGTTTCCTTAGTTTCGGAGCCGAGTTCTTTGTACCCTCGAGCTTTTAACATTTGGTATTACTGTTTAGCTGTGAGTGTGTGAGTAAGTACCCTCAATTATCGTTGGGCTCCTAGAGTGAAATAATTTTTGCAGAAACATTTGGTCACCTTTATTTTGATGCGTGAGATTCACAAGTGATGACTAACTAACTCGGAACGCTGAAAAAATACCTTGACAAGGAAAAATATTATATTTACCACATTGCAGATTTTGACGTTTTCAGTGCATTAGGATAACTTTTGCGTGTTATGTTGTACAAAATGATTTTGCATGAATCATCTCAGAAAATGAATTGTTTATGTGTTTGCTGTTTATTTCTAGCCTTTTAAAATAATTTCTTTAACATTAACAATACAGAAAAATGTCTTATTTCCTTCCCTACTGTGAATTCTTTTATTGCTAGAAACCTTGGTAGATTAATTTTATGTGGGATGAAAATGTCTACATGTTAGCTTAACAGTGAATTTGAATGGAGATGGTTTTTCATATTATGCTTTTCCTTTTTTTATAATATTTCGATTTTCTTTTGACAAATGAAGTACACGGTCAGCATGGAAAATAGAAGTTTAGAGACATTATTTTTAATTTCACTATTCAAAGATAGTTACTGCAACATTTAGTTTTTCATAGCATTCATATATATGAACCTGTGATTGATTAATGGAGAGGGATTACTTGTTGGGAAACTTGAAACAATTTTTTCTCTAATTGTGGTGCTCAGTTATATCACCCCATTAAATCTTTCTTTCCACTAGGTCAAGGCACCATAAATGGGGTCTTGATCCTATTCTATAATATTTTTGCTACTTAAAATTGTTAAGAGTTCTCATAGGTGCCTAAGGCTGGACTCCATGGGTTTTCCTTACCTATCTCAAATGCAGCAAAAATGCTGGCCTTCGCTGCCTGGATGAGGCGGGGCACTGTGGGCTGGAGTCACGTCTGTACCCTCTCTCACTTCTAGTTCTCTCCTGCTGTGATGGGATCAAGGCAAAGGTGCCATCCTTACCTGGGCCAGGTTACAGACCATTCCTGTTGTCTTCCTCCTCTTTATTAAATTATCGTATTCTCACTAAATAGAATATTAGCTTTCTTATCAAATACTGAATTCTTTACAGAAGCACCGTATCATCCTTGCATTTCAACTGCTTGCTGTGGAGGTGAGGGAGATGAATTGCAAAGAGAAACAATAGAAGTAAATTCTTGGCTTCTGGGCTTCCAGGGGTTCAGTTTCTAGTAACTTTGTCATGATTCAGGGTTTTCATTATTCTTTCTTTCTTATTTATTTATCTATCTATCTATTTATCTATCTATCTATCTATTTATCGATTGA
Source organism: Pteropus medius (assembly GCF_902729225.1). Lineage (NCBI taxonomy): Eukaryota > Metazoa > Chordata > Mammalia > Chiroptera > Pteropodidae > Pteropus > Pteropus medius. The sequence goes on along the minus strand of NW_024355990.1, from coordinate 11,155,338 downwards.
TTTATTTAATTGCCTACAGCAGCTGGTATTCCTAGGTAGTCTCCCATCCAAGTACTAACCAGGCCTGACCCTGCTTAGCTTCTGAGATCAGGCATGTTCAGGGTGGCATGGCTGTAGACCAATTCAGGATTTTTAAAGGCTAATTTTCACCTGCATGAGGTTTTTCACTTTGCATGATAACTTTATAATCTAACCTCTGAGTAAGATGAAGTTCTTTAGTATATAGTGAGATCTGTTTCTGGACTCTTCTTTTTCTCCTCATCTATCTATATGTTTCTGTACCAGAATCACAATGTTTTAACTTTTGAGGCTTCGTAGTATTCTAATTTGATAGTATAATGAAATGTCTCCCTTATTAGTACTGTTTTTTCTTCCATTTTCTGTATGGGTGTGTGAGCTGGGTGGGAGAGGATGGTTATTCTATGCTTTTTCTACTATAAGTTTAGAAAACCTTTTAAAACTCTTTCCCATGCTCTATCTTCCCCCCAAAAAACCTTCCTTGGATTTTGATTAGAATTACATTAAATATATAGTTTCATTTGGGGGAAATTTTGTCTTTACAAATATTTTAAACCTCTCATTTAGAAATCGATGCAGTCTTCAATATTTTAATTTTTTTCCTTCTCTTCCTCCCTTCCCTCCTCCATTTTTTGTTTTCTGAATATTCCTCTATAAAATTCAGGAGCATCTACATTTCTGATTAAATTTACTCTTAGGTTGATTTTTTTTTTCCCCCCTCGTTTTTGTTATGAACAGGACCTTTTTTCCCCGTTATACTTTTCAGTCATTTTATCTTGAGGGGCAAATCCTTATGCCATCTTAGAAGTGACATGTATGCCTCTGTATGTATTCCTTTGAAATATTTCTTGTCTTATAGGTTGGCTTTTGAACAAAGACACTTTTGACCCATCTATTCATTTCTATTTTTCTCCTTCAAACCACTCTAGTTTTGAAGTTAGTTGATAGTTTTGATTTTAATACTGTTGTCTAATCATCACCCTCCTACCCCCAATTTCCTTCTGTAGAGCAAAGTATTGTGTAAATGTAACTTAAAGATTGTGTCCTTGTCTGATTGTCACATTCTGCCTATTCTGACTTTAGAAGTGGGTCACGATAGCTCATGACTTATCTTGTATAACCAGGTGTAACATTGCTGTCTTCTCAGAGACAGTTAATGTAGAGTATCCAGTAAACCATCTAATGCACATAACATAGACAGTGATCAGCAAATTAATAAATTGCCCTCTATTCATGCTTAAATTATCAAAGCTAATCATTTAAATGAGATGTTCTATTTTAATTAAAATTTCTGGCACCAGAGTTAATGAGACTTGGAATTTTCACTAGAGCATTTAGCTCTTCCTTAGTGATTAGCTTTGATAGTATGATTATAAATAGAGCTCTAAGTAAGTTGCTAACTTTTCCCCCGTTATTTATTTATACATATACATGGGAAATAGCTTGCTAACCTCATACATTAGAGATATACCTTTTAAGACAGTGGTAAGCAAACTGTAAATTTTTACTTAAAACTGATAACCATCTTTAACAATAGAAATTTATATATGAATTTAGTCACTTAGTTTTTCCTTCTTTAATGGCTATTGAAATTTAGCATTATATTTTGATATTTAGAAAGATATTAGCAGTAGACTTAGACTAATGATCGTATGTTTAGCAACGTAATGATTTCACAGTTAAACATGAAGAATATTTATAAAAGACAAATATATATGTGGAGTTGATACTGAACCCAGAAATAAGGATCTCTGACAGAATAGAATGAGCTTTTAAGTAATAAATAATGAAATTATTTAAGACCCAAGGACTCTAGATTTATACCTGAATTTCCGTCATTGATAGGGTGGCCATCTAAAAGTACAGAAGTAGTCTGATAGGCAGGAGATGGATATAGTCTTTTCATGGAAAAACTGAGAACTGTGCAGAAGTAACAGAAAACAAAAAAAATGGTCAAGAAATAAGAAAAGAAAGGAGGACAAGTAGAGTTTGTATATTTCAACAACCCTGGGGCCCACAAGACTGAAATGTAAGTTGAAATATAAAGGGTATTTATTCTCTGTCAGAAATATTTTTCTTTTGCAGGAAAGGATCTCTTTCTAAAAAGTTTTGTTTTGAGGCTTTTGTCTTTCAGTGTACTTCATAGAAATTCCCTCTGTGAGAAAAAAAAAATCTGAAATTTTAAACTTGTTGCCCAGAATGCATATTATTATAGTCAATTAGCATGCTCTATAGTTTTTTTAACTTAAATAATTTACATAGGCTTGTATATGTGATAACACTTGAATTATTTTAACAAATACGTCAAAACGATGATTGTTAAAGTTGGTGGTAGATTATATTTGGATATTTTAATGATAAAATGTTAGAATATATTCTCATTGACAACAACTTGATTTATTTACTTTAAAGTAAAACTTAGAACTAGTTTGAGGCCTCAAAGATCATTTATTCAAACTCCTCCATTTTGAAGGAAACCGAGGCACTGAGATGTTAAGGGACTTGCAGCTTGAGCAGTTATTAATTAAAGTGGAGCCGAGACTCCTGACTTCAGTCCTGTGTTGCCTCTGGAATGTCACACTGTTCTTCAGATCTTTATGCCATAAGTAAGGTTCCTTCCTGGAAAACAAGAGATGATTGCAGTCACTGGAAGTAGGGGTGTGTGTGTTTGGGTGGGGGGAGCCAAATTATGTTCTTGGGACCAAAGAAGCAAGTCTTCATTTGTGGGGGGGAGATGGACAAGAGACTGCTCAGATGATTAATTCAGAGACCTCAAATACCAGAAAATGATTAGTGTACTTCATTTTTAAGTATTCTTTAAGAATAAAACAAAAATTTTCCAGCATTACTTTGTTGTTTTTTTTTTTAAGCTGGAAAGTTTATTTAATTATGTTAATTGATTCTTCAGAGAAATGCAAATAGTTATGAATTGAAGGTGTAAACTATGAATTATTTTATTTCCTACCCGAACTGACATTATCTCATTGTAAGAGATGTTGTGGTCTATAATTGATAACTTGACTTTCATATTCAAGAAGAGTAAACAAGAGCCAGATAGATTCAAAGTAGCTCAAAATGTCATAACAATGAATCTGACATTTTTCTCAGATATAATATTGCATTCATTCTAGTATCTCTTCTAGGACCTCATATTTGGATATAGGAAAATAATAGTGCTTGGGAGGACAGTACTATTTGCAGATTGGAAGCACCCTTACTTGTGAGATGCTTCCAGTGGTATTTTTCTTTGTTGAGACTTAAGTTGAATTTAATGCACTTTGCTACAAAGTCACATACATTTCAGTATACCTTTCAAGAAAAACCGATAATAAAACCCCAAAATAAATGTACTGTGGTTTTGGATGTTAAGATAAATTTTTCCTTCTATTTTGACTGAATCTTATTAATCTAATGTGACATTAAAGTTGTTTTTAAAATCCTGTTAAGGTGATGCATTTTATTTTTAAAATAGTTATTTTAAAATATTAAATAGTGAAGGGTGTCATAATTTTCTAGGTGAGAGATGTTGGTGGCTTGGACTATGATGTAGTATTGGGAATGTGAGAAGTAAATAAATTTAAGATCTTTTTGTAGGTAAAACAGAAATAATCTATCCTTACTTCTACTAGCCGCAGTTGCTCAGCAGCCACATGTGGCTGGGGGCCACCTCACTGAACAGTGCAGATGCAAACCATCTCCGTCAGCGCAGGAAGGCCTGTGGACAGCATTGCTCCAGAGAGAGACTCCTGCCCTTCATTCAGCTTTTTGAAATTGTCTGATGGGAGTTCTTTGATAATTTCCTACAATCTCTTTTCTGTTTCTGACTTTCTGAAAATTTTGCTGAAAAGACATTAACCTCCTGAAGTCTCCAAATCTCTCTTTTTTTCCCCCCTCATATTTTTTTTATCTTAGTTTCTGAAAGTTTTCCTTGATTTTATGTACAGACCATTCTATTGCATTTTATATTTGAGCCCTCAAATGTTTAATCTCCAAGAGTTCTTTATTTTCAGATTTTCCTTTTTTGTAACATCTTATTTTTGCTTATAAATGCAGTGTCTTTTCTGAGGAAATCGGTTGAGGATTTGTTGTTGTTTTGTTTTAGATTTTTAGTAAGAACTAGAACTATTTAAAAAAATATATTTTAAAACATCACTGTTATTTATTTCTTTGGATCCCCTTTCTTTCTTGTTTATCTTTTATGCTAGAGACACCCCCTTAAACATCTGGTGAGTCTTGATTCTTTGTGTTACTGAAAAGCAGCTTGGTCATTTATGGATGTCTCAGGACTTACTGTGTGGCAGACCTTTCCCTGGGGACTTTTTCTTTTAAATTTTGTTTTGTTATTGGTTTCAAGTATACAGTATATTAGTTAGACATTTATATAGTTTATGCCTGGCAACTTTTTACTGCTTGAATCCCTCTGGTGGGGAGGAGCACAGAGTGAGACCATTCACTTTCTATTGTGGATGGTGTTTCTGAGGCCCGAGCTCTGTGGAATTCTGTAGGGCAGATGAAATCCCTTCTTGGTTGGGAGGTGCAACTCCATTTTTCTTCCTCAGACACCATTCCTCCATTGTGTCTCCATATAGTCTAGAAATGTGTCCTTTATTGATGGCTAGTCATCTGGTCTTGATTTTTGTAGATCTTTTATATTCATTTATTATTATTTTAGTGGAGTATTGGTCCAGTCTTCACCATTAGCTAGGAATCATGTCCTTAAAAAAAGTATTGTTATAATTTATCAGGTGTTTGTCAATAGATTACAGCCCATGAACCCATAGACATTACTGCTGCAAACTGCAGTTTATTCATCACACGTTTCCTGGCTTGCCAATATTGATTTTTTTATTACTGTTATTTTTAATATTGATTGTTTTTAATCTTACATTGATACTCCTTTCCTCCCTTCTTCCTAGTTTCTTTCTTTCTAGGTAACTTTGTACCTCTCTACGAAATTAGGGCTCATTGCTTTAAATGTAAGATGATAAACTTATGGGGAGCTAAATTGAAGTAAGTTAGTAGAGCCTAAGAGTGTTCTACAGTCAAGAATTTCTTCTTCAAATCTTGGGAAAATTAAATAGAAAATATGGCATTTTTTTCAACATTTAACAATTTAATTCTTTTGTCAGATATTGAGGATTTTTATTAGGTTCTGGGAATACACAAGTAAGATCTAGTTTCTGCCCCATAATCTTTACATATCCTTCACATTTTATAGGTCAAGGTTACAGTGCCTCGTCTTGGATCACATAAATCCAGGCCTAAACAAATTCAGACTTAAACATATTTTTTGATTAAGAGAAAATTGTGAACATTTCTAAAATATCAGTTTTGTAAATGAACCAATAACCTTCATATCATATGAGAATTTATAGTTGAACAAGATATAAAACAATGGAATTTTGTGATATTTTAGACCATTAAATTTTGTATAATTGTGAAAAATTATAAAAACCTAAGTGTCCCGGATATGGTTTAACTCAGAGAATATAGGCTGTTGGTCCAGATTTGTTTTGTTTGTTTGGTCAGTGGTTTTTAGAAAATTAATTTTACTAGTGTGAATGCCCGGCATGTATTCTCTAGTTTATCACAGTATAACTTCGTATTGTCAAATTCCTGGTCTGATTTATACATTTAGGTTACACACACAGCCCTGGAAGGCATTAGAATTTGCTATTCCAAGTTTAAATAAGTGAAGAAATAAAATGCTTCTGTTAAATATGACGTTATAAAAGAGTTTTCATGACATAGAAAGATATCTGTGAAATTTAGTGGGAAATTACCAAGCCATGTATAATATTTCGTTTTAAATAAATGTGTATGTTTATATGTATATGGGAAAAGATACACATAATATGTGGTTTTTATACTTTTAGTGATGTTAAGTTGATCACTCTGTATCAGTGATCAAGTGATATCTGTCTGATCCATCAATTTTAAAAGTTCCCAGTGAACTTTCAGATTTTAGCAGCTCTTAATGATTGTTGCTTAGATCCAGTTTCATTCAAGATGACAAAATGGCGATTTTAAATTCTTTCCATTTCTTCTGTATTTATTTTCCTTCTATAAAAGAGACCTTTTCCTCGTTGAATGTTCAATTACATCAAATACAGTCTATGTCGAAAAGGCAGGATAAAAGGTGCATTTTTGCCCTTTATAAAGTCAGTTTTCAGAGTAATGAGTTGATGCCTTAGCAGTCCCCAAAGTTGACCACTGAGGCTCCCCATCCCCACTTTTTTCTTTTTGAATATCATTATGAATCAGATATTATATAATTGTGTTTTCAATTCATGGTCATCATTCTACTTTTTGACACATCGTTCTGTCTTTGACCGGTGGGAGCCCCTTCGTGTTGGTGTCTGTGTTCTTTTGACATAGCGACGACGTAATTTTTGGTGGCTTCCTTGCTTTCAGGCATGATGAGATGTCTCTGGCTCTTCTTGTACATGTATTTTCTCTCCCTGATCAGGAAGCAGATATTCTCAGAGAGCCCTGGTGGAGACTACAGTTTGGTGCTAAAGATGCTCCTTGCCCCACTAGCTGTCCCTGCCTTTTCGCTGGTCAGAGCTGGGAAATGCTTTGTTTTTTGAAAGAGAAAAATCATAAGTTCATGCCAATAGTTCTAAGTCAAATAAAGGATTATAGGGTTTTTAATATTTGTATATTTCCTTTTACATTAAAAATCATGGTTCCTAATGAATGACTAATAGAACTACTTATTGGCTTTATCTCTGTGTGTATACATACATAGAGATAGATATAGATAGCTCTGTATATGCGTGTGTCTATATATGTATATAACGGTTTTATAAGAATAATGCTGATTTTAAGTTAGCAGTAAATATAGTTGAAGATACCTTTGTGGCTCACTTTACCCTAAGGCCATATCCCGTAGATATATTTAGTTAAAATATTGGATTTTAAAGGCATTCGAAATAATTTTTCTACGTGTGGTTATAGTACCCATTTGATAAACATTTGAATTTATATCTATTTGTTTTTAATTTTAAAGGATTGTGTTGTTGAAATCTAATTTTGATTTTAAGACACATTTATTAATACAGGCTCCCAAAGTCCAAATTACAAAATAAGCAAAGTTTAACAGAGGTTAAACTTCCATTCCTGTTCTTTACCTCAACTCATTCCTTCCCTCTATAGATAACCATTATTATTTTTTTTAGTTTATCCTTTTATTATTTCTTTTTGAAAATACAAAGAAATGCTTATATGTATATATAGTCTTCTCTTTTTTTAGCTAAAACGTAGCATATTATATATGTATCTTGTACCTTCATAGATTGGCGCTCATCCACAGCAGTATATAAAAATCTTCCTCATTTCTTTTACACTGGCATAGTATTTGCATTATGTAGCTGCATCATAGGTACTTAGCTGGTCTCCTGTTCATGGACATTTGATCACTTTCAGTCCTTTGCTCTTACAAATAGTGCTTCAGTGGGTAGTCTTCTGTAAAAAACAAAGACCTTTTGTTTATGTGATATTTAAAGATCTATGAATAGTTTTTTATATAAGCTATCAATATTTAAAACAATTTTAAATTAATTCACTTAAAATTATAATAGTAAACCTATTACTTGTTAACATAAATAACATTTTTATGAAAATAACTATATTTTCCAAAAGTATTTCATGAGAAAAGTGCCATCTTTTTCAGTTTTGCAAATCTACTGCAATATGTCATTTTGGTTGAAGTGTATGAAGAAAATTCCATCGTACAAATATTTACCCGGAAGAGGGAATTTTGATAGCTTTTTCAGATAATTTTAGATACTCTTCTTTGATATGACACTAAAACTCAGCAGTTGGTTTCCTAAAGAATAGTTGCAGTATGGAATCGAAAATTTCACACTGTCAAAATCCTGCAGGAGCCAAAACTCTGAGGGAGGGGAATCATCTCTGTTTGGTGGAGCTGTGGTACCTTAGAGCAGCGGTTCCCAACCTTTATGGTGCGAGAGACCAGTGCTCCTAAGAGAATCTGATGCCCGATGATCTGAGTTGGAGCTGAGGCGGTGATGCTAGCTCTGGGGAGCGGCTGCAGATGCAGATGAAGCTTCGCTTACTCGCCTGCTGCTCACCTTCCTGCTATGCGGCCCGGTGGTGGCCTAGCTCCTAACCAGTCCATGGCCCAGGAGTCGGGACCCCTGCCTTAGAGGTGGGGCCAAACCTCATTGTCTTTTATTCTCTGTGTCCTCCTGCCCCTCCAAACATGTAAAGAAGAAACATCACCAATTTATATCCAGAAAATGGAAGAGAAGGGAATACTTCCCATCCTACCATAAATGGCCAGCATTACTCTAATAACAAAACTAGACAGAGATTGTACAAAAAAGAGAAAACTGCAGAGTAATATCCGTGAACATCAGTGCACATTTCCTCAAGATAACATTAGCAAATTGAATTCAGCAATGTATAAAAAAGAACAATGCACTATGATTGTGTTGGCAATTATTCCTAGAATGCAAGGCTGGTTTAGTATTTGAAAATAAATCAATGTAATCCACCATCCTAACAGTCTAAAGAGCAACATCACGTGATTATATCAACAACAACAAATACCCTACACACATTTGACAAAATACATCTATTTGTAAAAACTCTTGGCAAATTAGAAATAGAAGGGAAAGAACCTGTTAAAGGGCATCTATAAAAATCCAGCAGCCACCATCATACTTATGGTAGAGACTGAATGTTTTCTCTCTAAGATTTAGGAAGGAGGTAAGATGTCCACTCTCAACACTCCTATCCAGCATTGTACTGGAAGTCTTAGCTCATGCAGTATGGCAAGAGAAAGAAATAAAAGGCATAGGGATTGGAAAGGGAGAAATAAAATGTCCCTATTCACAAACGACATGGTTGTCAATGGAGAAAACCCCAAAGAATTTACCCAGAAAACAAACCAACAAAAATCCTTTGACTATTGCAAATTTAGCAGAGTTTCAGGATATAAGGTCAGCATACCCAAATCAGTCTCATTTCTATAACTAGCAACATACACTTGGAATCCCAAATGTAAAAGCCAGTACCATTACAATAGTTCAAAGAACAAACAAAAATACTTAGATGTAAATCTAACAAAACCTGTACAGGGTCTGTATGCTGAAAACTACAAAACTGCTAAAATGCAATTTGTTTGGTATATAAATCATTTTATTCAGTTGTCATCAAGATTTCTTTGCCTGTACTCAAATTTCCTCTGAGTACAGATTCCAGAGTAGCAAATCATATTTTCATGCATTTACCATCATCTCTGTTGCATGAAATAGATATACCAGTAGACTTTTATATATACATATAAAATCTTCAACATATCTATCTAATTTTAAGAACATAAAAACAATTTCAAGCTTTGGTTCTTTTTCTAATGTAAAAGATCAGTTATATTCATAATGTGATTTAGAATTGAATTCCGTATTTCATTGGCACATTCATCTTTGTCAATAGCTGCTTATAAATATGTTATACATTACTTCCACAAGTCCTGCTGTGCCTGTCAGTTCTAATTTTTTTGTATTTCAGTTGGGAAGATACAAATGATATGCGTTTTCTAAAAAGTTTATTTGAATATGTCTCTTTTTTATATCAGCCTTCTATTGCTTCCTAATTTTTAGTTTTCCTCAGTTAAGCTTTGTGGTTCATATTTCTATTCATTGCAAAAAGATGTTTGTTTATACTACTGGAGTATATATATGTCAAGTATTTAATGAAAAAGGACTTATAAAATTAATACCTGTATTTATATGAGAATATTTAGTGTTCTGTATCACCAGGGGATTTGAGTTTATAACCTGTTCCTTCTGAGGCCATAGCAGACATTAGTTTAGTATTGAAGTATTCACACATGAAGACTTTAGAATGTGATCTCCTACAGATTGCGAATGGGCTCAACAGTCAGGGCATAGTAATAAAAAGAAACACTTCATTTTGATTCTAAGAGCTAATCATCTTCATAACAAACATTGATAAAAAAAACAAAGACATATTGCACAAGCTGTTGTGATCCATCATTTGGGGGTTACCTGCCCATAGAACATAAAGTTGAGAAAGGCCGGTTATTCTGCTCAGTACCGCGGTCCTATCTGTGATGACCTTATTCTCACAGTGCCCATACTGCAGTTTCTCCCATCTAATCGGCCTCACAATATCTGCTTGTGCTTATAGTCCCCCAAAATATCCTGCTATGACTGCCAGTTCATCTCTCTCTCTCCTTCGTCATCTAACCCCCAGTACCTGATTTCCAATTATTGCTAACAACAATGGTATAAGGAAGATTCCTAGAATCCTAACGACCACCAACTGAATAACAAATCTATTATTAGGGGGAAAGAAGGAGGCAATAAAAGCCAATCCCAATCTGTTGTTTGAGATATAACATGGAATGTTATCTTTATATGTTATATTACAACAATTATATAACAACAAACCCTTCCTATGTGCCAGGAACAATTCTAAATGATATACATACTGTGGTTAATGAAGACACATTTACAGATGAAGTTCCCAAGAGGTTAAGTCTGTTGCCCAGGGTGACACTGCTCGTAAAAGAAAGCCTGAAGTCTAACCCAAGTCATGTGGCTCCGGACTAAGGCCACATACCTAGCTACGACTCCATAGTGCCTTGCCACTAAACTGAGACTGAATATTAGTCACAACAGTCAGGCAAGAAAAAATCGGAGAGTACTTAGGTAATGATAAAAAAACCTTGAAGTGGCCAGCAAATAGATTTCTTTAGGAGGGTTAAAGGAATTTGGATTGTGCTTTTTAGGGAAGAGAAAATATAAGGAATAAGTTGAGTTTCAAACATAAAGGATTTTTTAAAGAAAGTAATGAACGTTCTGTGTCAATTGAAGACCGTCTAAAAGAAGACACAGTGAGTTCAATCAGGAGCAGTTACGTAGGGCGAGAATTGTATCATGCCACCTGGTCAGTCTAAGGAGCAATAAATCGGGGGGTTGTGAAGGCCCAGGCCCAAGAGGTAAGTCTAGAATGGAAGGCTGGTCAGGATACTGTGATTCAGTGGGTTGTGACTATAATTTTCCCATTTAATTTTGAACAGATGTGTTTCTTATTCTTAATCCAGTATTACATAAAACACCAATAGAATTTTAGAACTGAACACAGGAAGTTCAGCTCCATATTTTACAGACAAGAAAACAGAATCAGAAATCAGACGTGTATTTGTCCTTGAACTACCTACTGAGGGCCAAAACTGGGTTTTTGAACCCATGTCTCCTAACACCATGTCCAGAGCTCAGGCTGCTTTTTGGGAGTTTTCATAGTCACAGAAGAGAATATTTTTGAGAATTTCTGCTTAATACAGTGAAATTGCTATGTACCTAAGGGAAGGGGGTGCACATTTCCCCGATTTATGAAATGTCCTTTTTCTTTGTATAGTATGAACCCAGAGGACCTGGTCGGCCCTTGTACCAAAGAAGAATCTCATCCAGCTCAGTCCAGCCTTGTTCTGAAGAAGTGAGCTCTCCTCAAGACAGTCTTGCTCAGTGTAAAGAGCGCCAGGACCATAGCAACCAATCTTCTTTCAACTTTTCATCCCCGGAGTCCTGGGTAAACACCACCTCATCCACCCCCTATCAGAACATTCCGTGCAATGGATCTAGCAGGACAGCTCAGCCCAGAGAGTTGATAGGTAAGACAGGTGACGGGTCGCTAAAACTGTAACCTTGACCATTCAGCTCCTGGATGCTTACGGAGTTTTTCTTCTCCCACCCACCCCCATTTGCATTATTATCTTTGAATAGTTTTTAATGGTCATAGCTTGTAGATGTGCTTTAGGTATGCATATTAATTAGGATTATACTGACTCTGTATTTATAGTCTGGAATGTAAGTAGATCTATCCATATTTGGGAACTGATCATTTTGACTTGTGAACAAATGTATTTCTAAATACTAGATAGAATCACCTTTGCTTGGGAAAAGTTCGTTTTCTGGTGTTTTGGTTTTTCTTCTTCAGACCTGGAGATGGTGGGAGTTGGTTAGGTCAATATCAGTTTTCAAAGATTTATTGTCAATAATGCTGTTGACAATTTGCTATACAATAGAGTTTGACCATGAGAGAAACCAGTGAAGTATAACATTTTGCGATTTAGAAATTCTGTTTGTTCCTTATATTCTAATGAACTGCGAAATCCAAGGCTAAAATGAAAAAAGAAAGGCATAGAAAGGCATTGGAATGGACAAGGCTCTGAACTCGTATTGTATGGTGGGAGGTCTAAAGTCTTCCTCTTTAGCCTTGAACATGAATGCACTTTTATCTTTATTTCCTCTCTTCTTAATGTATGCATTTCGAATGTAAAGAAATGAATGATACTATTTGAGTTCTCTAATCTGTAGCCTTCTGTCTGTCAGCTGTAGGTGTTCATCTTTATAAACAAGTCCATGATGTTTGATAAATTAACGCCCTGGTAGCACCTTTGTATCTGAAATTAATTTCGTTCATCTTTAGAATCTGAATCCATTGTTTCTGTAACTGACCCATTTTTTGAATATGTGCCATAGAAACATATTTTTAGAACAATAGACATGGTAGAGCAAAAAGCACTGAAAAGATTTTGGTTTTCTTTCCTGGCAAGAGACATTGTCATTTTAATCTTTAAACATTCATTAGTACCTCCCATGTATAAGCTGCTGTATTTTGCCCCGGTTGCTTTGTCATTTTAAAAGTCTAACATAAATACACTGACATTATCATATATGAATTTTCTGAGAAACATCTAAGTTACAAATCAGTGATGAAAATTTCTTATTTTTTGTTTTGTTTATTATAATTTATTTTAAAGACAACATCATTTCTCTTTCCACCTAAATTTTAGGATAGCTTTTGGCCAAAATCAATAAAAATCTAACCTGAAGTGATAAGATAGAAAGTTCCTTAACAAATGCCTGACTGTCATGTCCAATATTCAATCTCAGTTTAGTGGCAAGGCTTATGGAGTCGTAGTTAGGTATGTGGCCTCAGTCCAGAACCACAAAAACATAAAATTATTTTCTTCATTGCTGGAGACAAATTGCAGTCGTTTTCTTTAGTTGAAAGTAACAGATGAATATTAAAAAAAATAATTCGAAGTCACTAATATCCTGAAGCACAACTTCTTGTCTGTGTGTATGTGTGTGTATTTTTAAAGGAATGTAGCAATTGCCAATGGTAAATCAGAAGGAAAATAGTTTCTCTACAATTGTAAGCCTGAGAGCACAGACCATGTCTTTGACCTTTTTGAACTCTGGATTTAACATTCTGGCACCGATCACAGTTGAGGCTCTTATCAATGCCTGCTGAGTAAGGAGATAATGAAAATAGATCTTGTGCAGTTGAGGGGGTGATCCAGGCACATGCAGAGCCTTTATGCACGGTGGATCCACGTTGCAGGTGGGGTTCCCCTCTCTAACAGGTGTATTTGGGTTCTATTCACATATCTTGGTGACAAAGCATACTTTATCAGACATTTTCTTAAAATACATGGACGATTTTAGATTGGATGGAAATACGTATTTTGGAAAAGTATCATCGGTTGTAAGATTAGCAAAATTCATAGTTTCTCTTATCTGGAGTATATATGATAAATGAATAGAAGTCTTAAAATCAAATTTAGGCAGGAACATAGGCATTAGGTTAAACTGCCTCTAAAGTATTATTTTCTAAGTATTATTTGAATGAAAACATTTTAAATTCTGATGATATTGTCATGAAAATGAGAATGTGGTTAATAATAAATCTTAGTAAAGTAAATAAAACTAGGACGGTCTCGAACAGCCAATAAAATGGTTATGTATGATGTTAGGCAGTACTGGCCACTTTTATATTGAAATATTTCTTAAAAGCAATTGTTTCAGTCACAAAATCAGTAACATTTAGGCGGAAAAGAGATGAATGTTCTAGAAGCATGAAATTTTAGAATAGTACTATGAAACTAGCATATTGAATCAATGAAATACTAAAACTAAAAAATGAAATGTTTTCACCTTAACCTTCCAATCCACACACAGGTAATAAACATAGGGGAAATGTCTATAAACATCAGTAATCAAAGATATACAAATTAAAAGATTATTTATAAAATAGGCTAAGATTAAAAGAGATATAATAACACCAGTGTTGCGATATGGGTAAACATCATTGGATGAGTATAAATTTGCAGCATCTTCCTGCAGAGAAGTTTGCCCATAGGTGTGAAAAGCTTTCATTGTGTATTGTGATTATACCAATGACCCAGCCATTACACGTCTAGAGATCTATTCTAAGGAAATATTCATGAATATTTAGAAATATTTATCTCTGATAACATTTATCATGGTGAATAAAAGTGAAAAATTGGCTGTAATCCAAATTTCCAAAAATGAGAGATTACTTAAATAAGTAATGAAATATCTGCATTGTATTATGACCTTAGGAAAAAAATACATGAACAAATTAAGACTTATCTCTGGTATTTGAGAATATGAATGACTTATTTTCTTTGGCCTTTTGTGTAATTTCCAGGTTATCTTCAATGAATATGTATTATGGTTATAATTCAATATAATGTTAGTTAAGTTTTTAAAAGATCGAATATAAAAGCAGTGTTTGAAAATAAGTTATGATTTAGTGGGCAGTAAAATTAGGAAGAATAGAGTCAAATTTTAAAGGACCTTGAAAGTCAGGCAGATTATAGGATATCTGAAGTAAAGTTTATAGCTGTTTTTCTCCATCTTATTCCATGTTTATTTATGATATGTATTACAAGAAAAGGTAGCATTTTTAAGAAATAGAATTCAGGGCTACTATTTCTTAGGTTAATAACAAAAGCTCCTTTGACCAGAAGTCTGCCTATACAGCTTATTTTTATTTAAGAAAGAACATGTTTGTTCCCATTTTCAGACTGAGCAGTTTATATATTAAATATCAAAGTGTACAATTGTACAAATTAGTTTTTGAAGCAAACCTTCAGACTTGACCTTTAGTTTTTATGTTAGCTATTCCAGCTCACATAGTTAATTGTTTTTTTGAGTGTTAATAAGATAGAGAAGTTTGGCTAGCTGCATTGTGATTTTAACGTTCTGTGGCAGAGTTGTCTGTCCTTGTGGCTATACTGTCACTGAGTTCATGGAGAGGAGAATCGGCTGTGACGCTCTGAGCCGATGGGATGCACAAGCATCACTGGGCTTGCCCTTAAATCGGTCTTACTGTTTTCTGCTTTCAGCTCCCCCCAAGGCCGGCAGACCCCCTGAGGATCACCTGAAGTCTGAAAACCTTGAGGTGCCCAGTTCTTTCAACTATAACGTGCTGCAGCATCTCGGCCAGTTTCCCCCCCTCATGCCCAATAAGCAGATCGTGGAGTCGGCTAACAGCAGCGGCCAGCAGAGCTGCGGGGGTGGCAAACCCGCCATGTCCTACGCCAGTGCTCTGCGGGCCCCACCCAAGCCCAGGCCCCAGCCTGAGCAGGCCAAGAAGAGTAGCGACCCTCTTTCTCTGTTCCAGGAACTTAGCTTGGGGAGCTCATCGGGCAGCAATGGCTTTTACTCCTATTTTAAATAATCACTTTTTTTTCCTTGAAGGGAGAATGTTTTAATTTCTATTCGTATCAGTAGAATTCAGATAGTTGGACTTCATCGATAGATGCACAGTTCCCTTTGTTTTAACATTAAATACGTTCTCACTTAATTGCTTTGCTGCTAGACTTGCAACTAATTTTTTAAAAGTATATTCCATTATTTTGCATTTTTGATGTGAGTCGGAATTTTGACAGCTTTTATGTAGAATAAAAAATATTTTTAAATTTGTGTATTGTTACATATGTTTGCATCAAGCTAGCAGCTAAGAGGTTAATTGTGAAACTATAAAAAAAAAAGAAAAAAAAGTTTGTCTAAAATGTATTTAAAAAGAAAAAAAAGTTGTAAGTAGCATTTACATTTATTCAATAATATTACCATATGCTGGGTTTCTGTACCAGAAATGGCCAGTTGATGTACAGATGTATGTTATTTTTGCTTAAATTCATTTAAAATTTTTTAAAATAAAGGGGCAGCATCTTCTAAATACTTTAAGTTTTATCAGCTTTTTTTTGTGACAAGATGCTGCATTCTAAAACTTTTATAGTTTTAGACTATGTATGATGTGCTGTTGTAATCTCCATCCACTGTAGGATAGAGTTAAAGGCATTCTTTGCAGGTGTATTTTGTATGCCACTGTTTTTTATAACGTGAAAAAACGTTGGCATATTTAGTTATTTTTTGGACAAGCTACACTTCAGGCTTGTTTTTAATGTTAATTTGATAGTGTGTTTTTTTTTTAAACAAATCATGAAGCTGAAAAATTTTTAGGATTGTTGGTGCTTAGTAGACTTGATAACTATTTTAAAAATGCGTGAATTTAGTAAAACCCTTTTTTTCCCTCACTATGCATGTGTAAATGTTTGTAATCTGGCTCTCCCCCTTCCAGTGGTATAAAGAATTGTGCCGCTTTAAGGTTTTTTTTTTTTCCCCTCCAGTAAAAATTTTGGTACCTTATTTTGATGTTTACATTACAATGTGACATTATACATGGCAATTCAGATATTTTGCTAACTGTTTTGTTCGAGGAACATCATTAAAGAAGAAATATAATGTTTGTCAAAGATGTATCAAAATTCATCAAAATCTGGGGCAAAAATCTCCCCTTGTTTTTCATGTCTTTTGATTCTTCTAAAATAACCCCACTGAACTTGTACAAAAATATAAACTTTAAATAGCTATCTTATATATTCTATGGTCTAAAAGTTGTTTTGAATGAACTTTGGTAAAATCCAAAGGAAAACGTTTACCCTCTTAAAACTTGTGGTCTTGTAACACTTCCGAAGCGATGCATGTCCTTATTGTTTTCCAGATCTAGTAGTACTGCTTTTATACTTCAGAAATATCTTGAAACTACAATATAACTTTTTTTTTTTTTTTTAATAAGACGAGGTTGGGAAACATTGCAAATTAACCAGTAGATCCTGATGATCCATTCAAAAATAGTTTTTGGAGGGCTACTTTTGAATAGGCCATCCTGTATTTGCAGTAGGCTTTTAAAATGGGCTTGAAAAGTGGCAGGGGTAAAGAGGAACTACTTACAGCTCTTCTATGACTGGAGTTTAGTTGATGTCAGCCAGCCCAACCCCCTGCAACCCTCAGAGAACTTAGGAGAAGAGAGTGCCTTTAGTTAAAGGTTATCAAGCTGCAGGACAAATGATGCATGCCTCATTTATTGAGTTCTATCTTTCTGCTCAGAGTGCAGGTCATTTGTATGTGGCCTCACATTACAGGCTGCGGGTCTCAGTGAGGGGGCAGACTAGACCTGTAGACTGCAGATGTGTTAATGGTTAGTATAAATCGCAGTCGGAAAACGGAGCCATCAAGTTACAGCACCACGTTTTCTCTGTGTGATGTCGCATCTCCACATTTAGCTACGGCAAATTCTACCCAACATACTTCAGTCACAAGAATAGAAGAAAAAAATTTGCCATATAGCCATGTATTTCCAACTCTGTGACGAAACTCAAAACATAGCCCAAGTGAAAACTAGGCTTCCCTGATGTGTGAGGATGTCTATGAAAAATAATATTCTTATCCATGATGATTCTTCCCCACAAATATACAAGACTACAACACCAGCCAGATAAACGTTCAAAAGCACGTTGGTAATATGAAGGCAACTGTCATGTTAGGGTTAGCCCCTTGTCATGAAGTAATCGCCTGATTTTCTGTTTTCCATACTTGAATCTTTAAAAAGTATCAGTTTTTATATTATTTATATTTATATTTACTTAAAGAGGTCATGTGCACACCCCACCACCTTATATAAATATATTGATGATGGAGGCTTTGGATAAGGAAGCTGTTAAGTTGTAACATCCCTGTTCTAAGCAGTTATTTCTAAAAAACTAAAATAATAGCTACTTATTAGTCTCCTGCTCTGCTGTAAGTGTCTCTGAGTATTCGTTTCCATACTGCTTCTACAGCTAGTCAAGGATTCGAATGTCCATTCCATCTGATACTCTCTTAGATTCTGCTTTGATTGTGTATTTCCACCTCTAGCAAGCTTACTCTTTCTCAGCAATACTTGCTACTATCCTTCCAACTGTACTTTAAATCTGTTATTTACGCATAGCATCTTGAATGGTTTTGAGCAAGTCTCGTTGAAGGAATGTTGGTGAGTTTCCATTGAAATGAGGCATGACTTCTGGGTACAGTTGGTATTATTTGGGCAGTATTAGCAAGTACCCACAAATCAGACTTATAAAACAACTTATTTTATATACTAAAGTTCAACCTTAGAGTTCAGGAACTCCTTTTTTTTTTTTTTTTTTTAAAGAAAACTTGATGTTATCTCTTGGATAATACCAAGTATTAGTAACTGCCTTATTTTCCTAGAACAAATTTCTTCTAGGTGAGGTTAATTGTTCACATGATGTCTTTCTCCTTTGTTCTTTGTATCACTCTGAAGTTTCCTTTTTCTTCCCAGAACTATTTTTTATTCATTTCACTTTTTAATTTCAGTGCTACTAAGATTTTCTTTTTTGACCTTAAAGAAAAATTTTAGGGTGATATAATTTTTAGAGTATTCATGCTAAAATTTTTTTCCTGATCTAAAAATGAATTTTTGTTAAGATCTGAAGAGCCTCATTCAGTGTAACATGGATAATTTCTAATGTGTCTTTAAAAGGGGTTTTGGTTGCCATTTTGGCATATGCTTTGCCAAACCATTATAACAGAACTTTGTTTTTCATTAATCAGTAGTTAGTTATTGACCACTTAAACTAACATGACCTTAATTTTCCATTCTTCAGACAGGTGTGCTTTCTATCTAGGTCATTTTGTATATATGAAATAACACTGCTTTGTGGGTGTTTTGTTTGTTTTCATCAGAGATTCTAGAATAAATTCAGGTTTGATGTAAACATCAGTTGGTCTTTTCAGTTCAAAGAATTGCAGAGTAAGTAAAATAAGCAGAATTCTCAAGGAATAAGCATTATATAATTAAACATAGAAGTCTCCAAGACCTAGTTGTGAAAGTTTCCTTGTTTATGGAGGCATTGAAATTACTGAGAAAGCTAGCTGAATTTTCTAACTTTAAGATAATATATAGTATTATCTTGGTCAAGTGTAGCAGATTTTACATGTTTAATATTTTCCATGTATAGACATCTCAAGAGCAAAGCTATAAACATATAAGAATGTATCTCTAGCCACCTTGACTAGAGAGAGCCACTTTGATGTGAAAAACAATTTCAAGATAAATTTTAGTTTTCAACTTATTAAGAAAATTAGATTCACTGAAAAAGTTGTTTAAAGATACCTGTTAGACTTAAATAGCATTGTTTCCTATTGGAGTTTTTTTACAAAGGGAATCCCAGAAAAAATTGTATAAAAAAATACAAGATTGAAACTAAATATATTGAAAGATACAAATTGCTGCCTTAAAATGTTATTTAGGCTACCATTTTTTTTCTTCTATTTCCAGAAAGGTAGTAATTTGTGTTTTATGATTTACCAGACATTCATTATCTCTTGCTAACCATCCTCTTAGCATATGAAAACCCTTAATTTCTACCACCACCCTATGTGTCTTCCTAAATCTCAAGTAAATGTTTTAATGGATTCTGATTCTCTCCTCTTTTTGCTATCTGATCCATAAACTCCCTGGCAATTAGAAATAATGGATAACGGTATATGATTTCTTATTCAAAATATTACTTTAGTGATGTCCGTCACACTAGATATCATGGAAGAGTAAGTGGCATGTTCGTCTTCAAAGTGCTCATTATATTAGGCTTCTCACATTTTCCATCGATTCAAGGTTGGATATGTATTTGCTGAGATTTTACTGTAAAGCTGCTAAATTCACACTTACTACTTTCATACCTGTTAGTAATTTCAAGACTATTGTTACAAGAAGTGAAGTTTACTAATGTTTAACGTTCTTATAAAACATTCAGAAAATGGCTCTAGTTTATTACTTTAAACTAGAATATCAGATTAAACAGTTTAAAAGCAAATTTTTAATGTTACATTTAAAATTTTTGAAATGATTGAAAATTATCTACTTTGGAATAAACTTTAAAGAAACAGTCACAGGAGTTTCTAAATGTTCTTTGAAGGGAGAGGTACCTAAGAGGAGAATCTAGACTTAGTAATATGAACTGTGGTTAAATCCAAAACCCAGTTAAACACAGAGTCTATATCTTCTAAAACTGGAGTGTTAAGAAAACCTAGAGACGTTCATATACTTATAGTTTCAGTAATCAGAGTATTAGACCAGACTTTATTTGCAATTTGTTCACAGAGAGATTTTATTTTGATACAAATATTAAGCATAAAGCATAGTAAGTTTTATATAATTCTGAGTTCATTAAACAATATTATGGAATTTTCATTATGTTCTTGGGGAGTCTTTTTAGCTATTTTTATACCTCATATATGAGGTCTCCTATATTTTATTTTGCATTCTAGCACGTGACTGCCTGCCTTAGAACTATGTATAGGAGGGGAAATCAGTATTACTTTAAAAAATATTTGATTTTTTGAAGTTTTTCATTAATAATTTTATGTTTGAGAAAGTAAGGGGAAGGGGTGGCAAATTACACAGGTTTCAACACAGTAGCAGTCACACAGTAATGTCTGTTCACAAGTGTGTCCTGTTTTTTAAGATTTTAGAATTTTGAGCAGGATACAGCAGGGATCTCAAAGTCAAGCCAGCATCAGAAGTACCTGGAAGTCTTATTAAAATACAGACTGCTGGACTCCACCCCCAGAGTTTCTGATTGCAGGCTGGAGCCCGATCATTTGCATCTCTAACATGTTCCCAGGTGATGCTGATGCTGCTGGTCCAGGTACCACACTTTGAGAACCATTGGTCTAGAGGAAGTTGGAATGCCTTTTCAACCATGCGTTTATTTACTCAGTATAAAAACCCGAGCTCTTGAGACATTATTATAATTCTGATGCCATGAGTGGAACATTCATGGGGAAAGAGCTCTGTGGAGTGACGAGCCCTTTGGGTTGGCTGCCACCCCCTCCGGCTGCCTGCCCCCTTTAAGGTCTGTGGTCCTCTTCCACGTGAGGGTGCAGGAGGAGCTCTTTCATTTCTAGGGTGAGTTTGGATTTGTGTACTCTGCAGCCTGGGCTTTGGTCCAGAAGCTGTGCATTTGTTAGGTGTGCTTAGAGTCAGTCTTGATAATCTACACATGGAGATGAGAATTGTGGGAGGAAGCCATCAGAATGTCACGAGGATGCACTTTGCATTTATCGAGGCACCAAGTACAGAAGGTCCTGTCTTAAGATGGCGGTGACACGGAACATCGAAAACAATAATCCCCAAATAATGTATTTGTAGTTTATGGATTTTTTTGGGGGGGTGGGGGGAGGGCAAAGGATTTCTTTTCAAATTATGTGTTTCTCAGGTTGAAATTACTTTGGATTCTCTGTCATGTCAGCAGGTGTTAGGGGAGGCTGAGTTGCTGTACATGGCAGAAAGTTGATAATTGTCTCTGATTACTTTGCTACCTTTAAAAACCTATATATGTTTGCAAAACTGCCTAGGGGGATCTACCACGTACACAGCATGAGTTATTCATAAACTATAAGTGCACATGTACGAGCAAGTTATTTTTGAGAAGGAAACTGTTTATAATGTAATGAACCTGACAGGTCTTTGGATATTTTAAAATTTGTGTGTTAACGTCATTGTCGTTAATATTCTCCATGGACTAGTTTGAGGGATTTTGGGCTCTGCTTCTGGTTTTTAGTTTGGCTTTGGATTTACTGAGATACTAGGAAGAGAAAAAATATTTTTAAGGTAATAGATCGTAGAATGACTTAGACGTAGACGTCCACACGATAAGCATCATAGAATACACAGCTTAGGAATTCTTAACAGTACTTCCTGCTTGAAAGGCTCGATGACCTTCAGTGGGGATTGTTTCTATGTTCAGCGCAGGTTCCTTTATCCAATTCCAACTCACAGGGAGCTTCGGTTTATTTACATTTTGCTTTGCACGATGCCTTGTACGCAAAGACCTCTATCGTTCAGTGGATCAGAGGGCTCTTTTGTCTGGGATGAAGTCCTAATGCGTCAGTCACACCTGAGAATGTTTCTCAGCACCCCCCTACCCCTCCCCCAGCCCCCCAGAGGAAGAGTCTTGGATTTTCATGTATCCAGACCATGTCTGCTTCCTATCAATCCATGTATATGACATTGTACTGTATCCGCTTTCTGTGCCAGTCAGCTGACCTGATTCTCTGAAACCCATGAAGGTACTGGTTATATGTAGTAGTTGTATCCTAGGTAAATATGGTGATTGAAATACCTCTCTAAATTATAAAGGTAATGGGTTTTGTTTTGCATTTTATTAAAGGGTCCTGTTGTTAGTGGCATTGTTTTTTTTTCTTCTTCTTTAATGCTTCAAAAATACGGTTCTTATCTAAACTTGTTCAGCTAACTTCATATAATCAATTGCTTAGCAAATTCACGCTGGGTTTTATTTTGGTAAGTCTTCTGAAGGGAGGCTACGTAAACCCGAGGTGGTCAGTTTCCATCTGTTAGAAGTGCCAGTTGTGCAACCATCTAATCAGAATTTACAGCAAAATTATAACAAAAATTTTTTTCTTTGAATTTAATGATAACCTCGTGTGAGAGGTTCTAGGACCTGAAGAGTAAAATAACCCAAAGCCACTCTAGGGTTTTTTTTTTCCTTCCTTTTTTATCATTTTCTTTTTTTTCTTTTTTTTTTTTTTAACTTAGTTTTGGAATTACTTTAGCCACTTTGGTTCCTTAGAACAGGTTTTCATTTTGGGGGTCTACAGTTCCTACATTGTGATCATTGTCTCAGTGAAGTTCTTTTGTTTAAAAAGATTCATGGTAACACAAAATGTATTTTACTGCTACAACTAAAATGTATTTATAATAAAATGCCTTTTTAATAATTTGGAGATTTGTTTATTATGTGTGAACCACAATTCTCTGCTGCCTTTTACTTTTAAGGTCAAAGGCCTGACAGAAGCAAGCACAGCGCTTTGATTTTATCCGTAACGTCGGTTGTTAAAACGAGCTTAAGTAACAGAACCCGATGATAATCTGTAAAACTGTCACCCTCGTTTCCAGAAATTTTCGGCTTTCCTTAAATCTCTGAACATCCGCAGTAGCAAAGACCTAAAGGCTTAAATCGTTACCGGAGAGTTTAAAAATCATCAGTGGTCAGAAAGTGAGCCTTTTTCAAATGGTCACCCATTGCAGATGTTGGGGATTTTAAAAAATTGTCATGAATTACTCTTAAGTCACTTGTTAATGCTGGGCTGTGCAGCCCAGAATTTATTTCAGAACTTGTAAACCTAGTTTACATCAATATATTATGTGGGTATAATAATGCACTTGATGGCATGGTATGTGAAAAGCATAACTTCAACTCTCTCTCTCCCCTGCCCTCCCTCCACCCCCAGTGATGGCTGTGCAGAAAATTGCCCTGAGTCAGGGGCTTTTTGTTGGGGAAATAATTCTTTGCATCTGTCGGGATGCAGTTTTGAGAAGCATTAGCAGGTCACAGAATGCTTTGTGTGCCCTGGCTATTTTATTTTTAACATCCTATTAATGTGGCACCATAAATCTAACTTGAATATACTGTGCTCCAAGTTTGTAAATGTAAGTAGAAAGGACAGTCAGCCTTTCATAAGGACAATTTACAATTCTTATTCCTTTCAGTGAGTCAGTTTGTAAGCTAGGTACCTTGCTTCCTTTGAGTTGATACGATACGACATGAGTCATCTCTGGGTTTTGGAGAAGAACGTATAAATCAAATGGATTTGAAGGACTCCTTTAGCCGCTATCTGCTTGAGCTGAAGTAACCCACGGCCCTATTGTCAGTGGGGAAATGCAATTAAGACTCTCTCGGGTGTTAATTCCTGTGCCCGATTTGGTGCTCTTCGAAGCATTTTTCTGAGAATGATATTAGTGTGGAATTAGTGGGAAAATGTAATTTCATCAGAACTGCAAGGTGAGAACGTTCTGTGTGGAGTGCAGGACAGGCATGGAGACGGGAGGCTGGCTTAGCGGAGGGAGTGCTGAAATGGAGAGCTGTTTCCACCTGGTGGAAGAGAACATCCAAATCCCCCTGCGGTTGGTTCTCAGCCACTGAAGGGAGAGCCTTTGGGCTGAAGTCGACTCTGCTCCTTGACTTACACGGTATTGTCCTAACAGACCTAATGGGTGGAAAACCTTTTCTCCAGACCCGAAGAACCCCGTGTCAATGGCATTGCCTCAGTCCCAGCATTCCAGTTACCTTTCTGAAACAGATCTGATTGGGCCACCCTTTTCTGAGAAGACCTCAGTGGGTTCCCATCGCATCGTGAATTTCTGAGCTGGACTTCGGGGGCACCCGCACGTCTCCGTCCCGAGCACTCTGCATGGAAGTCTTAAGCCGGAACGTGCCCTTCCCTCCCTGAAGCTGCCCTTGGCTCTCCTGCCTCCCGGGCTACTCTGGGGAGCTGTCCAAATTCAAAACTCTAAATCCCACCTCCTCTACTCCCTCTTGCTCTGCCTGCACTTCAGCCTAATACATCTGTTACCACCATTTTTTTGTGTTATATTTGGGATTCTGTGTGCTTCTGGGAGGCAGGGATCATGTCCTCAGACCTCTAAACCTACAGCACTGGCCCCATCTATGCCTTTCACATAGTGAGTCCTGCCGAAACGGACCACGGGGTTTGATTGAGAGAACTTAAAGGCACTCTCTCCTCCCACGGACATCCTTTGCAAATGCAGTGTGGCCAGATCAGCAGGAGTGAACTGTCCTGTGCAGTGACATCCCCACCCACTCCGCGAGGCTCTCTAAGCGGTGACAAAGCATTAGCAGCATTCACGAGTATTTTGTGTCTTACCAAGTATCACTGTTAAAGCCCTTAGTTTGACAGCTTCACCATGGTTATGTCAGTTTTGATGGATGCTGCCTCCTTTAGCATCCCTGGTCTGTCTGAAGCCCTGGTTGATTTTAAATCAGCAGAGGGAGGTAATTACATTGAAATAAAGTGGCAGCTTGTGAAATCTGGGGTATTATCCCACTCTTAGCTCATTAAAACTGATGCTCTGCAAATCGATGTGAACCATTGTTTCTGAAAACTGCTGATAATCCCTGAAAGAATGTGGCTCTGGGTAGGTGGTGGGAGGAGCCAGCAAAGGGCTCTGATGGTGGGCGTGGCTGGTTGGCCTCTTGGCTCACGCTCTAGGCTCCCGGGCCAAGGAAACCAGAGGAGAAGGTGGTTTGATGTTGTTTGCTCACTAATTGAATAGAAATGTAATCTGATGACAAGCCCTCTTGATGTGAGCGGAGTGCCGGAATGTGTAGGAGACCTTGCACAGGAAACTCGGAAATGTTCTAATTAGTCTTCAGGGTTTTGTTTCCTTTTTGTACAAAAGACACAAGGGAGCCAAAAGGGAAGGGCCTGAAGTCACAAGAGTAGGTGGCTTGTCTTCGTGCCTGCTCTTCAAACCCACACCTGCTGGTTCGGTCTTGCATCTGTTGAGAATGCCGTCATGTACAGGTTTTTTAACAAAACTGAACAGAAGTGAGTGCTCTAAGCAGAGGCTCTTCTAAAGAGAGAGTTTTGTGGATTCAATCCCCAGCTTCGTGACCAGGCTTAAAGTAAATTGCTTAACCCGGGGTAAAAGTAACAGGAGATTATTGGAAGGCGGGTAAGCAAATAAGCTTAATCTGATGAATCAAATCTCCTCACAGGGACCCCAAAAAGGCCTTCTAGAACTGAAACAATTCCTACTGGGCTGGTTCCGCTAACAGGGTGGAAGATAAACTGTTTTGAAAAAAAAAAAAGTTGTGATGTAGTGCAATGAAAGATGGTTTTGAACCTTCTGGAAAAGCACTTCTGGAAATCTGTCTTTAAAAGCTGTCAGCTGATACCCTACCCTATTGCTCAGAAAATCGCCTCATCTGGGTCGTATGCAGTCATGCGTGCTGCAGTAGGGAATACAGCTGGCCCCGTCTCAATTCGACTCAGGCCAACCATGGGACAAGCCACTGAGGCTGCAGACACCTGGGACCAGGGAACTGGATCACGAATAAGCTCTTCTAAGCTTCTCTCTTGCTTCTAGGGGCCTCCTCCTTGCCCATTTCCTCCTTGACAGCATCCTAGTTCCTGTTCCTGTTCAATGTACCAGCATGTCCTGAGGGCACTGCATACTGTATGCTGTACATGGGTTCG
The DNA here is from genome assembly GCF_902729225.1 of Pteropus medius. Taxonomy (NCBI): domain Eukaryota; kingdom Metazoa; phylum Chordata; class Mammalia; order Chiroptera; family Pteropodidae; genus Pteropus; species Pteropus medius. The sequence goes on along the minus strand of NW_024355990.1, from coordinate 11,129,083 downwards.
GAAAAAAGGACTGGGGTGGTGGGGGGAGGGAAGAGGGTTCTAGCTGCTGGAAGGATTCTGAAGGAAACGTGACCCTTCCCTTCAAAGAGCTTAGCACAGTGCCTAACATGCAGTGTTGATACTCAGTGAGGTGGACAGAATGATGGCCCCCCCAAGATACCCACATCCGAACCTTTAAACCTGTGAATGCGTGTCCATGTCCTAATCCCTAGGGCTTGTGACTTTACATGGAAAAAGGGACTTTGCAGATGTGATTAAATTAAGGCTCTTGAGATGGGGAGATTATCTTGGATGATCTGAGCGGGCCCAGTGTAATCGCAAAGGTCCTTATAAAATGGAGGCAGGCGGATCACAGAGAAGTAGGAGGTGTGAGGACGAAAGCAGAGATTGCGATGATGCCCCCACAAACCAAGGAAAGTGGGTGGTTTCTAGAAGCTAGGAAAGGCAAGGAAATGCATTCTCGCCTGAAGCCTCCAAAAGGAGCCATCCCTGCCGACACCTTGATTTTAGCCTCATAAAACTCATTTCACGCTTCCAGCCTCCAGGACTGTCAGAGAATAAATTGGTGTCACTTTTAGCCACTAAGTTTGTGGGATTCGTTACAGCATCAGTAGGAACTGAATATAGTCAATGAGCACGTGTTTGCTCAAGAGAAGGACACCCCTCATGTGAGAGATGTGAATGGGCTTGGTATGCTTAGAAAGCAACACTCAGGGCACAGGTAGAGGGAGGGCAAGAGAGCCTGGCCTGAGGTGATGGCAGGGGACAAGATGACAGTATGGATTTAGGAGTCATATCAGAAGTAGAATCTGCGAGGCTTAGCTCGGCCAGTGAACAAGCTAGAAGTCAGAGAAACTACAACAGTTTGCAGCTTGGGAGCATGCGGAGCTATGGTGCCATTAACCTGAGGAAACAAGAAAAGAAGAATAGGTTTAGGTAAGAAGGGTCAGAGGTTGGGATTGGACTTACATGTCTAGGGTGTCCCGGAACATCTGGGGAGCGGGTCCCCAAGGAAATCAAGGAAAGGCACCAGAAATGACACCCGCAAAGAGAGATGGGCTGCAGACAGGCTGGGGTCATAGTCACAGGGGCTGAAGAACTGGAAATGAAGGAAATTTCTTCGAAGTTCTGGTGTGAGATGGTGGCTAAGCCATGGAAACAACAAAAGTGTTCTCTGGTAGAGGATTGGATAAAGACGATGTGGTACACTTGGACAATGGAATATTACTCTGCTAGAAGATAAAATACTGCCCATTCGTGACAACACGGTTAGATCTTGAGATTATCATGCTAAGCAAAATAAGTCAGATGGAAAAAGGGGAGAACCATATGATTTCACTCACATGTGGGATATAAAACAAAGCGACAAATGAACAAGACACCAACTCATAGACGCAGACAGTATGGTGTTTATCAGGGGGAAAGGCGGGGAGGCGGGTAAGGGTAGAGGGGGTCAAATATGTGGTGCCAGAAGGAGATCTGACTTTGGGTGGGGAACACACAATACAATAGACAGATGATATAGAATTGCACACTTGAAACCTATATAATTTTATTAACCAATGTCACCCCAATAAATTTAATTTAGAAAAAGAAAAAAATAAAGAAATTATGGTGTGGATTAAGAGGGTCAAAGATGGAAAACTTTGGAAACATCAAAGTTGAAGGGGCAGGTGACAAAAACGTGGACACTGTAAACAGGAACAGTACAAAGAGAAAATTCAGGGAATTTGAAGAAGGACACAGAGGGCAAAAGTACAAAATGCTACCAAAAGGTGTAGTAAGATGTAGCTGGTAACTGAGAGGTCACTGGCGACCTTCAGGAGAGCGGTTTTGATGGCATTGCGGGGTAGAAGACAGACTGCATGGCTTGAGAAGTGAGCACAAAGCAAATCAGTGGTGACAAGAGATATGGAGAGTTATTTCAAGACGCCTGTCCACTGACAAGAGATGAAAGACAAGGTCATAGGTCTAGAAGAAGGGACACTTAGTACCCTAATGCTTTCTAGCTACTCTCTCTGCCTGTAAGCTCCGCCCATCCAGACATCTCTCATCTGCATTTCTATTTGTTTATCATACCCCTTCCTTCCTCAAAAACCTTCCCTGGCCATCCACAAGATAAGCAATATAGATTTATTTAAAGGAGATCTTTCTTGAACTCCTACGGGTTTTGAATATAGCTAGAAGGAATCTTAAAGGTCATCTAGTCATCAGATGATTGTCAATGGTTTCCAAACATTTTAAGCAACAGAATCCCTTTTTTCTAACAAAGTCTTATGTTAAAACCCAAATATGTAAGACCCAAATATATAACATATAAATATATATTTTACTTTTATAATCATGTAGTAAATACATGTGTAACAGCTTCTGGTAAAATCAATTCGTAGAGCAATTATGATATCCTGAAGCACACAAACATTTGAAAACAGAATTTATTTCCTTTTTATCTTTTTTGGGGGTTGGACAATATGAACGAACATTGTGCTTCATGAAGATAAACAGCAGTATATTCGCTTGTACCATTTACCTGAGCAGACACGCACTGGCCCCGGTTTTACAAGGACCAGCACGGAACAAAAATCTTAATCCATGAAACACAGACATGAAGTCAAAATGTATGCAGAGAAATGGCTGAAGAAACTTTGTTTTACGGTCTCCTTAGAAGAATTTTGAACTTCTTAGAGTTCTTTTCGGTACCCAAATGATACATGTGACATATGTTAGTGTATGCTGGTTTTCTTTCCAGCCGGATAAGTTGAAGTTTATTATGTGCACAGAGGCCAGAGGGGACTTCTCCAGCTAAAGATGGAGTCGGGTCTTCACACATTTCCTGGTCTTGAGACATCATCTAACTATTTGAAGAAGGCTAGGAGGAGAAGAGGCTTCCTTCCACCAGGGATCATGTGTCATCCTTCATAGGTAAATTTCACTCCTGTGAAACCTACACAACTGTGGTTCTTTGGTATTCCTAGAATCCATCTCTTTGCTAAGAGTTCAATACCTGGATTTTTGGAGCTGGCGTGTGAGCCTCTCGGCTTCAGTCACCCCCATCACCTCTTCTTAATAACTGCTGGCAGCCCTCGGCCTGCTTCCTCATTTGTCGCGGGTTCACAGTCTGCCTCCCTCCGAGGCCGGGCTGGCCTTGCTCACAGCGGTTCCCTCTCCTCATCTTCCTCCCCGTTACACAGTTATACATTGTCACCTCCCTGCTTCTTGGAGTTTTCCAGGTAAACCTGTATCCCTGAGTTTATTAACCTCATTAGTGCTTTGAAACACGTGCTTGGTCACCCTAAGAGCCTGTTTGAAACGCAGGTGTTGGCCGTGAAATCAGCGATGTGGAAATTTGTTTTTGAACTCCTCGAGCTCGGAGCCCCGAACTCTGAGGCCGTGGTTCCAGACAAATCCCTCATCCTCCATTTCTCTGTGGGGTTACCACGATCGCTTTGTGGGTGAAGAGAGAAGTCTAATCTCAAATCAAGAATTTCCAAGAGCTCGGGTCTTTTACATTGTCAGGAGCAAAGTCAAGAGAATAGAACGTATGGCTCTTTGCAATGGCAATTAACTTTAATGAACTTCCTTCACCGGGTAGAATCGGTACCTTGTGTGGAGATTAATTATGACCTCGGTGGCTGCACTTGAATGAGACCATGAAATGAGGGAGGGCTTGAGGAGGCCACGGGCAGCTGCGTCCCCTCTTGAACACCAGTCATCAGTCTAATAGCTATGTCCCATTTTAGATCTTTCCTGAAAGTGAGCAGAGTATGAATTAGAAATAAACTTGTAAATATTTGTAAAATATTTGATCAAAATGGAACGAGTCACACCGGCAGGGAAAATATTGTAAGAGGATGTGATTAAAACCCCTCTTTTTGGGGGCAGCCAGGAAAAATAGAGGTACACAGAGATCCTTGACATTTTCGGTCTCAAGGAGGGATTAATAAGAACGAAACTTGGGCAGGCCCTACTATGTGTTAGCCAAAGAGAGGGTGACATGTCTCTTGGTCCCCACCCAGTTTGTTGGGCAGAGGCCAAGCGAGGACCGGTAAAGGGCCCTGGGTAACAGGTTCTCATTTCTGCTCGGGCGCCAGTTCACCAGGGCCCAGGAAGCAAGCCCTTCCCCCGACTTCCGTTTTCTCCTGCGTGCGATGCGGGGCGCCGTGGCTACCTGCCGCTGCCATGCAGAGCCGTAGGAGCGCGACACAAAAGGAAAAATCGGCGATCGGAATTTTGACGTTGTGCTCATCGTGGATATTTTGCAACCGTCTCGATTTTTAAAACTATCATAGTATATATCCAGAAGAATCGAAAGCATGGTCCTGAGAACGTGTTTGCGCACGGTTATTCGCAATAGCCAAAAAGGTGGAAGCAACCCAAGTGTCCATGGACAGATGAATGGATCGCCAAAATGTCAGTCCAATAGCTATGTCCCACTTTGGATACAGAGAAATATTACTCAGCCTGGAAGAGGACGGACATTCTGGCACATGCTATAACACGGATATACCCTGAAAACATTATGGTGAGTGAATCGGCCAGACGCAAAAGGACAAACACTGCTTGATTCCACTTGTATGAGGCACCTAGAGTGGTCAAATGCATAGAGGCAGAAAGTGGAATGGTGCTTTCCAGGGGCTGGGGCGGGGGAGGGATGGGAAGTTGTCGTTTAATGGGGAGGGTTTCCATTTGGGAGGATAAAAAGAATTCTGAAGGTTGGTTGCGCAACCATGTGAATATATATAACATTATTGAGCTGTAACTTTAAAATGGTAACTTTTATGCCATGTATATTTTACCACAATTTAAAAGAATATCACGCTTAAGTATTATTTATCTTGGTAACTGAGTTGCTTAGTCCTGGCTCTGCTACCTTCCTTACCTCACAGAATATGATGAATTTTAAAAAGCCGAAAAAAATATCAGTGTCATGGAACCTCAGGGTTCGATGATTGTTGAATTCACACACGCTTGGTGAGGAGGTAGGAGCTGTGGGTTTCTGATGCTAACTACACCCATTGGAGCAAATTGCACTGTTGTTTTGCTGTGAGACCCTCGGCAGGACCTCGGAGGATGACCTGGCTGAACTCTGCAGTGAGGGCTGATGGGTGCCTTGAATCCTGAGCCAGACCCAGCCTGAGCAAGACCCAGCCTGAGCAAGACTGACCAACTGCCCATTCCCTGCAAGGATCAGTGGGAGCTGGGGAGAAAAAGATCTGTTCTCTCAGTGGTCTGGTTGATTTGTTTGTTTGTTTTTCAGCATTGGGCTCTACGTTGTGTTGTCGCTGTGTCTTTCAGTCCGCAGCAGGGGCGGGAGCAGACATGATGCTGTGTGTCTGTCTGGCAGCTGCCCTCCAACCTTTGGTCTGCATAGCAGTTCCGGGCACTACTGTCTCTCTCGAAAGGTTTAAAACCCTAGAAAGTCAAATGTATTGTTTGTGGCTAGTCCATTCAGAAGTGTTTTTCAGTGCTAAAAATATAGGCACCCCTGTAGAAATATAAAATACATACCAGTCTAATTCTGCTAAGTAATAATGATAATAAAACCCAAGAATACTGACCTCCCAAATGGAGTTTGTGGAACGAGGTCATCCGTCTTCCTTCTTAGTTGTAAACCGTGGCCCCAGCTACCTGGCTGGTCCAGACTTTCATTTTCCTATCCTCATACCTGGAGCAAGTTCGCTCTCAGGCTCCTCTTGGCATTTCTGGGAAGTGTCCCGCCACATCTAGCTATGCAGCACCGCCCCCAGGGCCCGCCTGCCACCTGTCCTGCTCTGCAGTGCTCCGGCTTTGACCTCATCATATTTTATGTTACTCTGCTCTCTTGACTCTTTTGGATTTCAGAACTGTGCACCAGCTGGGCTGTGCTCTCTGTCTGTCCCTAGGCTCCTCAGCCCTGTCCCCAGGCTCCTTGGCCGCCCCTCCCAACCCAGCCCAGCCCAGACCCCTGGGAGAGCAGAGAAGGATTTTGACAAGCCTCCCGCAGCCCCTGCCCAGATGCCCCAGACTCTTGTGCCTTCCTGTTAAATTGTTCTAAGCAGGATGAACAAGTCTCTCTCTTTTTCCTGTCTTTACAGAGGAGAACAGCAAGGGGTTAATAAGCGGGCTGCTGAGTGCACAGTATTCCAGAACGAGGGTTGGTAAATGCTTTCCATGAAGGTCTAGGTAGTAAATACTTCCGACTTTGCAGGCCACACAGTCTCTGCTGCGACTACTTAACGCTGCTGTCTTAGCACGAAATTAGCCACAGAAGGGGTGTGGCTGTGTTCCGACAGACTCTCCCCTCCACCAGACTCTGCCCGGGCTCCTCTGAATCCTCTTCCTGATTCAACCTTGGCCTATAAAGACGTGACCAAACACAAGCACAGTCTCTAACAGATCAAGGCCACATCCCTAGGATGACCGTAGCCTCCCTTAAAGTGTCTGCTTGAAAAAACTCAAGGCTGCCAGAAGAATTTGCTGTTGGTTCCAGCTGACACCTGAAGACAGGCCCCATCTCCCAGCCTCTGTGAGGAGCTAGGAGCCTAACTTCGATAAGTGCCAGTTAGCAAGCCCAGATGGGTTTCACCTGCATCGACCCCACCTTCCCGCTTTTTGTAACCTTCCAGTTCTCTGACTCTACAGAGCCCCCATCAGGCCCCCTCCTTACTCCCACCTTCTCCCTTTAAAATGCCCAGTCACCTCCATGCAAATCACAGTTGAGGTCAGTTCACGTTGGACATTTCCCTATTGCAACAGTATGTTACTGATGAAAACCTGTCCTTACCATGTTAACTAGTGGCTTGATCTTGGTTTATCTTGACTTCCTTTATGGACACTGATATTTGAATTTCATAAAATTTTCACATCATGAATATTATTATTATTATTTTTTAAAACATTTAAAATCGTGAAAAGCATTCTTCGCGTGTGGGCCGTACAGCAGGTGCGGTGAGCTTTACACGGGACTTCTGGCTAAGGAGCACGTGGGGCCTCGCTGCCAGCAACGTGACTTGCCATCTCTGAGGGCCAGGTGAGGAAGGTGGGGTTTTGGAAGGTAGCAGAGTGTAAATGGCGGCACTCTGCAGGGCCCTGTGCGTCTAACTGCGAAGCTCTGCTTCCTGGTGTTCTTTGCGACAAAAGTCCAGCGTCAGAAATCAGACACTTGTGGCTGTGCTAGCATTTGGACGCCTCCCATGCCGGGGATCTGGAAATAACCCCTCCTATTTTTAACACCCTTGCCTAGTCAGATGGTCTCTGGTTTCTCCCAAAGAATACCCCAGGGCCCAGAGGTACAAGTTGGAATTTAGAACCTCTCAGTCTCATTGGTAAACAGGACCCCTCTGCTCCGCTCTCCCCCTCGTCCCCACAGAAGTCCTTAGCATACCTGGGGCGGGGCTGGGAGGGTGCAGCGGTGGGGCGGGCGTGGGGGAGACACACTTTCCTTTCTCTTTCAGGGTAGTGGGGTCCCTGAGCTGTGGGCAGGAATCCAAGCCATTTTTCTATGCGCAACACAAGGGAAAAGCAACTTTTCAAAGAGCTTTTATTTCAAATCACAGTCAGAAAACACCCAGTTAGAAATGCTTCTCAGGCCTCCCAGAAGCCAGGGACGGGAGGTTCAGCTCACCGCAGAGGATGTACCTTGTCACCGACGACGAGGAGAGAGGGGCTGGCTACTTACACAGGAGAACACCCAGAGCTTGCAGGAGCACGGGGCGTTCCGATAAGGTAACAGAGGACAACTGGCCCAGCGGTGACAGCTTTGGGCTCCAGAGGAGCTGGCCCTGCCTCCTGCCCATGTCTGGATCATGTCCGCTTGCTTGCTCGATTGGCAGAGGAGACTGTCACAGCCCAGGGAAGAGCTCAGAGAGGGGACGCAGCTGCAGCTGTTGTAGGGCAGGTGGGAACAGGGGAGACGTGAAGCTCCTGCCTCCTTTCTAGAATGTTCTTTCTAGGCTCGGCTTCCTGAGGGGACAGCCCTTCGAGTCACTGGGCCCCCAGGAGGGCTAGTGTTCAGGATCCGCGTCCATGCAGGACTCCCAGGGGTTCTGGGGCATCCGAGGCAGGGAGAAAAGCAGGAGGGTGAGGCCACCGAGGAAGAGGAGGATGAAGGCGGCGCAGGCGCAGGCGAAGGACCAGGAGTAATAGTACTCGATCCAGACCGTTTCCTCGCTGTCGATCATGCGCTTCACCGACTGCCGCATCACCTCCACCGAGACGAAGATGCAGAGACCTGAGGGCGGAGCCGGACACTCAGCGCCCCGCCCCGGCCTGCGCCTCCGGGGGCCTCTGCTCCCGGCCTTGGGGGGCACCGACTCCAGACCGAGGGTCTACATGGCAACCTGCAAAAGTGCCCCCTCTGCCTGCCCGCCGCGCACTTCGCGCGCCCTCAGGGTACCTGTGTTGCTCTCCTCCTTTTGTGAGTGTTTTTAAAATGAATTCAAAATTTTATGAGTAACCGGCATTACTCTTAGTGTCTTGAAGGTTAGATCTTTGTGAGAAGTGGACAAACTGCCAAGATCCCGCCCCCTCCCGGACCCCACAGAGCTCCCGGCCAAACCCGGGAATTCCTCCGGCCCCCAAGAGGGCCTGAGGGTGCGGCGGCAGCGTCCTCCACGCTGTGGCGTCATCCCCCACCCCGTGACGTCAGCCCCTACCGCGTGCCCTCCACCTGTGACGTCACCCAAACCCGCGTCCCCACCCTGTGACATCATCTCCCACCCAGCGCAGTTGCCTCCCCGCCTCGTGATCGCCATCCCTGCCCAAGGCTTCTCCACCAGACGCCACCAAACCACATCCCCACCTCCTGATCGCATCTCCACCGAGTCCTCGCCTGGCGTCATCTCCCACCCTGCGACGTCATCCCCACCCTGTGACGTCATCTCCCCCATCCTACCTGCGAAGGCGTAGAACAGGGACGCCGGCCTCAGCAGGTAGTCCCGTTTCTTCCTGAAGGACAGGAGCACGAAGATGGTTCCCAGGATGATGAAGCCAAGGCTGAAGATGGCGATGGCGGCGGCCGAGATGCTGTACTCTGCAACACAGAGGGGCGGGCACGCGCGGCCCCGGCACCTCAGCGGCGGCCCAGTCCCGGGGCCGCAGGTCGTGGCCGGTCGTGCCGCCAACCGGGTGGGCGACGGTGCCGCACACTCAGCGTCCCCACTGCACGCCTGCGAAGACTGCGGATCCGAGAGGTGAAATCACCCCCTGGAAGCCGCGCAGCGCGGAAGCGGGGCGGCCGGGATGTCACCATGAATGTTAAAGCCAACTCCCGGGAGGCACGTGGCTGGAGAACTTTCTGGAGCAGAAAACTTCCAGTGACAGGGCAGAAGGCAGCCCTTGGGCTGAGAGTGGTCTGTCCTGGGACTGACAAGCAGCCTGTGGAGTTGTGGCTTACAGGGCACAGTGCATGTGACTGTGAGTGTGTGTGTGCGCGCGCACACGCGTGCACACACACACGCTGCAGGTGTAAGATTTGCTGGTGTGTGTTAGTGTTGCACTGGCAGAGCGAGCGTGTGTGCAGGCCCACACCGTGGGCCAGCGTCCACGCCGGTACAGATGTGGGTCCGTCCTCAGGACACTAGGGTGCCTCTGAGCTCCATGGTTCCCTAAAGGCCCCCAGGGCACATGTGGACCTTATATATCTCCCCAAGTCCCTGCTCTCCTGACTGGGAGGGAGTGATTTGTGGGCGAGGGAAGGAATCAGTTCCCCACAGACCCTGACCTCCAGCCCTGAAAACCGTCACAGGGATTTTGAGTACTCCTTCCATTTTCCCAACTCCTGTCACAACGGCCTCCCTTAGGCACTGTTGGAAAATGCATTCCTTCTGCTAGCAGGGGCCGGGGCTTTTTACAGCGTCTCTCTAGCCCTGATGAATGGAGGCTCAGGATGCCTGGAGACAGAGCACAGAGGGTGACAGGGTGACACGGCTCTTTTGCTCTTTTCATCAAGAGCGGGGAAGTCAAAGCTTTTGTGCCAAATGATTTTCTGGCTCAGTAGCGTGTGACGGCAGTCAGTTCTCCCCAGCCTCCCCGCTTTCCTCCGCAGGCTCACCTTTCTGAGTGGTGACTTCGAAGATCTCTGAGCTCTCGCCTGGGTTAAAATGCCTGAAGTAGGAACAGCTTTCCTCTGCAAAAGAGGGAGAAAGCCTGTGAGTTGAGAGAAAGAGCCTGCAGCTGGGAGCGGAGGCTCGCAGAGAGAGGGTGGGCGTGATCCCGCTAGGGTGGGCGTGAGGGACCCGGATGGCTGGTCCTCTTCTCCCCAGACGCTGACCCTGGGCTGAGACAAGGATCTTTCTCTGATCCTTAGACCAAAATTTCAGCAGATTTTGCATAAGAGGCTGGGAGATCTTCTGGGAGCTAAGGCTAACTGGTCGAGGGGCAGACAGCACCGTGGGTATGGCCCCATTAAGCAGATGGGGTAACAGGCACAGGGCTCGAACCATTTGTCAGGGGGTGCAGGATTCATGGTCACCAAAGTGCCAAACAGTAGTTTGGACCAGGACTGATTCTGCCCCCCCGGGGAACATTGGGAAATGTCTGGAGACATTTTTGGTGTCACAATGGGGCAGGGCTGATATTGATTGGCATCTAGTGGCAATGGCCGGTAAACATCTCATTATGCACAGGACAGCCCTCTAAAAACATGAGATTATCCAGCCCCAAATGTAGTAGTGCTGAGGGTGAGAAACCCTGGATTATACCCAAATCTGGAGCTGTGTTTTTTTTTTCTTTTGTTATCAGCATTCAGGAGCATCCTGCTTCACTGAGTGTGACCTGGGAAGCAAGCAGTGTTTTTCAAAAGCTTTCCAGGAGATTCTGATGCTCAGCCAGGCTCCTTAAAATGCCCCACAAAGTGTTTTTCTGAGTGGGCCATCTGGATGGACTTGGGTGAAGGGTAGAGAATCCATTCAAGTGCCAGATGTGACCATCATGTCATTTCATCGGACCCTTGACACCTGTGGCCAATGAGGCAGCCTAGATAAGACCTCCCCGGGGGAGCTGCTTGGCCCACCTGGTGGATGTCAGGAGAGCCATAGAAGATCTGTGGAGAGTTGGACCAAAAATCCGGATTTGATGGGAGGCGGAAGGAAGTCTCAGAATAAAGGAATTCATGCCAATTTTAAATATAATTCCAGGCATAATTTCGCTTTCATTTTTCTCCTTTCATCTTTCTTATAACTAGACATACAAGGCTAGTCTTATCACTTATTTCATATAGTTTAATATTCTTTACTTTTGATTTAGGAAGCAGATAAATAGGTTATTTTATATTACTTTGTTTCTTTAAAAAAACCCTTAAATTAGGTTGCTTTTTATTTGTGAGAGGAGTTTCATTGATTTATTTTTCCCGTGCATCCATGACCTTCCATAGAAAACATCTCTGCTCCTAGTTTAGCTGGTATGTGCTTTGTGCATTCATTTCTTTACCTTCAGACTATATTTAAATTGTACAAGGTGACTGATGGCTCATTTCTTTTGGAAACACACTGGAGGTGCTGCCAAAGCCATAGCCTTCACTGGCTTCTTTCTATCCGGCCTAAATCATCATCTTGCCACTGTGGCCGCCCACTCTTCACTCCTCCCTCAGCGTCAAGGTTACTGCCGCTCCCACAACTGAGGAAGGAAATGACCCCTGGAGACGGAGCCTGGCTTAGCAACAGTAAATGTTCTAGGAGGTAAACTGCCTTCACTTTGAGCTTCTATATTTAAATCACTTCTTTTGAACTGAGTTACCTAGGGTGTCTGACTATCAGTGGTGATGTCAGAATTGACGCTGCTCTTTTCTCTCTCACAGCTTCCGGGGCTATTTTAAAGCATAATGCAACCTTCTTATATTTGTTAGATTATTAGCTATAGATTCCCTTGAATCACTGCTTCAAAAATGGCTCGTGCTATGTCATAAGTCACCATGTGTCTCCCCTGGACAAAGGAATATTTCTGTTTCATTCTTTTAGGGCCAATTTTGGTTGTCATTGAAAACGCTCTGAAAAGAATGAACTGAATTCAAGTGTATTTCACGGTCAGCTGCCCCTCTGACTCCTTGCATCCCGCGAGTTAAAGGCCTTCGGAGTGGAGGGCCGTGAGATGAAGGCCTGATGAGAGCCTGGCCGAGGCACAGCTGTCTGGCGGTTCTGGGTTGCTGAGGCCACTCTTTCGCAGGTCGTGTTTGGGTTGTCTGCCCCACCAGATAAACACCAGGCTCCATTCCGGACAAACTGCTGCTGCGACCAGGTGCTTGCATAAAAACCGCCTTAGCTTAGACCACAGGAGGTGGGCTCACTCCGTGTCTGGGAAGCCAGCCTGAGGGTTCTAGAAGGGAGTTTTCCCCTCAGCGACTCAGGCACAGCGTTCTACTAAATGCTGTCACACATGAGGGATGAGGGCACCCAGTGGGTGCAGTTCCCACTCAGGACATCTGGAAGTCTCAGCTTCTCTCTGACGTGGCTGAATTTGGGGCTTGAGGACGGCAGGCCTTTCTTGGATTTGGCACATGAGGAAGGCCAGTGCCTTCTCCACTCAGGGCCCTGTGACTGCCCATTGGAGACCACAGACCCCTTTGTGGTCCTGCTGGCCCTGGCAGGGGCAGGGGCATGTCAGACCCAGACCTCAACCTGGGCATGTCCGGCACCAACAAGATGCTCATTCAGGACTAATTGCGCCAGGCATCTGCCACCGTCATTCAAGAGTTGCCCAGGGTCCTGTGGGGAAGGACAGGTCCTGCCTCTTTGTCTGGATGCTGTCTGAGCATCGAGGGCAACTTGGAAAGGAAGAACATCTGAGATGGGCCTTGTGTGGGCCACTTCGCCACAGGTGGGAATTTGGAGGAGAGGGGCAATAACAGTTCCATGCAGACACTATGAGGATCCTGAGCCTTCTTGCTGCCGCCTCTTTGCCATCCTCCGTGTCCCCTGCTTGGCCTCCATCGTACATGCATGAAGCTCAGGGCTCACAGCTTTGTCTCCACGGGCTCCAGCCCCTTCCTTCACTGGGCAGAAGAAGCAAATGCTTTGGACTAAGTCAGCAGAGATACCAAGGTGATGATCTGGGACCATAATTAGGAAATCTGAGGTTCCTTCTGCCCCCTTCGTCTGTGTGAATGGCTCACGGTGATTTCAACATTCATATTTCTATTTTATTGTATTTCAGAAATATCTGCTATGAACGGTCATAAGACTCAGTGGTCTAGAAACTTTACGTGAATTATTCCTTAAAAAATACGATGAATTCAGCTATTGGGCTTGACTGGGGTTGGAATATTCTGCCTAAACAAATATTCTGGTTAAGGGAGTGACTGTCTACACAGAACCACGGATATCTGTGCCAGTTAAGAACTAGAACAGAAGGCACATTTAACTCTAAGCTGAACTTGAGTTAATACAGATCTTTCTCTGATAGTTGAACAGTTTGTATAATCAAGGAATGCCTCTGGGTTCTTACAGTTGATACAGACTTTAATATATTAAAAAACACATGGTCGATTTGTGCAAAACCAAGGGAACCAACCCTGTAGGGATTGGAAGAGATGTTTCATTCGCTTCTTACGTGCCTCAATGCCACAGTTGTCTTCAGCCTTTCTGTAAAAGTCCTTGTCGTCCCCCAACAGTAGTTACTCTGTGCTCTGTCTCCCTCTACCCCACTGATTGAAGACTTTTATAAAATCATTGGTGAAATCCCCGAGACCTGACCCCAGAGCTTCCGAGCATTGCTGTTCTGAGGGAGAGAAATCTAGCAGTGGCCTGGGTCTCCAGCATGGGCTTGCGTGGATGGGAAAAGGAGTTCCTGAAATCTTTGGGGTCAGTAGCATCATATGTTCCCAGTCCTTGCACCAGATACTAGGAGAGAATGTGGACCACTGGGGAAATAAGGCACTAGAGCAGGCTGCTGCCTTGCTCTAAAGAGGCAGAGCCTGAAAGAAAGCATTCTGCCCACCCCAAGAACAGGGGTTGACTGCTCTGCGGGAGCACTTGGACTTTCAGACAGACAGCTAGCTTCTCCTGACACCGGGGAAGCCCTGTTCTCACTCTAGAGGCATTGACCTCAGATGATGATCTTGTGCATGATGGTCCTTTTAAGATTCTCTGGGTCAGTAGAAAACCAAGTTAGACAATTTGTGTCCTCAGAGCCTCCAGCATATTATGGCTGAATGGGATCTTAAAAAGTCTTCTCTAGTGCATCAGCTCCTGGTGCATGTCATGTCAAAAGTTGGCCTCTTATGTGTTTTTTCTTGGGTCAGCAGCTTTTAGAAGCTGCGTTTGTATGTACAGTGAAGGGTATGGGAGGGGACTGGAGAGCAAAGAGGCTCGGGATTTGAGATTTAGGTGTTAAACATTTACTTGTTATTTGGTTAGCCTTGGGAAGGCCACTCTGAGCCTGTTTTCCCACCTGTAGAATGAGAGCCCTCTCTTTGGGTTGTTATAAAGTAGTATAATGTAGTGATTAAGAAGGTGAATTTTAGGGACACGAACCCTGGTTGCTCTGCCATGGAAATTGTGTGACTTCGGTAAAATCCCTCAACTTCTCTGTGCCTCCTTTTCTTTATCTGTAAAATGGGATGATGAGAATAGTATGGACCTCACAGAGGATTTTGAGAAGATTAGATGAGTTCATGTCTACATGTCATCTCACTGCCTTCTGGCCTCCATGGTTTCTGGGGAAAATCAGCTGTTACTCTTACTAAGAATCCCTTGGATGTGATGAGTCGTTTCTTGCTCTTACAAGGTTGTCTGTCTGTATCTTTCAACAGTTTGATCGCGATGTGTCTAGGTTTCATTTTATCCCACTGCGTGTTCATTAAGCTTTCATGGGTTTGTTGATTAATGTTTTCCATCCAATTTGGAGAATGTTTGGCCACTATTTTTCGTATATTCTTCTTGCTCTTTCCTCTCCTCTCCGCTGGGACGACCATTACGCATATGTCGGTACATTTCATTCTGCCCCTTACGTATCTCAGACTCTCTCTATTTTTTCTTCATTCCTTTTTTTCTGTTTGTTCTTTAGACTAGCTCATCTCAACGGACCTATCTTAAAGTTCATGGATTCTTTCTTCTGCCTGCTCAGGTCTCTATTGAAGTCCTCTAGAGATTTCTCCCCCCACCCCCCCTGCCATTTTAGTTATTATAATTTTCAATTCCAGAATTTCTATTAGGTCCTTTTAAAATAATTTCTATCTCTTTGTTGATATTCTCTGTTTCATGAGACATCATTCTCATCTCTACTTTAGTTCTGTAGATATGGTTTCTTTTTGTTTTTTGAATGTATCTAAATAGGGGTGATTTAAAGTCTTCATCTCGTAAGTTCAATATCTAGGCTTCCTTAAAGATCTATTGAGTGCTATCCCGCCTCTCATGTATGGGCCATGCTTTTTCAGTTCTTTCCATGTTTCGTAATTAAAAAAATTTTTTTTTAAATTGAAATTTAAAACTGGACAATTTAAACAACATACTGTAACAACTCTAGAAATCAGATTCCCGCATTTCCCCAGGGTTTCCTCCTGTTGCTGTTTGTTACTGTTGTTTGTTTAGTGCCTTTTCTGAACTAATTTTGTAAAGTCTATATTCTTTGTCATGTGTGGCAACTGAAATCTCTGCTCAGTTAGTTCGGTGGTCAGCTCACAGAAATTTCCTAAAGTGCTTGGAGCGAATGTATCTCCCAGTCTTTACCGAGGGGCTCTGTGCTAAGCAGAGAGCTAAGCACTTAGCTAAGCAGTCTATGTTTCTGCCTTAGCCTTTGCTTTCTGCTTGCACATGGCCTCAGGGGGAGTCCGAGGTAAGGGCTTAGGGCCTTCTCAGGTCTTCGCTGTGCACACCTATAGCACTGTGCATGCACATGGGCTTCTAAATTCCAAGGAATGTGTTGGAACTTTTCAAAGCCACCTGTGGACATCTCATTCTCCAAGTTTTGGGTTAGCCTGCTGTTTGCCCTGTTACCGACTGCCTCAGGCGGTTATGATATTAAGTGATTGTTTCTAATCGTTTTGGACAAATGCCTCCCTGGAAAAGAAACTGTTTCCACTGGGTGATCTCAGAGTCAGGTCAAAGAAAGCGAGCCTTGCATGTGGGGACATCCAGGGAACCACCAGACAGATCAAATAATGACAGTTCTCTGGGAATGAGGCTTTGAAAGAGATCCAGCCCATCCATCCACTCTGGTGGCTTACAGGCTGCTGGTTTTCACTGCATTTGCAGGCTGTGGGTTTTCAAGGCTAGGATGGAGTCCGGGGAAAATAATGGAGCAAGGTAGAACACCATAGAGTTCACTGTTCTTACTGAGATTCACCCATTTTTCTTGAATAAGCATGTGCTGGATTGCTGCAAGATTGGTTAATTTCCAGAGTTCTGAAAATGTGTCTTCGGATCATTTTTTACCAATGTTCTCATTGTTTTTATGGAGAAGAGGATTTGAGGAGGTTCTCGCTCTGTCTTTTTTTTTTTTTTTTTTCTGATGTCATCCAAATTTCATATATAGAAAACACTTAAAGCAGCTAAAGCAACGTTTTGCAGATAGCACTCTACTAGTGCTTGCGGTTAATATCATCGTTGTTGATAATAAATAAGAGAACATGTGTGAATCCCATTCATCCATCCAGAAAAGAGTGATCTCATAGAGCACAGGAAAAGAGTGATCTCATAGGGCATAGAGTGGGGAACAAAAAAGATGTCCGCTTGTAGAGAAAGGAAAGGGAAGAAGGCAAGAATACACATTGGAAGCTTGTTTGGGGTAAGGTAGGGATCACAAGTATGGGGGGTATGATTCACTCTGGCTCTGAGTGAGAAGCCATAGACATAAGACTCTCTGCTCAGGCTCAAGGCCAAGCCATGCCTGCTGGTCCCCTGTGGCAGGTTTAGTCACCTCCTGCCAGTCTGTCTCTGCCTTGTATAGACTTTGCTCACCTCCCTGCTCATCTGCTCTGTAAACTCACCAGACTTTAAAAGGCAGGTGCCCCCTCAGGACAGGTGGACAGGACCATATCAGTGCATTCTTATGTGTGATCCCTGGAGAATCTGCCTCACCCTGCCCTGCCCTGCCCTGCCCTGCCCAGCCCAGGGGAGTTGGCTGGTTGATGCATCTGTTTACGGGTGTGCTCAGCAGTGCCTGAGGGGCGTGGGCATCTGGGCCATGTGATATCCTTCAGGCACATGTCCATGCCATTTAAAGCCCTTAGCCCTGGCACTCAGTGTTTCCGAGACAGCTGGGTATTTACGAGTCTTCTGGGCGTCCAGTGGGAATGAGCGAGGCAGGAGTTTCCTGGAGCCAGCAGGAGGGGAAGGAAGAGGACGGACGGAAGTGGGAAGAATGAGATTTGAGCTCCTTTGTCCCCCACACACATTGCAAGATTTTTGGGGACTTGGCACTGACTTCCTCAAAGGGCAGGTTTCAAGGAACACCAAATCTAATAACAGAAGAAATACTTCTGATAACCAGGTGGGACACTCACCCTGGTCCACCACCACCTGGGAGTGACATTTGTAAGCACTCAAAGGGGCTTTATGTTGCTGAGCCCAAGAGCCACAGGAGGAAGCAGAGGCTGCAATGCATTGTCCCACCCCCTGTAGTTATTTAGGAGGTTGTGGCAATGTATGACGAGCCCTGCCTTCTGACTCTCTAAGCAGGGTCCTTGCCTCAGCATGTGCTCTATTTGCTATGAATGCAGAGGGCTTCGCATTTGCAGAATAGACTAGTCGCCCTAATATCAGGGATTCTTGACAAGGAGTTCACCTTCAGTGTGTCACCTTCAATTGGTCACATGGTAGGAAATCGAGGAATGTACTTATATTGCAGAGGAAGAAAATGCTTTCTAACTCTGAAGGGTTCTGAGCCAAGAAAGAAAGTACAGAAGGACCGATGGCTCCGACAAAAAGTAGGTGGCTCATCTCCAACCAGGACCCAGCTTCACGAACGTGTGGCCTGTGCAGTCGCTCAAGGCCCTGCACCCAGAAAGGACCTAGGCTTGTTTTCATGCTCTGCCGTCACCACCTTGCAACTCTTAAAAACAATGACAAGGATCCCTGTATTTTCATTTTGCTCTGGGTCCT
The DNA here is from genome assembly GCF_902729225.1 of Pteropus medius. Lineage (NCBI taxonomy): Eukaryota > Metazoa > Chordata > Mammalia > Chiroptera > Pteropodidae > Pteropus > Pteropus medius. The sequence goes on along the minus strand of NW_024355990.1, from coordinate 11,111,072 downwards.
ATAAATTCTGCAGTCTATCCTGTCTACACCTTGGAGGCTGAGAAAGAAACATGCCAGCCCCATAGGTCCCTTCAACCTGAGGACATAGGGCCACCAGCCTGTCCTTACAGGGAGAGAGTGGAGCTGGGCACACCCAGAGGAGTGACTGCTGCTGAGGCCAGAAGCCTCTAGTCTGGTCGGCCCCCGATTTCTTTCCTGAGCCTCTTGTCCCACCCATCCAGACCCCTGCTCTGACTGAAAAGCCCCAAGCGTCAGCAAGACAGAAGTAGCGGGAAATAAATCCCTTCATTTTACAACACAGCGCTGGCTGCAAGCATGACGGCATGCGGTTCAGATCCCCTTCCCTGGGCACAGAGAGCTGTTCGAAGGCATGAAAACCTGCCCTCTTTCCCATGGGCCACTTTTCCAGGGAGATGAGTACGGGCAGGACGCAGGGACGGGGGACAGAGAGTGGGTACGTTACCCCCAGGCAGGGTGATAGGTCCGCAGCTCTTGTCCTTGCTGCCACTCATGACAATACTCTTGGTGCAAATCCGCCAGAGGCCGAAGTGGGCTGCGTCACAGGAGGCGTTGTGGTGCTCCACGTGGGGGCTCAGCACGGCCCAGTGGTCGGTCACCACGGCCACCATGGCCAGCACGATGCCCACCAGGATGCAGAAGAGGGTCACGCGGGCCTTCAGGGCTTTGGTCTGGGACATGGTGGTTGTGGAGAAGTACGTACTCAAGTCTGGGTCCGGCGGCAGCGTCTCCTTGGGCAGGTGGCAGCAGTTATAGTGCTGGCGTGAAAGCTAAGTTTAGGGTGCCCGGCCAAGCCAGAGTGGGCTGGCCTTGGGGCTGAGGGACATTGAACAGGGCTGAGCAGCTGCCTAGACGTGACAGGGGCCTGAGGGAGGCTTCTATTAATGCACAGGCACAGGCACGTCACTGTCACCGAGGATGACTTCTTCTCGGGTTTCAGGACATTCTTCCCTTCTTGAATCCAGAAATACTTCAGGGAGGGGCAAGGAGGGAAGGCTGTGGATGGTGACTGCAGACTTGTACTGAGTGGCAGCTCAGAGGACCTGAGTTGGGAGGAGGTGAGGGGCAGGCAACAGAGACACTTGGTGTGCGGGGATCTGCCTGCTCAGGGCTGAAGGAGAAGGGGCATTGCCTCGGCATGTGCTCTATTTGCTATGAATGCAGAGGGCTTCGCATTTGCAGAATAGACTGGTCGCCCTAATATCAGGTATTCTTGACAAGGTGAGGGCAGGGGACCCTAAAGGATACAGGTAGCTCAGCCTTCTGTTCTCACGCCAGGCAAGTCAGTCATCAGGGCTGGGTGCATGTGTCCTCATCCTCAGGGGCCGAGGGACCCAGGACCCTGGGATAACCCACCTAGGGACTCTGGAGCTCACCTCCCAGGCAAGGGCCTTAGCCCCAAGCCCCATGACATCTCCCAAACTGTAGGAAGATGTCAGGTGGGTCCTGGGCCCTGCACGATCCGACATATTCTCCCATCCCGTCCGGGGTTAGTAAGTCTTTTACACCCTTACGATGCTTGCAAATCAAAGAACAGCATGGAGAAGACAAAGAATCCAGCAGGACCTGGCTGTCGATCTGTTTGTTTACTGTTTTAGCTTTACCTCTACTATTGGCAGGTAATAAAGATTTTCCAGTTATGTTTTTATTTATAAATATATTTACAAATAAATATATTTAATATAAATATATTTACAAATAAATATATTTATACATATATTTAATATAAATATATTTATAAATAAATATATTTATACATATATTTATTTATAAATATATTTACATATACATATATTTAATATAAATATATTTATAAATAAATATATGTATAAATATATTTAATATAAATATATTTACATATACATATATTTAATATAAATATATTTATAAATAAATATATTTAAGTAAAAAAGAACAAAAGTAGATTGATCTACAGGTGACTCTTAGAGGCTGATGGGCAAGTGGATATAGCAGAGGGCTTGTGAAAATTTGGGACCAACATCTGAGAGGCCACAGGTCCCCCCAGGCTGGTGTCTATGCTCCTACACCCCTCCTGGGTTCTGCGTCTCTTCTTCCTCATCTCACAGGTGCCTCTTTTGGGGTGTATCTGAGGCTGATACATGGCCGGGAATAGACCCCAGAGCTAGGCAGGGCTTTGAGCTTCAAAATCCTGGCCACAGGTTGACCCAGTTTATGGAAAGATGGCCTGCGTGTGGAGAAATACTCCGGGGTCCATTAATAACGAAGATTCCAACTTCAGTGAGTGCTTACCCCAAACCGGCCGTTCCGCTAAGCATTTCCACGTGGTTTTCGTTCATCTTCACACGAATCTGTGAGAAGAGTGAGGACGGCTGTTGCTCCCACTTTACAGATATGAACGCGGAGGCTCAGAGATATGCAGTGACTTGTCCAAGGTCACACAGCAGGTAAATGGTGAAGCCAGGTTTCAGAAGCAGGAGCCCAAACTCTTAAATGATGCTTCGGAGGAAACTTCAAGCTCTATTGCAATTATAATATATATATATTTTTTCTCTACCCTTCTAAGTTCTCAGCTCAGGCCCCTGTAAGAAAAGATTAACAAAGGAAAAGCATACAAATTTATTTCACATAAGTTTTACATGACACACGAAAAGACCCAACGGAAGGGGTAAATCGGAGTGTTTTAATGCCAGGCGTGAGGAGACTGGAAAGTTGTGGAAAATATGATCGGACAAGAGGCGGGTGTGAGCTGGGTGCAGCAGACGGGGCGGGGGGCTGCGGGTCTCTTTGTTGGATTCCTCTTGGTGTCTTGGATGCCCCTTTCCTCCGGGTACAGGCAGGGGACCTCTCACAGGAAGGAGCTACGACCTGCTTTCGGGGAGGGTCACAAAGTCCTTCCCGCACCTCCTGCTTCTCAAATTCCTTCAGCTTAAAATATTCAATATGCCAACGTGCCATATTCTGGGGTAGCCTGTCATGATGGACGGAAGAAACCTGCAGCCAAGAGGGAGAGGAGGTGACAAGCCAGGGCCACCCGGTAAACAAGCACCAAGACCTTGCCTCCAGTCACAGGCTGGTGTGACGACAATTACGTCTGAGCAGCTAGAGCTGAGCCGGCAGGTTACAAACCAGCGCCACCATCCAGATTCTAATCTCCCGAGAGCTTCTTTCTCAACCTTCCCCATCTCTGCTCCCCTTCTCTCCCTGTGCCCCCACTGTGTGCTCCCAGTGGGAGCTAACTCATCACAGCTCGCTGACAGCCGTCACTGCCCTGCTTCAGTTCAGAGAGTGACTGTCTCCAGGCAGGAGGCCCTCTTTTCCACAGAGAACTCTTGAAAGCCGAGAGGTGGCACATGGTCTCAGCCCCCTTCACACTGCCCTGTGGGCCTGACTTCTGAAGCCGGGCAGCTGGGGGGTCTCGGGAGACACTGAGTAGCCGGAAGCAGACCTACTGCGTACCAGGCACACCAGCAAAGCAGCAGCTGGGGAGAAAGAAGAAGTTCTGGTGTTTCGAGACAGACTATTTAGAAAGAAGCAGTTTTAATTTTAGCGTTAAGAGTAGATATGGTATCACTCGAAGAAGTGAAAAAGTATTTTGAATTTCCTGGTGTGGTGGGGGTGGGCATCCTAAGCTCTTCCGAGCCAGGGGCCTCTGGAGGCTTTGGGGAGTGCCTTAAGTGGGGCCTGGCAGGCAGGGTGCACGCAGTATCAGCCACAGCCACTCTGCAGGCCTATCAGAGAGCCAGGTTGCGCCTTCCCTCAGGCTGCAGGGGTCCTGAGTCCTTCAACCCAGCCAGCAAAAGCATTAAAGGTTGGACGGCTTCTTCCTTTTGAAGTAGTCTGTGTGTAAATTTACCTTGAACGCCAGGGGCTGCCGGCAATTCTTTCTCTCCGCTGTTTACTAAAAGCTCCTTCAAACAGATCTTTTCTGCCAATGGCGGCCACTGCCAGTCTGCTCGTCTCCCCAGAGCCTTGCCGGGCCAGGAACGGGGCTCTGTAGATGCCAGCATCTGCTGGGAGCCGGGGCTGGGCGATGTCAGCATCCTCCACACAGGTCTTACCTTTTCCAGAGCACCAAGACGGACGGCTTCTTAGGGAGCGAGAACCAGCCTGCCAGTGATGGAGCCGGCAGGCCGGATCAGAAACCTGCTCTGCCGTCTCCAGCTGTGTGGCTTCCAGCAAGTCATTAGCCTCTCTGAGCTGCCTTTTCCTTGTCTATCAAGTGAGGGCAATGATGGCTGGCTGGGAAGATGCTGTAGCGTTAGAGATAATGCATTTATTAGTTTAGCCCATGGTGGGTGCTACGTACTGAACTATGTCCCCCCTAAATTCATATGTTGAAGCCCAAACCCCAATGGAATGGTATTTGGAGATGGGGCCTTTGGTGGGTGATTAGGTTTAGATGAAGTCATGAGGATGGGCCCCTTACGATGGGATCAGTGTCCTTAGAAGAAGAGACAGCAGAGAACTTGCTCTCTCTCCCTTTCTCTGCCATGTGAGGGCTCAGCAAGAAGGCGAAAGCCAGGAAGAAGACTCTTACCAGAGCCCAACCATGCTGGCACCCTGACCTAGGACTCCCAGCCTCCAGAGTTGTGAGAAAATAGATTTCCGTTGTTAAGGACACCCAATCTACAGTATCTTGTTATGGCAGCCTGAGCTGACTAATACAGTAGGCGACTGATCCAGGATGGCTGTTGTTATTATTGTTGTTGTTATTATTTATAGACTCAAGATGGATCAGTTTTCTCTAATGGGAGGGTAGAGATGGTGAGACTGTATTACGTGCTCTTTCTGGGTCCCCTCAGAGAAGCCCCCTTAGATCTGAGCCCGGGGTGGGATCTTCATAAATGTTTGTTGAATGACTGATGGATAAATGAATGGACAGATGGACTGAAAGAAGGAGACAGAAGCTCAAATAATTTATTCACCAGATGATGCCAAGGACATTTCTGTGTAGCGTTAGGCCATAGGGACATAAGACATGGCAGCTAGGGCAGCCGTGGGACAGCTTGGACCAATGGCTAATTTGCCTCCAGGTGTGAAGGGACACCCCAGGAGGGGACCCTCATCACCTCAGTGATCAAGCTCAAAAGGAAGCAGCCTCCTGAGCCAGGACATTGTCTACAGTCTTCAAAGGAAGTGTGGCACTCTAAGATAATTTGGAGCTGTCTGTATTTTTTCTCACTCAGATAAACCAGTTTTCATTTTTCTCCAATGACTGCTCTTTTCCCAAGAAGGACGAGACGTAACTAGGGGAAGGAAAGCATCAGAGCTGGGACCAGGGCACACCTGGGAGGGGGCCGAAGAAGCCCTCTCTGGCAGTGTGCTGATCTAGTTTTGAGCTCAGGCTTAATTAGGCTAAGACATGGCCTTGGGGGTTTGATCTGAAGATTCTCTAAAAAGGCAAGATGCCACCTAGTTGGTCCCAGCCTCTTTACACCACTTCGTCTGCCTCCCTGCACTGTTCAGCCGGGACCCTCTGTTGTATCAGGCTTGCTGCTCCCAATGTCACCCTGTGCCTCTGCCCGGAGGACCCAGGACTTTTCCACCTTCAAAGCCAGCGATCGCATCACTCTGACCTCTGCGTCTGTTGTCGCATCTTCGTCCCTGACTCTCCTGCCCCCTCTTGCCCTCACGTGGACCCTCGCGGTCACATCAGCGATCCAGGAAAATCTCCCCATCTCCACACCCTTAATTTAATCCGATCTGCAAAGTCCCTTTCGCCATGTAAAGTGACGGATTCCCAGGTTCCAGGGATTAGGATGTGGACATTTTAGGGGCTATTATTCTGCATCGACTTACGACTTGCTCGATTTTCTCTGGCATCACTGTGTAGCTCAGGTGCAGGGATGGAGAAGATGGAAGGTGAGATTTAAAGGGAACTGAGGCTCTTCCAGAGCGGAAAAGGTGAAAGGAAAAGGGGCCGAGGACACTGAGGGCGTCGGCAGGGTTGAGTTTAAATGACGACTTGCCGTGTCGGGGCTGGTTAGAATGGCCTGCAGCCAGGAAGAGTCAATCAATGGGCAGAAGAGTTGAGAGGTCCAGGCCCTGGAGGGCTTGACGAGGGTGGAGAACAGGTGTCGTGGTGGTGAGGGGGTGAGGGGATTGGAGCATCGGAAGCTGTGGTCCGTGAGGAGGACATGGCCCTGAACATTCCGGGGGGGACAGTCGAGGATGATGACGAGATCTGGGCTGGAGATGAAGGTCAGCGCAGGCGAGGCGGTCAGATGGTCAAGGGAGGGGAGAAGGCAGGAGAGCTGCGAAGCCTGGGGGCTGGCGTGGTTGGTCCCACAGACACTGACGGGGCCTAGTTTGACGGTGGCGGGATTTGGGGTACAGAGGAGGGCTCTGCGCCGGAGGCGAAGTCTCTGATAAACCTGGAATGGCCAGGAAATTGAAGAGATGACAGTGATGAGAAAGGGTTCAGGACGGGCTCCCCAGGCCCTCAGAGAAGGCTTTTCCCCAGGCGGCTTGAGGAGTAATGGTTTGGAGGTATTGGCACCCCCACCGCTCCCCTCTCCTGTAATTATAAGTCCAAGGGCATGAGTTCATAACCTTCTCTGATGGCGGACTTCTGTTCCTGAAGTCGTGTCGGCAGTTTCGATGGAAGCTGCAAGTTTAAAAATATCTGTATCAGGTGTATCTGCCCCATCTCCCCAGTCCCTGAGCAACTCTTTCTCCCCTCGGTCCCTCCCCGGCTCCTCATCACTAGGGCTGGACAGCCAGGGGTGCTATATTAGGAATCAGGGCAAGGAGCTGAAGGCACGTGGCTGGTGCTGAGCTCCCTGCGGGAAGGAAGGCTTCCCCTCCAGGCCCCCACCCGGCCCCCACCCGGCCCCCACCCCGCCACCCCCAGGCCTCTCCTCTTTGGCAGGTCCACACTGAGGACCCAGAACAGGACCCACCTCTGTGCGTCCTGGCTCTCAGGGCACCTGAGCGTGCTCAGGACTGGGCTCGTGCAGCCTGCCTCACCTGTGTGTAATCGGGGACACCCCAGCGGGGTTTGGGGGTTGCAAGGAAAGCAGCCATGTGGCTGTCTTGAGCACCACCACTCCACAGCTGGGGACCACCGAGGGCGGAAATGAACGGGGATTGGCAGGAGAGGCAGCTGGGGAAGGACCTTTTTCAGGGAAGGGAGGTGTCACCCGGTACCCAGCCCACTGGATGACAGGTTGCTCCCAAACAGAAGTGCTATGGGCACAGTACCCTAGGTCTGGCTCTTAGAGCACCCCTCCAGGGGCTGATCTAGAACAATCCACTTCGGAAAACTCCTTGAGTATTATTAGTCAACACACACTCCCGAAAGCTCACGCTGATGCCAGTCTCTGAGCTGCAGTATTTATGATGTTTCTCTTTACTGGAAAGTTTCGTTTGCTCTGCTGGGAGGGAAGTCTTACCTTCCTCATTTGACTGAGGAGGCAAACTGGGGCTCCCAGAGAGGGTGGGTGACTTGCCCGGCGCTGCCTGAGGGTGACTGGAAGATCTGATCCCTGTCTTTCTGGCTCTTGGTCACCTCACGGCCCACCTCACTGCGGCTGCCGGGGTGTGAGCCCCAGAGGATGCCACAGAGCAGTGGTGTCCAGCGGGCCGGGTTTCTGGGCTTCTCCTGCGGCCCGTTGGGTTGAATTTTGCTCCCAAACCCAGAGACAAAGGTACCCCCTGCCCCAGTCCAGGACAGGGGGCCACTTCCCCATGTCCTTCTTTAACCCCCAACTTCTATTTCCAAAACTGCCGACTCAAAAGTGAAGAAGAAAGAAGTAGAAACTGGAATGTGGTTCCGGGAAAGGAAATACCGGGAATAAAGCAACGAGTTTTCTTAATGTGTCCACTGCCCAGATGCGCGCACCAAAAGGCTGCCGGCGATCTCGCGCAAGTGACCTCACCGTTCTGTGCCTTAGTTCCCCGTACTGTAAAATCAGGCCGGTGCACAGCTCCTCGGCCTGACGTTTTGGGCCGAATCATTCTTGCCGGCTGGCGGGGGGTGCGGGTGGGGGGTGCCGCTGTCCTGCACATTGCAGGACATATAACAGCATCTTTATCCTTTACCCAGTAGGTGCCAGTGGCACCTGCCTTCCAAGTTGTGACAAGCGAAAATGTCTTCAGACATTGGCAAATGTCCCCTGGAGAGGAAAATCGCCCCCACTTGAGAACCAATGGGCTAGGGGTTTCTCCCTTCATGGTCATTATAAAAATCCTCAAAAAATAGTTCCTTCTTTTATTCTTCCTTCCACTCCCGTCCCGTCCACTTTTGGGCTCGATCCCTCTTCTATGATGAGAATATCGAATGAGATGATTCCTAAGGTACCTGCCACTCCTGCTGGTCAGTGTCTAGTGACTACATGGTTCTTGTTTGGGTCAAGGCATGAACTCAAGCCTGTTCCTCCAACCCAGGAAGAAGGTAGCAGGGACCCGTTTTACAGATGGGGCATCTGGGGTAGAGAAGAGGCCGGATATCATGTTGGGGCTGAAGGAGGGGCTCAGGTCACACAGAGATGGATATAGTCCCAGACAAAGGTGTCATTTCAAGTAGGCACTCCCAAAAAGATGGGGGGGTGGCGCAGCTAAGGAAGGATGCACAGAAAGACATAGGCCAGGGACCTGAGACTGGCCAGCTGGTCCCCAAACTGTTTCTCCTTTCACCTGGGCTGAGCCACATTTCCCATCTTCCCTGGCTCTTAGATGTGGCTGTGTTATTGAGTTTTGGCCAATGGCATGTGGGCAGAAGGGAAAGTCACGACTTCCTGGTCCAGTAAATTCTCCCACAAGACTCTCTACTCACAAAGTCACCTGCCCTCTCCCTTCTCCATCTGCCTTTTGGATGTCAATGCCAGGGGCAACTTTAGAAGCCTTTATTGAAGATGGCAGAGCCTCCCGAGCGTGGGCCTCTGAATCCCTGAATGACTGTGTGGAACAGGGCTCTGCCCTGCCGCCCCCAGTTGGTCGAACTTTATAAGTGAGAAATAACCTTCTATTGCATTAAGCCAATTCATGTTTGGGGGTTGTTGGTTATATTATTAGCCTACTCTAAGTAGTACAAGGGAAGGGCAGAATGGGGGCTCCGAGTGGCATTTTGGTTAGGGAACTATGACATCCACTTCTGTGTCAGTTATTGTGGATCTAACTCTGCAGATTATGGACACAGAGTTTTTAGTTGAACAAAACACAGGAGCGACCACGTGAGCCCCACATCAGAGGCTGTGCCGCGCCGCTAATGCCGACTGCCACGGGAGTCTACCAGGATGGCTGCAAAGCATTCACAGAAGTCCTGGCACATGGTGCCAATGCTGGATAGTGCTGGCTCCAGGCTAATGAAGCCATCAGCTCGGAGCTTGGCAGGGGGTCCGTCGGTGGGGTGGGGCATAAGGTCTCTTCACCCTGGGACCTGGTGGCTCAATGCATCTGGGACATCAGTTTCCTCAGGTGCTCATCTCAGGCAGGAGAAAGTGAGGACACTGGCCCTTGGCCTCCCTTTGCTGGGACCAGGGTTGGAAAGGCCTTTGTGAGGCTCAAGAGTTGGTGCCTCTTGGTTCCAGGAGAGACAGCAAAGGAAAAGAACTCAGGATCTTAGTCCTAAAAGAGATGAGAACGTGTCATTGGTTGGGAAGGTGCCCTGGGCTGCAGGTCAGGTAGAACTAGGGGACACTGATTATCCTCATGCCTCCAAGAGAGTAGGGTGGACATCCAGCCAGTGCCCACCTGCCAGGCCGAACCTGGCGGGTTACATTGTGACCAGCGGGGTCTGTGCTGCTCGTCACTTTCGCCCCAATCAGAGGGGTCCCTCTGGTCCCTCTGTTCTTTGCCTCATTCCTCTAGGTGACCAGCTGCCTGCTGTGGCTTGGTCTCATTTGGCCTCTGGTTGGGGCCACATTCTCCCGTCCAGCTTTGTCAGTGATAAAGCTCACATTTGGAACGCAGGTCCCTCTATTTCTTAATCATTCAGATTTTGGAGGGGAAAGGAGGCTGGAGAGGGGACTTCTTAGGAGTCCCAGCAAGAAGCTTGGGGCCTCTGAGGCCGTGGGTCTGTCTGGCCGGCCTCCACCCACAGGTTCTGAGGCCTGGCTTGTTCAGCTGCCCAGATGCCCACACCACACCGGGGGGCTGGCCTGTCCATCTTCTGGCCCACCTGTGAAAAAGTACCTCTACAGCACCACCTAGAAGTCTAAAACCAGCTGGCGGTGCTAGGGAGGTGGCCAGCGGCCCAGATTAAAGCCAGAGAAACTGGCCCTGACCAGCTCAAAATCCACCCTCCCTCCCTCTTCTTCTGGGGGGCCCGCAAAGACTTGAGGGGAGCTCTGCTCCTCTTCCTCTCCCTCCACCCCCATATCAAGAAGAGAATGTTTTAAAAATGTTTTTATTTAATTAAAAAAAAGACAACTAACCCAAAACCAGTAGTAGGTACAGGATTCACAGGTGCTTAGTTGGCAAAACACACAGGGGCTGGTTGGGGAGGGGAGGGGTGGGCACAGGCCACCGCATCGCCCCACGGGCGCAAGGTCTTGGAGTGACAGGCGGCAGGGGGCCAGCTCCTCTCCCTTCCCTGGGCAAGCTCCGGCTGAGACACCAGGGGGAGGAGGGGGCAGACCAAAGACTAGGGCCCCTCTCGGAGTCTGGGGTGGCGTGGAGAAAGGCTGCGGAGACCAGGGGTCTGAGGTGGTTCTGCTCCCTGTTCTTTGTCGCTTCTTTTACTCTTTCTCGGCCCCTAGAGTGGGCTCTGCATTCTCTGCCTGGGACCGGGCAAGAGGTAGGCTTCGTTGGAACACAGCTTTCTCCATGAAATGATGGAAACTTCTGGGGCCGCAGGGGAGGAGGGGCTTATGTGGAAGGAACAGCAAGGCTGCCTTGCTTTTGGAGGTGACAGAGGAAGAGTCTCGGGGCCTTGCTGGGCGATGGGTCTCTAGATTTCACCCCGTTCCTTCTCGCCCGGAAAGATGGTGTCACGGTGTGGAGGGGCGAAGGTGGCCAGGGTAGGGGCATGGCGGGATGGGGAGGCCCACAGCAGGGGCGGGCCACGAGCCCTGACGCTCCAGCAGTCACTGCTGCACATGCTTGGACAAACCACCACACAAAGCCAACCTCGACGGGAGGAAGGGTTCTGAGCAAGCACAGGGGGCCTGGCACGCCATGCCTCGGCTCACCAGCACACAGGGCAGTCCACTGGGGCCGGGACAGGTGGGGATTTCCTCTCGGGGGACGAGAGGAGGATGGCAATAACCATGACCCGGAATTGAACTCTTAGGGGCCGAGTCCGCCCAGGGAGTCTGTGAGCAGGTGGCTGAGGTAAGAATTTGCTTGTCATTTCTAAGTACGACAGCTACCGGGATCACAGACGACTGACTGCTCGAGATTAGATTACCAAGTCTCAAAAAATAAGAAAGGGCGTATCTTTAGAAAGCACGTGTTTTATATAAAAGAGGGTAAGCCCCATGTTCCAGAAAGTTTTTCTTCTGAACCCGGACATGCTTCCATGTTCTCTGCTGGCTTCCAGAGGTGGAAAAAGGGTTGGGGAAAAAAAACGTCACACGGGAAAACCCGCCTCCTGGGTTCCAAAGTGCTAAGACGTCCTTCTCGCGAGGAGGAGGGAAAGCAGAGCCCGGCCCTTCGTCCAGACTGCCTCGCTGAGCCCTTTCAGGAAGCGGAATAAATCACAATGATAGGAATCGTGGGAGCTGTTCTGCTACTTTTGAAGACGAGGGAGTGAATGCAACTTGCTCTCCTGGTATTTATCTGCAATAAATCGTGATTAATAACCACGTAGGAAATGGATGTTTGTTCTCTGAGTTTTTGGTCGCTGTTCACTCTTGGGTCTCCCTTTCTCGCTCAGAAGTTCGGGCTCCTGTTGGTGAACAGGAGGGGGATGTCTGCCTTCCCCCCTCCTCTGGGAGGGACAGAGCTGCTCCTTGGGCCAGTGGAGCCAGACACAGCAAGAGGCCACGAGGCCACCTTTCCTCTGACCCGTGGAATCTTCTGGACTCTCAAGTACAGTCAATATGCTCTGCCCTTTCTGCGTGAGGCAGAAACTTCCAGAAGCAGATAGGAAAGCCAGTGACAGATTCTGGCCTTTACTGCATGCCCAGGCCAGCGAAGGCCTCCTTCTCTGTGAATTCCTCCACGGCCCTCGGTCTCCTCAGGCCAAGGAGAGCCGGCCCCAGGACGGCACAAAGGTCAAAGCCGCAGTCGGCCACGGGGCTTTTCTCATTAGGATCACTGTTAATTCAACAACAGGCCACTGCCGGAGAGGGAGACAGACAGACAGACAGACAGGGAAGAAGGGGCAAGCTTTGACTTCCACGTTCCCAGCTCCCAGACATGGTTAAAAAGCAGCTGACCAGTGTCCCGAGGCCCCCACATGCCCAGTGAGTGCCCTCCCAGTGGCCCAGCGCCCAGGAAGACAGGGAAGTCCCCGAAAGCCTGTCCTTCTGGCGAGATTTGTTCCCGACAGGAGGTAATGGCTCGATTTTGTTTTCTTGGGTTGGCGAAGGCTGGGCAGCCTCAGGAGAGCGCTTGGCCTCCTGGGAGATTTTAGAAACCAAAATCAAAACACCCTTGTGGGGGATAAAGTCAGCCTTCCGCTTCCGCGTCCGGTCTCCTGGCACTTCCCTCTGAGCCAGCATCCTAGTGGCACACCCGGAGGCCAGGGAGGGTTGGGTGTAGCTTCGTTCGGTCCATTGTGGGTCCGTCTTAAGGGTTCGATGCCCTCATGTGGGATCCAGACAGACGTTCTGGGGCGAGGCCGGCGCTGGCGAGGGGCGCGTCACACGGGGGTGGTCCGCCGGTTCAGCATGCTGACGTGCAAGCCTTCCTTCAGGTCCTGCTGGAAGAAGTCGTGCACCTGCAGGAAGCCGGCCTCCTGGTCGGGGCTGTAGCTGGCGGCCGTGGTCACCTTGAGGGGCTCCCGGGACAGCGTGTACATGGACAGCTCGCCCATGGGGATGGCCCCGGTGATCTTCAGGCCCACCGGCGATGCGTCTCTGGAGGGCGAGGCCTCTGTGGACCGGGAGCTGGACCGGGAGCGCCGTCGCCGGTACCTGTAGCTGGGCATCCTGGCGTAGGGGGAGGAGGACGGAGCCTTGAGGAACTCCCGTTTGGTCTTAAATCTCAACTCTTTGTTTTTCTCAATGTAAATGTTCACGGCCAGGACGCCCACGGTCTCGGCCACGATGAACGACAGGGCTCCGAAGTAAAAGGACCAGCCGTAGTTGTAATGGTTTTTTTTGTCTTCGTCGCGCTTGTCGCTTGGGTCGCCTGTGTTACTGGAAATGTAGACGATGATGCCTATGATGTTGCTGAGGCCTAAAGGGGAGCAGGAGCGGGGGCGAGGGGGGAGAAGAGAGGCAGAGGTGAGACCCACAGCCAGATGGGGCAGGCGGCGGCAGAGGGGCTGGTGGCCACTCCCTGCTTTAATGAGTGTGGCTTTATTCCGGTGGCCAGCTTGTCTAAGTAATCAATCTGGAACGGGTAACGAAGTACGAAGTTCAGACAAGGTTTACAGTAAAACACAGGCTCTTAGCTCCTCAGTTCCCCTCCTGAAGGAGCCGTTGTCTTCCTTCTGATACCCAGCCTCTCTCTCTCTCAGACACGCACGCACACGCACACACACACACACACCCGGCATACACGCATATCTATTTCTGCCTTTCCACAATACCCTTTGGCCCCTTGCCTTCTCACTTAACAGCCCATGGGCGAGGCGGCTCCACGTGAAGAGCTGTCTCTGCCTTTCCACCTGCATGTGGCAGCCACCTCATGGACACCTGGCCAGGACACTGCTGCGGACATTCAGGTGGCTTCCCGCCCTCTGCTACGACACAGGTGCCACGGACAGCCGTGTGTCTGTACCATTCCGCACGCACACGAGCGTAGCGGTGGGGTGAACTCGAAGCGAAACTGCTGCCTTCCCGAGTATGTGCATTTACAAACTTAAAAATAAGCTTCTATTTGGAGATACTTCTTGATTTATTGAAGAGTTGCAAAGACCGTGCACCGAGCCCCCTTCCTACTTCCCCCTTGGTTTCCCCTGTGAACACCTGACACTGCCAGGGACACGTGTCGCGACCAGGAAACCCACTGGCACGTTCCTATTCACTACCCTCCAGACTTTTCCCGGCTTTCACTGGGATTTCCTCTAATGTCCTTTTTCTCTGTTCTGGGATCCATCCAGGATACCGCATGACATTTAGTGTTTTAAATTCAGAGTCACCACCAAAGTGCCATTCATAGAGACACAAAATGTCTCAACAGCTTATAATTCGGATTATCAAACTTCTGGATCTTTGCCAGCCTGGGACGTGATACATGGTCACCCTTCGTTGTGTTTGTTCGATTCTCTCTTATTATAAGTGAGGTTGAGCAGAGCCAAGCTGCCTGGGTTTGAACCCTGGTTCTACCAGCCATCAGCTGTGAACGTTCGGGCAAACTACTCACTTCCCTATGGCTCGGGATCCTCATGTACAAAACGGGAATACCAGCCGTACGCACTTCGCAGGGTACGAGGGGGGATTAGGTGAGCCAGTCCACACGAAGCGCTTACAACAGAGAGCGAGCTCCAGGTTCCGCTGGAGTCTGTTGTGTTTGGTTGTATCGTCAATGCACGGCCATGTCCTTTGTCTGTTTCCCTCCTTCACTGATCTCCGTGCGGATGGGTTCAAATATTTCCTGCCGGGGGACCAGAGATCCTGCCCCAAGGAAACCAGTTGTAGAGGCTGATCCCAAACACATGTTCTCCCTCCTAACACATTACACACAAACACACACAGACACACAAACACACACAGACACACAAACACACACAGACACACAAACACACA